>NC_082639.1:121240993-121862035 GCF_028023285.1 Balaenoptera ricei
CTTATTGCTAGAAGCAGATTAGCTTTCATGGTATCAAGTCTGGTTATCCTGGGGTCATGACATACACCTGAACAAGGAGGAATGAGAAATTGAACTCTAGACCAAAGAACCTTAGCGTCTTTGTGTTTTCAAGACCATTCTAGTTGATTCTGTGGCTGAGGTATGCAAATAATTTGCTTCCCCTATTCTTGACTTTGCTCTGCCAAGGTCATCATTGCTTTGCTAAGCTGGGATGCTGCTTTTTGGTAATTGCCACCAAAACCCTTTTTTGAGTTAAGAGAGATAGCCTAGGGACTTGGAGTGAAAGCTAAGAGTCAAGGAGTTCTGAGAAAATTATAAATAGGCATGGAATATCCTGGATAATTCTGTGGTGGGGGAATTAATTCTGAACCACTAAGTACCATTAAGAACTTGATGCCAACTAAATAGGCAGAAATTTTTTCAGATGCTGCCAAAATTTAGAAACCACCCAATGTGCCATAGCTTCAGGGAGCAAAACCACTAATTCTACCAAACTGGAGAAAATGAAGAAACACTTAAAAGTTGGAATCCAGCTGATCCTGGAGGCCGCTGGTCCTGGGCTAACAGAGACCAAAGGTGATACTGGGTATTTGGTCAGAGAAAGACATCACAGGCTCACCCACCTGCAGGGGTCTTTAAACTTGATGGAATGATGTTGTGATTTCATGGTACCCACGAAAGTAAACCCTTTCTTTGACATGGTGCTTTATAGCTTACTAAATGCTTTCATATCTACATTCCTATTAAAAACAACCCTAGGAGACTGGCCAGGGAAATAAAATTCACTCTATTTTAAGATAAGGAGACTGAGGTTTAGAGGTCTAGAATGGCTTGTTTAAAGTCACATAGCTGGTAGATGGCAGAGCTGGAAGAACAATCTAAGTTGTAATTCCTGGTCCTGGACTGATAGGTGACGTCCACAGATCTCTCCTCTAGGAGTTTTAGTGAAAAAATTGTAAAACTATTTCATCTCTAGAAATGGAATAGAAATAAAGGTTCCCTTCTGGGTCTTTTTTTCTGTCTCTGGCATCCAATCCTTGGCATTAAAGAGAATAGGAAATTTCTTCCTTTTACCATTCACTTTAAGAAGTATTAATAATACTACTCATCATTCTCTTCTGTCCTAGCCCCTTCTTGGTGGAGACAGCAGTCTCTGCATGATCCAGCCACCACCCCAGTGCCCAGCACTGCTCAGACCGAGCCAGCCAAAACCAGACCTGCCAAGTGGGTAGAGGCTTTCCTTCTCAATAAAGGAGCTATTCTGATGTATGCCGTGCATCAGGCTGCCCATCATTATGAGGGGTCCATGCACTTTACTGGCTTTTCCTTTCATGTTCTCCCTTTGTATCTTGCAAGATCCTTTCACTTGATATTACTCATCTCGTCACGAATGAACTCCAGGACCCCCATCTAAGGACTAAGTGCTGTCTTCTTGTGTTATAGCCCACGGGACCTGCTTGGATGAAACCTTCTCAAGCAGATCCTGGTGGGGATTGGACTTGAAATTTCTATATTTCATCAGATTAGGTATATTAGTCAGCTTGGACTGCCATAACACAATTCACAGACTGGGTGGCCTTAACAACAGACGTTTATTGCTCACAATTCAGGAGGTTGGGAGGTCTGAGATCAGGGTGCCAGCAGATTCAGTTCTTGGTGAGGGCTCTCTTCCTGGCTTGCAGATGGCTGCCTTCTCATCGTATCCTCACATGGCACAGAAAAGACGCTCTGATGTCTCTTCCTCTTCTTATAAAGGCATTAATCCCATCATTAGGGTGGCACCCTCATGTCCTCATTTAACCTGATTACCTCCCAAAGGCCCCACCTCCTAATACCATCAGATTGAGGATTAAGACTTCAGCATATACGTTTTGGGGAGACAAACATTCACTCCATTACACTAGGTTTTGGATTTTTTGTGCATGCCTTGTTTGTTGTGATCTGTGTGCTGAATCTCCTTCCATTTCTGCAGTCGGAGTCTGGTAACTTCTCACAACAGGACCGTTCTCACAACAGGACCTCTCCCATCACGCCTTGCTGTTAGGACTGTGCTGTTTCCATTTGGCATAAACTTGTGCAGTTTGCAAACTCAGCCTCTCATCTGATTTCTTGAACACACCTTGATAGAGGAGCTAGATCAAAGTAGCCCACTGCACAGAGGGGAGCAGAGAGAGAGGAGGGGTTTTGCATTCTCTGTGCTGCCACAGGTCAGTCTTTGAATTGCGTAGGATAAACCAGAGCTTCCATGAGCCCATGACATGCTTTTATAACTGCTGTGTTTGTCCAGCCCATTGCCTGGGCTTCTCCTTTCAATTCTCTCTCTGTTTTCAGATCCCCTCCTAAACAAGCAGAACCCTTGGGGTACTGGATTTTTGTAGTAGAAGTAGGATATGGCTAGCTTTAGACCAACAGAGAATGGAACTACAGGGGAACCAGGATATGAAATTAATATCAAATCTAAGTAGGGCAATGTGTCAAACCAAGAAGGCAAGGCAGAGAGGCAGGAGTGTGTATAAAGGTGGAAACTAGAGCACCCAGGTGAAGCAAGATGGTTCCTAAGGACAAGAGGATACAAAATCTCAAGCCCTGGACTTTGGCTGCCTTGGGTACAGAGTTTATGGTCTAGGATGTTTTTGGCTCAGACACCAAGTCTTGAAATGGATTATAGTGAAGTGTTTAAGAGAACAGTCTCTGCACTGGGACTGCTTGGGTTCAAAGCCTGCCCCTCAACTTGCTAGCTCAGTGATGTTGAGGTTCTTCAACTATTGTGCATAACACACGTTAGTGTCGTTGTTTTCTTCAAAGAGCCCTGCCTGACTCACTCCTAGCTGCCCAGAGTTCCTTTCCCTAAAGCTTAAATCTTGATGCTTAAGCCAGCGGCTGAGGTCTGCCTTTAAGTGGGTGGACATGCTGCCTCCTAGGGTCTGCCTCACACATAGCAGTGACTACCTGGGTGGGGTTTTTTGTTTCTTTGTTTTTTCCCTTTCTTTGCATGAGATTATCATATCAGGCTCATTTGATCACCGTCACACCCATTTGGACACTCCAGTTAAGATTCTTCCAGTTTCTACCCCTTGCCCAACTGGAAGGTACAATTAAGATCTCAACATGAATAATAGCCAAACCTCCATAGTTTGTGGCAAGTACGAATGAATATCTTCCATGCGTATACTGCTTTACAGTTTATAAAGCGCATATATTTGCACCATTTACTCACAATTTTTAAGGTCCTGTGGGGTCCATAAAAGAACTGATCTCTGCCTTAGGGGAGCTTCTACTGTTTGGGAGACTAGACTAAAATACATATACTGCAGATGATAATGTTCAGTGAAGTTGTTAATTGGGTGTCATGGATTGAAAGTAGAGTGATATTTCAGAGACAAAGCAGGGGCTTGGGGTTCATGGTAATTAAAATCGGCTTCATGAAGCAGAGGTGGGGGTGGGGTGAGGTAATGGGGGTAATAAGGGGAGACAGTAACCAGTACTAAGGAAGCATGGAGGTAGGAATTAATTTGGCATGTGGAGGGGGTGACAGGGAGGAAACTGGCCTGCCTTTTGCATAGGATTTGGGTTAAAGTAGTGATAGAGGAAGGTAGTGCTATAGACAATGCTTGTGTCCCCCCAGAATTCTAATGTTGAAACCTAATCCCCAATGGGATGGTATTTGGAGGTGGCACTTTTGGGAGATGACTAGATCATGAGGGCAGAGCCCTCGTGAATGGGCTTAGTGCTCTCTAAAAGGGACTCCAGAGAACTCCCTCACCCCTTCTACCATGTGAGGATACACCAAAAAGATGGCTGGGCTTCCCTGGTGGCGCAGTGGTTGAGAATCCGCCTGCCAATGCAGGGGACACGGGTTCGAGCCCTGGTCTGGGAAGATCCCACATGCCGCGGAGCAACTAGGCCCGTGAGCCACAGCTGCTGAGCCTGCGCGTCTGGAGCCTGTGCTCCGCAACAAGAGAGGCCGCGACAGTGAGAGGCCCGCGCACCGCGATGAAGAGTGGCCCCCTCTCGCCGCAACTAGAGAAAGCCCTCGCACAGAAGCGAAGACCCAACACAGCTAAAAATAATACATAAATAAATAAATAAATTAAAAAAAAAAAAAAGATGGCCATCTGTGAACCAGGAAGTGGGCCCTCACCAGATACCAAATCTGCCAGCACCCTAATCTTGGACTTCCTAGCTGTCAGAACTGTAAGAAATAAATTTCTCTTATTTATAGACTGGTGGCTACCAGTCTGTGATGTTTCTGTGACAGCAGTCTGAAAGGATGAAGACGGTAGGATGAGTTGGGTCAGATTCTGGAGAGGAGGCAAAAACAATTTAAAGTAGATAGTTCACATACGTATTTTGTCATTCAATTCTCCAACAACCCTATCGATTTAGTATTATTGGACCCATTTTATAGAAAGTATATGTGATGGTGTCCATGCCCATGTCTGTCTAAAGCCATGCTCTTCCCAATTCAACATGGTGCCTTGCATTCCAGGCAGGACTGTAGGATTGACATGGTTGGTGGTGGGGAACCATTGCAAGTTCCTAACAGAGGAGGTGTAAGTGAAAGGGGGTTAATAACGAAGTTGTTTACTGCACATGGATACATCTATTTATGTAGGACAAGGAAATCCCTTGGTGGAACATGTAGAACCATCAAAAAGGCAAACTCGAATCAGATTATGAACTCAGCTCCGAAGATCTGCATCCTTTCCCCGTATACTGGCAACATCCAGATCGTTTGTATCCACACAATTTTCTGTCTGCATCCCAACTGGCATAAAAGCGTGATCCTTCTTGGGTCTGTGTCTCTACAATTTATGATGCTTTCAGATTACCAAATACAATTCATTTGGCAATGAAAGGAAATAGTTTTGTGCTATTGCCCTCCATGTGTGGGAAATTGCATTTTTGACCAGCAAAGCTATTGACCTTCTTCATGCAACAGTTGAGAACATGAGCTGGTGGCCGGGGCCTCAGGTGAAAAATCTCAGGAACCAGTTCCTCGGCTGCCACCACCCATTGAGGGTGAAGCAGCCCCCATCCCTGTGGTCCTTTGAACTATGTTTGTAATCTATTGGTTTTCATTAGCTAACACATACACTAATAATTATCCCTGTAAAAGAACGCTTTATTAAAGAAGATGCATTCCTGTGATAGATTTTGTTGTCAGAAAGTTTCTAACCATAGACTGAAATATGAAGCTTGGGGATGTGTTCCAGGTTCTTATCTTGTGTGTGTGTGTGTCTGTGTGTGTGTGTGTGTGTGTGAGAGAGAGAGAGAGAGAGATTGATGGTGTAATCCTTCTCAACTCAGTTTTTCAGGTGAAAAAGATGTCGAGCCGTTTGGTTATATGGCATTTGTTGGGAGTAGGGCAGAGGGGCTTGAAGGAGAAAAGACAGGAGGGTGGGTTCTTGCTTAGTCTAATCCAGGGCATTAGTTCTCCTAGTCCCTGGAGACCCCTAAAGGGGAAACCTTTTTCTCAATTGCCTCTAAGCTCACCAGTGGGAGACCTTTTATCTGCTAGAGATCACTTCTTCTTCCTCAACCTTTGCCACTACCTACACAGTGCTAAAGAGACTAAAGTTAAGGGCACCATTGCCACAAGCTGTGCCTTTGGCACCCCCAACCCCTACCCCCAGTCTGCAGGATAGTTTCATGGACAACTGCTTTCTTTACTGACGTCATCTGTTACTTAGGGCATATTCCAAACTCCAGGAGGGACCTGTCTGGAGGTGGGAGGAGCTCTAAGGTCATTTTAATTTAAATTTATCTGAGACTGCAAAGAAATCACGTCCATGGTGAGGAAACTGTCCTCACCTAGGCAGGGGGAGAAAAAAACTGAATCAAATTCTACACGTATCTTCTTGTATTGAGACTGATGTTTTGAGAAATGGGCTTGCCAATAAATATAAAAAAAAAAATCCGTAGCTTTTCCTCCCACTCTTCATCTTCCCCTTAAAGGTTACATGGGTTTCCATACTCTTAATTAACCACATCAAATAATTTGTTTACTGGGCTGAGCTTTTTATTTGGTTGGTGAATGATCACCAGGCAGGAGAAGATGGTGAGGAGATGGAGGACTGGGAAACCCTGGCCGAACTTGGTTTGTACTCTGAAAGGGCTAATGAAAGTTTCATGAAACAGTGAAGGAGACAGTCTGCTGCTGTGGATGCTGGAGACGTAGGTGGCCGTGGTGGGGCTGTCAGGACTTAGGGACCTCAGGAGGAGACACGTACTTATGATATAGTTGAAGGGCTTTGTTGAAAATAGGTGATGGACACCAATTACACCGTGTGTAATTGTCTGGGCTTTTACTACAAGCAGACAGTCTTCTTTGGGTCTTTTTATTTATAAAGTCATCAGATGAGATCATCAGACTGTCAAGCACAATTAAAAAATCCCAGATTACTAGATCTGAGACCTAATGTTGCTTTTTGAGGAAAAGTCAAAAGAAGTTATGTTCATTTAATTATTGCCTAAGTCATTAAAAGACAAAATTTTTACTACTTTATGTTTTATAGTTATTTAAAAAATTTACGCAGAAAACAGGGCCCCGCCTGTGGAGAGCACTGCAGGTTTCCGTGAATATTTATGCTCTCATTTGATATTTGTAACCACCCCCTGAAGTAGGTTCTCAGGAAAAACATGGATCTAGCCCCATCTTAAAGATGGCAAATCTGAGGGTCAGAGAAAGGAAGTGACGGGATGAAGTTCACAAATTATGTCTTCTCACTCTAAATGCCTGCTTTTTAAGCCCACTGATCTGATCTTAGTTGGACCAAGGAGGTGTCATTGGAAATACCAGTGACCACGTGAAATTAACTAATAGTTTCTTCCTTCCTGGTGGGAATGAGCCCGCAGAATGGAGCAGATGCATTACTCCCTCCCATGTGGAAATCTGGCCCCTGTACCATGGGTCGAGTGGACCTCGTTGGTTTAATGAAAGCAGAAGGAAAGCCTGTTTTCTAGGAAGATGGGTCCAATAGGTATTCCATAAAGAACTAGAAATTAGTTACTAAAATATTATGTTCTAGTAGATCATAAAGCAAACATTTATTATATTCATTTACTTTTTTTTTTTTAAAAAGCAAAGCCCTTAAGCTTGTTTCAGGAGTATCTGAAAGAGAGGACATTACAACTTTAGAATTATAGATTCAGAAGGGATTCAGTATTAAACTCCTACCCAATGGACCTACCAGTACAACTACAGGGATGGCTAAGGTCATCTGGATATTTTCTAAATACTTCTAGAAATCGGTAGTAAGATCACAGAATTTTTCTATCTTAAAGGAGCCTTTGAGGTAATTATTATTTTAAAAAAAGCTGCTAGGCTATTATATACATGAAACAGGCTGTTTTTTTCTCTTGATGAACGAATCTGCCTCGGTGAAACTTTTCTCCCATCTGTCTGGCGTCTCCTCTTTGACACAGTGTAAAGCAAATCCATTGCTCTTCTGCAAAAAGACTGTTCAAATATTTGAAGACCATTATTTTTTTCTCCCTTCATCTTCTCTTCACTAGGCTGAACACTCTCAATTCCTTGAGTTTCCGTGTGTTATATATATGTTTTTTATTCTTAATTTATAATTGTACAGATATTTATAGAGCACCTACTATGTGTGAGCCTGGCATTTCTAAATTTAAACCTTTTCCTTGCAATAAATTGTGAGGGAGAAGAAAACTGGTTGTATTCTTTTGCTTTACGCTCAGGTAATAGAAAATGAAGTGTGTGTGTGTGTGTGTGTATGTATGTGTGTATGTTTGCTTACAGACACGTATATGTATATATACATATATATACACATATATATCATACATATCATAAACCATTGGGAATAAAAACTGGGAAGTAAATAAGTTGAAAAGCTAATTGGACATTTAAAATAAATCTTTTTACTTTTGATAGTTTAAGAGAGGAATTATGGGGTTAATTATAGCTGCCTTTTAGAGACAGAGCTGTTCAAAGATACATTGCAGCAAACTGGCAGTCCTAGATGCCTGTGAAGAGAGAAATGCAGTTTTAACAGCCTGTTGAGTTTTGTTCCAGACCAAGACATAGAAAGTAAATGAAAACCAAATTGCAAAAAGACATTAATTTAAACTCTGCTGTTGGCAAAGTTTTGATCTTTGGTCCTGGTGAGCTCCAATTTACCTTTGTCTTTAGTAGTAAAAATATTTATCCACAAATAAATAAACTTGTTAAATAAATTAATAGTATAAAAAGACTTCAGAGGGAATGTTCTAAGTATTCACTCAAGCAAAATAGCACCTTCAAGTATTTTTTGTGTTGTATAAGTACTCAATAAGATTATATTATTATGTCTTGTTAGAGCATCATTTACATACAATGGTAATATAATCACAAATCTTTCTTACAGATTTATTAAAATAGATGTGATCTGCCTGGGATATTATAGGCTCAGTGGTAAGAGTTAGAAAGAAGTCATCCTACCTTTATATAATATACTCTCTTAGACAGCTGTCGCTAATTTAGACAGGCCTTTATGGTTGTTCTGAATTGGTGAGAAAGTAGCATATAAATTGGATTTTTGGAATCACTCACTTTTGTTGCCAGTGTTTGGAAATAAGAGTGGTTTTCGTATGGCTCTCCCTGGACCCACAGGAGGGACCTGTTCATCCATCTCTCTGCCTATCTGTTTGTCCTTCCATTTATTTATCCATCCCTTCATTGAATAAATATTTATTGAGCATTTACTAGATGCCAGGCACTCTTCTGGTGTTTGGAATACATCAGTTAAACAAAACAGAAAAAAAAAAAAATAAACCGTCTGACCTCAAAGAGCTTTTCTTTTAGGAATGATGACCATTAGTCACTTAATAGTTGCTGTTTTTGTCAACTATCAACTCTACCTATGAGCTGGATATTTTTAACTTAAAAAAACTAATCATGTGCCCCAAGATTAACCAAGTTCCAGGTTCTGCTCTGTATTTTTCTCTTACTATTAAATAGCACCTCGTTCCTCAGACTGCTGATGGAATTGGTGGCAGGGTCATTAGGCCAGTGTGCTCCGGGATATAAGTGCTGGGAGTCGCTGCCATGGCAGAGTCCCTCATGGATTGGAGTCTGTCACTAGGAAACAACTTGAATTGGAAGAAGGGAATTCCTCCCACACCCCTTTTGCTCACCTCACGCCTTCCTTCCTTGCAGATAGGATAATTGCAAGGACAGAGCAGCTCGAAGTGGTGGCAGAGGAGTTTTGTCCTTCTACTTATTTTCCCCACATGCCAGTTCTGCTAAGAACCCAGGCTGTGAGTTTTTTTTTGATGTGGAGAGCTGTTCACTAAGCATGTCCTGAGGAAGAAGATGAAGGGAAAGTTGTGATTCTATGACCATCATCAAATTTTGGTTTAACACTCAAAAGTTGCCTGATAGGTATCAGTAAGCAGATAATAATAACTTACCTTAGCATGACCCTTTATCAGTCAATCACGGTAGCTTTTGTGTAGTGTACAGCTTCCCAGATATCATATCAGGTGTCATCTTATTTGATCCCCATCAGGGTGCCCTGAGGCAGAAGGTAGAGCCCTACTTTATAGAAGAGGAAACCAGAATTCCAAGGAATTTGCCCTAGGTCATATAGCAAGTGTCCAGAATCAGACTTTTAACCTTGGCCCTGTGATTCCAAGACCATGCTCCTTTTAACAGGTCACATTGTTCACCGCTGTTATCCTGACTCACAATATATGAGATAAGCAGAGTTTATATCGTTGTTTTCCTTATGTTACAAAGGAAAGTCCTGAGACTGAAAAGGTTCAGTGCTTCGCCTGGGGTTGAATAGGTGGTGATAGAATTGGGATTCAAATCCAGATCATCTGAATTGAATCTTTCTGCTGTATCACTTTGCTTTATGTGTCAGGAACCACCACCCCAACTCCCAGCACACACACAGACACACACAGACACAGACACACACACACGTGCACACACACACACACACACACACACACACACACACACGCAGAGTGTGGATCAATCGCAAGGTAAACTAGTTAAGGACTGCTGAACCTGGTCCGGGGACTTACTGTGATGGGGAAATGCAGTTGTGTTTTTGATTTGTGCTTGTGTTGTAGTTAGTGTGCCCCCTTTTCTTCCTTTTAGTATTGATGGGGGATCACCTTAAGATTTATATTTATTCTTAAGATTTCTTTCCTTCTGTTTATGTACAAGAACATCTAACAGCTAGAGTTACATTTAAAGCAGCCCTGTGAATAACCTCGTGAATACCTCCAGCTCGAGCAAGTGTACTGTTTGCTTTTTGTAGATGTATCTATAGATCTGTCTACCTATCTCTGGCAGAGAGCGTTATCATCATGTTTTCCCTGTTTCTTGATGCTTTGTGAAAGTATTGCAGAAATAAAAGAACTGTCTTTATTCTTTGATCTCTCTTATGCTTTTTGAATTCTGAAAAATTGAGGGAGAACAAAGGAAATCTATGCTTTAGTGCTTGCCCTAAGTATTGAGAAGCAGGTTTAAAAGATGCTTTAAAATTTTTAGAAGCCAGAAGGGGCAGATGCTGGAAAGAAGGATCCCATGTGGTCAAGCAGACCGGATGCTTCTTTGACCCAGCCCTTGGTTTGAGAAGACTGTATTTAGATGTTTCTCTAAGTGTCCTAGATTCATAGACCTGAGTGGCCTCACTGGATATCAAGATGTATGTAGATGTTACTTCCTAAGTGTAATAAATGTGGACACAGGATTATCACTGCACACTCCCAGAAATCACTTAACATCGGGGGGAGGTGCTTTTCCTATGAGCTTTCCAAGACAGAGTCCTTCTAAGGCCACCTTGTATTGGCAAAAAAGGGATTTGATGCTCTGCACTTAGTAATGGCACTTCTTTGTTCTTAGACATATGTACTTATAGAATATATCCTTCTTTTGCCTGTACTCATATCTGTAGTATAGAAAGTAAATCAATTTTATATAGTATTTTATGGTTAAGAACCACTTAGTCTTGTGTGTTGAACTTCAGCAAGAAATAAAAGAAAATTCACTTACAGATATATTATCTCACTTCATCACTACCACAACCCTAGGAATTAGACATAAATTCCTAGAACCAATGACCAATTGGGAAACTGAGTCTTAGAGAGGTTAAGTGACTTCCTCAAGGACACAGGATGTTACATGCTATGACCAAGACTTGAACCTAGTCTTCCAAATCCAGCATTCTAGCTCTGTTAAGAAATGTCTAGTAATCCAAAAGCATTAGCAGAATCTCCCAGTCTTATTGAGACTTTTCTGCAGCCCACTTTTTGACGGTTTCCTGCTGTCACAGCTATCCTGGGAGATGGAAATGGCTTTTCCTAGATCTCTCCGCATTATTATTGTTGTTGTTATTTTTAGTCCTATTTTCATGAAAAATGTGCTTTTAGCCCAGGAAAATAGCATAGCAGCAGCTTATCAGAGTGTTGCAGAGTGAGGAGGGTCTTATCTCACCTGCAGATTAGGGACATCTGCATGTTTGCTGGGGGTGGAAGGAATGTATAATCAGCCTGCCCCCAGTAGACATCTAAACCCAGCGGTCACTCATCTTCTCCTAGGTCCCATGCTCCACTCTTTCCTCCCTCCTAGCTCTTCAAGCCCTGACATACTGCAAGAAATAATTCTGTTTTCTCTGCAAAAGGAAGGGGGTTCTGAGACCAGGGGAGAATTAATATGTATTGAACACCTACTCTGTACAAGGAACAACGTTAGGACTCTGATAAACGTCTTCTCAGTGATTGCAACAGTTCCATGAGGTCAGCATCATCTCCATTTTTCAGATGGGACACTGGGACTAGAGTAACATTTCCAAAGTGGCACATGAAGCGAGAGATGAAGCCTGTACAGGAACTCAGATTTGTATGATCCTGAAGCCTGTGTGCATTCTGTCTACATGGGATGCCCTCCCTCCTGCTGGAGAAAACCACAGACCATGGCTTTCTTGCAGCCTTCTGGCTGGAGACCATTAGGTGCCCGTCGCCTAGGGAGAGTGTCACAGGGTGCAGCGCCACCCAGTGGGAAGAGCCTGGCTGGACTTAGGAGTTAGTCAGGCCTGGGTTTGAATCCTGCATTAGTCATTTAGTATTGATCGCTTTGACATGTTGCTTACCTGCTCTGGACCTCCATTAACTCACCTGTAAAAAGGAAAGCTACCTACAGGGCCGGAAACCTGTGCAGATTAGAGGAGAGGATATATGCAAAGCCCTAACTTGATAGGTGTCTGCTAATAGATGCTCTTTATTATTATGGTGATTACCATTCTACTTTTTTTTAGATGAAAGTGTTAGGTCACCTGGAACCTACAAGGGTGTGCTATTCAACACATAGGCTATTTGATCTATGGCAGAACTAGTTGCCAATTTCCCAATCTCTTCACTCTGCCAGAGATCCAGATCTTACCAGGCTTCTCTGTTTTGCCAAACCTGTCTGGTCTGGCTCTTGGGAAGCTTTGCTGGCCCATCTGATGGGAATCAGGCAGGGTGAGAAGTAGGGCCAGCTGCTACCATCAGGAACAACTGGACCCCAAGAACTCTCCTTGGCTGCCCCAGAATGATTGCAAGAAAGTGTGCATTAAGAAATTACAAGGCAGAAAGGAATTGGGGGCTGGGAAGTAGGCAACTAACCCGGCCATTTTTACCTCCAGGGCCGGGGAAGCAGGGAGTGGGGCTTGATGATGCCTCCTTGGGTTCACAGAGGTGAGTCAGTGAGAGAGACAAGGTTTCTACTTGCTTTCCCTGGTTCCCTGGGTGCAGGCCAGGAACATCCTCAGTGTTGGTTAAGTTTGTTTGACAAATGAGGGACGCGTTGGTCATTGGTAACTGTTGGATGCAGAAGTGGTATTCAGACTGTTTAACAACAGCCAGGGTGGCATGGACCCCAGCCAGGCAGAGTGGACAAGAGCCATAGTGACAGAGCAGGGTCCTCAAGACAGGACTACCTTCTGTGTGCTGGATATTAACACTTCAGCTGCTGAGTCCTTGGAAAGTACAGGGGAGACACTGGGGCGAAAAGAGGGTGGCACTTTGAGGTAGAGAGGTTGGTTGAGGAACAGCTGTTTATCAACTGGTAGAGAAGTATTTTCGGATTTGAACCAATGGTCCACATGTACTGTTACTATCATGCACCAGCCCAGCTTGTGTGACTACAGGGATTTTCAGTGTGCATCTGAATGAAGCCAGAAACACGTGCAAGGTTTTAAGAGCATTTTGTGTGTCTTATTGGCAATATGAGATTGAACATTTGTCTCGTAACCATAACCAGCACTGGCTTCTGGTACTCAGTTCTGTGTTCTTTGTAGGAATCTGTACACGGAGAAAGTGTGGACTTAGCACTCATTTAAGGAAGAGGTAACTTTGATAAGAACCAGGTGGGTTTTTCCTTTTCCTTATTGGTTTCATGTTTTTTGGATCTCACTAACTCTCTCCAGCTGTGCCCTGCTGTAGGCACCTGTTTGAGACCCTGTGTGTCGGGTTACCCCCAACAGAAGCCCTGCACGCTTCCCCTTTGTGACCCCCATGGTGCTTTCTGGGGACTAGTCTTTGTGGCAGAGCCCCTTGTCAGGGGGATGCCTGCCTCTCCCAGCTCTTCCTGGCTCATTCCAGGGCCCAAGCATCTCATGCCATCTTTTCATCTTCCTTTTTTCAGCCTTAGTCAGGGTTGTATTTTTGAAACACATGTGCAACTACCTTTAGATAGTTTATCATTAACTGGAAATAACCCTTCAGATAGACTTATGGGTAGATATCCACATTATTAAAAAGGATCCCTTAGATTGGTGAAGTATTTGCTTGCTGGCTCCTATAAATAGATTCTCTGGTGTATTTGAGAGCATGTATAGATCAGTAACAGCTTGAAAGAGGGGTTTGGTGCATTGCTAAAGAATTTTTAGCTGAAGTTGCAGGTGCAATCAGAAATGGAGCTACAAATGAATAATAATCAGTGATTATTTATTTGTCTAGTCCTCTAGCTTTGCAAAGCTCATCCGCACATTTTCTCATGTGATATATGTGTTCTCCATCTCTGATGCTTTGCAGGCGGAAAGGCTGACACACATTTCTAATGGGCAGTGGGGTGGCTGGAAGCTGCCACCATGAGTCCCTCTGGTTGCACTAGTGGCCACCACCTCTTCTGCATCTATTTTAAGGTCTTCATCAATGACACATGACCCTGTCTCCGTTCTCCCATTCGTCTCCCAATATTTACCTTTCTAGATTACAAGGCTTTGCTCTTTTCCATAAAATGGTTGGCATCCTCAGATTTAAGCCAAGAAAAAATTAGAGTTTAATTTCCATTCCAAACCTGTAAGCACACAGCTTTTCATAAAGATTGTAGTAGTGCAGGCTGGATCTTCCCTGAAGGAGTGGCCCTCCGTGTCGCCATCTAACTGAGGAATGGTGGGTAAACAGTCCCCTCTGAGAAGAGCCAGCCAGCTAGAGGGTGGAGCCTTACTTTCCGCTGGCACCCAGGGCCGCTTGGAGAGCCGGCGACCTTCCTCCGGGGCTCCTGATATCGAGCTGGGGAATGAGTAATAGGGACTCGCCAAAGTGTTTAAACACCAGAATTGAAATTAATGTCCCCTCATTGCTGGCTATGCTGAAAATACATTACGGCAAACACCTTCCCAAAGTGAAATGAATGTTTGTTTATCCTCATGAAATATACATCAAAACATGTTGGTGGAAGAAGCCCTAATGAGGGAAGGGGCCAGGTTTCCTGTTAATTCCAGGCGAATAGTTAACCGAGGTGCAGGTTTCCTTTTTCTTTCTTTTCTTTTCTTTTTCTTTTCTTTCCTTTCTTTCTTCCTTTTCTTTTCTTTCTTTTTTTTTTTTTTAAGAATAACCTGTCCACAGCTGTGTATCTAGGACATTAATATGAGTTTAATGAAAACTCCAGTTGATCTGTCCAAAGATATTGATGAGCATTGCCCAGCTGTATTAATCATCTCCTTGAGGGAGGAAATGAAGGGAATGGGCGAGCAGGTTTCTGTCAGATGCCAATCCAGATGAAGAGATGTGAAAAAAAAAATTTTTTTTAACCTTCCACAGATACATCCATTTCCCGGGATGTGGGTTGGCCCAGGAGGGAGTGAGAAGGACTCATGACAGCACAGGAAATTCTGGGGCACATTTAACGTTAAAATCATTAAGCTTCTGCCAATAAATCCATTACTGTTAATTATATCGAGATGGCCAACGATCCACTGATAACATTCCTTCATTGATTTTCATTCGCCATGGATCGAGGTTCTGGCTTTCATTTCTTTGGTGTTTTCATCTTTCATTTCTTTCTCCCTCTCCTCATCTCTCCCCCCCCAACCCCCCCCCCCACCGCCAACCCCGTGCTTCCCACACCCATCCCTCCCCCTTCCCCCTTGAGCTTTTGCAGAAATGCAGTTCCCCTCTCACTGGTGATACAGTTCTCTCCCTAAGTGCCAAATGTTTCTTGATAGGAACAAGCTACATTTCTTTATGGCTTATGGCAAACTGCCTTGATTACTTCTACTGCTGTACCCATTATGCGAATTAAATATGTATTCAGTTGCATGCTGCTTGCAATGTTATTGCAGGGTGACATATGGTACTGACTCAATTAGAATGAAACTAGCATTAGATAACCCTTCTGATTACATGCATTCTGACCGGCTCCTCCTCGGCCTCCCCTCTGTGCTCCCTCTCTCCAGTGTCTGCAGGCAGCAGGTTTGCATTATCCGTTATCATCTCCACCACATTGGATGCTGGCCAGGGGGTTGGAAAGGGAGGGGGGCTGTGGTCTCTGGGAAAGAAGGCATCTTGGACAGACAGACAGACAGACAGAATAAAAGGGCTAGTGGGGAAGGAATATTAAGGAGTCTATGCTTGCATTTGGAATTAACCTTTAATGTTATATTTTTTTGGAAGTGGTTGTCAGGCCTGCTGTGAGAAGAGACCAGAAAGGTCTCCCTCGGGTTGGAAGATCAGAAAAGGAAAGAAAAAGAATGACTGTGAAATGACTGCTGTGTGTGTGATTAGTTGGTCCTTACCTTGAAAAATTTTCATTTAAAAATAGCACCTTTTTTTCCCCCAGTTCAGAGCTCATACTTATTCTAATACCAGTGATACATTTTGTTTTTATAGCACACCTGAATCATATGTTAACCCATTTGATTCCCATCAGCACCATACAGGGAGAACAGGAATTGCCGTCCCCATTTTACAGATGAAGCAGTGGAGACACAGAGAGGCTACGTTCCATTATAGTTGAAGGTCACAAAGCCACGTGGTGGCAAAATGAGGAGGAATCCTTAAGAATGCAGAGGGTTCTGAAGGGCAGCTCAAGGATGTGCTATAAAGCGATTGAGAGTTTTTAGATCTTAAAAAGGAAGTATTTTGACTGGGCAGCGGCAGTAGTTACTGGAATATCTCGTGTTGTGAATTGATACAACACCGTTCACACCAGAGAACAGCTGGCGTATAACATTTCCTTGTGGGGATTAATTTTCTCTCCTTGATCATTTTCACCATGTTTTAAGCAGTCCTAAGCTCCCTTCCTTTTGCTTTTCCTGCTCTATCACTTCTACTTGCCAAGGGAGAACCTGGAGACCATTCGCTCGGTCTCATCTAGCCACACCTGGGGCTACAGTATCCTCCCGGTCCAGAGCCTACCCCAGGACTCGCAGGCCATCTTGGATTTTCTCAGGGGCTGGTAGAAAGGCTGCTGAACCCAAAATTGCTTGCCTGACTGTGGCGGAATCATCTAATGGGACTTCTTGCCCATGCCAGCTCAAGTCCACAGGTCTGTTTGAGCATCTACTATATGTATTTGTGTGCGCCAGACCATATGCTATTGGAAATACTAAAAATTTATATGGTATATGGTCATATAAATTTATATGATATACTGGCCATAGGCAGCTTATACCCAGGCAGAAAAATAGCATGAGGGTGAGGGTAAGTGTAAGTGAGGATGATGTGAACTCAAAAGTACCATAGATGCACTTATTAACCTTCGCTAGAATTCCTAGGATTATGCTGATGCTTAGCCCCAGTACCTTGAGTAGAGCAGGCACTCACCAAATGTTGGTTGAATGGGTGAGTGAATGAATGAATGAGAAGGATCAGTCTGATTCTGGTAATAATGAGGCAGGTTTTCTTGGAGGAGATGGGGCCCCTTATAGATAACACAACCATCCATCCCATCCTACCCCTCCCAGCCCACTTTCCTACTGCAATAATGATCACTAATTTATAGAGCACTTTACACTGAAAACAACCTTTCAAACAACACTGAAAAGATATACAAGAAAGGAATAAAAATGGTTACCTGTAGGGGCTAGCGGTGAGGTGGGGATGGGGGAATGGAGACAGGGCTGGGACCAAGACTCAGCAGCATATGGAAATCATAATATGTACGTCGTGGATGTGTTTTTATATTGTAAATGTATTACCTCTTTAAAAATAAGATTAAAATCAAAAGACCTTTCAGGGAGCATTAACTTACCTAATTTTCACAGCAACCATGTGTTATAGGGGAGAATTTTAATTATGTTCTAATTTCACATAAGGAAACCAAGGCACGGAGAGGTTAGGTAACTTACCCAAAGTCATGGAGTTAGTAAGTTGTAGCGTGAAGACTAAACCCAGATTGGGTTCTTTCCACCATAGCATATGGCGTCTGTGAGCCTTGGCCCAACTGTGCTAATCCCCAGAGGGGTGCCTGTGTGATTGGGGTCCTTCCTGGGACCTCTGTTTGCCAAAGTAACTGTGTGTGTACTGAGGTCTCTGCAGAAGGGGAGAAGATGTGGGATTAGGGGCCCTCCCCACTGCCACTGAAACACAGCAGATTTATATTCCCAGTAAGATCTGATTTGGAGCTACAAGAAGAGTTGTCTCTGAACCAGCCCTGCAATTCAGACTCTCTCTGGGTGAAGGAAGGCAGCACGGTAGCTTTAACCTTGTCCTTAGGGTGGACCTGCTATTCTCTGGGTGCCTCCAGAGGAATCAAGGAGGTATTACAATTACCGTAATACCTAAGAGGACCTGAGGACAAATCTGGCATGGAGAAATGCCAAAAATTGTTGGTCTTGTAAATTTAGTAGAGCAGGACATATGTTTTTGAGGGTGAACTGTGACATTTGTATGGCATCCTTCAGGTAGGTGTCTCCTTTACTCTGTAGATGTTTACACTACCTTCGTTGCTTAGAAGAGCTCCCATGTTGCCACCCCTGCCCCCCGCCTCCACTCTTTCTCCTTGACCTCTAGCTAGGGCTGCCTCACGTAGTAGAACAGAGGGAGAGCTGTGCCTTCATCTGTTCTCATGTATTCTCACTTAGTATATCTGTCATTCCATTGCAGCTTTCACATACTTTTGCTCTCCAGGCCCAGCTAGTTCAGAGCAAGGCCTGTTCCTGAGTATCACGTAGCCAGTGAAGAACTGATCTGACCATAGACTCCAGGAGGGAAATCTACTGCCCTGAACACCACAATACCTTTCTTTTAGCAACCAGTCGCTAATCAGAGGTTATCTTATTTCCCTGTTTGCCCTTCAGAAGAGTTAGGTCAGTGTTCTCTGAGGCCAGCCCTTTTCATGTGCCATGTTCTGTTTCGATTTTGTCTAAAACTGTCCAGTGTATCTTCTGCACCTCCTGACTCAGGTCCTACCTCCGTGAAGCCTTCTGGTAGGGCTATGCCAGACTTTACGCACCTCACCCCTCCACCTCCCATTGATTCTAAGATTTCTAACTTCTAGAAAGTTTCTGTGCTTCTGCTGAGGTGAGATTTCTGCCTCTCCAGGACATGGGAGCTCCCAGTTAACAAATCCAATCTACACTCTTTTCAGTTGTAGTCTCACGCTGTATTTACTACTAATGATCTTTCTACAGTGAAACTCTCACCTCTCCTGATTTCCATTTTATCCTGATTTGCTTCATAGCTCCTGGGTGGGGCCTTCTCAGTTAACCTCAGGGCTGCATCTCTTTCGACTCATCGCTGCAATATTCCCCACCGTTGCCCATGGCTCCATTTATCACCTCAATACTTGTGGCTCACAAATGTATCTACTTGTAATCTCCCTGAGGACAGGGTACTTCTCTTTCTTGCCAACCTCTGCATCCCCGTTGAACAGCACAATGCCTGAACCAAAGCAAATATCCAGTAAATATTTATTGAACAAGTGGTAAATTAAAACCTGTGTTTTCCACCCAGACTGATTCTGTGAGTTTCAGATCTGCGTGTATAACTGCTAAGCAGGCATCTCTGCCTCTACATTCAACAGAATCATCAAACTCTGCACATCCAGGGCAGACCTCCTCAGCCCCCTGGTCCACATCAAATCTTCTTCCTCTATTCCTTCTCTCTTTCATCTGCCCAATCCAGAAACCTGCTATCTGTGTTAGACTCTTTTTTCTAAGCCTGCCCTGCCCCCCATCGAATCATTAGCCAATTTGTGTTGATTCTGGCAGTAAACATTTATTGAATGCTTTATGCCAGAGTTGGTGCCAGGTGAGGGAATACAAAGGTAAACAAACACACCCTAACTATATCCCATATCATGTGTCCTCTCCATCTGCCACTGTCCTAGGTCAGGCCCTCACTGTCTTTCACCCAGCCAGCTGACCTCCTAGCTGGTATCTCTGCCCCAAATATCTTCTCATTGTCCATCCTCTCTAAGGCCCATCATGACACTGTTAACATGCAAACCTGCTTGCCGTACCCCTATTGAGAATTCTTCACTGGCAGTCCCAATGTCAAAAGCTGTAGTCCTGAATCTCAAAACTATTGTGCCATGATCGGTTGTGAAGTATGTCACAAGTAATTTTGATATTAATAACAGTCTAAGACCTGAGGTTTGCAAATTATTTAAAATTTTAAACTAATTCAAATTATCACCATAAAAATGTCACTTTCACTCACTTGAAGTCCCATATGCTTTCCTGAGTGGAAGAGAAGACGTAGCTTTATAGCCTGCTGGGAATTGTGCACTTCTGTGGCATACCCTCTGGAGTATGCTTTAAATCTGATCATCATTGAGTGTGCAGGTATGATGGACGCAAGGCTGAAGTCTTCAGGATGAACCCTGAAGACTTTAGCGTAACCTATGTTAACCTTATGATCTAGCCCTTGTCTATTTCTCCAGGGCTCTTTCCTACCATTTTTTTCTATTTCATCACAGGCTGCAAATACCTAAAACCTGCTACATTTTTTTCCTCATACTTTTGAAATCATCTCCTCTGTTAGGAATTCCCGTACCTACCATCCCCATGGTGAAACTACTGCTAAGTGTGCAAATCCTAGCCCGAGTACTCTGATCCAGTGTTAGATATTTCTTCTTTGTGTTCATTTTGCCTTGTATATTCCTTCAAGGTAATATACAACTTATATTACTTAGTTTTTGTAATTTTATTTTTTGCACATCATTTTAATTTTTAAGTGTTTATTTTCCCATTGGACTGTAAGTACTTTGAGTTTATTGTCTTTTTATATTCTTCTCCCAATGTTTTAGGACAGGCTTGGGCATATAGTAGGTGCTCCATAATCATTCATTGTATGAACGAGGGAGTCATATAGATACCATCTTACCCACTGATCCCAACATTCTGCAGAGTCAGGCACCTTTAGTACCATATCCTATCTTGATGTCCCTAGACAGGGAATCGAAGGAGCAAGTCCTAGCTCATCCATGTGTGGTTATATGGCCCTAGACATGTTCCATAAAACTTCGATACACCTGTTTCTATATGCATGGTCTATTTGTGGGACTGTCCTCTGAAATAGTCATTTAGACCAAATTGGAGGAAATATTGGGAAGAGGATACAGTGGGTAAAATGAGGCCCATGTGGTTGTTATTGATCCTGTGGCACTGAGTGTCCAGCAGAAGGGTTTAGATAAGTGGTAAGAAATGGAGGCCCAGTGGTTCCTTGAGCACAGATGACATATGCTGAAACCAGAGTTAAGGACCTTCTGTCTGGTGAAAATGTGCAGGGCGTACTAGACTGGAGAGAGATTGAAGACAGGAACTTCAGCCAGGAGACAAAAGGACATGGGGTCTGAGTAAACGAATGGTATTTTGGGGAATGAAAAGGATCAGGCTATTTTGAAAGAAAGATTAGCAGAGCCTGGTGACCACCTAGAGAAGGAGGTTGAAGGATAGGCATGACTCAAGGATGACTGAATCATTTAATTCATTTATTAAATTTTGAGATGACAGATGACTCAGTACAATGAAAAACTGTTTAACAATTATAACTGTCCCCAAATAGCCAGAAGGTGTGGTCACAGATGCCCACTTAAGCCTGTAACTGTCAGAAATGAGGCTTTGCCAGGGTTGTCACAGAAGCCTCTGCTGCGTTGTGTGCAAGTTTGAACTAGGCTCTGAGATGTCGTCCGTCTTTACTTCTATGTATCTATGTTTATAGGTTTTCCAATCTGGTTACCTGGGAGGATGGGCTTGGCATTAATAAAAGCAAGGAAATTAGGAAAGGGAGGGAATTTGGATGCTGGCTAGAGTTTTGTTCATTACAAATTGGGGCAAATTATTTAGTTTCATAGAATATTGTGATTGCTTCTGTATAATTGTTCTTTTTTTTTTATGGGCTACATCTCTGACATTCATTTGACTTTGTCTCCCTAGAGACAAAGCGTGATCTCCTAGAATCATACTTTATTTGCAGGTGATTCCAAGACTTAACTCTCAAGTTTCTGGGGCCTCCTTTCTGTGAGGAGCCAGAGTTTGCAGTCGATCAGAATAAAATAGAGTGGGAAAGAAAGAACTCGGACTTTGGAGTCAGACTGACCCGAATTTGTGTCCTGGATCCTCCATCTACTATGTGACACTGGGCAGGTTACCTAATTTATCTTGTGTTTGTTTCCTCAATAATGAAAGTGAAGATCATAACATCACCTACTTCATAGGGTTTGGGGAAGGGTAAGCATAATAAAAATAGCTAATACTAACTTAGGGGTTAACAAGCACTGTGTTATTTACATTCATTATTTCTTTTAATGCTCCCTGCAAAGCTGTAAGGCCTATACTATCATTGTCCCCATTATATGGACCAGTAAACTGAGCTTAGAGGAGTTAAATAACTTGCCCTAAATGACCCACGTAGGAATTGGCAGAATAAGGATTTGAACCTAGGTTGAATGACTCTAACAGCTGAACCCTTAATGACCAAAAGAAAGCTCTGTAGCCTCCCCAGAATCATGCATTCTGTGAAAATCTGGAAGCTCTCCTAAGACCCCCATTCAGATTAATTACCCCTTCTACCTTGTTCCTATAACAAATACCTATAGCTTTTATTAGCATGTATTTTATCATTTTTCAACCCTTTATTCAACCTTTAATTTTAGCCATTTGTTCCTAAATTCCTCTCTCTTCACTAAATTACGAACATTTGAACACAGGAACTGTGCCTACCTATGTATTTTCCCTCCAGTGCCTTCTTTATACATAGGCATTCTCAATGTTAATTTGTTGGAAAGAAATTATATGAAAGGCTCACTCCTTCCCTAGGGGGGACACTTTTGGTGCCATGAGGTCACCTTTGCCTTTCTGTCACCAAAATAGAAAGATTAAAGTGTCAAGGAGTACTATGAGCGGCACTAATGAAATATGATCATTTAAAATAATGAAATAGGGCTTCCCTGGTGGCGCAGTGGTTAAGAACCCACCTGTCAATGCAGGGGACACGGGTTTGAGCCCTGGTCCGGGAAGATCCCACATGGCGCGGAGCAACTAAGCCCGTGCGCCACAACTGCTGAGCCTAAGCTCTAGAGCCCGCGAGACACAACTCCTGAGCCCACGTGCCACAACTACTGCAGCCCACGCGCCTAGAGCCCATTCTCTGCAACGAGAGAAGCCACCGCAGTGAGAAGCCCACGCACTGAATGAAGAGTAGCCCCCGCTCACGACAACTAGAGAAAGCCCATGCGCAGCAACGAGGACCCAATGTGGCCATAAATCAATAAAAGAAATAAATTTAAAAAATAAAATAAAATAATGAAATAAAGTCAATTAGTCTGAGTAGAATCCTTACATCACCTGCCCTGCCCTGCAACACACAAACGTCATAAAAGCAGAAGTAATCTTTCCTCAGTAAGTTGTTTGTGATGTTTAGAATTGAACCAGACAAGAAATGAAGTATTGGGAACCAGTTCCTCCTTGCCTCCGGGTATCAGAAGTACTCCATACTGCTTGGTCTTAACTTTTTTCTTGCATCGGCCCTTTCAGTTGGAATGCAGGCCTAGTTCTAAGGCTGAGATGTGCTGGAGTCTGACCTCCCCCTGGTGGGGAGTGGGTCTGGGCAGCTGAGGTGGATATGAATGAATCCCCATGGTACCCATTATCGAGAGGGTTAGGCCCCGAACCTGTCCTTTTCTCCATTCTACCACACCTGAGATGGAAAAAAGAAATTCCATGACCCCTTATGTAGCAGCAGAGGGAGAAAGCAAGATGCCCACCTCTGAATACCTTTAGGTTTAAAAGTGCGGGATTAACTGATACACACTACTATTATATAGAATAGATAAGCAACAAGGTCCTACTGCATAGCACAGGGAAGTATATACAGTATCCTGTAATAACCTAAATGGAAAAGAATCTGAAAAAGAATTTATGTATGTATGTATACATACATATATAGAAGCTAAATCACTTTGCTGTACCCCTGAAACTAACACAACATTGTGAATTAATTATAATTCAACATAAAACAGAAACAAAACAACAACAACAAAGTGCCTTTTAACTGCTCTTGGGTGCAAAGCTGAGTAATAGTAACGGTCCTGTTGGTAAAAATAATGATGCACAGAGTATTTCATACTTATCAAGGCAGTTTCATACAGAGTACCTCTTATTCCCGTTCTTTGAGAAACAGCCCTGTGCAGATGAATAGAAGGAATCACAGAATTGTGTTTGGCTGTGTTCAGTGAAAGGCCGTTAGTTGTTTTTCTCGTTTTGTCTTCCGTCCCCTCCTTCTTTCCTGATCCTGAATGAATCTCGCTGTAGTTATTGATACATCTCACCACTCAGCACCCACTGTTGGCGGCCTCCCCCATGTGAAGCGATGGGGCGTTGGCACAGAAGGCCTCGACGTGACCCAGTAAAGGCTCCGAGCACATCAGTTTGTGTAATTGACTCAAGAGTGCCCAAAGGCTACCCCCCCCCCCCAAACACCTTGACTCTTATTTCAAACATGATTCTAACTGGGTAGTTGTCTGGTTTCCCCACCCCTGCTGCAATATATGCATGGTCATCACTAATATTTACTGGGCACTTACTACTGGCAGGCACTGTCCTTAACACTCATGGGTATTAACTCAGGGAATCCTCACAACCACCCCAGGAGCTAGGAAACACGATTGTCTCCATTTTACAGGTGAGGGCCCAGCAGGGAGGGGATCAGAAACAAGGTCCCACAACCCATCAATCAAGGTCAGCTTTGGCTTCCAGGATCTGGTACCACAACCGTGTGAACTATAACACTGTACTACCTACGAAGCAAAGGAGACTCCGTGAGGCTCAGTATAGCTATAAAAAGCCCAGCAGATGGAGTTTACGTAAAACAGGCTTGCAGACTCCCACCTAGCAGTGGGCCTGGGTGATAATTGGCATTCATAATGATGAATGATTTGGGTTCTGAAGAGGAAGCCAAGTTATGTTCAAGATTATCCATCCATCTATCTAGCTGGATATCTTTTAAAGAAGCTAGAGGAAAGATAACACGTTTTTAAATGATTTATATCTAAAAAGATGAAATCAACCCAGTTTTGGTAAACCCCTAGGAATAGGGAGACGAGGCAGCTTTCTAGAGTGGTTTCTTTCTCAGGAGTTAATGTTTTCTTACCTTTCTACCTGCTCCTGGCTTCCAGAGTCTCTGTTCCCTGGGTGTCTCCCCAGAACAAAGGTTATAGACCCATGGGCAGCCTGCATCTCCTCCATGGACTCTTGTTCCAGAAAAGATGACAAGGATTTATGAATCACCCTACACTGTGAATGGGGTGCCCTGTACCCACTCGACGTCGTTGCTTTGCTTCTATGGTGGCAAGTAGAGGAAATGCAATGCAGTAAATACCGGTGCTTCCATAAACCACCATGAGCGTGGTAGGGGGGTGGTCAGGGGATTTGAGAGCAGAGAGGGGAAATCACTTCTTTGCCTGGAAGGCAAATGCCGTGCCTATCCCTTCAGGTCTGTCTACTGGATGAGAAGGAAATTCTCTTCCTTGCTTCTACCTTCCCCCATCCCCTTTCTTTTTTTGTTCCCTTTTTAGAATAATGTAAAATAAAAAAAAAAAAAGCCCAGCAGAAAGGGAGCTGTGATGCTGTCGTCCCTGGCGTTGATGTTATTTATTTTCCTCAGTTGCTGCTCTGGAAGCCCAGAGTTGACAGAGCGGTTTTGTAGAATAGAAACATTATAGACTGTTACTGTCAGAGTGTTAAATGTGATGGATAGAGAAATAGAGGCGAAGGAGGGGACTTAATACTGAGAGCCAGGGTGCTCATGGGAAAATAAACCATCCGCATATAAGAAATGAATGAGGTAATGTGGCAGGAGGTAATGGGCTTTCGCCACATGCCGGAACAGAGATGCTTATTACAGGGTGTGCTTAACCCTTGGCGTGCTGATTTCCCTTTGTGGGTTCCAGGGCTCTCCGCCGTGTCCCTCTGTGCGAGCTCGTGTGTGGCTTTCCTTCAGGCAGGGAAGCAGGCGTGCGCAGAGGAGTGGAGACAAATGTGTGCTTAATAACACGGTATTAGCAGCAGCCTGTACATCAGAAAGCCTTGGCAGCTCCCGAGGGGCTCGGGATCCCCGGGGCTGCGGGAAGCAGAACATGCCCTGATTGCTTGGGTTAGGGAGAAGCAGGGAGGCGCGCTGGGGGAGCTGGGGGCTCTGTTGATTTCTCCACTGGGGACTGCCGAGGGGTGCTTTGGTTCCCTGGGAGAGGAGTTCATGACTCATGTTACTGGGCTTCCTTAGTGGCCCCAGAAGATTCCCTGCCACTTTGTGTAGCCAGTGCCTAGCTGTTCTCCCACTGCCTGGGATGTGCTGGCTTTGCTGTGAGATGGGAGGGAGAGGAGCAGACAGGGGGTCTCTTTATTACCTCCTTGTCAAGTAGTACAGAGCCTCTGCTGGAGACGTAATAAAGGTGAGCATGACAGGGGGGGACCCGGCCTCAGGTGGGATGACGGAAGGAGTCCAGCCAGCCTAGGTGACGTGAAGGGAAGTGAGCTGAAAGGTGACCAGTTTCCATGAGCAAGGTGCTTTCCCTTTGTATTGGGTTCCCGTGACCTTTACGACCCATCTTTGTGTCCTGGTGGTGGCCAGCCCCGTGTCTTGCACATGGCAAGCATTTAGTAACCTGTGAGGACTTGGTTAATAGGGGCCCTCATCTAGCTCTGCTGATTACATGCTGTGTGGCCTTGAGCAAGTCATCTACCCTCTCTGGGTGTTAGTTTTCTCATCTATGGTGTGGGGATAATCACACCTCATAGATTTATTATCAAGATTAAACATACTCATACTAATGAAAGTGTGGGCAGGCTATAAAACATTACGCAAGCACCAAAGTATTACCATTATTTCTGCAGTTAGTGACAAAACAATACCTGTGTATCAAGGATCCAGGAAAGAACTTCACCCAAGAAATTAATGTTTTCAAGCTAGCAGCTTCACATTGCTTTTACCCAAACAGTGCTGTTCTTGTCTGATGTTAAAGTGTGTCTCTTTGCTTTCAGTGGTGGTCACATCAGCAAGGACACCACCCTGGCTGGATGTTTATATTGTAGGCACCGGGTCAGTGGGAGCCTCGGAAACTCTTGCAGGGGACCGTAGTCACCTAAGAGATGTGGTATGCCTCACACTCCTGTTCAGAGTTTTCACAGAATCACTGAGTTTTGGAGTTAGAAGGACCCTTAGTCCATGTCCATCATTGTCCTTCATTTAGTTTGGAAAGTGCTTCTTGCTGAAGCACAGACTTCACCTCTAGCAGCTTTTGGATCTTTCTCTGGAGCTCTTCTATAGAAGATGTTCCTCAGCCCAACTTCATCCTCTGAGATCTAGCTGCTGCCTCTGAGGTCGTGCCACTAGGAACCCTGTCCTTAAGATGGTCCACATTCTGGGGATTTTTGGATTGGCATTTAAGCTTTCAGAGATCCTCAGTATTTCCACAGGAGCAGGAGGACCTGGGCTGGCTCGGTCAACCGTGGTCTGGACTCTGCGCCAAGTCTTAGGTTAGCATGTGGTGCCCACTGGTGAGGTGAAGGGACAGTCTTTCTCCCTGTGTCCTTTTCCCTATTTCTCTTTCTCACTCATGGGTCCAGACCTTCCAGGCACGTTGGTTGCCTTGCTGTCCCCCCACTCCTCCTGGGATGCTTTTTCGTCTTCTATGTATATCGAGTCTCTATCCATCCTTCAAACTTTGCTGCTTCTTATTTTTTTCCCAGTAATTACAACTTGCATTGAATCTTCTCTTCTCTTGATTCTTCAGATTTGTACTACTGTATGTAACAGCTGGCTATATACAGTTATTTGGTATTTCTCTGATTGTTTCACATGAGACTATCTTGCTAAGGGTATTAAAATTTTCTCCAAAAAAGGATATATCCTGTATATATTTTTTCTTATAATTGGCATCCCACTGCCCTCTTCTTCAGTGATTTGTCGTCTACTTCATTATAATGCTTTTATAACATAGAGCTTTCTTTTGCTTCTTCTGGTTTTTCTCACTAGACTAGCTGTTCCTTATAGAAAGAAGGTATCCTTGGTTGTCCCAAGGCATCTAGTATATAGCCTCTCTTGTTATTTCTTCGACTTATTGACAGTTTTTAACAGAAAAGTTCTCTTCCTGCACTTGTCTAGTTTATACACTCAGACATCCTTATATTCAGCCTTGAATGGAATGGGAATGAAATCCATGTATAAAGAAAAATGGTACTAACCTGTGACAGGATCTTGTCTCTCACTAAGTAATATTGTTGGTACATTTGAGTAAGAGAAGCTCTGAGAATTAGATGCAATGGTGCATCTACAGAGTGTAGAATGATGCGTCACACAGAGCAGGCGTCAGAACTTGTTGGTTACAGTAGTAGTAGTAGCATCTGTGGTAATATTGATAGTTGAGAAGTAGTAGAATGTAGCAGTAATACCTAATGCCCACTGATCTGCCTTTTTTGCTCTATTTATGTTTTGGTCGAGTTCCACATATAATCAGATAATGGAGAGAATCTATAAGCTTGGGAACGGTAACACCAGACCCTCTAAATGAGAGTCTTCCCTGGGCTAGCGGGTTCCTTCTCCTCCTTACTTATTCTAAAGGCTGGGACCCTACCATGGTGTCTTCCTGAGCACCTCTGCGGTCCCAGGCTATTGTCTTCAAATATGTCCCGACAAAAGCCAACTCCTTTTGGGTTCAGGAAGGAAGGTGTATTTTAGGACCAGTGAGGTATAAATCCCTGGATTTGTTTAAAATTTATAAAAAGGACAGTAATAAAGGAAGAGGAAGAGAGATCCAACTTCTGGCCTTTTCAGGAGACTCTTGCCTCTCTGCATTTTTAAAATTCCACTAGGATGCCCAGAATAGTAAGATTTGCAGACTACAGAGTTCAGGGGAAAGGCAGAATGACGCAGAGCTTCCAGGACAATTCTTTTCCCTTGTTGATTAGTTATTTTTCTACATCCCTTTCTTGTCTGTGTCAAAACACAGTGCCAGTCTTTGAACTTCACCAACTATGGTCTCAGAAATGTGTGTGCTGAGGCCCTTCATCTTTGAAAAAGGGAATGATTGGGGGTTCAGGAGGGGCATTGCTGGTGTATTCAGCAGGCAATGTCAGTTGTTCTCGAGAATAACCTGGGGGTGTTTATGAAATGCAGCTTCACAGGCTTGGCCTCAGCAGGTTTGCTCTGTGGCCTGGAAATCTGCATTTCATGAACACCTTTGATGAATTCGATGCCTGTGCTACGTACTTTACTCTTTGGGAAATACCTCTACCTCCACTCCTCTTCCATTCCACTGGTGGTGAAGGTGCTCACTTCAACAGCACATAGAACAATTGAGAAGGATACAGAGATGATGAGGATGATGTGCACATTTGTAAAACATTTTGTATTTTTTCACTGAGCTGTACACTTGTGTGTACTTTTCTATATCCGTGTTGCATACCAAAAATTTTAAAAAGCATCTATTGGCCTTTTATTAATATCACTGTGATAGATGACCCAACCCAAGAACCTTTGACCTATATCAAGAAGATATTTTTAACCTTTTTTTTTAAAATTTTATTTATTTATTTATTTATTTATTTATTTATTTTTGGCTGTGTTGGGTCTTCGTTTCTGTGCGAGGGCTTTCTCTAGTTGCGGCAAGCGGGGGCCACTCTTCATCGCGGTGCGCGGGCCTCTCACTATCGCGGCCTCTCTTGTAGCAGAGCACAGGCTCCAGACGCTCAGGCTCAGCAGTTGTGGCTCACGCGCCCAGTTGCTCCGCGGCATGTGGGATCTTCCCAGACCAGGGCTCGAACCCGTGTCCCCTGCATTGACAGGCAGATTCTCAACCACTGCGCCACCAGGGAAGCCCAAGAACCTATTTTGAAGAGAATAAAAAACCGTTAGTATGGATCCATGGTTTTCCAGGGCGCAGCTGCCTTTTTAAGGGATATTAAGAGGCACGGGAGTCCGCCTTTGTTAACAAGTGTAGTCTGTAGCAGTTCTGGGGTGGGCTGGGGACTGAGAGGGGATACAGTGCTCCTTGAGCCTCCTGATAGTATGAGGCGCTTATGGGGATGAGGTCTTTTGGTGTCACCGTACAGAGGTTCGAATGTTTGTTGTCCGAACTGAGGGAGGAGAGCATGTCAGAATGTGGCTCTGAGCACTTGTGGAGACGGGGAGAGTGAGGAGAAAAAAGAGGGCGTCCTGAGCTCACCTTCATGAGTGTGAAGCTCAGGCTCTTCCCAAGGTCAGTGAGATGAGTCGTATTTACCCAGTTTTATTTGCATGGCCCCATTCTGATAGATTTGCTATATTTATGAATATAAGTTTGCGTTTACCCTCCCGCACCAGAACTTCCATATTTGAGTTGACCGTTCATTTTGAGTTGGCTGAGTTGTGTTTGAGTGTGCGTGTGCCCTCACAGGGCTGTACGATGAGTATGTACAGGCATATGTGTATATATCTGTCTCCATGTGAGTGGCCATCCTGTTCTCATGGTCTCTTAGGGAGACTTTGTTCCAGAGTGCAGAGACTTCTTGTGCCAGTTCCACGGACCACCAGCCATATCATGTCTTTTGATTTTTAAAAACCTGGTGTTTGCAAGTATCTATTTATTCCTCTCTAACTTGTTCCACTGTGTTATTCTAAATGCAGGGGAAGGCAGGGGCACTTGAGGATGGTGGTGCAGAGTTGGGAGAGAGAGAGGAGTGTTTTAGTCAAGCTGGGTTGTGTGTCATGGATTCCTGGGTACGGGTTCCTTTATCTGTTGTTAAGCTATGGTGGTGGGGCCGGGAGAGGGAGAGGGGAAGAGACCCTTTGCCCCTTAACACTGCCCCTCCCAAACACACATAAATACACGCAAACACGCACACACTGACTCTTTGCTGATTATCATGAGCCTAAACTCATTTCATCTGAGATGACCTGTTAACCAAGAGCCCAAGCCTCCATGTGACAGCTTGGATGGCTGTCCCTGCTGGTCAGAGCCACGGTATCCTCACTGGCTGTTAATCAGAGTCTGGGAAACTCTAGCCACTTGTGCTGGATTCAGCTTTCTGTCTGAACCCAGCAGCACAGCTGCTCTCAGACCTGAGACATGTCTGGAAGGAAAAGGGTTGGTTCCTCCTTCTCCCTTTTCCTAAACCTCTCCTCCACACACCTCCAATAGCACCCCTGAGGACCCAACCAGCTTGTTACAATGGGCTCTGGCGTTCAGAGCAACTTTCCTACAAATCTCTTTTTATTGGCATTTCCTCCAATTTACCCATCCCTAAATTGCATTTGAATCAGTGGAGAGAAAGAGAGAGAAGAAGAGGGGAGGTTCCCCCCCCCTCCCCCTGCTCTTGGAAAAGCGGCTCACAACCAGCTTTATTTGGTAAAATGCTGCAATAGATGCTTGTCAGAAATAATTTATTCCTGTTAGCTGTAATCTGAAGGAAAACAGATACAAGTCCTATAGTTAAAAAAAAAAAAAGTAAAGTAGTCTTGCTTTCGCTGACAGTACAAAGGTGTCATATACAAGAAGGATTGACACAGACCAAGGGGTCTTGTGGGAAATATGATAATAACTATAAAGAAGACAGATTATTCCCCAGTTGCCAACATTCAAACCTTTTTACAGTCAGTTCAAACATATAAAACTTTATTGCTCTAGCAGAAAGGGGAACAATTTCTGGTTGCACAGCTTTCCCAGGGCTGGGTTTATACTGTCTGTGTTATTGCTCTATAGTGGCATTTTAAAGTTTATTGAACAAGACTTTTACAATTGAAGGAAGTATATAAAACTGTAAATTTATTAGATTTTTCAGGATAAGTGCCCTTTCTAGTTGTGCTCAAGAATTCGGAGCTACGAGAAACTGCTAGTTATAGGACTTATTAATATTAAAGACTGAGGGTACGCACATTTTATACCTTAACTGATCGCACAAATAATATTGTTATATTACTGAACATCAGAGCTCTGATGGTATGGAATTGGATGGATACACACATGTAGGACTTTAAATGCCAGACGTGTCTATTTTTCACTGGCTAAAAAGTTAGCTTTTGTTATATCTTACTTTATTTGATTTTAACACAATCGGTTAGGATACTCTCCTTGTTCAGTGAAGGGTGTCTCAGGGTAAATGTTTTTTTTTTTCTGAGATCCTTGCTGATGTTCCAGCATTTCTCACTGTTTGCAGTGAGACTGTAATGCAACTACAGGTGGTAGATTTTAAGAGCACACTTTGTGGGGGGGCAGGGTGGGATGAATTGGGAGATTGGGGTTGACATATATACACTACTATGTATAAAATAGGTAACTAATGAGAACCTGCTGTATAGCACAGGGAACTCTACTCAGCGCTCTGTGGTGACCTAAATGGGAAGGAAATCCAAAAAAGAGGAAATATATGTATACATATGACTGATTCACTTCACTATACAGTAGAAACTAACACAACATTGTAAAGCAACTATACCCCAATTAAAATAAATAAGTAAATAAAAACAAAATTTTAAAAAGAACGTATTTTAGGTGAAGTAATATATGGTAGCATCCACAAACGCAGCTATTCTTTTGATAATCAAAATACTATTAAAAAAAGTTCTCTTTTATGTTTTCCAGCTTCTCATTTTTCAAGTCTTTGAGGGACATGATTTGAGGAATTTTGAAATGTTTGTGATAATCCATATCCGGGTTTCTCAACCTCTGCACTATTGACCTTTTTAGTCCAGAAAATTCTTTGTCGAGAGGGGCTATCCTGTGCACTGAAGATGTTTAGCTGCATCCCTGTCCACTACCATAGATGCCAGCAGCATCTCCATTCCTCCACTGGGACAACCATAAATGTCTCCAGACATTGCCGGATGTGCCCTGGGGGCGTACTCACCCCCTGTTGAGAAGCACGCATTTATACAGTATTATGTCTTTGAAAAAAATAAATTTTACTCTCTCTAAATAAAAAATACCGGCTATGTCTGGTAATGAAAAAAAAAACCTATAGTTACCAAATATGATGAATGGTAGGATTATTTACTTCCAGAAATATCTGACTGTGGACTTCTCTTAAATAATGTACTCTCCAAAGAATGTAACAGAACTCAATTCTGAAAACCGTACATATGATTTCTCAGAACTACATTGCTCTATAACAGGAAATGTCCTGTTTGCCCGCCTCTGTCGGAGGGTGTGTGTTTATAGGTATATCTACTTATGAAACTGGATTGCATATTCTTTTTGTGTTATCTGTGATTCACCGCTATGTGTTTGCCTCTTTGATTTTTCATATGCATATGCAGAAACATATGCATATATATACATATATATGTTTATATTATGTGACTACACAGGGAAGGATTTGAGAAGTACAGAGACAGACAATTTTGATTATAATTTTCTCACTTGACAGCTTTAATTTTGAGGTACCATCAACTTGCCTTTAATTATCAATTTGTGTTCTAGCATTTTTTTAACCTCTTCAGAAGGTTTTATTAGTGGATACATTAAAAACATTCCAAGAATTTGTTTATAGCACCTGTTCACCTTCGTGCTACCTAATGTTATGCAAGTTGTCTGTGTGTGAATGGCACTTTGATCTGGGGTTTTGTGTTAATTTGCCTAATGGCCACAGCATTTACAGAAATAATTAAGATAATATGTTTTCAAAAGAGATTAAATTTTAAAAGGCGTTTAGTTTTTGACTGCCTGAGTTTTGGAGTTCTACATTTGCTTTTTTTTTTTCCTTCTTTTTAAAAATTCTATACACTTGTGACTTACTAAGCGGTATCTTGAAAGTGTCTTGAATCTGTTGTTCTTTTCTGTCCCTCTGGCCTCCGATGGCTGGGTAATGTTAGCCATATGACAATGTGTCTTTTCTTCTTTTCTCCCCATCTCTGTAGGTGCGTCAGGGATTTTTTTTTTTTTTTTGTGAAGATGTGTGACATCCTTAAGAAGTATGGTGTAACTCAGTTTATTCACTAAATGTGTTTCTGAGAATCTGGGTATAAATTGCATGAATGGAAAGTAAATCATATTAGAAATCTACTTGTGCGTCTGGCTAAGACACCTATGATGATCCTCATAGTAAACCAAAAGATCTGTTCACAAGGACACCTTTAGTTACATCTGGCTTCCTTAAATCATAATACACCTTGCTTGAATGTTTAGACTACCTGTGTCCATACCAGTGTGGTATTTGTTGTGAAACACACACACGTAACATACCTGTCTTTAAACTTGACCATCAGAGAATGTGTTTGGCCCCTATCTGAGGGACTGCCACCCCTACAAATGATAGCCTCAATGCTTTTCAAGGTTAGATAATACATACAGTCGAGGTTAGATAATAAGTACAGTCTTATTATGATTTAAATCATAAAAAGAACCTGAAAGATGTGAACACACTGAGTCAGGCATACGCAACCCACCCCTCCAAAGCATTCAGGGTGAAGAGGGAAAATCTTCATCAAGTCTTGTTACCCTTTTGGATTCCTAAATCCTACTTCCAGGTACCACAGAGGAGGCAGCAGCAATGCCATCTTAGAAAAACCCTCAACCAAACAAAAGAAGCCAACAAAAGAAACTAAAGAACCCTAAACCTGGTCACAGCTAAATTCCCAGGACGACTTAGGTCCTATACTTGTCCTGAGTTCCTAGACTTTCTCGGTAAGTTTGCCGTCTTCAGGGGCGAGTTGAAAGGGACCGTGAACTCTTCAGAGGCTGAAAGGGAACCAGCAGGAACAACATGAAACAGCAAATGTCAGGGAAGTCAGGAAGCCCTGAATCTTTTATGAGACCTTGGATATTCTGATCACAGCTCCGCTGACACCGAGATTGGAATACAGATTACAGGAGGGAGCGTCCGTGACATGAAGCCCAGGCTTAAATCTTTCCAAGGTTTTAACGTGGCTTACCATATGAATATTTTGTTATTTTATGTGGCAGTGTTCCCACAGGAGACCAGGAAAGAGAGCGCTGACTGAGCCCGGGGTAGGACAGGTCTAGAGGTGGGAGGGAGGAGAACAGGACTGTGGCTAACGCCACTGTGGGGTGTGTGTGTGTGTGTGTGTGTGTGTGTGTGAGAGAGAGAGAGAGAGAGAGAGAGAGGGAGAGAGGGAGAGAGAGAGAGGACAAATCCCCGCCTCATATAAGACACTGATACTAAAACCACTAGGGCTGTTTATGAATTCATGAAAGCTTCACAATGAAAGGAAGGAAAGACAAGAGGAAGAGACCCCCATGCTGAAATAAATTTTATGCTCAAGAGCTTATCTTGGGAACGCAAATAGGTTTAAGAGTCTCCAAACTAGGAAGCCCTTTTTGGAAAAAGGGGAAGAGAAAAACCCAACGGCTTTGGAGCCTGGAAGCACAGTGAAAGGATGTGGAAATGAGAAGCTGCTGCTCCCATGGGGGAAGCCACGTGTCCTGCTGCAGTGACGTTGTGGGCCGGAGGGAGGTCTTCTGGGTGCTCGCCCTTAAGCTGGTTTAATTCCCAGCAGGGATCCCGGTGAGGACTGCAGGCCTAGCAGACGCTCTGCATTGTCTTGATGGCGGGGGGTGGTGGGGGTGGGGGGGTGTGGATCATGGCAGGCAGAGGCTGGCAGAGCCCCAGAGAGACGCAGGCGCCATGGGGCATGTAGCGAGGTCCGTGGAGTGCTAGACTTCGAACTGCTTTGCCAGAACAAAACTTGGCAGCAGATTTGAGAGTCTGGATTTTGCTTTTCCGCACATGTCCACATCTGGTAGGTCGTGCTGTCTCATAGCCAATCTGCAAGTCAGTTAGGTGAGGTGGAGTGACCCCAGCCTAATGCAGGCCACAGACGCCGAGGCTGAGTGACTAAGTGACCGTTGGAGCCCCGGCACAATAGAGATCGGAACCGGGGTTTCTTGACGCAGCCCTTTCTTTGATCAGAGCGCATCGACTACTGTAGCAGCTCTGGAAGGGGTGGATGGGGATGAGTAAGGGGTAGTTATTCACAAACAGGAAATATTTAATGTGTCAGGCACTGGGTTAAGTGCTTTTAACACACGTAATCTTCGCAATACATCTATGGCACAGGTACTCTGATTATCCCCATTTTAGAGATGGAGAAACTGAGGCTAAGGCAGAGTTAGAAAGTGTGGTAGAGCCAGGTGTGGAATCTAGGCTATCTCCAAAGTACTTGGCCTTGAACACCCACTGGGCAGGTTTGGGCTGAATCTGTTCCTTCATTTCAGGCAGCATTTATTGGATGCTTCCTCTATGCTGGGTTCCATGCTAGGGGCTGGGGGTCAGACTGGAAGAAGACAGTGCCCTGGCCCGTCAGGTTGTCACAGTCATGGGGACACCCAAGCACATCAGCAATGGCAGTGGTGTCATAGATGCCCTGAGACGGCTGGGCACAGTCCTCATGGGGCCCAGCAGCCCATAGTGTAGCAGTGCAGTGGGGACAGGATGGCTGCAGCCACCAACTTTTTGTGATCACATTTGTCACCGTCAACTACCCAGAAGGCTCCACCTGAGCTGGCCTTCTTTCTTTTTTTTTTTTTTTTTTTTTAAGTTACTGATCGTAGCTTTTTTTTTTTTTTTTTTTAAACGTTTCATTTTATTTATTTTATTTTTTATGGCTGTGTTGGGTCTTCGTTTCTGTGCGAGGGCTTTCTCTAGTTGCGGCAAGCGGGGGCCACTCTTCATCGCGGTGCGCGGGCCTCTCACTGTCGCGGCCTCTCTTGTTGCGGAGCACAGGCTCCAGACGCGCAGGCTCAGCAATTGTGGCTCACGGGCCTAGTTGCTCCGCGGCATGTGGGATCTTTGCAGACCAGGGCTCGAACCCGTGTCCCCTGCATTGGCAGGCAGACTCTCAACCACTGCGCCACCAGGGAAGCCCTGGCCTTCTTTCTATGACAGTAGAAGCTTCTCAGAAGAAGAGGGCTATGGACAAAATGGGAAGCAGACCCTCCAGAAAAATAGGCCCAGCTGCTTGTCTCAGGAAATCCTCTAGTCTTGTGAGCCCGAAATTGTGGAAGAACAAAGCTGGGTCCATTGAAACAGAAAGAATAAGAAAACAAAAAATAGCAAAGGGGAGGGAAAAGAACACTTTAAGTTGAATAAACTACCGCTGAGCCGACTCAGGAGTTCAGAGGGGGATTCTCATGTTTCCAGGATATTTCCAGTTTCTGATGGCAATTAGGGAAAGACCGCTGTAACCTTGAAACTTGGTCTGGAGGGACTGAGCTTAAGACCACCAAGACATTGCACACAGACCACCCACTGCAGACTTTCTTGCAGAGATCTGCTGGCCAGTCTTTTGATAATTCTGCAAGGCAGCCTAAGCCATATTTTGTGGGGAGAGTGGGAGAGCGAAGGCAGGTGTTGAAAAGCCATGAAAAAAAAGAAAACAAAAATGTGCCTGAGGCTCGTTTCAGCTGGCAGCAGAATTTCCCTCCTCTTTTCTTTTTGATTTTGATATTATTACAGGAACATTACCACGGACTCAGTTTTCACTTGACAGTGAAATACCAGAAGTCAGCTTGGGGCCAGAGTGCTTTGTCAGTCCTGGGGGGTGGGCTTCCCCTGTGCCCCTGTAAATCTGAGAGAGGATCGCATGAGGATGGAGTGGTGGTGGAGCTAGTGATGGGCCTCCAGAGGCCCCTGGGAAAGGATGCCCCCTGGGTGTGAGCTGCTCAGGACCAGGAGATGCTGGAGTTGTAGAGATGCAGCCAGGAAGCAGGTCACTTGGGTGTGAATCGTAGAATTGTTCTGAGGGTCAAATCAGCAAATTTATGTAGAATGCGTCCACCAGTGCTCTTGGCACATACACCCGTGCTCAATAATATCAGCTATTGTTACCATGTCTTCCTGGGCAAAGCAATATCCTTTCTCTGCAGAACTGGAAACTGATGTCAAGAAAAGAAGGACGACATTGTGGTTGGAGGGAATTTCTTTTTGGTTCAGTTATCTTTTTTCCTTTTTCTCCTTTCGGTTCTCTCCTTTCCTCTTTATTCGAAGGCCACCAGAAGTTGAATTTAAACTGGGGGACTCCTCCAGTGCTGTTGAATTTGTTGAGTGTGTGCATGGGCAGTGGAAGGTGCTGGTTTTCTATGGTAAAAGGGAAAGGACACTTGAGGGTTTACGGAGGAAAGGGGAGGAAACAGAAGAGCGCCAGGAAAGGAAGACCGCGTTGAAGATGTGTAATTGTTTGAAGTATTGACACACTTGGATGCCTAACGGAAGAGTAAAGAGTGACAGCTGAGTCCAAGGTGGGGACAGCCGTGCTTATCTTCCGCGGATTCGGAATCCACCTGTTCTTGTTGACCCCATCTGGCCAGCCAGGTGTGAGCCCAAGTACAGCAGCAAACAGCAGCAACGGCAAGAACAACAGGACAGGTGCCACTGAGTGAGTCTGCTGCAGGATGCGAGAGACACGCCCATCTCACTGTACCCTCTTGCTATCGGCTCTTTCTCCCTCTTCCTTCCACTCTGTTTCTAGCGACACACGAGGGGGAGAGATTGCATCGCGCTGTGAAAGAACGGGGAGGTGGTGCTGTTGGCCACGGGCTAGCAGCAGGGACCCAGGGCTGAGCTATCAGCAACCGCGATGTCTGCTGACCTGGAAACATAGATGAACCCTTTCACCAAAACTTTTGTCATCCCAGTTTTCTCTTCTGGGGATACCTCCCTGCCTACCCTCCAGTCCTACAGATAGTTGAATTTCTGCGACAAGCCTGAGGAGCAAGTCGGTCCCAAAAGAGGAGAGGGAGAAACCAGACTGGGGAAGTTGCTTTCAGGACACAGAATCCCTACAAGCCTGGGCTTCTCCCACACACACGCGTAATCTCGGTTGATGTCTATGTCTACCTGTGAAAAGTTGAGGGAAATAATATAAACGTTATGTTAGAAATATTCAGCCACCGTGTATGGAGGGCTGGCTCTCAGCTGGGCACTACGATGTGGCATTCCTAGGCTGGGTTGGGGGGTGGGTCTCTGAAGAAGAAGCCTGGCTGTGGGGCAGGAGATCAGGGTCCGGCGAGAGAATGGGTTATTGACATTGAATTGGGGGCTGAAGGGTAGAAACAGCTGTATCGGTCACCACCACCATCACCGGCCCCCGCTTTCTACTTTGCTGTTTTTTCTTGTTGTTGTTGTTGTTTTCCCCTGTAAGAGAATCAGAAGGGTCCCATCTGCCTTCTGGGGAAGGGTCATGCTTGGTAACTGGTAACATCTGGGGCAGGGTCTAGTTCATTATGCCACCCAGAATATCAAAGCAGTTTAGGCACTGGAAACCAGGGAAGGGAGAAGGGATTAAAAAAAAAAAAAACCAAAAAAAACCTTGCTGCCAATCGGGTAGCTCTCTGTCTGCCGTCTGCAGGCTGCCGCTACCCACTCGTTACAATTAAAATGAAGTGTCCGTCAGCGGCTATCTTCTCTGTGTGGCCCATATGTTTCTGAGCTGATACTGTCCGGATTATTCTGTTCGGGAAAACGATAACGGCTGTTTATAACCTTGGCAAAGACTGAGGCCTAATCAGGCTGGAGCACATTTTCACCGACTGGCTGATAACAGGCTGTTAGCAGTCTTATCGCTGGGGAGAGATAGGCCAAAATAAGCAGATCTGTGAGCACAGGAGCCCAATCGAGTGGTACACACTCCGGCCCCGGCTTTATTTTTAGATTCCCTTTTCCCGGTTGGTATCAGAAGACACAGAGGAAGGAGGTGGGGCGGGCGCCCCCATGGGGGTCAGAGGGAGGCAGCGGGGGGATGTTAATCAGCATGAGAGGCAGAGAGTCAGCCCGGCTCCCCGTGCTCTGGGCTCCCCTCAATTGAGGGAAAACACGTGCAGGTCTTAGGAGACAAAGGAAGGGATGGGGCTGAGTTTCCTGGCCTGGTGTGTGGGCCCCGAGGCCTGTTCAGCTCAGTGTCTCCCAGCTGCTGGAGTCTCTGTCTGGGCCAGCAGGCCTGGGTGCTGGGTGCTTTCCACGTTCTCTCCTGCTGTAGGGACCGACCTTGGCTATCGGACTTAATCCACATTGCGGGCCTCTTGATGGCATCCCTCCAGAGTGACTTTCCCTGCCCAGCTCATCCTCCTCACGCAGGCGTGGAGAGCAGACAGTGGGTTAGAGTTAGAGGAAAGGAACGCGGGTGCGGAGAGGACCCACGGAAAGGTCCATGGGTGCGGAGATTGAGACATTGACTGATTGAGGCTCAAGGTGGTGTGTAAACTGAGGCCCCACGAAACCATGGATTAATAACTGATACTCAGCCCCCAGGGGGGAGCTGGAAGTTTTCAGAGAGGTCCAGATTTCTGCCTCTCGCTAAAGCCTTCAAGGAAAGCCCCTTTGAACTTGTCCCTATAAAAACCAAATCGACAGCTAGCTTTTGCTTCTAGACCTCATTCTCCAAAATGACAAGTTACCTCTGGGCCTTCCTTGACATGTGTGTGGTTCTAGAACAGCTAGGAATTTGAGATGCAAAGGTATGTATATGATGTCAATTATATGATGTCAAGCATGTGATGAAAATAAAAAGTAGGAGGGAAGATACAATCATGATAGGCAGCAAATGTCCTAAGAAGAAGGAAGTGTGAAGGTATTGTTTGCATTAGACAGTGGAAGTCTTGTATCTTGTCTGTTTATTCTGCATAAAGCTTTTTATCCTAAAGCGCGTTGGGTGTTTTACTGTCTACTCTGCTTGTCTGTCTGTCTCCATCACTTGCCTCCTCTTGCTGTCCTCTCTTGCTCTCTGAGCAGCTGCCGGATTCCTGACTCACTTTTGTCTGCCTAAGACTGAAAGAGTAGAATCAGGTGGTGGGAAAGCGGGACAAGGGGACCCATGCACGGGGGAGGGGAGGCGTTCACAGGGGCACACAGATTGAAGTAGGCACAGAAGGCAGCAGAGAGCATTATTACCATTATCATGCTAATCTGTTTACAAGGCCCCCTTTATTCATTAATCTTTGAATAGCAGAACCATGCATGCAGCCTGAAATAAGAACCACCTGTGCCTCTAGGAACAAAAAAATAAGAGTGTTAAGGACAAATGGAAGCAGGAAGGAAAAAATTAAATATAAGCAAAAGGCTTTAAACCTAATCTTTCTGTCATTTAGATCTTCACACATATGATTTTATAGCTCACATACTGCAAAGTGGCCAGCTGATTGGCAATTTAAAAGACATCCCCCAAGTTCTGAGAAAAATCTGAAAATGTAATAAAATTATTAAATGGTCTGTCTTTAAAAATCCAAACAGAGGTTTTTCTACACTAATTTTTATTCTTCTTTTTTGGAAGTTAGTACCCACACGTGGAATAGAAATGAGTTAACGCTTGAGAGTCACTGGTTAACTCGATCATCTTTTACATTATCGGCACAAAATTCATAGTAATATAATATAGAAAGCTAACACTGGAAGGGACCTTGCATATGATCTTGTTCAATCCTCTGTCTATTAAACCTTTAATTAAGAGTTCTTTACACATAGTCCAAACCTGCATTTGTCACATCACACACAGACTGGTTACATTATCTTTGGAGCAGTTATTCTTACACAGAGCAACATAGCTCTTGCAAACACTTAGTACCCTGTGTTATAACAATTAACAGGGACTGAAGGGAGATGTAGGGGAGGGCTTCAGCTTTCTTTGCCATTGTTGCTAAGATGGCAGAGATACCAGCTAGAAAGTTCGTAGAAGACGACATATCCCACCTAGAACTAAGCATCTTCTACAACAATGCCAACGGAATGGAATGGCTTCCATATTCCTTTAGGTAGGACTGGAAGTTAGCTAAATAATAATTCTTATTAAAAGATATTCCCTTTGTCGAGAGGTTTAGTTCTTTAGTTCTAACCACCAAACCTTACTGGTCACAAGTTGTAGAGTCCTAGAATCTCAGAGCTGTAGGGACCCCCTCTAAAGACCCACCTCCTTATTTTTCAGAGGAGGAGATCGGAGCCCCAAAGAAGGGACTGGACCAGGGCTAGAACTAGGACGTCCTACCTTCCAGCTCAGTGTTTTCCATCTATATGATGACTTTATGATTTACTTATAGGATGAAGCATTTAAAATAAATCCCTTAACTGTCCATGCCACTGTTTACTCATCTGTAAAATGAGGATTGTAATTTCCCAATTGATTTTTAAGTTCCTCCAGAGCTGGGACTCTTCCATCCATCTCAGTATTTCCCAAGGCACCGAGCTCTTACGGTGCTTCGCACACAGAGTTGCTCAATACATGTTGACTCTTCAATAATTGACTGAATGAATGAATATGACTCTTAATTGGACTTCTCAAGTGATGACTCTTTCATTAAATGATTTTCTCAGTTGTGTGCCCATTCTTAGCCATTCATTTCTTAAATCTCTTTCAGGAAAAGCAGTGAAAAATGATGATGTCATCTTTGGTGGTTCTGATGGAGAACCTTTCAGTGCTGCAGAGACCTGATCACAATCACAGAAGTGTTGTTGTGGTTGTTTGTTTTCTTTGCAATTAGTTGTTCATGGAGCCTTAGGAAGGCTTAGTGATCTGAGGGTCCTGTGACTTCGAGGTTCTCAACAGCAGGGTCAGTGCATTCTTAGTAACCCAGGAACCCTCTCCAGCAGATTGCTGTGGGATCTTTTCATTTTTCCTGAAGATAGAAGGGGAACTTATAGGGGACTATAGATGGGGACTTTATCTAACTTGTTTCCTGCTATATTCTAGTGCCTAAATAATACCTGGATCATAGTAGGGACTCAGTAAATGGAGTTTACTGAGTTCAAGGTACACAGGTCCGCTTTTGCTTCACTAGCCCGTGCCTTCAGTGTGGGAAGCTGGCCTGGGGGACTGTTGTAAGTTTTCTTTCTCAGTCTGTGAATTATCTGAGTCTGTTCCTCTGACTCAGAAACCCTGGCCAGGATAAACTCTTGCCCTGAAAGCATAAATTCTGTCAGTCCATTAAAAATCTGTATCTTTGGACCTATAACTCACACTGCCAGGGCCCTTTGATTCCAACCCTCTTCTCATCACCACCCCATGAGATGACCTCCCACAAAGGCTGGTTGCCCTCTTAGGCTTCTGAGAGCAGCCATTCGGAGAGGTCAAAATCCAAGGCAGAGAGATTATTTGGGGGTAGGGGGTTATAACAAAATTTTTGCTGTTTTATTGGTTCTGACTTGCTTCTCAGAGGCACGTGGCTGGCATATTTGGGTCATTAAATATAAAGGCATTCTGCTTATGAATTATGCCAGCAAGATGTTTTCAGATCATAGGAAAATGGTGTGTGCGGTGACTGCCAAGTAGTGTTTTTACGTGTGTGACTGAACACACCACCCGCGGATCTATATGTAAGGCAGGGGGGCTCTGTACGCGTGTAGCGTCATTCATCACGGGCCCTCAGAACCTTTCATAAACATGCAGTCACTTCAGACTCCTGTGAGTTAAATAAATAATAAGATCCTTAGCCCCTTGAACAGAATATGAAACCTAAATATTGACAAAATTAGGCAATTTAGCCCAAGGCAGTATGTGTAGAGAAAGCAGGGCCTAGTGAGCCAAACCTAAGCTCCGGCAGCAAGAATCTTACCTGTAAACATTTGTATGAAGGCAGGTTGCAGTGCGGCTTTGAGAGGAGGCTTTCAGTCAGTTTTCAGGCTTTTTATTCAACAGCTGGTATGTGCCTGGTACTGAGTTAGAAACTATGAAAGGAAAAAAAAAAAAAAAGGCAAAACATACACAATTGCTTTCTCACAAGACCTAAAACGCGGTCATCTCAATTTGTTGAGCTCACTCCGGCTATGACCGTTCGCTATGGAACATAATTAAAATAGTGAATACTATAATACAGACAATATTCAGTCTTGGAGGCAGAGAGCAGTTTCATTCCAGGGTAGTGGTGGTGGGAAATTGATGGTAATGGAGAGGAGTTGGGACAGTGAGTTGAGAAATAGGTAGGTTTGGAGTCAGCAGAAGGCAGATGAATGGACATCACATTTGAAAAGAACCAAATAAACAAAGGCCGAAAGATCAGAAAGAGGGTTGTGCTTTCATAGCAATTCTCACTCTATCTGTTCTCCTACTGGTAAAAATAAAGGAAATGATATTGGCTAGTAGCATGCCACTACAGGAAGGATAGCTGAGGATGGTTAATATGTTGTTAGTTGCCATGGTTAGATGCTCTTTATTTGATCCACATCAGCATGGCGTTAGGTACGTGGGTCTCTTGCGAGCGTTTAAGAACGTGACATTGGAGGTATTTCTTGGAGACATCTATCCACCTGGTGTATGGTATGAGCAGAACCAGACTTGGGGAAGAGGAAGGCCCTTCTTGGCTGCAGGATGAATACAGACCAGCAAATGCAACCGTATTGGGAAGGAATCCTTCGGTGGCCCGGTGGCCCCTCCCTTCCAAGACCGAGCGCTGTCTAGGATTGTCAGACAGGTGTTCAAATAAATAATGCAGCTAAAAATACTTCCAGCGGCATCTGGGATGGTCTTTGAGTAGCTCTGGGACGATGGGAGTACAGCGTCCCAGCTACTCGGGCAGGTGTGTGTTGGCTGCAGAAAGTTAGGACAGACACTCTCTGGATACATCCCCTGCATGGACCAGGGCTCATTTCCAAGGGAGAAACAAAACAAAGATTTTTTTTTTTCATGCAGCCCTGCCTGGAAACAGGGTGTGCCTTGGCTGAACCCATCAGACTGCAAGAACAAACAAATTAACAGGCCTCCACTAGGGGGAGACTGTGGTTTCAGAGCAGTAAGTGGAGTTAATGTTATCTGCCCCCTATCAAGTTCTTGGCCACCACTAACAGACCGTACCTAGCATGATCTCAAGGACAGTAATCTCTATTAATAATCAAAATGATGGTAACTGTTACCATATTAGAAGTCTTTTATTAAGTACTTACTATGTGTCAGACACCGTATTTGCTGTTTTATTTAATCTGCAAAAGAAGAATCAAGGTAGGTAATATTATCCCCATTTGTGTAGATTCAGAAACTGAGCTTCAAAATAGTGAACCTTGCCCAAGGGCACACACACTTAAGTCATGGAGTTGGGAGTTAGGTCTAAGCCTGATTCCTAAGCTACGCACACTTTAGTAAAAATGTTAGTGTATTTCCATGTGAACTTGCCAGTAACAGCATGCTTTACCTTTTTATTTATGTTTTTACTCTAAACTCATACATATAGATTAATATATAATGATATCGTGTGGTGTTGGCATTGTAGCATGTTCAAGGTCATTTTGGGGAATCTAGATTGTGTTTTGCGAAAGGATCTGTCACCCCCAACATGCCTGGGTGAAAATCAGCAGCTACGAGTTGAAGCCCCCAGTTGGGTCACATTTGGGAACTCTGACTCATGACTCTGAGTGGTCAAGATGTGGTGACCTTCATTATTTTGGATGCTGCTCCTATAGGACTAATTCTGGTTTGTGTAGGTCTAAGAGGAATATTTGCCCACCAGGAGTATTTAGGAATTGGGTGGCAAATGTAGTCTCTAAGATGATTCTGCAGATCTACTGTGCTAATTGTTATCACGTGATAACAGGAGGATTCGTGTGGCATTGACTTAGGAGCACATGAGGAGCCAAACCCTGAATTGCCCAGGCTTTGGGGGTGAGCTAAGCCCACCTCTGCTACTTGGTGAAATCAAAGCTGATGACAGAGGTTGCCTGGCTGAAGGTCACCAGAGACTCAGTGATGCTTTTGACCATCCAGACTTGATATAAAGATGATGGAGCTACTGACAGACCCTTACTTTTGTGGCAGGGACTGGTTGTGAGAGGGAAGTCTGTTTCAGGGTTTCAGATTTTAAAATGGACAAATGTGAATTGCAATTAAGGCCTATTTTAGGTCTTTTGAAACCGAATTGCAGTCCTGTTTTTCCAGTCTTTATGGTAAAGCTGCCCCACCCACCCCAGTTGAATCACGCTTGGATTTACTGAAAGAGGAGGGGCTGACCCTCAGGAACTGGCCGAATGACAACTTTTGGTTGATAACGAAAGTGTTTCAAAATTCTACTTAGCCTTGCTCCCAGCCAGAGACGCTGTCATATCCGATAAACTGAACAAGCCGAGGGCTACCAGGATCTGCCTAGGAGACCTACCCAGGCATGCTGGCCTATGAGAGGGACACGCGGTCAGGGTGGAGTCCCAGGAACAGGCAACACCATGATGAGCCATTTTTCTATCCGTTCTCGTTCAGCTTTGAATCTGGGGGTGTAGAGGTAGGGAGAAACTCTTCTGTCTGTACCTCATCCTGTGCGAGGGAACGTTAGGAGGCTAATGGTCTGACATCCAGGATAACGTGTAGAATGCGAGCCCTGATTCCAAATGTGATGCAGTTCTCTGACGAATCCACAGCCAGAACCTGGACGCCGGGACGTACTAGCCATTTTTACTTGGCCTGAGTATTTGAAAGCTTTAGGCTATTAATTCAAATTGTAAAAATCGTATTTACAGGAAACCAGGGAGTAGACGGATGGCATATTAGAACTACCTGGAGACCTTCTTAAAGTTGTACATGTCTTGGGTATAATCTCTGGATGTGGGGAGGCCCAGGCATGTGTGTTTTTGAAAAGATCCCCAGGTGATTCTGTTCCAGGTCCCACGGAAGCCCAGGGCTTTAGATGAATTCCATAGCAACATGGTTTTTGTCCTGTCCAATGAGCATACCAGCCGTGGCCTGCTGTTCCTGTCGTTGAATTTGGAAGTGTTTTGGCTCCTGAAAGTACATGGGATATGTGTGTGTGTACGTGTGTATGCGTGCGTTCGTTTGTCTTCTGAAGCACACGGCCTGCTGCTGGCCCTGTGACATGTGATCAGGGCAGTGTGGACATGGCGAGCCTGGACACACAGACCCTCCCCATTTCACCCTGCCTGCAAACAGAATTAACATCCTGTAGGTAAAGCTCTGGAATCCCACACTGACCTTTTCGTAAAGCATTAGAATCAAGTTGAACATTTCCAGTTTTACCACAAATGCTTGCTTGCCCCATGGGAAAACACTTCCCTACATTTTATGACAATTGATTCTGATTTTGAGGAACTAATTTGTATTGAATGCAAAATGTCCAGCCTCACATGTAAACTGGAAAGTCCCCATGTCCAGACAGGATCCAACGCTGTGTTTTTAAGACAGGGGAAACAATGAAAGATTGTGTTTTCTGTTTCACAAAATCCTCCCTTCACTGTTCTACATATTTTTATTTTATTTTATTTTTTTATAGTCCCATGGGTCTAATGACAACAGGGAGTTGTTAAAGACCTCTGGGCTCATGGGAAACTTCACCCTGTCTGGATTCTGAGCTCCTAGGTGGCAGAGCCTGCTGGATCATTTACTGTGTGAAGTTCCCATGTGCCAAGGATGCTTATGCCGTCATGTTGATCCCTCTGAGGCTCTCTTGGATACGTGACTGACATTTGGACTCTGTAGTGAAAGTCAGCATTTCACTCCCCACCTTGTAGTTCTGTCCACCAAGGAAGAAGAGCTCCTAGGACTGTGTGATGTATCCGAGAGCCCCGGAGCCTTGTAACTTCATTTGGAAGAAGTCACAGAGACAAAAGCTGCTACCTATCAGGCTAGCATCTGCTGACATAAACAGGAGCTCCTCAAGCGTGCTTTCTGCCAGGGGCTCACGCGGAGAAATATTATCATTGGTGCTTGAGTACCCCTGCCCCCAGGCCCGACTACTGTCTTCTTCAGTAGGAATAGCAAGGAGGTGGTGAGATGTTTGTTAAGGTAACAGAGATGCACAGTGGAACATGGCTTGTTTGGTCTTGTGATCTCTGGTCCAAGGGAGTTGCTTCCTCTCCTGAAGGTATGGTGGGCTTAGGGCTTCTGTGGTTTCCTTCCTGAGGTCTATTCACAGTGGTTGTAACTTCATTGCAACAAAAGACAAATTTTAGGAGAACCCTCCTGGGCAGGGGGTTGGGGGGACTCTTTCTCCAAAAGAGTGTCAGGACTTCTTTGATAGGCATCCTCATCTCTTTACTTGGACCCATGAGAAGATGGCTGAGGGAATCAGGGCAGGTGTGGGTGCCTGTAAGGGTCTCTCTAATCCCGAGAGTCTGTAAGCATTCTCAGGTTCATGCAGACTGTCTATTCCTATTTCTGGAATTTGCCTCTTGGCATTGTCGTGCAGGGGGCTTTTTCCAGTTGCAGTTTCTGGTGGAAAGGTCAGCTGTGCACCCAGGAACGTGGGACTCTTTGCTTCTGCCCCACGGGTACTTGAACGTGCGTTTGACTGGGTTGCATTTGAATTTGAGAGCTAGAGGCTCTTAAGACCCTCTTCTATCTGATTCTCAGCGTGGCCAGAATTCTCTTTAGTTGCTCCACAACTCAGTGACTCCGTCTGTAAAATTGGGTGGCAGGTGTTTTTGTTTTGTCCTCTGTATAGGATTAGGAGAGAATGGAGGTAGAAGCATAAGGCCTTAAAAGCAGAAACATTTGACTTCTTTGGGCAGCAGTGCTCTATTAGGCAAGTGCCATTGTTTTCCGCTGTAGAATACCTTCCAAAATGTTTATCTGGATTCTCTCCCTTTCCATTTGCTGTTATTAGCATGAAAGATGGAGTTACTAAAGGTCCACTCCTGTTCCCCAGCTAAGAATTCTGAACATTTCATTTGGCTTCTCATCAATAGCTCACCTGTGGGTCCACTTTCTCCACCTGATGCTGGCTTGCCCCAGGGAAAGGGGGAATCCCACCCAAGGACTAGCGAGGGGGTACATGTATTATTACATATACTGTATTCACTTACAACGTTTCATTCATTTGTTCGTCATTTAACAAGTGATGCTCATTCATGTAACAAAACTTTTTTCAGCATCTTTTTTTTAAAAATTATTTGCTTTTTTTTCCTTTTTAAAATTTATTTATTTGTTTATTTATTTATTTATGGCTGTGTTGGGTCTTCGTTTCTGTGTGAGGGCTTTCTCTGGTTGTGGCAAGTGGGGGCCACTCTTCATCGCGGTGCGCGGGCCTCTCACTATCGCGGCCTCTCTTGTAGCAGAGCACAGGCTCCAGACGCTCAGGCTCAGCAGTTGTGGCTCACGGAACTAGTCGCTCCACGGCATGTGGGATCTTCCCAGACCAGGGCTCGAACCCGTGTCCCCTGCATTGGCAGGCAGATTCTCAACCACTGCGCCACCAGGGAAGCCCTTTTCAGCATCTTTATTGGATCAGGCTGTACTCTAAGCGCTAGGGATACAACACGAACAGAATAGACAAAATCCTTGTCCTCGTGGAGCTTCCACGTTAATGAAGGAAATAGACAATAAATATGCTATCGCATGGTGAAAAATGATACATGATCCTGTAAGATACCATTCTCTTTTAAACCCTGTTTTGCATCTTTCCCCAGGACTGACTCTCAGCTCTAGGCTCCCTGGCAAGTGGTCGGTCCCCCGTGTGGCTATGCCTGGCTGTCACTGATTATAGATACCTGCAGGGCTTACTCTCGTGCTCTGTAACCATTTTCCGTTACAGAAGCGTCTTGCTGCTCACCGAAGCCTTAATCTCTTATGCCACGATCAATGGGTGTGTGCCTTTCCCACTTGGATGCTCATTTTTTAATCCTTGCTGCCTCCCTCAATGTCATCCTGTTCCATTTTTCTTTATAGACTTTCAGGTCTACTGTACCTGCTGATTACTTAGTGGAGAGTGCCGGACATCTCCCTTAATTAATTCTATCGATTTCAAATCCCACAAGGTTCAAGGTCCTTAGATTTCTGAAGCAGCTAAATGGAATGTCTAAATTCCAGTCTTTTCTTTCTACAAATTGTTTTGCCACAAATTTGCTGGGAGGAAATGCTGCGGTTTTATTTATTTCAAGGAGTATATGAATCCACAGAGGACTCTGCATTCTTCACTGGGCTTTTTGTATACAAGGGAGAAGAAGAAAGGTGCTTGGGTGGCTCTTTCTTTTGCTTTCTTCCCTTCTTCTCCCATCCCCCCTCAGGAAACATTTCTCACTGTCTCCTTTCTTTTGGTCATCTTCCCCTTTTGTCATGTACTTCCATAGTCCTGGTGGAGCTGAGACCTTGTCTTAGCAGCCAGTGGTTTCTTAATTCTTTGAAAACAGGTGTGACCAGGACTTTTCCGAGAGTAACTGCCCAGGATGTTTTCCAAGAAGATACAGCTAGAATCCTATGGCAGTGCTCTTTTTGAGTTTTACATATATGATTTTCTAATGTTCCTTGCTAATAGTAAGCATGGAATTTCTGGGGAAGAGTTATCAAATCTGGCTCAAGCATCGTAAGATTTGTAAGAACGGTAATCTTTCCACGTGGAGAAATCATCACTGAGAGGGACTTCAGAGATTATGAACTTGATTCCCTCATTTGATAAATGCAAACGTGGGGTAAGAGAATTTGTACCGATTGAGCCCATATCATGTACCAGGCCCTAGACTAGGCATTATGCGTAAATGATCTCTGAATGGTGAGGTAACTGACTTCTGGGCATATTACAAGCTGCACCTAAAACCCAGTTCCTTTCCAATCACTATACTGTCCCTTCTTAAACCAAACAGCCAAAGAGAGGGAAGAGAGAGACTCAGTGCAAAGAAGTTCCTTGCACTCACTCCCTAGAGGCTTATGCTCTGCCCTGACTGCTAGGTTGTAAGCCATCGTGGACCCTCCTCAGAAGCTGGCACTGGCAGACACGGGGTGGTGGCCGGCCTCGTTGTGCCTGGAGCCGTGACAGTCACCAAAGAGTTCATGTTGGGTGGTAGACAAATGCAAGGGGTTGGAGGGAGAGGTAGACAGATGAACACCCTACCCCCCATCATGCCATCTGACCATCTGAAGTTGTGTACCTGGTGGAAGGCCAAGAAACATTCTGAGAAGGGGCGTGGACGTGTCTAAAAGGACTTTTTCCTCTCTGCCCGGGCCAGCCAGGCAGCAGAGCCCTGCACTGCCTGAGGCTGGGGAAGACTGTTGCTATGCGCCGGAAGCTTAATTTTATTATTGCTCTCCCCTATTTAATGTCTGTCTCTCAGGCAGCTGGTGATGTTTTAATGAAGCTGGAATTGTATAGTCTGTAGCGCTGGATAATCATAAGCTGCCGAGTCAGAATCAAATTAATAATTCATGAAATTAAAGTGTATAATTAATTTGAACCGTGCAGATGAGAAGAAGGGCCAGAGCCCACAGCCTGGAAGGAGCTGAAGTGTGGGGAGTGTTTACTGAATTCAGCTTCTATCCCCAAATAGTGTAAATCGGCTTACAGGGTAGGCGTAGTGAGTCTGTGGGTCGCTCTGCACACATAGGCTTACCTGAAACAAGGTACTTTCATCTAAAACTTGGACTGAGCTTCTTAGAAGCTCCAAAGCATTTTAATTGGTTTTGATTCACCCTTCCCTGGCCCCAGAAGAATCTTGTTTTAATGGGAAATGAGACTGTCAGATGTTACTGGGTTACGGATCTTTGTGACACAGGGGTTCTGTTCAGCCTCCATCAGAACCTTTGCTCTTTTCTGTACTTGGCAGAGACATAAGTCACATCCTCAAATTCTGGAGTTCTGTTGCGCTTCCTGGCCCCTAGATTTCTCTCTCAGGAGTGCGCTTCCTCTCCTGCACACACAGACACGCACACGGGGAAATGCAAGCAACTGCCTCTAGACAACAGTGATGCCACGTCTCACATCTAGTACCTTCTTTTTCCTCGCAGATGCCCTTTGCAATAGCTGAAGAAAGGTGTTCTCGGTGCCATTTTTACCAACAAAGTGAAGGGGAAGGAGCCCAAGCGCCTCATCTAGAGATGGGGCCTGGTCCACAGAGTTTGGAACCGCTCTGCCTTTCTTTTCTGCCACTTTCAGGCAACTTTGTGATGCTCGTCTTTGTCGTCTCTCGAGGTGTAAGAGCGCCGTGGTTCTGCTTATTACCGGTGATGTTGACATAACTTGCTGGGCCTTTTGCCTGTTTTCTGCAGACATTGACTGGGATCCCTTTATTGTATCTTTGCGATGCCTGCTCTGGTCCTTTTGTGTGCTGCTTGGTTTTGAATGACAATTGCTGTAGTAAGCAGAGGGACCTTTGGGTTCCACTTTTCATTAGAAAATCCCTTCTGGTGTTTTAGCTTCCTAAGCGTGGCATCTCCCTCCCCCAGTGGAGACTCTCAGAGAGGAGGAAGGCTAAACAGGGACCTGCATTTGTCCCTTCCTGTTTGGCAGGCCTTTGAGAGTTCTTGTTCTAAAGGGACAGATGCCTGGAAGCTATGATACAGACTAACAATGCATAAATCCCCCCAAGGTTTGGACTAAAGTGAGCCTCCGTTAACTTCAGATTCTTGAGTCTTCAGAACGTTTGTCTCTCACAGAGAGGTTTGCCGTCTGCCCTATGTTCACACACTTAACCAGAAACCCCAGGAGGAAGTTGTACCAGTGAGAGACCGCCTTAGTCATTCAGGGCCTCATATGCCACAGTGTCCTGCACGCCAGTTCTCTTTATTCTCTCTTGATCTTCATGCTTCCCCTAACCTGCCTTTGTTTGCACAACCTTAACTTCTATACCACCGTTCTGCTTCCCCACAGGTAAGGTTTCAGCCCCTGGTGCTTTGCTAGACTGGCTGATTACCCATAAACACATCTCAGGGTTCCGTTTTGCTCCCAGCAATCCTTAAACCATTGCATGTCTAACCTTCTCAGACTAATGCACAAATAAGGAACATCTGATGCCCAACCCATAACAAACGCATTTCGGGGCAAAAATAATGGTCCTGTGATATGTCTGGCTTCCTATCTTCAAAGCACTTTGCCTACGCAAGTAAATCGTTACTCTGAAGTAGCTATCCATCATTTTTTTGGCAAGAAAGCCAAGAGACAGAATTAAAGTGACTTGCCCAAGGCAACTGGAGTGGTTGGCACCATGATGGGATTTGCTTTGTCCTAATTTTCGGTTGGTAGAGGGAGTCTTAGATGACCCCAGGATTTGGAAATTAAATGTAACTACCTAAGAGCTTCTGGATTTTCCTTCTCCTGTGTTTAGTTAAAAATTTTTGACTGCCCTGGGTGATTGGATATTATCTCTGGAAGAGTGTTATACTACGTGGTGTCTTATATGGCCCTTTAGTCTTACAAGTTTAACCTGTCTTTGAAAAGATTAAAAATCATTTGAGACTACTGTGGAATGCAGTTTGTGCACGGTGGTTATTTGTGAGTTCTCTTTTTACATACCAGCATTTTGGTCAACCCACAGCTGCCTCCTCTAGGGAATGGGATCTTTCTGATTGGAATAAGTTAATTAAAGTTACAGAGACTGTGGTCTTTTTCTGCCATGGGTTTAGTGTAGAGAGACTAGGACGGGATGGGAATGATGGCTCCTGGGTCTACTTGTGCATCACCTGGGTAACTGGATAGCGACCCTGACAGCCCAGTTATTTTAGCCATGCAACAGTGATTAGGTTAGATCACCATAGGATCGGTTTAATCAACCAGGTGGCATTCCGCCATGAATATGGCTGGAACCAATGAATTAACCAAAAAAGCCTGGTCACATCTGGGTATATGAGTGGATGCATGCTGAAACCACACCAGGGAATTATATAAAATTGTAAGCCTGGCCACTTATCTCATTGAATCAGCCCTATGTTTGAAGTCTATTGAGTATAAGGTCTATGGAGGTCTATGGAGTATAAACATGGTCTTTAGAAAGTCTTTTAGGAAGAGCGGTAATTCTTAAAACCTATAATGAAAAAAGAATGCTTTACGAGTAAAAGCAGCCCTGCACTTCACCCTGTGAAGCAGTTCTTCATAGGTATGCTTTGTTCGTGTCTTCATTGAACTCTTTGTGTGGGGCTGGCAGAGTGCACTTTTACATAGGAAGAAACTGAGGCACATTTAGGGGCAGTGACACCGTCAGAGTGTCTGCGGGCAGAGGCAGAGTTGGGGATGGGCATCCGTCTTAGCGTTCTCTTTCTCTAAGAGCCGCTCCGGTGTTTCCACGATGCAGGAAGAAGCCCTTCCCTTTAGCTTTCTGGGTTCCCTCCAGCTGCTCTTTTTGATCGCTTCATTTTGGTCAGATGCTTGAGCAGTGCAATACGGTGGTACAGTTTTGCTAAAGCTCAACACCGAGCTTAGGCTTTATTGTTACAGACCCCCAGGGATAAATATTTTGACCCTTTAGCAGCTCCTGAATGAGTTATTGCACTCACCCCTTGGCATGTACATAATGAACATGTAATGAAATTCAGTAATTAACTTATTTAATTTATGTATTTGTTTAATGTGTGCCCTTAATGTCTGTCTTATGATCTTAGGGAATCTCTGTAATTCTGTTGGTTTTGATTGTAAGATTCCAGAACACAGGGACTGTGGCTGTGCCGTTTTGTATGGCATGAATAAAGCTACATTTGGTTATAATTTAAAAGAATACAATTCCTATATAGAGTATTTTAATAAAGTCCATTTTGCAAGAACTAATGTGATTTTGAAAGTAAATAGGGCAAATAACCTTCACTTGGTGGTTCTGAGCAGAGACGGGGTCATTCTTTGGGTGGGTCTTCTGGCAGCAACATCCGTTCACACAATTGCAGTTGTTTTTATTGTTGAGATTTAGAGATTGATTTAGAGTGTTACAGACACACACCTATGATGATAAGGTCTTGCGTTAGTTCGGACCAGAAGGCAGCAGTCCCCTCTCATGCACCAGAGATGACTCATGGCCACTTTCCTTTGGCACGTGAAGAGGTGACCTCTGCCACACATGCCATGAGGCTCTTTGCCTTTGTCAGCTGCTAGAATTTGGATGTAGGTACCTGGTACATGAACTGATTTGTGTTTGTGTGCTGGAGGTCTTTGCCTCAGCTTCCAAATTAACAGTTAATACTGCCTTCCCCCAACCCATGAGGGCCACTGTCCCAGATCTGAGAAGGGAGGCTTTTACCTCACCGATGTTTTTAGTAGAATTTGTCAGCATTTGCATTCTCCCTTCATCATCTGCTGGGATGTGAGGAAAGAAACAAATGAACAAAAAGCAGAGATGGCTCATTCCAACTGATCCTGGTGAGAATCGGGGTGGCTCTAGTTAACACGGGTGAACCATTTCAGACTGTGCTTCTTGGAGAAAGGAACAAAGTGCCCACAAGCACTGACGAGATCCTGCACAAACACATTCCCATTTCTTGTGCAAACCAATAATTTATTTGTTTTCCAAAGTGAATCCAAAAACATAGAAGTCATTCGTAATTTTCAGAAATTATTTATTACCATTATAATATTTCCTCACAGGCAGCATGTAGCCCATTATTCAGAATTATAACCTATCTTGGTTTTCGATATGGCCTGAATAATGAAATTGGAGGAGATGCAGAAAATCTGGGTATTAGTGTTAACTAACCATGCTTCACTCAACAGAAGGAGGGAACCTCGCCCAGCCAAAGATTTGTCTATTTTCCCAAAAAGGCATATTTTTTTGCTCAGGGCCTCTGGTTTTTAACTTTACAACACCAGTTAAGAGTCATTGAGTAATTTTTAACTGCAGGATGCATCTCTTTCTCTGTATTCTCCCCACCCACTGCAACATATTTCAGTTTAAATGGTCTGATCTTTTTCTTCATAGAGCCGTGTCTCTGCATGGGTGAGAGCTACAAAACCGGTCAGGAGGAATTTGATACGCCAAGTGGATCAGCTCATTATAACTTCTAGGAAACCACAAGATAATTGTAGGGCTCTTGCTGGTAGGCTCCCCCGCACTGTGTTAAGTGTTTATACTCTTCTCTGCTCTGCTTGCAAGAGCCGCTTCTCTTTACAGTCCCTTTTGTAGGCCATCTGAATAAAGGTGGTTGACAGGCATCTTCAAGGCAGAATTTCCCAGGCAGCATCCAGGGCTATTTGGTAACTGCCCTTAGCGGTTTAAAAAAGCAAACATAAAATATGTGACTCAATCCCTGCAGTTATTAGGAAGTAAATTTTGGACAGTCGGCTTCAAATCATCAGGATGCCTTTGTTGATAAAAAGTGAGTTTTTCGCTAAATGATAGCCTATCGATAGATTCGCTCACTATGAAATGGTCAGCACTGACCTACTGAATTACCTTTTGCCCTTTATCCCTGTGCTCATGTTTGTGCCTTCATTTTTTTCTCCCTCTTTTTCCTCATCTTTATCATCATCGAAAAGTATTTTTTATCATCAAAAAACTGTTTTCCTATTTTTATCGTCAAAAATTATTTGTTATTAATAATAATAACAGGCAGCTTTTATATAGCATTTACTATACTTAGCACTTTTTAGGCAATTTATTTAATGCATTTAAAAGAAGTAGATGAAGTAGATATAAGTATTATCCCTCTCTTACAGTTAAAGAATCTGAGGTCCAGAGAGGTTAACTCACTTACCTAAGATCACACAGCTAATCAGTGGCATATTGAGTCAATGTAAGCCGGCGGTCTGGCTCGACAGTCTATGTTTTAATCAGTACACTCTGCTGCTTCTCAGTGTAGTGCAATAAGCAAAGGAGAGATAATGATAATAATATTAATAATAAGAAGAAGAAGTTGTAAGTAGTAACAGTATTAGTAGTAGTAGTAGTAGTAGTAGTGATAGTAGTAGACATTACCGAATATTTCCTGTGCATCAGGTACTGTGGCAAGCACTTTAAATTCATTGCCTCATTTAATCCTCCCAGTAGTTTTTTGACATAGGTGCCATTAGTATCCCCTATTTCCATATTTAGAAACAGACTTAAGTTTCTACAATTGCCTCATGTTACACACATAGTAAGTAGCAGAGCCACTTATTATTGTTGGGATAAATGCTGGAGGGCTTCAGAACATCGAAAGGCCACAGTAAACCACTGTGAGGAAGCAGAAGGCAAAATAGGGAGTTGGGGGAGGTTAGGAACGGCGGGTCTTTCCGCCTGGTAGAGTGTGGAGTCAGTGAATCCGTTTCTTGTCAGTTAGTTTTGCTCTGCTCCGTGAACATAACCCCTGACTGTCAGTCCCAGAGCTGATGGCCTTGATGAGAGAAGCGAACGTGGATGGAGTGGTGCACAGGCATCCCCACGGCCAGATCACTTACCTGAAGCTCGTGCCTTGTTGGCTGTAACCTGGTGATGCCAGCTGTGTGCCCAGAAGTCCGGTATGTGGACGTCCTGACCTCTCCTTTGCCACCTCGAGAGGTGGAGGTGTGGGTCCTGGAACTGCTCTATTTATGGTGAGGAAGAAATAGTGTCCCTTTCTCCTCCTTGGTCTTAGGGCCCGGTTAGGTATAAGATTAGGAGGCGAGCTGATTATTTCCTCTCACCTTTCCCCCAGCCCTCTCCTATCCCTCCGAAAAGGTTCAGTGTTCTCCCGCTTGAAAGGTCTTACTGGAGCAAAGGCGTCTACGGCTCTCCCTGTTCCCCTCGCTTTAGCCACCGCAGCTAAATTAGGGTCTGACCAACCTTGCAGGTCCGGCTCCAAGATTCATTACCCAGAAAAAGTTCTGCTTTGCATGAACATGGTCAAGTCTAGTATAGCAACAGGACATAAAGTCCAGTGAACTCAACTGGCTCCATTCCCTTGGTGTTAAAGAAGCAACTCAGTAACCATTCGTTGAAATTTTGGGCCATATTTTCTCTTGTTTTAAGATTTGTCAGCACCTGTCTCTGGATGGTGGGATTTTGAGTGTATTCCTTTGTTTTAATGTGCAAAAATGTAATGCACAGATAGGTAGCTCTCATCAGAATGAAGTCAGAAAAATGGAGGATTGCAGTGTTTTTTTGCCAATGCATTGTGTGTGTGTGTGTGTGTGTGTGTGTGTGTGTACACGTGCGTGTCTACTCATGTCTGAGTCTGTGACAGGTGGTCAAGAATGTCTTTCAGAGGCTGGCCTGCTTCTCTGTCATCTCTAGGAACTTGTCTACAAGGGATGACCCCCTTGACCTACTTTTGCAAGTGTCTTTTGCCTTTTTCCCACCCTTTGCTTCCATTCTCCCATCACACATGTTAATGGCTCATATCATCTTCCCTTTTCATCAGCCAAAAAAAAAAAAAAAAAATCTCCCTTGGCTTCTCCTCTGATTTCAGCCTGTCACTTGATGAGGTCCCTGCTATTTATATTTTTGTTTGTAGGAGGAAGGGGGGAACATATAAATAAAGCCCAGGCAAACCCAACCACCCTGCTGGATACGAAGGAACTCCCTCATCTCATGGCAGCAGGGCTGCCTAACTGGTAGTTAAGCAGGGCCCGAGAGGTCCACACTGTGAATGCCGTTGAAAGGGTTACTGGGAAATGCAAACAAAAACAACATGCAAATGAGGCTGCCAGCAACAGGTAGACTTAATCAGATGCTGTCAGATGAATTCAGCATCTCCCCGATTGTCGCCTCTCTTTGCCTCCCATTCGGAAGCCCTCATCTGCTCCAGATGTGGTTTAATTTACTGCGACTTGGCTAATTACTGTAATTAAGGATTAATTACTGTTAATTACTTTCACATAAACTCAACGCCAGTCAAAGAGCGGAGCCTTATGAAGTCTGCCACCGAAGTGAGCATGGCTCGGCGGCCTGTGTGAGCTTAGGCAGGTCTCCGTGTATCGCCTGGACCCCTGCTGCCACAAATCTTCCTGACCTTCCAGCATCACCAGCAGGATAGGAGGGCCAAAGGTGCAGGAAGGGTCAACGCTCCAGCCCTCACAGGGCATCAGCTACCAGGCACTTGCCTACAGAGTGGGCAACCAGAAGGACGGGAGGATGTTGGGGAGATGGCCTGGACAACCTGCAGAGAGATGCACAAAGCACCAGCCTGGCCCCCCCGCAATTGTGGGAGCCAGGTGTGTCTTCTTTTTCTATTATTACACTGTTGGCTTTGTGAGCTAGTAAGAAGCCAACATTTCACATCGGTGCTGAGGCACAGGAGAGGTTCACCATATGCAATTGGAAGAAAAATAAAAGAGGAGGCTGGAAATCAGCCCCAGGTCATCCATTTCTTTCCGAGTACCACCTTCCCTTCTTAAAACATGGTCTTGTTTTGTAGTAAAGAGTGGATAAAGGGACGGTTGAGCATATACTGCATGGACCTAATCATACAAATATGAGGGTTAGCGCCACCCCAGACACCAGTTCCTCAGCTTCACCTGGGCTCTCAGCTCTGCCTGTCTACGCTTTCCCTTGTGATGGGGAAGCTAGTTACCCTAGTGACTATTAAAAAATATTCCCTCTCCTTAAATCCTGAATTCTGCCTCCTCCTTAGCAGAGGGCATTGCCTTCTACTGCATGAAGAAAATTGAACCCGTTAATCTGGAAATCCCTCAATCTCCTCCCCAACATTGTCTCCAAATGTATCCATTTGGATACATATCCAATTTTCTTCGACCTTCTCTGTGAGATATTCTCTTTTCTATATAAAGGTGATTCTTCTGCCTTATACTAGCCTCTTCTCCCTTCTGGTCTTTTGCTTTGCCCATCATTATATTTGTCTTCTGTGACATCACTCTATCCCTTTCAGATGTTTCCTTTCCTCCAATCCGTGGACATTCTGGAGTCTCTTCTAACCTACAGGAACCTTCCCTTGGCTCCATCTTTCTCCAGCTATATACAATCTTTCCCTTCCTCATTTCATTCAAATCATCAAAGACAGAAATTGTACTTTCTCAACCACTCTAGTCTTCCTTGGTCTCCATCCTTGACTGAGACTGCTCTACTTAGTGTCACCAAGGCCCTGCAGTTGCTCAGTGCAAATGTATATTTTCCAGTTCTCATCTTAATGGACTTTTTGATGTATTTGATACTTTCCTTCATGACTTCTTCTCAGAAGCCCTACTCCCTGGGCCTCTGTGATTCTACATTATTTTGTTCCTCTTAATGGGTTTCTCTTTCTCCATCAGACCCTTAGATATTGGTGTTTCCCTGGAGTTCTGACCTCAGATGGGTTATGGATGGATCTCATTCTGCATACTTCCTGGCTGATCTCATCAATCTCAGGATGTTTGTGACTCACCCACTAGACTAAGAACTCCTTGATGCCAAGTCATGTATCTCATTCATTGTTGTATCCCACGAGGAGGTAGTGCTACCATCAACACAATGTTATTTATGTTTTCTGGACCATGGAACCCTGGGTCATGTGCATCTTTTGATACCCCCCATTGCAACTTTCAAGGGTCTTTCTTGTTTCCTGTGGAAGCTTTACCCTTACAAAGGAGGATTTTTCTGTTGGGGTGAGGCAGGTCTTTGAATTTGTCATTCAAGAAAATCCTAGGGCGACTAGATTGTTTCAAGTGGGGTCTGAAGAAGGTCTTTTTTATTGTGAAATTCCAAAAGATGTATCATTGATGCAGAAAAAGAATGCTGGAATACTATGTGGTATGTTTTTATTCTCTATACTACCATCTCTTTATAAAAAGTAACCTGCTTGGACTTAAGTAAGATCATCTTCAAATTGACAAAAGGATACTGCTCAAGTGTAAAGGGAACCTTAACTGAGGGCTAAAGAAACATTGAAATTATTTTTTTTACTATTGCCAATTAAATTTTTCAATAAATTAAAAAAGATAAATATTAAACAGTTTTATATTGAATCAATTATAAGTAAGATTTTAACTTTTATTAAATATTTTAAAATCTTACACTAAACCTGTTGATCAATTAAAGGAAAATAACTTTCATAAAGTTAAACTGTGTTTTTTAAAAAATAAACTCTTTTATGTGTTTGTTTCTTTCTATGTCCACAGAAATATTCTATTACTTTTTTTCTTTAGTTGACTAATGTGCAAATGGATTGTTGGGCTTACTTGTACCCATGCAGGTATTTACTTACTTTATGTTGCTATGTTGTGTAAGTGTGGCTTCATTTTGTGTGTGTGCTTGTATTTTTCACTACATGTTTGTACATTGTGATTTGAATGGACATTTGGATGTATGTAATTTCAGTGAGTTTGCACTTTATATACAGAACAAATACATCAAATGCTAGAACTGTATGTTTTGAAGTCATATGCTTTCTTGTTTTCCCCTGGAATTTTGTTGTAAGAAGTATATTGCTGAAAGTCCAGACTCCCAGTGATGGTTTAAAGGAAGCATTTCCTGTACACAGTGAACCAGAACCAACTTCAACGGACAACACATTTGCATGTGTAAAATACAGAAAATATAAAAACTACAATACTAAGTTATTTAACTGCAATCTATTATTTCTTGGCTGAATAATCAGCTTCATGATTTGAATATCTCCTTCAAAGTGATTTGTAAGCCATCACCATCCGATAATGTGTTATGCCAGGACTATGTGTTAACTCTTGAAGTTAGGGAATGGGTATATTTTCCCCATTATATGAAATGGCTATAACATAAGTGGTTCACTTAACACACTGTTTGAATGCCTGTTGTATGTCACACACAGTACTAGGCCCTGAGGATAACATGGTATTAAATTATCTGTAGTGATGAATTACAGTGTGAAAACATTAATAATATACCATTACCATGAGTAACAAATATAGTTTGACATATAGAACACTTTTTCTCTCTTGCAGTGGTACGTGTTTACTTAAGTGCCTGGATAGCATATAAGGGGCTAGGAATGGAAAGATGAAATTACCTATGATGGTACTGTGATCTGGAGAGGGAATATTTATATACTTTTCTGCCGATGAATTCAGTTACTTCAGGAATATCTGTGAAGTAAGGAAATGTGGAATAAAGAGATAATATCATGACATCATTTTCCAAGCTGGGTAGCAAGAGCTATAGGTATTAGGTGAAAAGGGAAACATGGAACCTTCCAAATGCTTCTATAATTCATTAATGCTATTACAAAAATATACATCTTCAGTTAAAATTTAGTGTAAATGCTTAATTTGATTATATGTTATGCAATTATTTATGTTATATTGCATAAGCTACATATGCACTATAGCTTTAGCTCATCTCTATTCCAGTTCCAATATAAATATATTCCATATCTGCAACACCACAATAATTTGAAAAAAATATATATTGCTTTTGTAAAATGAAGTATTTAGATGTAAGTATTCTTTCAACACTTGGTGCAAAAGACTTTATTGAATGGATAGAGAGGCCAAAAGTAAGCATGCCTAGATATGCATAATCTATGCATATCTCATTATATCTAGAGATATAATGAGATTAAAAGAAATATAATGAGCTTAAATTATGAGATTAAGTTATATACAGTATACACATATAGAATATGTACGTTTTTGTACTGCAGAAGTTTTTTGTAAATATTAGAGATTTGTATGTGCCCATATGTGTGTGCTTATATCCACATAGATGGATTCATGAACTTGTGTATTAGGCCCTCCTTGCTGATAGTAGCAACAAAGCTGAAAAGAAAGCAATTGAGAAAGGGAGAAGGAAAGAGAATAGCAGTGATTAAGCCCGCATTGTTCTATACCGATCGCTGGCTGCCTGCTATTGTTTTCCAGCATTTGAAGATGAAACATATTCATTTAGCCTTCAGAACGAATGGCTTTAATAAGGGCAGAGCGGAGAGGTGGGGCAACCCTGATGACTAGAGAGACCCATCAAGGCTCTCCCTAAGGCCATTCCGTCAGAGCCGAGGACCACATGACCATTAACTCTGCAATCAGGACAAGTTTTCAACATTCCAGGGTATCCTTCAACGGCAGAAAGAGTCATTTGGAGTCAAGGGAAGATGTATATCAGCAGTAATTGGATTCTGGCCAAGGCTCTTAGGACAGTATTATCTATGGTGAGGGCACAGGGAGGGACTGGACGGAGCCAAGTGGTGTGTGATTCAAGCCACAGTCAAGAGAGCAGCAGCCACGAAGGGCCACGGGCTGTGGGTGTCCCGGCGCACAGAGCTGCTGCTTTGCCCAGGAGTCAGTGTGGCCTGTCTGTGGATGTAAGTGATCCTCCTTCCCCAGCAGAAACGGATTTCTGAATATCCTGCGGGACAAAACTTTGGGCTCCACGGATGTGGCCGCCCTGGTTGCACTTGACTAGACAAAGCTCTTTAAGGCCTGAAAGTGCCCCGTGCAGCCTCTTCCCACTGCTGCCCACTCCCCTCCCTTCACCCTGACTACTTCATTACAATCTGCCTTCAGGCCGGAATTGCCCTGCTTAAGCCTCAAATCATTATAATTACCATTATTAGAAATAGCTGCGGGGGAAGCATTGGAACACCAAGTAAAAATGTGTGAGTGTGTCCGCGGGCCCTGGAATCACTCCTTTTGAGCTCAGGGGACCACAAGGCATGAGGGTTCCACCAAAGCCAGCTAATGTGACGGCTGTCAGCTCCACTCACCCCACCTGTCAAGAGGGGGATGCAGTGGGGTTCATTTTTTTAATTGACACCTTCCTCTCTTATTCCACGCTCTCTCGTCTCAACCTAATTCCTCCTTTCATCTTCCTTCTTTGAGAAAAATCCATTCCTCTGCTCCCCGAATAAAGAAAAGGGAAAAAGCCACACGAGGAACAATGACATATGCATTATCCTCCAGAAAAAATACATAGATTTTAACAAAGGCTCAAACCAGGAAAGGCACCGAAAGTCAAAAAAATAATTGTCAACCACGTATGAGGCAGACAAGATGGACAGATGCAGGAGAGAGATAGGAAAAAACATCAGCAAAGCAGCGTGGAAAGAAAGAGAAAAGAGGGAAAAACTTGCTTAAAAATCAGAAAGAGAACGAGGTAGAGAAGAGATGATGAAAATGCTGTGTGTTTCTCATGATCTAGTTTCCTTCTAGTCCCTCTTTAAATGAAGCCTAGAGTTTCACTCTATTGAAGGAAAGTAGAGTGGGAATATGGTGGAGCCAGAAAATAGATGTCATGTGAATGCCTTTGATTTTTCAGTTCATAGGAAGTCTCTCTGTAGATATTCAGGAAGGATTATGAGGTAAAATGGGATGTGATGCCATTGACAGAGATTCAAAGAGACAAGGAGGAATGGTGTGTGTCCAAGTGGATTCTACCTGACAGTGGTACCTGAGCATCTCCTTGCCTTTACTTTCAGTGGCCCTGGAAGTTTAACCACGCTGTGTTTTCTTAGCACCTGACGGTAGAGCCCCACGAGAAAAGCTCCTTCTTTGAGCCTTGGGTTATTAAACTTTCAGACCTCTGAATGATCATTTGTTTGAAGTTAGAGTGACGTGAATCACAATATAACATTAGTAGTATTTAAAGATGGACTGGATCAGTCCCTTAAATAAAGAAATAAATTAGGTTGAAGTTAGGGAAATATATCAGAGTTTTTACTTCAATGTATTATTTCTTTTGTTTTTATTTTTAATCAACTCAAAAGATGCAATTTGCATAAGTAAATGTATTTCATGTGTCCAGTTTGATGAGCTTTGACAAATATGTGTATCTCCCCCAATCACCACCCCAATCAAGATTGAGAACATCTGTCACCCCAAAACATGCCCTCATGCCCCTATGCAATCAATCCCCACCTCTATCCCAGATCCCCGGCCACTCTAGAATAGTTTGTCTCTTCTAGATTTTCATGTACATGAAATTGTACAGAATGTAGTCTTTTGTGTCAGACTTCTTATATATAAAATCTCAAAAATCGTATTTTGAGATACATCCACATTGGTGCTCGACTTTGTAATGTTTTCCTTTTAGTCACCGAGTAGTATTCATTGTGAGAAAATACTACAATATGTTTATCCATTTTTCCATTTGGATTGTTTCCATTTGGGCTCTTATAAATAAAGCTACTATGAACACTTGTGCACAAATCTTTGTGTGACATATATTTTCACTTTTCTTAGGTAAACACCTAGGATTTATATTCCTAAGTTATATAATAACTATATATTTAATTTTATAAGAAACTACCACACTGTTTTTCAAAGTGGTTATACCTCTAGCTCTTCTTGAGTGAGACCGTACATTCTTTTCCACAAAGGAAAAGTTAAATGAGATATTACATAAAGTGATACAAATAGGTATGGCCAGTGGATATAGGCTTCGCGTGTTCTATAAAGCTGTGTTTATGCTCAGATGAACAGTTCAAATTATTACATTTTTTAAATTAAATAACATTAGAATAAAACCTTTCCTAAAATCTACAGGTCTTAATTAATAGTTGATCTCATTGAATGTGCAGTTACTTAAAGGAAACATGAAAACCAGTTCTACTCCTCAATGTGTTATATGGCCCAATTTCTCACCTTCCCTAATCAACTCCACCCTGAACTTCCTTAATTCTCATTCTTTCCACTCTTACTCATGTCACTTATACTGTAGTGCCATCCATTTTAGACAATATTTTTTAACTCTTCAGTAGTTTCTAGTTGGTGTGATAGTTGGTCTGTTTAGGGATACCAGTTTTGGTATAGGTCCCTTACAAACTGGAGCATGTCTTCTCCTCTTCACAGTCACGGAGCATCTTACTAATGTCATGCATACCATAGGTACTCAATAAATACTTGAATAAATGAAACTAGTCCCCAGGAGCTACAGTTCAGAAAACTCACTACCACTCTGTAGTCTAAGGTAAAATAGCTTAAATAACACGTAAGGGTTCCCTGGTGTAAATCAGTCATAGACATACATTCATACTCAATTTTATTATGAAACCATCCTGCCTGTTCATGTGCCTTAAATGGGCTCCACATTCAGCTCCCCGCCTTTGAGTAAATAATCACGCACTAAAGCTCAAGAAATATTTGGTTGTGGGTTTTATTTTTCCACCTCGGCTGCTGATGTGTTACCTAGCGGGCTGTATTCTGCGCCATGCTTGGTTCTCTCTCACAGCTTGTGGTAAGCGAAATTATTCCAAGATTCAATGAATACCTGCTATTGAGCGGCTTCCCTAACCACCCAAACTGGTCTTTTGTTAGTGGTTATTGAGAGGATTGTCACAGCCATTGGCCTACTCAATTTTACTTCAAAAGAAAGGAGCATTTTTCTTCCCCTTTCATTTCTAAAAGCAGATATGGCAATTTGCTTAAATTGCTGTCTTTAAAAGTTTAGATGATTATACTTTTTTTCCCTCTTGCCTTTTTTCTTCCTTTTCATTTAAGCAGCACAGTGCCGTCTCTTTCTGGGATTGGACACAGTTCCTGCTGCAGACTTTATGAAGTGGCTGTGTGTGTGTGTGTGTGTTTCCTTGCACATTAGTATTCATTTACCTGAGATCTCAGAGGTGAAATAAGATTATATTGAAATATATGATTAACATTTTATATTTTAATTCTAAAGTCTATTTTCTCTAGGCACAAATACTAGAGGTTTATAGCTAAAAGAAATGCACCTAATGGAAAGTCTCTATTTCTTTGTGGAAAAAGATATGGAAGCAATTAGCCTCAGTGACTGAAGAGTAGGTAAGATAGGCTACATTTAAAAAATGTTTATATCTGAAGAAGAGACAATTTGATATAAATGTAGGGAGATGAAATAAGAGGTACAGTGAAGGACTAAGGATGGGATGTAGGGAGGAATGAGGTGATGGCAAAATCCTGTGGCCATTTGGCAGAGGCCATGAGAGCATCTTATTCATGGATCCAATGCCATGGGTCCAGTTCCCATGGGTCACAGTTATCTTTACAGTGATCTGTAACCATGACAACAAAACGTATTGCGCCATTACTTCACGGCATATGCTTTATATGTGCTGAACCCTATGATGAAGAAAATACATTTTAAATTGTAGTATGGAAAAAATAAAAACTATGATAAGACTCAGTTCTGTCTTAGGGAACTCAGTCTAGTGGCCATAAACTTTACTCCCAGTGGTAGCCAGCTCTATTACAAATAAGTGACCATGGCAGATAGAGGACCAATGGATGGCAAAACACAATCCTGGTGCCAATCTGGGGGGAAAACCCCTTCAAAGCTCAGACCCCGCTATTAAGGGTTTGTGTACTATGGAATTAGTATATTTTCCGAGTAGCTGATGTGTGCCAGCGATTATTTGAGGTACTTGGGATACAAAGATGAATTTGTTAATTAATTCATAAAATATTGAGTATGTATCTGCTATGTGCCAGGCATGAATAAGACATTATCTTTGCTCTCAAGGAACTCACAGTTAATGTGGAAGACAGATACGAAATCAGCTCTTTCCTGTACATAGTAAGTGCTTTGTAATATAGATATTTGTAAAATTCAATGGGAAGACAGGAAAACTGATTCTCCCTGTGGATATTGATATTTGATCTCTGTTACTAGATATAGGATAAAGATTTTGAAACCATCAGACTTGGAACATTATTGAATATGGCAGCCAAAGTAAAAATATAAAGATGAAACTCTAACAAGAACCGGTAATTTATATATGTGTGAGTGTTGGTATTAGTAGAGGGGCTATTTCTCCTTCTTCTTCTTTGCCACTATGTGGGATTAATAGTTTTGCCTATCCTAGCTAAGGAATAGACTGATGGGCACATTTTCTAGGACATCACTAAAGAGATTGGCCAAGTAGTCACTGTGGGTATTTGAGGCTCATGGAGTGAAGATAGCATCCATGGGCCATGAAGAAGATAACTCTGGATTTAGTGGGCCAGGGGACTTTTTGGTAAAATTCTTCATAGTGATCCAGAATTCGTATGACTCAGATTTATGCCTTTACTATTCCAAAGAAGGCTGGATGGATTTTTAAGGTTATAAATTGCAATTCCTGTTAGCAAGCAGCCAGAAGGGGTCCTAGAAGTGAAATGTATTTCAGATCCAAGAGTGAAAGAATGATATACTGGGTCGTATAGTCTTTTGTTTCTGTCGTTTAAATGTAATATCGTTGCAAGGAAGTAACTGCAGAAATGGGCTGTGCGTCCCTGTAGGTTGCAATGGTGGGATGGTAGCCAACCTTTTTTTTTTCTTTCTTTTTCACTACACTGCTCTAATAAATGGTGAGGGTGTTTTAATAAGTCCCCTGGTCATTGCCATAGTTATGATCTCTAGATGAAGACAACTTTGTGAGGCTGGTGTCCTAGGAGGCTGGAGTCAGCGTGTGTGTGTGTGTGTGTGTGTGTGTGTGTGTGTGTGTGTGTTTGCATTTGATTTATAAACCACCAAAGCCACGATGAAGTACTAGGTGAAAATCACCTATGTTAACAGCAAAGAAATGTCACCATCAATTCCAAGAGGGACTTGTAAACCTGGAGCTAACAGCCAACGGTTTAATTTTTTTTTAAATAGAAATTTCTTTAACCTTTCTAGGTGAAACTACATCCCACCTGAAAAAAAAATACAAATTTATGGGCAAGAAGAAAAGCTGTGAGTTGTAGGTTTTATGTAAGAGTGAAATAAAAAATGCCTAGTCTTTGAGAGGCAGTCTTCAGGGATTCTTGAAGAGAAGAGTATCTTTCCTACTCAAGGTACAATGAGTTCTAGAGAAACTCCAGAATGGGGAAAACTGCAGATATTTTATTCTGAGATAAGGGAAGAAAAACCTTCAAGGCCTTCAGCCTCAAGATATTTGTATTACTATGGACTGGAAAACCCATCATATGTTTGACACTAAGGACATAAAACTGGATTTCCAGTACAGTAGTAGACTCATTTTAAACAGTGAATGAATGAATGAATGACACGTTGAGACCAATATTTACATTAAATTTCAGGAAACTGCTACATAAAAACAGTCTGTTTTTTACTAACCTTGTTTTTTTTTTTTTTATTAAGTTATCTTTTTTTTTTTTTTAATTTTATAGCTACTTTATTTATTTATTTGGCTGTGTTGGGTCTTCGGTTCGTGTGAGGGCTTTCTCTAGTTGCGGCAAGTGGGGGCCACTCTTCATCGCGGTGCGCGGGCCTTTCACTATCGCGGCCCCTCCCGTTGCGGGGCACAGGCTCCAGACGCGCAGGCTCAGTAGTTGTGGCTCACGGGCCCAGCTGCTCCGTGGCATGTGGGATCTTCCCAGACCAGGGCTCGAACCCGTGTCCCCTGCATTAGCAGGCGGATTCTCAACCACTGTGCCACCAGGGAAGCCCACTAACCTTGTTTTAACCTCCGACTTTTAAAAAATGAAATCGGAGGACTGCAGCTTGACCCCAAAAGACCACATGGAGATCGTTTTAACCAAATTTGGGCTTTTATTTAGATATCTACAGAATGGGAGTTAATAGTCTTAGCCAGCTTGCTGCTTGAAAATGCTAGAGGCATGATTCTGAGAGTGACTGTAGAGCAATTGACAGTGATGAATGTGAAATAGTAATGAATAACTTCATAATGGAGCAGAGATGTCGTGGCTTTGCATACTAGTTACTGGACAGAAGGAGTGGAACTAGGCTTTGACTCCAATAGTATGATTGACTTTCCTGCTACGGGGTCAGTTCTGGCAAACAGCAGTGTAAGCCAGTGAAAAAGATTCCTACGGGGCAAGACTAGTGATGGACCAGCCCAGCTAGCCTAAAAGGGGTGCTCCTCGTGCTATTTTAGCTGTTGCATTCCTTCTACACAAACATCCAATCAATGGCAACATAATAAGATGGCCATGATCATAGTAATATTTATTGCCTTGATAACAAAATTGATAACGGTTCTATTGATCTGTTGTTTATTTCCTTTCTCTACTGCAGTCAGAGTCTTGGTTGACCCTGACATGCTGAAGTGTTCCTTTCTTCTTTTCTCTCGATTTCCTTTTAATGAGACTTCCTCAGGACTCAAGAATCCAACACTCCTAGCCCTTGCCATCCGCTATTTTGACCTTTTTACTCAAATACTTACTTCCCTCTGCCACTGTTGGAAATGATATATGTTGAACCTGTACTTTTATGTAACCATGTGTGCTGGACCCCTCAGAATTTATAGGTACCATCTATGAGATTGTGTGTGATCTTTCATATATGTTTCCAAAATTGATTGCAAGGAAATCCAGGATTCTGTCAGATAGCTTACTAACACTGTATCACTTAGGATTATATTTGTCTGCTGGCACCATTTTAAAAATATGGTGGCTTAAACAATATCTTACAGAATAGAATTCCAAAGGTGAGTCAACAGAGAACCAGGGGACTTATAAAGGCATCATTCTACATTTAATGTCCATTTTCAAGACCACCTCATAATTTAGCATTACTGCTGGATTTCCCAGCCATCACATTAATATTTCAGGCAGGAAGGAGGGAAGGAGAAGGCTAAAAAGTGCATACTTCTCATCTGAGTTAGTTCCCTTTAAGGAGCCTTCTTAAAACTCTCATGTAACACTTCCACGTGCATATAATCATACATATAAATACATATATGTATATATATAATCATCCAGAACTTAGTCCCATGACCACTCCTAGCTTCAAGGGAGGCTGAGAAATGTAATTATTTACCTGGGCATATTCTTTAAATAAATTGGTTTTCTGTCTCTAAGGAGGAAAGATAGGATGGATATTAGTTAGTTAAGGAAGTCCAATGGGATCATATGGACACATTTGATTATCTTGATAACTTTGTTTCACATTTGTCCCAGAGCTCCAGAAGATACACCAGGAGGTAGGGTCACAGAACATCAGAGAACAATGGCAGAATTTCAGGAATACCCAGAAGACACAGGCCAGTAATCCCCATGTATTTGATGCTGGGAAATTGAAGTCAGCAGTTCAAGGTCATATGTCTGACTCAATGGCAAATTATGCTTCTTAGGCTTATTTCTAGCCTAATATTGTAACTTTAGAAGAATCCCTCTTGTCTATTTCTTAGTTCCTTACTTTCTTACGTTTGGATTGAGATATCTTACTGCTGAAGAACTTCCAACCACAACATCTTATATATGTCCAATGAGCAAGTAGTTATTGAACACAGCTCCTCTTATGTGAAATAACAGTAACACTCATGGTTACTCTGATGTCTGTATAGCTCCACAGGGTACCTGATGAGTTCAAATCTATTGCCTTGTTGCCTCCTTGCAACAATCCAACAGGGCCCGGGACTTGTCTTTGGGAGAACATCTTGATCTGTCTGTATCGGTTCTGCATTCCCAGTGGTTAGAGGAATGGCTGATACCTGGTGGTTGCCTAATAAATAGCTTCTCTCCACTCTCTCATAGGAAGAAATTTGAAAGGGTTAATAAGCAGAAGTTACAGACATGACCTCTTTTCTAAAGTAGCTGTTAATCAGGAAGTAGGAGATACATAGGTAATCTGAGGAGATTTTATTCAGCAGCATAGGAAAAAATTGTACATAAGTTCCAAATCTTAGTTGGGCTATTTGGGCTAGTATCTTATCTGAGAAGACAGGGGGTGAGGGAAGGAGAGAAAGGAGGATTGCCTCCTGGTTGATTACCTGTCATCTGCAAGACTGTATTCCATGTAATATACCAAGCTTGCAAGGCAATATTCATATTCTCCACACCGAACATACAACGTCATATTTTTATTTTCTACACCAAACTTGCAAGTGAACAGTTGTATTCTCATTTTAAAGTTGGGGAAACTGAGTCTGAGAGATGAAGAAAGCTGCTTAAGGTCACACACCTAGGTGAGTGGCAAAGCTGATATTAAAATCCATATTTTTTCCACTATGCCACATTGCCTCTCCAAGGAAAAATATCAAAGCAGGAAACTTAAACTTTACAGTGAAAAATCTAAGGAAAGCACAGGCCACAGACTGAGCAATGGCCTGGAAATTAGAATTACTGAATTCTGTCTCTCCCCGACTGTGCTCTGGGACTTTCTTTATCATCACAAGCTGCGTGTTAAATAAAAGTGCTTTATAAAGACTCAAGCCCTTACTATACAAATTCTAGTTCATCTTAATAATAACACTTATATCTACACCTGCATTTCTGCCCCTATAAAATTGGGCTAATAATTCTGTTTCTTCTCCAAAGTCCTGTAATAATTAATATGTTTTAAGATGCTCAGAGAACTACAAATGAGGTGCCTTTTAAACATCACCATTTGTCAACAAAGTAAATTTGTAAAGTGATTTTGGCTCTTCTAATTGAGCATTGAAATTTAAAGCAGTGAAAGTAGGTAAAAGTAATAGTAACAATATCAATTCAATAGGAATTAGTGATAAACTTAGTCAACCAGCTACAGGTTAGGCCAGAGCTTCTATGCATTTTCTGCCAGAGAATTTACTCCCACTATGAAATGTCTTACAAAGTCATTAGCAGAGTAGAGCCCGTCTGAGATAAGACCTTTCCAGGAGCCTTCGGGAAAGTCTCTTAATGAATTCTGCTGTGTGCCTTCATAGTTGCATATGTGACCAAATGTAACTAATATCTTATTCCTGAGTTCCATTCTCCTCCAAATACTTTCACTTTCCAGTCCAACCAGAGTTGACCTTATTGAGTCATGCAATTATGAAAGATTTTCCTCCATTGGCCTCCATCATACATCGTAAATATCAGAATAAACAATCACTTATTGATCTATTGTTTCCACAGGGCCCTTGGCATTACCCAGGAAAGCATATGATTGTTTTATAACAGAACAATATCACGTGTGTGTATATAAAACAAAGCAACTCACATTTAGCTTATATATATATAAGCTCAATATGATATATATATATATATATATATATATATATATAAGCTAAATGTGAGTTGCTTTGTTTTATTAGGAAAAATACTCAGGCAAAGCCTATAATCAGTAGTTAACGTGTATATTTTTAAGTAAAGTATTAAATCTAATTTTCTTAAGGCCAAAGAAAAACTAGGAAAGTCGGCTTTTACATTTCAAAAGTGTTGAGAAGTATCTTGCTTGTGTCTGGCATCTCGATTGTGTAAGAGGTTCAGAGCAGCCAGTATAGTAATGGAAGGCACCCCACTTATGTCTTAGTCACTTAGCATGGAATTCATAGGTAAAAGTAGTAGTAACATTCTTAAATATAACTTGAGAAAGTTATGGTGAATAGTTGTCTTATTTTCTAAGTGACTCTTACCTAGATTCTTCCTACCTCATGTTAACAGCAGCAGTTTTATATCACTTTTACATGGATTATCTCAAATTTTTTGCAAAGAGCTCTGTAGGATCCTCATGGTTCCCCATCGGTGCATGGGGTGGGGATGAGGTGAGGGCTGGCAGGTGAGCTTCTGCAGGATCCCACTTTTCTTCTGGAGTAGAACCACTTTGCTCTATTTTACACATTGGGCTTCTAAGTAATCCTAAAGAAAGGATTTCATGTTTCACAAAATTCTTTCGAAAATCACTGCATTTTCTCCTTTTCTCCTCTCCACAAGTCTTTGAGGAGCTATTGTTGTTCCCATTATGCAGATGAGGAATCGAAGCGTAAACAAATTGAGTTTCCAGGGAGTACCTAACTCATAAGTTGCTGAACACCAGCTCAAAATTCTGATCTTCTGACTCTAAATTTTATTCTCTTACCACTAAATACTACTGACTCCTTTTTTCCAGATTTAAAATACTAGTATATTTGAGAATGATCTTGTTTATTTTAGCAGGTCCAGGCTGCTATGTTTGTAACTCTCCTACTTATGTAAATGTGACATCTGTATATGTACAAACCACGTATATACATATATATATATATGTGTGTGTGTGTATATATATATATTTCATGTAATATGTATATTTCAAAGTACAAAAAGATAGGACTAAAACTATTCACAAAGATAAGTTTGGTCATGTTTATATTCTTGGCCTGTTATGGATGTAATATGACAGTGCATTTTTATATATTTTGTGGTCGCTTGCTAGCTCTTAGATTACAACAGCCATCGATTGTGTGTAATCATAAACAGGTAACTTACCTTTCTGAATCTTTAGTGATATGGGCTCACTGGAAATGAAAATATTTGTTTGTTTCCACATGAAGAGTGGGCAAAGCAGGATTTTGTTTGCTGTCTCTTCTTGGGCCAAGGATTAGAGCAGTTGTGGAATAATTAATAATTCTTTTCAATGGAAAAATTTTCTAGACCTTGGTGATGCTTAAGTTTCCTGGGACTTGACCTGAGGTGCAGTGAGACAAAGGAAGTGACTACCGGCATAATCGTGGAGGAATTGTGTACCAGGACATGCCAGGGCCAGGAAGGTTTAGAATTTTGTTTAAATTGGAGATTGAGAGCTGGATAATAAAGGTTCACAAATCAGAACAGAAACATTTCTTACTCCATCTCCTAATATATACACAGATCGTGAGTATTAGAGTGACACATGTCAAACAATCCATGAAAAAAGGTCTACCCACCCTTCTAATTCCAAAATGAAGACGTTTAGCCAATGTGATAAATGGTATGGCACCCTTCATTCTCTTTTATTTTGGGTTTGTCAGGAGAAGTAAAAGTACTGCTGATAATACAGACTAGCAGGATTTGAGATGCAAAATGTTGAAAACTAAGAGCATCAAATCCAAATCCTCTATTCAAAATACAAGATATAGAAATATATTATACTGTAAATAATTGTTGTGCAAGACAAAGGGAGTATGTATATGTGTGTATGTCTCCAGGGTGGGAGAGAGAGCCAGTTCATTGGGGTTCCACTGACTTCCGCTGCTTCACGTTTCCTGCTGGCTTCTAGGAGCAGTCATGTGTATCCGAGGACAGGCCAAGGGATAATTAAGTGGAAATAAGAACTCTACAGCCGGCCTCTTCAGAAAGAGGTAGCAAATCCTCCTAACCAATTCTGATTCCTGCTGGCTTTGTTGCCTAAGGTCAGCTTAACAGCCATTAGAGGAGGTCATGGCAGTCTCTGTGATCTCTATCATCTGAGGTTAAATAATACATCATTAAAAGGGTCAATCAGAAAAGAGCAGATTCTTTCCCAAAGATTCACATATTTTGCAGAAGCCTTTGGCTTCTTGGAATTTCTTTCGCAAATTTCAAATCTCACAGCAGAAATGTTTATACATCGCAGTTTGGATGAATTCAGAGGAAGCACCCCTGAACCCTGATGGGAATGGGAATTGTGGTCATGGGGAGCAAGCAACCATGATATCTCTCCTTCATTCCAACGAGGAGCAAGGTCAACACATTGCATCAGATGTCGAATGGGGGTTGGAAACGAACACTGTGACCTCATGGGAGCACCTCAGGATGGAGTGGGAGTAGGGGTAGTGGCGGGTGATGAGAGGACAGGAGGAAATCTCTCTCTACATCAAGTGGGATCAGAAGTATGAAGAGGACACCAAAAAGAAAAAAAATCACAACTTTACAGTAGGTTTGATTTTAGCCTACTCTTCACCTTGGCATTGCTGAGTAGGTCTCACTCTCTCTGTAGAAACTTTTCAAGCCACCAGAAGTCAGGAACATCAAGTACAACTAAAACCCTTTAAGATGCCCTTCCTTCTCTACGTGATTATCAAGACAATATTAAAGCAACAGAAAATTTGGAAAACAAAGGGGAAAATACTGTTAGTCCTATCCCCCCAATACAGCGACTCCCTGCATTTTTTTTATCATCCCTCTTCAGTTTTTATACATTTGCAGACTGATAGTTAGGTAAGTAGGTGGGTAGGTAGGTATAGATACAGATTAGATTGCTAAAACTGGTATCTATACAAGTGTCTTGCTTACTAAACTCACAATTTAAAACACTCTTAAGAATTTTCCATGTTGCTATATTACTTTCAAATCATTATTTTAAACACCTGCTTAATATATTTCAGATAGAGTTTTAAGAATCATCACCTTAGAAATAGGTGAAAGTGATGTCAAATAGCACTCATTATTATTGTCAGTCCTGGGCAGACACAGGGAGATAATGATTTACTTTTGCTTTTTTCCTGCTTCAAATTCTGTCAGATACTACTTGTCAGCAAAACAAAAATGAAATGAGGTACATATTCAGATATTTGTTTTTTGGAGATTTTTGGTAGATTTGTTCCTTCACATGAACATATTGTTATTAGCAGGGTTGGATCCTTTAACCACACTGAAAGCTCTAAAGGGCAGTAGCTAAGGGATGATTGGATGGATGGATGGATGGATGGATGTGAGAGAAAGAGGGAAGAAATGAATCTGTCATTGATCAAAGCACAAGTATATGGTTTAAAAGAACCATGGACCAAGCAGGCCAGTATGGAAGGTCTACCCCATCTGGTAGTGGGTACCATCATCTCTTGGATCAAGAATCAGTATGTAAGAATGATGGTTTGAATGGATACAAACATACCCAAACCTTTTTTGCTTTACGTAAAAAGTTAGGATTTAAAAATATTACTGATAAGGGAAAATGTGTATTACCTTTAAAAAATACTTCAAAGATAGTACACACTGAGCTAAAGACAGTACAGTACGTGTACTTCTCTGAAGTTTCATTTAAAAGGAGCTTTGAAACTGGGGGGCTGGTGGGGTATGTGTCTGTGTGTGTGTGTGTCTGTATTCCCTGAATGCTCATTGCTAACTGTGTGATGGCCTTTCTTACTAAAATGCATGTGTGTGTGTCTTTGTGTATGTATGAAATATCTGAGAATACAGTATTTAGACACCATTAGTGAGGATAAAAATGTACAGATAAACTGTCTCATTTATGGTTATGATATGGCTACTGTCAAAATAACATGCTATTTTGACAGTTGCTTTATCTTTACTCTCACTGAGTCTACAATAAGAAACTAGTTTCTTAGCAACTAAAATATATTCTCAAACAAGAGCATTTAAAAAGGGAAAAAAAAGCCCACAAAAGAACAAATATACCCACAGTTGATGTCTGGGCAAGCTATTCCTATTGGGTAGGAATGAAACTGATCTGAAATAGTATGGGATCCTCTTGCCCGTCTGGCTGCCCTTGGGCAGCATCACGGGCTGAGGCAGCTTTTTCTGAGAGTTTAGATGCTAGAACAAGAGGTAGCTTGCATGAGGCTTAGGAAAATCTTTGTTTCTCCTTTTTCTTCTTCCTCCAGTGTGTGTGTGTATTTTTTCAACCGTCCCTTATCTTATATCCTAGGTAAGAAAGTTCTCTAAGAACTAGCACCTAAGTTATGGGACAGAAAGACTATATTCAGATGTGTCTTCATTGTGACTTGCAGCCAGCGGCCTACATATCATGTCATTAGCTAAGATGATCAGGGTAGGGACTGGGGAAGCAAAGGAGAAATTCACCTACTTCAGGGCTGTTGTGTTATGTCCATAAAACATTTTGAAATTCTCAAAAATGACATTTCTCAAATTATAGTCTGGAGATCCCCAAACCCTTTCAGGGAACCATGAGGTGAAAACCATTTTGATAAACTAAGAGATTATTTGTTTTTTTCACCCTTGGTCTTTCATGAGGGTTCAGTGGAGTTTTCTAGAGGCTACATGACATGTGATACTACCACAGACTGAATACAGAAACAAGTATGAGAATCCAGCTGCCTTCTATTAAGTCAGATACTAAAAAGATTTTCAAAAATATAAAACAAACTCACTCTTCTTAATTTTTTGTTTTAAAATTAATATTTTTCATATGTTATTTATGTTAACATATAATGGGCTTATTATTGTTTTAAATTAGTATTAGTATTAGTATTGTTTTAAATTAGTATTAGTATTGTTTTAAATTAGCATTATTGTTTTAAATAGAATTAGTAAACATTTAAAAAATGTCTTAGTTTCAAATTTCTAATACAGGAAATATTGATAGATATAATCTATATATACAAAAACTCTTTAGGGTCTTCAATAATTCTTAAGAGTGTAAAGGGGTCCCAAGCCCAAAATGTCTGAGAACCAGTGCTTCTGCAAACTGGCTCTCTATACCTTTGTGTGTCTCATGGGTTTGCGGAAGTCAACTGTTTTTTTCAAATTTTGTGAGAGGTTTTCAGGTGCCTTCCCAACAAATGAGCAAGTCAGAGGAGTTGGCAATTAGTGTGTTATTTTAGCTCCCTTCAGTTTTGTTGTTGTTTTTTTTGGGGGGGATTGGGTATTGGTGCCTCCAGTGCTTAGATATCCAGGTAGATAGAGAATCAACTTTTAAGAAAGAGACCTACCTCTCCCAATCATTTCCTTCCGGTGGTGCCATAGCCAAGTCATTTCTAAGGAAAATGGCCTCCGGTACATAGGTGCTCCCCTACCAAATGCCATGAGCCAGATTCCCCTTCTAGAACAAGATCTGAGAAATAAGACATAGGGGAGAATGCGGAATGCAGAAGGAGGAGAGGGGGGAATTGTTAATTAAGCTCTATTAAATATGAATTGAAATATAAATTCAAAACCTCACCAACTCCTGACAGTTATATAATCTAATTAAGTGGTAGGGCCTGTTGCCCCATAGTGTCATTGGGTATATGAAGGGAATAAAGTGATCTTCTGCTCATAAACACCATGAGGGCTTTATTAATCCAAGGCATTTTGCCAATAAAGTAGATGGGAAAATCGGCAATAATAATAATTTTATGGAACATGGAAGAATTGATGGGGCAATTTTGACCTGGATTGGAGCGCAGTGAATCAGCTGAGGTGCTGCCCGTGTAACGTTGGGGCCTTTGTCACCGGGGCAAGAGAGGTGAGGTCCTCGTGTGTGCCCTTCCACGTCTACATAAGTATTTTCTGCACTTGGGAAATGGCTAAAGAATCCCTAGAACTAGTTTCAACTCTATAAAGTACCTTGAAGGGAAAAATTGTGTGTGCATATGTGTGTTTTGACACAAAAGTTTCAAAAGAATGTAACTTGAAAGGGTTTTGGAGATGAATTTGATTTCCTAACAGGAAACGTGAGTAAGTTTGTATTTTGCAGTTTTTGTTAAGGCAGGTATGGTGAGCGAAGTGTAAAAATGACCTGAATCCTGTATATGTGCTGCAAGAGAAAAGTTGTATCGTTATCTCTTCTAGCTTTCAAAAGTTCTTAATGGAAAGTTAAAAAGTGCGGGATGTTGTCCATGTGTTTTTGTTTCTTTGAATTATTTTGTAATGTTTTCAAATGTGTGTGGTTCTGAGATTCTTTTTAGGTGGTGCGGTTCAATTTTGTACATAGTTATCAGAAGTTAAATTGGCAACTCTTAGTCTTTATATCGCAAAAACCCCTAGACTCCTGCTTCAATCCTTTCTCTGTACAAAAGCATGGTTAGGGGAATTCTCCTTGTTCTTTTGTTGTCTGGTTTTGCTTCTTTTGGTGGTGGTTGTCTCACACTGTTTTGCAGCAGGACTTTGTACCCCCTTGTTTTATATTGCTCTTGGTACGTTGGTCCCCAGGTTTGTGAGATGATGCTTCAGGTTTAGAAAAAGGAGTTCTTTGGAATTTAAAAATGCATTATTTTTTAAGACCACATTTGCCCTTGTGTGGTTCTGGAAGCTCCGTTTGTGAGTGACACAGCCCGTACATGGCTTTGACCCCTTTGGTTCTTGGAAATGAGAGTGGTTCCTCCCCTGGGCCACGGGGCTGGCTGGCCCGTCTTGGGGGAAAAGCGCGATAGAACTGTGTCACGGAGTGTTTCCATTACTCCCCGTATGTTAGCAATTTTACCATGGTCTCTTTTATTTCCTTTTCAATTTGGGCCTGAACAGTTTCTTAAAAGAATGTGGATAAAGGCGCTCAGTGTTGGAAGCAGGAATAATGCAGTTTGAGTAGTTGCCTCAGCCCGTAGAGTGGCCGGAGGAGCCTTGAAAGACCCCTGAGTGGAGAGATTGCTGTTTAGTGTGGCCGAGAGGGGCTCAGCACTCTTCGCCTTGGTTTGGTAGATGTCGAATAAGAAAAGCGCCTTCCCTGGGTCGTCACAGGCTGGGCTTGGGGGGAAATGAGCATATAAGCAAAGCTGGATGGGGCAGGTGGGGGGTTAGGGTTTGCGCCCCGCCTGCACGCCCAGCATCTTGATGCCAATGCACCCGCTGCCCTGCTACCTTCGCGGCCGGCTCACTGGCGGACAGGAACACAGGCTTGTGCGCTCACGGGTAAAAGCAGAGGCTGAGCACCTTTTGAGGACTTGTCAGAGACCTCCCTGTTCACTTAGGAGTGTTTCTTTTCTTGAAGCCAGTGCTAGATCTTGGGTCTGTGCTGCTGACGTTTTAGAACATGAGAAAGAGCCGTGGTAGGAGCCAAGTATCTGCCAGACTGTGTCGGGAGAACCTTTATCATTTCTGTCAGATACATCACAACTCGCTTGTCTTACCATACATCTTCCTAAATGTGACAGAATATTCAGCTGTTATTAATTGAAGACTCTCTAATTTAACTGCTTAGCAGGAGAAAGAGTGACTGGTTTGTTTCAACACGTAAAACTGGCATCAACCTGTATGTGGGTTTCCGTGTAGTTGCATTGCAAGGCCTGAAAAAAGTCGTTGTGTAAAGAGAAATGACTACCCTCCTTTTCAACGGAGTAACTAAATGCAGTTTATTGTTCGAAAACAAATAGAGGGGTGTGTTTGAGAGAGAGAGATCTACGTATTAGGATAATACAGATTGGCTTATGGGCATGTTTACTTCATCATTTTTTGTGGTAGGTGGGTTGTGAATCATAGGACAATTCCTCTGAAGTAGTTCAGCTCATCTGGAAGGTTCGAGGGCCCTGTGGATCTTTTTATCTGAAAGCTTACTCAAAGGAACTCAATTATTCTGCCTTTGTCTTTTTAATCAATACAGTGTAAACAGAGGGCCCTACAAATTTCTATATCATGTTGAATGCAATGCTAAGAATTAAAAGCCATCTTGATGAGAGAAATTAAAAGATTAAAATTTAAGGTGACATTGGGAGATGAAACATAGCTTTTCTCTCCATGGAACTTGGGTGGAAGAACAAAAGCTAGTCAACTGTCAGTTTCTGCAGCTACCCTCGGAGAAACAACAGAAGATTCCAACTCATTGATCTGGGGAGAAACCAATGTGTGAACTAGATATCCTATGAAACTTGGGTGGATTTTAACATGTATTTATGTATATGTCATTGTAGTATTTTTTTTTTTTAAAGAAGATATAAAAACGCATTCAGTGCCGGAATGCCTCTAGGTACATGTCCTACGTATTCTTTTCTTAAATAAATGAATTCAAAGCGTGACAGTAAGTAGCACCCAGGCTTGGCTTGAACGGAACACCCTCAGTGTGGAGGTAAAGTGAAACAAAAGACTGTGTCCCCAACTCCGCCATCAAGGTCAGCAGAGTGTGGTGCAGCACTTTGCAAAGATGGATGAGAGTCCCAAGACTGCGGACAAGGAAGAACATACCTATAGTCCTTTGAATCACCCATCATGGGACTATTAGCTTGAGCGTTCTGGAAAATATTATTACCCCCAGGGCGCCATGTAACTCCCTGGCTCCTGACAAGCTGCCAGCATGACTGTCTCTGGGCTGCAAAGTTGGAGCTCCCCTGGCAGGCTGCCAGGGTTTTAAGACGACTCTGGGGGCCCAAGGTAGCCTCCGGGTGCCAGCCTACATTCATTGTAAAACCCAATTCAGAAAAAACAAAAAAACAAAAAAACTCTCCCCTGCTTTCCCCTCTGCACAGAGCTAGCTGGCATACAAGTAATATCTATGCTGGCACATTGCCCCTCATTTTAGGGGCCAGCTTTTGCTTTGGGATGGCATGGAGAAGGGGATTATTTGCACTGTGGCTTTTGATGTAAGCCATCATTGTCATATTATATGAATAGCATTGCACAGGAATGGCCGAACACAAAGACTAGCCCTCCCTCCATCCCTCTCTCACACACTGTCCTGTGTAACCCAAGTACTTGTCACAAAATGGCTTATGGATTTCGTACCCTCCGTAGTCTTATGGAAAATAGTGGCCTCTGTTGGAAAACTCAGTTTTTAAAAAGGCCTCTTGAATTTGGGCATTGCAAAACATGTTAAAAATTGGTAGAGCGTTTTTCTCCAGAGAGGTAATTTATACATTTTTTTACACAGAAAGACTGTACCTACGTTTGCTCACAATCATATTTATAATTACTTTTTATTTGCTGTGATTTAAAAAAATGCACTTGGCTACGAGGTCTTAAGGTACCCTAACGTTGCATACATACATAGTCCGGAAAAAAAAAAAGCATCACATACATTTTGATAATTTCGAATAGAAGCCTTTCTAGTGAAAATACCAGAACCACAGAATCTACTCACTAGAGGAAAACTGATTTGAGAATTCCTGGTATTCTTAGCTCACCAGATTCAGTGTTTATAAGACAAATGGAGGAAGGTAATATATTTAGTACAAACTCTGCATGCCTGTATACTAACATATAAATATATGCGTTTAGGCTTATCACAACATGAACCTATATGCACAGGGACGAAAGGTAGAGGTTGGGACCCGGAGAATTCCTAATGTTATAATATAGCAAAAAATCATGATTCAAATAGTTGTCAAAGATAAAATCTAGACAAGGAGAACAATTTTATATTTACATAGCAACTCATGGAAGAACTCGACAATCTTAGCTCAGTGATGCATTGGGAGTTGTAGGGGAGGGAGTTTGGAGTCCGAAGAGCAGAGGTGATATTTAGCTGCATTTCTGAAACTGACTGATCAAGGTGGGTTTTTTGGTGGTGGTGGTCATGGTGGTCAAGAGAAAGATGACCCTTTCTTGCACTAAGAACAGAGGACATATCAATGAACAAGACAGAGGACATCACTATTCTCCCCATCCCCCTTAGAACCCAGATTCCTGTAGGGGAGGCATATATAAACTACGTTGGGGTTTATGGACATAACTTGATAAGGTGCAGTGATATTTTTGATGGGCTGACCATGACTTTCAAAGAGTACAAATGGAAAAAAGTCACGAAATATCGTAATTTTAAAAATTGGCATGACACGTGGCAAGCTCTGAGTCACTGTAACCTAATAATAATTGGTCCTATATTAGAGTCTTTAACTCTTCAACCCAGGAGGATTCGTATTTTCTATTATTGTCTGAAGTTTGACCAAATAAGGAATACAAAGGTGTTGATTTTAAAAGAATATAAATAACGATCCCAAAGAAATATTTTTAATTTTCAAATTATTGAAAGAGGTGTCAGGACTTGAGGTGTTATCTCATCTACCTTTTTAATCACATAAATTATATCTAGCCAATGAAGTCAGTGGGTCCTGCAGTCAATTGGGTCCTGACAGAGAATGAAGAAAAGAGTTTTAAAAGGTGTTTTTCCAAGGTGGTTTCAGCCTTAAAAAAAAAAAAAACAGAAAAAAAAACCAACTCTGAATCACACAATTACTGTTTTGTAGCCCAGCAAGCTTTCATTCAGGTGAAACTGCATACAACACACTAGGTTGTGTTGACCCAAGGAAACTTCCTGAGGTTTGTTAACCACCAGACCAGTTCAGACTATAACCCAAGGCCACGGTTTACATCTTCGGTGGGCTGGTCAAAGTGCATCTTGGGGTCTATTAGGATCTAATGAGACTGAGTAAGTACTCCTGTACTTGAGTGGTTTTCACTACAGCACTTTTGGTTTTATCATTTAAAATGGTATCTCATGGTTTTTGGAGTGATTAGACTTTGGGGCCAAACTGAACTCTTGTTGGTTGGGCAGCCAGTCTACTCAGAACCATTTCCTTGGCCACTTAGACCCTCACCTATGACCACCTCATGGTTCACAGCGATTTTTCCTCTTTGATCCTCCAACTTACCCCCCCACCCCCCTAAACCTGCATTATTTTCACCTCTTACAGACTCACAAGTCTGCAGGTAGGGCTTTGTGATCACAAAACACTGTTGATTATTTTTACCACTTCATTGGTTGTTGCAGACAACCACTGTTTTCTTGCTCATAATTGCTTAAATATATCATCGCATGGTGTCATGCTTATGGCTAATAAAACTCCCACTCCGAGTGACTGCAGCCTGGCTTGGTGGGAAGTGACATAGCGAGCTGCAGGCGGACTCTGAAGTGGCAGGTTTTAGATGTTCCCTGATGCCAGGAATTGATCTCAGCTCCGTGGAGTGGAGGACATAGGAAAAGCAGATGACAGAAGGGTCCCTGCCAGAGCACGGGAGAAAGACTTCCAGGGCCTGTGGTCGAGTAGAAACTTCACTGCTTTTTTCCTCTGTCACCATCAGAATGCATGCCACAGCCTTTCTTTTCCTCCTCAACAACCAGCCAAGTGCAAGACAAGAGTGCAAACTCTGATATAAAATTATACTTCGCCTCCTCAAAGTGTGTTAGCTAGATGACTTTTTTTCTCACTCTCTTGATGCCAACAGCAAGACGCTTAAAACTAAAATCTGTTTCTTTTTGCTTTCGGTTTAGGCAATTCCACACTCATGTCTCGAGTGCCTGATGTGCTCACCTAGCTCAGTGCCTGGCACATAGAAAGTGCTCACGAAATACTTGTTGAATTACCGAGTGAATGGAAGTGCCAGGCCGGGTGGGAGTGATGAGGAAATGGAAGGGAAAATTAAGTTCAAGAGTAAGCAAAACAAACCTCTGGGTAAGAGGAGTCAGGATACTGGTTACCTTTGGAGACAGTGACTTGAAGAGGGTGACCAGGACTTTGGGCTGTGCTAATATTTTCCTTCTTGATCCTGATTCTGAATATTGGGCTGCATGTACTTTGTGAAAATTCATGGAGCCAAGCGTCTATGATTTGTGTACTTGTATTTGATGTACTCTACACTGCAATTAAAAACAGTGTTTTTAAAGGTTGTCCTCAAGTAACTTAGGATGTAATTGCCAGGGGCGGGGGGGTGGCATGGAAGGCAGAAGTGGTAAGCAATATATAGGCAACAAATTAGAGTGTTATTCGGCTGAATCCGAATTCCAGTAACTGGTGTGATAGCAGTGCAACGAGTGGTTCATTCCAAGCTCTGCCCTTATGGGTGACATTAACGTAGGTTTCTGGGGGGCCAGTCGCCCCTTGGGCTGAAGTCTCCAAGTCTCATGCACGAGGAAGTCCAAACTCAGTACCCCATCGATGACGCAGAAGCCTGGGTGGCTGGTTCAGCTTTGTCTGCTGGCTCCCATTTATGATTTTTTTTTTTTTTCTCTTTTAAAGAAAGAAACATAAGGAAAACATTTGCTTTGACATTGAATCCACCCCCACATGTAACAGTAATTGCAGGGCCTGGAGGAAAAGAAAAAGTATCATTCCAATTTGGGGCCAACCAGCCTTGATAATATTGTGTTAAACCTTTTAAAGAGATGAAGCCAGGCTGCAGCAAGGCCCCCCTGGTGCAGGTGAACAATGGGGGACACAGAAAAGAGGAGCCAGGAGAATCTTCTGGAACCAGGAGATGTAAGGGTGCTGACACTACCTTTCTGACACGCTCTTCAGGGAAGACTGGTCACTCCAGGCCCGGCCCTTGGACTGGCTTGTGCTACTGAGCCCCCCAGAGGGTTTTGGCTGTGAGCTAGTCAGATGCCCATTTCACATGATAAGATATGACCACTTGACCTCCACTTGGAGCCAAATTGGATCCCCCTAAAAATGACAGCTGTAAAAGCACTGTAGCGACCGGGGCCTCTGAAAAGTCCCAAAGCACACATGCTTTTTCCTCCAGTCTCTGTGTGTCTGTGAAAGTTCAAATACTGAGTCAAGTTTATTGTTTCTAGCTCGTTTATTTTAAGTATAGTTTTACACTTTATTATATGCAGTGACATCTTAAATGGAGGCTGTCACTCCATCTTGACTACTGCTAGGGGCTAGAGCCACTTTACCATGTCACACAATTCAGCAGCCCCGATTAACAGTATCTGAATGAGCAGCTCCAACTCCCTCCTCCCCCTCCCCCTCCCCCCAAATAGTGCCCCTATTTACATGAAGCAAAATACTAGAACAACGGCATCTTATCTAAAGTGAGAGGGATTCCAAATTGATAAAGTTTGGGCTAGCATTTTCTTTCCATCTCTTTTTCTCTCTCCTTTCTTCCTCCCTCCCTGCCTCCTTTCCTCCCTCCCTCCCTCTCTTCCTTCCTTTCTTCCTTCCCTGTCTCCTTCCGTTCTTCAGCTTTTCTGAGAATAATAAATAGATTATAAGTTTTTTGTTTTTCCGGGACATGCTTTGGTCTATGTTTTCTTTCTCTCTTTGAGAATAACATTTTGTTAGGTTAATTCATGTCCCCCCCCCCAACAACAACAATGTAAAACAAAACACAACCCAAAAAACTTTATTTTCTTCAAATCCCCTCCCCGATTACAAGTCAGTTTTTGTACTCCTGTCATTATGCGAGGTAGCCTAGAGTAATTTGAATATTTCATTCTCCCGGCTGCTAATGCAGCATGCGTTACAGATGGTACTTGCTTCATCCTTCTGGACCTGGTTCAATTATAAATGAAAGTAGGGAGCTGAGATTTGTCTTTTTGTCTCTGCTTAGTTGGAATAACACAATAAAGCTTGATGGGTAGGAATTTCTCAAACTGCCTCTTTTTCTCCTCGGACGTTTCCCAATTAGATCTCTCCTCAGAGTACTTGGGTTGCACTCACATTTGAAGCCAAATGCGTAATTATTTCTTTGGATATTTTCTTCCCCTTCACTTGGACTCAGGCTGTATTCGAAAAGTACAAGTGGCCTCTGCCCCAACCCCTGCCTTTTTCTTTTTAGTTTCTATTTCTCATCGATTCCTTAGCTATGACTCCGTGATTTAGTCAAGAACCTTGAGTAAAACCACTCCCCTTCTCTGTACCCTAAAAAGTCCTGTCCCCTCACATCGTTCCACTTTGGGACACGTTGGCGGTCAGGGGCAAGGATTTTTCTTCACTGAAACATGTATACCCTGCTTACTAACTCAATATATAAAAATAGAACACACGTGTGTAGTAAATTATGCAAACTTATGAGTGCAATCTTATATGCACATACTTATTAGATACTACTAGTATATTAAGTGTGTGTGTCTGTGTGCTGAAAGACTTGGGTTTGGTGTGTTTTTGAAAGCTTGAAAAGTAAACATTGCATATCTTCTTTTATTGGGCATTATTTTTATGAACATTTTTAGTAAATAGTAAAGCATTTAGAAAATGGTAAAGCTGTTTACCTCAGGCTATGTTTATTTGGGATCCATGTAAGATTTTCCCCCCTCAATCCCAGATTCATGCAGTGTTATAGATAAGCTTAGAGGAATGACCTATTCAAATATCTACCAGTAATTTGAAAGAAGGGGGGGGGGAAACATTGACCCTGTTTCTCTTGGATGTATTGATTGATTAACTGATATTTCATTAGATTATGTGGATGCTCCACACGGATCAATTTTTTAAAACTTTCACTTTGTTCCTCACCTACTGTTGGAAACCAGCTTTGCATGATCCTATCTCTTATTGTTTCCACCTCACTCTGATGTTCTATTCTTGTAAAGCTAAATAGGGATGTACATTTGTAGTATCTCCTAACCACCTACATTCCTGTAAGTTTAAGTCATTAAAAGGAAAGAGAAGGCAGCCTACAGAGACATTGCCAATTCAAGAGAGAAAGTGTAAGAAGGTTATGGTAAGACCTGTGATGCCCTAGCAGAAGCAGCCTGGCTTAAGGATCTCTGTTCTTTTCTCATGCAAGTTGCAGTAATTCTCAGCTCAGAGTCTTCCTTCCTTTTCCTACTCAGCTAAATGGGATCCAACCTAACTCTAGAGATAATGGTGAAAATTAACCCAAAACAGAAAGCTAAGTTTTTCAGATTTATGACATATTGTAAAAAATAAAGTGCTTCATTTTCTTATTGGTTTATGCTACCACACCTGTTGGAGGTGATCTTGTAGTTGAAGACCTGGTTCTGAAGTGCTCTGTACACAGTCTCCTCCCTGTGTCTCAATCCACCTTGATTCCTGGCTTGGCTTCTATTATCCAAATGATATTAGGTGAGCAAGGGGCAAAAACTTTGGACCTAAATGGAATGAGAAATACTGTTGTTCCCTGTTTTTCAGGTAGCTAAAATAACTTCTTGGCAGCCCATTTTCTAGGAACACAACAATTAGAAATGTTTAATAACCTATGGTCACTTTCATACAACTAATTATCTTGGACTCACTTTCTGTTAATAAAAAATCTTGCCAGAAAAATGAAATTGGAGTTCCTATTTTTAGCTAGTTGTAATTTGTCAGTCATTGACCTACTTTTCTCTGGCAATAAATAAACTGGAAAATAATAGCAACACTACTAATATTGGTACAATAATTGTCAGTGTACCAAGTACTTTTCATATACGTTGTCTCAGTTTTCACCCTTATAATGACTCTGAATAGATAGGTTTTTATTTTTCTTAGTTTACAGATTGGAAAACAAACTTAGAGAGGTTAAACAACTCAACCAAAATCACAATTCAAATCCAGTGTGAATGCATTAGGATTAGGTTCAACTGTAACAGAAACCACTGTTCACCCCATTTCAAGAAACATAAGACAATTGTAATCTTTTGACATTCTCATGATCCAAGATGGCTACTAGAGCTCCAGCTATCCCACACATCTGAATGGAAGAAGAGTGGACTTATTCTCTTTCAAGAGGACTTTGTAGAATATTACTCATACTTCTGCTTGTATCCCATTGACTAGGACTTATTGACATGACTATACTTAATTATAAGAGAGCCTTGGAAATGCAGCTGGATGGAAATGTTTCAGCTATCTCCAAGAAACAGGGCAAGTTTCTGAAATGGCACTGTACTTGGATTTAGAAGTGAGAGCCTTAGCTCCCAAATTTCCCCTGACCAGGGAAGATAGACTGGCTAGTCATTTTTATTGTCTAGATCTGATTTGGAACATAAGGGTCATATTATTCCAGAGAACCCGTGTGCTATAAAGGCAAAGGCAAATCTTGATTGTGTTACTGCATGTTTACTAAATTGGTGTAACTAAACATAGTCATGATGAGGCACATCAGATAAGAGGAGGTGGTATGCTTTGAACAGCGACACTAAAAAGGTCTGACTCAAATCACACCATGGATGACCAATCCATGGAGATAGGAGTGACCTTCAAGCCCTGGTATAAATTCTTTAAGATGACTTTTTGTGCTCCCAGCAGAGGTTTCTTCTTTTTCTTTTTCTTTTTTTTTTTTTCTTTTTTCTTTTTAATAGGTAGCTGCCAAATCCACATGCCCCCTTGGTATTACTTCCACCTAAATCATAAAAGAATAATTTAAAGGACTGTGAAGATTGATAGGTTCAGTTTCTTGGTTCTTCTATTGCCAATGGTCAAGGAACCTAAGTGTTCCATACGGCCTCAGTGGAGAGGGCATTTTACTACTAGCTTTATTTCTGGAGGAAAAAAATCCAAGTTTCCAAGTACTTGGGCATGTATTTTTTGCTTTGTAGCCCAAGTGTCTCTCAAGTCTTTGTGCATGAGCTGAGTGAGTAGGTGGCTTCCCTGGGCCCTTCTATCAGTTGTATCAACGGCCTCAAAAGCTTTGGGAGACAGACTGTACACACATCACATCTCAGAGGTACTGACGGCTGGCTGGTGGCTCTCGTTTATTTATATGTTTAAAAGAATAAGATGAAAATCGGGCGCCTATATGTTCATGACAGGAAGCATTTTGTGTGTGTATATCTATGTGTAATATTTCACATTGTATATCACTTTAGACCCTTAATATGATTTTCCTTAGGTCACACATCCATATAGAATATTTGACAGTGTAGCTTGCTCTAATATTTTTGTCGCAGTAATGTGGGGATGACCACATTACTCATCAGTGAGCACTGCTGGTCTCTTCAGAATGTCAGGAGAAAGTTTATGGTGCTGCCTGCACCATCACATATTTTATTTAGACCACGGATGTTTGGTCCCATAATTTAGTTGTCTTATTCTGTTACATTTTCAGCTGCAATTTTTCTTTTATCTTGCCTTTATAATTCTACTGGAATTTGTCTAAATAGCTACAGGTCTCCTACATGGAAAAATACTTTATTAATTGTGGCAACTTTGGTACACAGATCTATGTATATGTTATAGGATTTGAAATGCATAGTGACATATTAGATACAAAATTTTTTCACAATCCTGTATCAAATATTTAGGTCAGTATATTTCTTTACTATTATTGAAACTACTGTCCATGCTTATGATGTCTAAAGACATTATTGTTCAAGTTTAAGGCTTTTGTTTTATTTTTGTAAGTTGTCATAATTATAATTCTTCTGTGAACTGAGCTTCTTCCTTTGGGAAGGAACTTTCCAGCACAGCAAGACAGATACCCATGTAGTTACAGATTAAAATACTTTTCCTCCACCTTGGCCTTTCCAGCATGGTAGCTTCTACCAGTGACCATATATATGGTCATCAATAGTATATGGATATTGATTTAAGCCTCAGTTTCAGGAGCATATAGATCTAATGTCTCGACAAGAAGTGGCAGGCGGGTTAAAGACATATATACATACAGTCCTGCTATTAATTCATTCGTGACTTTTGTCACTGCCCAGCAAGGTTAAATGTTATCTTTTAAAAAATTTGTCTTGGGTGCATTATACGTGCAGGTTTGTGTATGTGTGTATGCGTGTGCGTGCACACGTGTGCAGTAGGGTGGGCATTAATTATTTTTTCTGATTGAAGAAAATAGGATACTTTTTGCTCTGATTTGTTTTGGAAACTTGGACAGGGAAGGGGGAACTTGGCCTCACCTGTGAAGATGATTGTCTCCTGATAGTGGCTCGCTTTCGGTGCCAGATTTGGAAGGAGGAAGCAAACAGCTAGTGGAGTCATAACTGTTCAAAATGAAGTTCACCTAGTAAAAGTCAGGGAGAAAGCACCTCTCACTTATCGGATGCCTTCTGTGTGCCAAGCTAGTCTAATGACTTCACACACGTTAACTCGTTTTAATCTGATGGCAATCCTGTGAGATAAATGCAACTCTCCCCATTTTACTTACTAGGGCTTCGAGCAGTTAACTAACTCACCCGGAGTCAGACAGCTAATAAGAGGCAGAGGAGTCAGAATACACCTTAGGTTCGTCTGATTATAAAACCATCCTATTTCCAGGGTACCATGGAAACTTGTGTCACTGTGAGTCAGATACACCGTCAGGATGTGAAATGCCCCTTAAAATACTGTTATGCAAAATCATGGCAATGGCTTTATGGGCTATCCTCATTGACTCTGCTTACCTTGTTTGATTAAATTAGGAAGTATTTATGGACCTGTTCCCTGTCCCTAGCAAAGTCCCAAATGCCGTAGGGGTACAAGAGAAGGGTAAGATGTGGTCCCAGCCCTTGGACGGATAACTCTCAGAGGCAATGAGAAAACAGTATGTGGAACAACTGATAGCCATGATGATTTTTAATAAATCTGTGACTTGTAGGGTATCAGCAGTAACTACGGAGCTGTATGCTTTCATTCAGAGAAGATATCCAGAAGCAGAGAAGGGGGAGACTAATACATGCAGAGTTGAACAGAACCTAGAAGGACACATTAAAGGTGGCTGGATGAAGGGGCTAAAGAGAAGACCTTAGAGGAACAGCCGTACTGAGCATTGGCTGTAGAAACACAAAGTATCATCACCTGTAGGTGTAAGAATAATATCTGCCTGGCCTGGCACTTTACAGTTTCCTAAGCACTTGTATTTCCTTATCTCTTTTATCCTCACTTCCTCTCTTATTGAGGTACAGATATTATTAGTATTAATATCATCATCATCGTCATCATCACTCCCATTTTGCAGACAAGGAACACCAACCAAGCCCTGTTCCAGGCATTTCCTGGGCTCTGTGAAGGGTCCTGAAAGAAATGAATGAGAGACTCTGGGGCTAAGAGAGAGGAAGCACCACATTTGTTCAAGGTCACGCCACTAGCGAGACGCAGAGACGTGGCCTTGTCCCAAGTCTTCTGACTTCCGTTTGGGTATAAAAAGTAAAGACTTTTCTAGAGTTCGATATTCCCTATCAGTTGGGTTCCAGTTTATGAATGGGTTGTATTCCAGATGTTTCTTTTCTTTTTTTAATCCTTTTTTCCCTTTATTCCCCTCTTACAACCTCCTATAATGAATTTTCTGAAAATGTTATACAGCTAGATCCCCAGGTCCAAACATAGATGCCTGTTATAAAATAGAATGTGCCTTGAGTATGGTATGCTTGTTCTATTTCAGTTATATTGGGTCCCCATTTACAAAATAGTTTTTTTTTTTTTTTTTAACAGGTAAAACAGGTAACTTTTAATGAAATGGGTAAACTCCAAAATGGAAATTATAAGACTTCAAAAGATTATTTTTTTTCCCACCCCACCCTACCCCCACTTTCCCCCCTTGGTGTCCATACATTTGTTCTCTACATCTGTGTCTCTATTACTGCCTTGCAAACCGGTTCATCTGTACTATTTTTCTAGATTCCACATATATGCATTAACATACAATATTTGTTTTTCTCTTTCTGACTTACTGCACTCTGTATGACAGTCTCTAGGTCCATCCACATCTCTACAAATGACCCAATTTCATTCCTTTTTATGGCGAGTAATATTCCATTGTATATATGTACCACATCTTCTTTATCCATTCCTCTTGTCAATGGGCATTTAGGTTGCTTCCGTGACTACAAAATAGTTTTTAATAAGAAAATATACTTTGAAGCAGGGCTGACTATATAATTTTGGGGGGCCCAGAGTGAAACAAAAATGTGAACCCCTGGATCAAAAATTATTAAGAATTTCAAGATGGTGACATCAGAGCATTAAACCAAATGCAGGGACCTTCTGAGCATGGGGCCCTGTGTGACTGCACATGTCTCTTGCCCAGAAAGCCAGCCCAGTGTGGATGTTTGGCTTAGAATACAAGGAATACCTTTTATCCTAGAAGCTTTATCAGAGCTCCCCTAAACAGGGAGTGGAGAGGAGGCATACGCCCATGTCGGGGCTGGAAAGGAGCAGCGTACAGGGTGCAGGATGGAGGTGGTGTCTTGCATCTGCTTGTCTGTGTAGATGTACCAGGAACGTGTTAACTCTCCATTGCATAAGGAAAGATATCTCTATTAGTCATTCCTGAAGAATTCTAATCTGGAGCAGAGGAGAGAATGGAGAAGTGGGAGGCAGCACAAACGTCAAAAAATGGGCCTTCTGTACTCACTGCCAACTCAGATTGGGTTCATTTTCAAGTTCGTAAGCGTGTTATTATAAGTGTAGATAAGGCCCATCCTTATGTGGAAGTCCCAGCACCTTCCACATATATTTCTAGCACAAAAACAGATGGAATAGCAACTTATACAAAAATCACATCTGCCACTCTGGACAATTAAGTAAACCATGAAATTGCTGCGAAAACCACAGGGTATTTAAATAGAACAAGATTTCAAATGAAGGACTCATATTGTTGAACCGGAATGTGGTTTAACTCTACATCTTCTGAAGGAGGAGGGTATATTTTGATCTTCTACTACTTATACATATACATACATATATATTTTTTTTGCCCCCTTTTTCTTCACATCAGTGGATGTGCCCACTTAACAAAGACAGTTTTTCTCATTCAGGGACAGGCTAAGCCAAAATTTAGTACTCTTTTTGAATCATACCATCAAAAGGGACACGAAAAGGGAAAAAAAAAAACCCTAACATTTATTTCACACAGGCCATATACTAGGGGCTCACCAAAACTGTAGACGGAGAGCCCTGCCAACTTTATTTTACAATTGAGGAAAGAAGCTCTGAGATGTCAGCCCAGGCCTCCCTGCCAATAAGTGATAGAGGTAGAACTTAAAGGCTAAGTCCAAAGCTATATTCTCCTCATGCACCAGATAACCCATCCTATTTGAAATTCCAACACAGGAAGCCAGAGATGTAGAGAATAGGGCCTGCAAAGTAAACCAACCTCTCAACCTTGCAGGAACCCTGTCGTCCAGAGGGGGGACTCTGTCACTAATATCCACTAGGTCTTTGGGGAGGCTGAGTACTGCTTTATAACTTAGCTTTTACTCCCTTAAGTGTTTCCGAAATGTGCCTTGGATTTATACCCACATCACTTCTCCATTGTGTGAAACCCAGTGGTCCCCGATAGAAAGGTTCCAGCCAGCAAGGACAGTCGCTTTGGCCTGAGTGTGGCACAGTCAAGCGAGAAGCATATCAACTCTTCCACCAGACCAACTTAACTTTCTTGCCATTTTCTCTGGCCACTCCACTCTGACTCACTGCCCCACCTCAGACCCTGAGTATCGTCAGCCTATTTGTGGGAGTTAAGAGCACATTCCTTAAGAAGTCCACTCAAATTAATTTAAACATCAGGTCCATTGCCTCAACTTGCATACGTGTTGGACTCTATTACAAATGATTCGAACTTGCTGGCTTAAAGTTTGGGGGATCAGGAAGAATCTCACAGAGGTTGAATGAGACTGGCTCAGATTGTGGACCTGTACTCTGGTTCATTTCATTTCGTGGCCCCTACAGAGCTAAGCAGAAGACACAATCCTCTTTAACTTCAGAAGCCTTTCCATCTTTGACTCAGGCCCTGAGAGAGGGATAGGGTGAAGCAAGGAAAGAATTAGGCTCAGAAGACCCTATAAAGAAAGAAAACACCTTGCCCTTAATTAAGGCACCTGGGTCATGCTCTCTTCTCCATCTCTCGCATAATGGCGTCTTACTTTGTCATTTATTAAATGGGCCTAATAGAACTGGTCCTGTCATAAGGATCAGTTGAGGTATTGTGTGTGCTGTACAAACGCAAATAATATCATTATAACCAGGAAGCTAGAGATTGAGTTGGAAATTCAGGAAACCAAATGTGGACCTTGAGCCAAGTTTTATTACCGTGGCACAAAATGGAATGGCTTATGAATAACTGTTATATAAGTGATGAGACGCTGAACTACTGAAAGGGATTTGGGCCCAGCTGCTGCCAGCATGCCCCACTGCCTTCCGCCGGTACAAAAGTTGGTGTGCATGCATCTCGCCATACTCTCCGCTTGCCTGCACCTACTCCACCTCCCTACCTCTGTACTCCCCACTCCAGCTCACAACATGGTAACTGGCGTGACACCGGTATATCCTCCCGCTCGTACACACACAGTCCGTGCTTCTCCGAATAGCAGGGCGTAAGCCCAGCATTGTGCAAAGAGCCTGGACTTTGAAGAACTGGACTTGCATGAACTGTGTAAACCTGTGCAGATTTCACCCTCTCTGAGCCAGTTTCCAAAACAATGGGTATCCAAGATCAATTTCTGAAGATGGATGTGAGGCTCGGATGAGATACTGTAGGTGAGATAACATGAAAGTTCTTGGTAGCGTGTAAAGCGCTATAGCAGAAAAGGCGTCCGAATCTGTTCAAAGCCTGTCTGACGAGCTCTTCCCATTTAGACAATGGCTGGTTTTCCAGAGACGTGTCTTAACAGCTGAGACCTTTAAAAATGACCTAAGGAACCCTTTGTGTCCCAGCTATGGTTTTTATCAATAAAGTAAAATGACTTGCCGAAGATCACAAATATCAAGAGTGGCAGACTAAGGACATCGATCTTACTTAAAAACCAGTGCTTTTCCTTCTGTAGTCACCTCTTTTTTAAAAAAAAAAAAATTGTTTATTTATTTATTTGGCTGTGCTGGGTCTTAGTTGCAGCACGCAGGATCTAGTTCCCTGACCAGGGATCGAACCCTGGCCCCCTGCATTCGGAGTGCCGAGTCTTAATCACTGGACCACCAGGGAAGTCCCTGTAGTCACTTCTTGATTGTGGCATCACTACAATCACTCAGTACGATCACTAGAGTCACCTCCTGTGCCCCAGCTGCCCTCGGCCTCACAGGCTGGTGGGTATACCTTTCCCGTAGTGACCAAGGCAGGCTGGAGCCATTCTCTTCCCTTTTCCTGCCATGCTTCATTGCCCGGCTTGTTTTGCAGACGATGCCTGCGGCCATTCTGCATTTATGCGGGTTCACCATCGTCCTGGACCTTCTGTAGGGTATGGCCAGGCAGTTGTCCTACTTGCCCATCTCTTCTTTGGGCCGTAACCTTTGGAGCTCATCACCATCTCTACCAGTTAACACTGCCGGCTCAGAAACTCTGAGCAAAGTGCCTTTCTGAAGTCAAGTGCCACTGTTGACGTCTCTAAATCCCCTTACTCAGATGCACAGTGAGGATTTGGTGTTTATTACACAGGCAGGAGAGATGTGCCGAGAAGGAGGTGAGGAGGCCTCTGGCCTCTGAAGGAGGCCTAGGCCAGTACCAGCGGTGCTCACGCATCCACTCATTCCAGACTGCTGTGTGGCCAGCGTTTAGCTGGTCCCTTTCAAAGGCAAGGCCAGTTTAAAAGTAGATACCTCTTGATCCTGTTGCCTTAAGATGCCAGCTTTCACACAAGGGGCACGCTTCACTCCCAGGCTTTCTGTGAGCCCTCCTCCACCCTCCCTCCATCTCCATCTTCCTTCTCCCTGAAAACCTTGAGGATTTGGAATACTTCCTGCCCACGTTTTCAACCAAGGGACCGCCAGGGGATTTCAGATTTTATTGCTTTTTTCTTCGGGATCGGAATAGCTCTAACCAGCTACTATTTGAAAAACATAGCGGTATTTTTTGCTTATTATCAAAAGGAGAATGGAGTTTTCCTGCAACTAAATGAGAACTTGATACCTTTTTTGCCCCGAGGGTGTGAGTGTGTGTGTGTGTGTGTGTGTGTGTGTGTGTGTGTATGTGTGTGTGTACGGGGTGGGGGTGGGGGGAGGTAGAGGGGGGTCCAGCCTTCCTTTCCTCCATCTCTTTCTCCTGGTCGCCAAAGCCCCTGTCCTGAACCACACCAAGGAGGGCAGCCTGCCTTTCACCAAAGGCAGACCATCAGTAATTAGCTTCTTGCCTGCCTCTCTCTGTTCTCTGTGTCCATAGGGTTCTCCTCTCTTGTCAGTCTGTCTCTCGTCTGCAGGCAGCAATTGTTTTTCTGGAGCGCAGAAATCCCCAAACTTGACAATCACTACAGTCTTTCTGACTTTTCTCATAAACAGCTTTTTTAAAGCCCCCAGAGACCCTTAAAAAAAATGCAAATGGAAATTATTCTGGAAGCTGAAATGAACATTGTTGTGAGTCATGAGATCCTGGCCACACGGGGACAAACTATTTTTTATTTTGGGTAATATTTCTTCTTTGGCATTTATTACACCTCTGTTAAACACAGCTCATGTGACACAGTGTTACTCATAGGCAATCAGAGAAAAAGCTGAAAGTTGAGCCATCAGTAGGGCAGGGCAACTTATTGTTAATAGCAGCCATTAAAGCTGAAAGGAAAAATTACCCATCTGCCCCCGCCAGACCTGTCTGCCCGAGACCCAGCGGGCCTCCAGGCCGGAAGGGGGGCTGGGCGAACATGAGGGAAGGAGAATGGAATGTAGAAACCCGAGATCTGTGTAGGGCAAGGTAGGGCTGAATTCAAGTTTGGGCCCTACCCCAAGAATAGGAAAAACCCCACTGATCTCAAGCACTCAAGCTGTGCCTCTGTCTGATCACCCTTGTTCCTGAAAGCACCTGGTGGCTCTCACAAGATTAATTTTCGCTAAAGATAGGAAACTCAGCAGAAAGATGCTGCGAGATTCATTTTAGCTACAGATAGGAAACTCAACAGACAGATGCCTACAGCAGCAACACCTTCTAATTATGCAATGCTTTCCCCCACAGGATGTAATTTGTAACAGGTTTACTCTACCCCAATTCTTTGCCATTAGACCTTTGGGGTTCAGCGATGCAATTTTGTTTTTTTTTTTTTAATTTAACAAAGTCTGTATTTAAAAGAGCATACGGTTTAAAATCCTTTCAGACATTTTAAATCCTAGCCAAAGATGCAACACCACTGACAAGCCACTCTGACAGCATGCTTGTTGATGGGAAAATATAAGATGTCAGCTGGGAAGATAAATTTGAGAGGGCTTTGGGGGAGTGTGCCAATACAGCCCACACCAGGCCTGGAAGGGAGAGGCAACGGGCCCATTTTGCAGACGGTGCTAACTCACTGGGGTGCAAAGACTGACTCGTTATCAGGATCACATATCAATTTGGAAAGCTATAATAGAAACTGGACGTGTGGCTTGGAGGATGGCCTGTGAACAGCACTGCCCACTCCCCTTCCCCTGCCCACACTACTCCTCAAGAGGGCTGGCGTGGCGGGACAATACTTTGCAGCCCTGCACGCTATTTTGGGTGGAGATATGAGAATGAGGTTTGAAAGGCCAGTTGGAGGGCCCCAGAGATGACACAGCGGCTGGCTGGAAGTCTGAGCTGAGCTAGCGGCACTCATCATTGAGGCAACCCCTGAGTGCATGCCGAGCTCAAGGTAAGTGGTGGGGCCGGTCAGAGAGGGAGATGCCGCTGACTCAGACCCAGAGAGGCGTTTCATACTCAGTGTCTGATTTCTCAGATCTGATCACATCCAGTTCCAGGCTTCAGCCCTAACTGTTCCTTGGCTATCAAAGCTAACGTCAGGTCAGGTCAGCTTAACTCATCACCAAGGACATTCTCGATAGAGCTTGGTTCCTTCTTGCCTTTGGTGGCTCTGTCTCACTAAGAGCAGGGGTTCTCAGCCTTTGTGTTGGCAGCGCAATTTTGAATCCTAGAATTATTTTGGTTGCGTCTTGGAATGAATTTTCATCTCTCAGAGGATCTTCAGCGCATGTCTCTCATTGAATAGAGCTCTTTTCTTCCCCGACCCAGTTCTTAAATACAGTTACCACACACTGCCCTTGAAAAGACGCTGTCTCTTATCTTCAAGTCTTGGCGGATAGATTGCACCCTGATAGACGGAACTGGGGAAACCACTCCACTCAGCATTTACTTACAGGCACATGTGTATCTCGTGTGTACTGGCGGTTATACTGTAGTCTATTCAATTGCTTTAGGCATTAGTTTTATGCACTTATCAATTGTTGAAGAGTCTGACAGTTTTGGCTTCAAAATTTCGTGTCAGAGACCATAGAGTTAAACATCTCTGCTGCGGGATTTCCACACTGTGTTTAAGTGTGGAGAGTGTTTTGGGGGGGTTTGTGTCTTAAGGGATAAGGTGGTGAGGAAGAGGAGGGGAAGGGCAGGACTAGTGGTCCACACACATCATTTTACAACCTTTACCTATACCGCCCCCCCCACCTTGCTGCTCCTTCCTCACCTGTGGATTATCTCTAGAGGGCATTCATGAAGTCGCCATGAGACACCTGCTAAGTGTACTGGAAAGAATCAGGTGTTGGAAACACACTGAAAAGCAGGTGTTGGAAAGAATTAGTTGAGGTGAGGTTGGATGAGAGAGAAGCAGGCCTGGTGAGGGAACTCTGGGGGCAGGGCAGAGGTGACCAGCATCTTTGCAGGGTCAGTGCAGTGGATCCACCTCGAGAGGGAGGTCCAGGACTCAGGAAAGTCAGGAAGTGATTTTCCTAGTATTCCTCATGCTATGTGGTGGCAGTTTCCTAAAATGTTATGTCCACTTTGGATTCTTTGATCTTTAAGAAACATGAATAGGAGAAAAGACTAGATGGCAAGATAGATGAAGAATTTCAAAGGGGGCTGTGATTCTTTATTGTTTAGAACAGAAGGCCACTGGCTTGTTGAACTTAGAGGGCTGCTCTGAAGAGGATGTGAAGGAAAGTTCATCACAGAGAAGTGGCAGAGCAAGAGAAAATAAACTTAAAGTAAGATGTTTTCTGGGCTTCCCTGGTGGTGCAGTGGTTGAGAGTCTGCCTGCCAATGCAGGGGACACGGGTTCGAGCCCTGGTCTGGGAAGATCCCACATGCCGCGGAGCAACTAGGCCCGTGAGCCACAACTACTGAGCCTGCGCGTCTGGAGCCTGTGCTCCGCGACAAGAGAGGCCGCGATAGTGAGAGGCCCGCGCACCGCGATGAAGAGTGGCCCCCACTTGCCGCAACTAGAGAAAGCCCTCGCACAGAAACGAAGACCCAACACAGCCATAAATAAATAAATAAATAAAAATTTTTTAAAAAAAAGATGTTTTCCTTTTTAAGTCAGGTACAGGGTCCTTTGGGAAGCTTCAACAAATTCAGATTTTTTTTTTTTTTTTTTGTCTCCTCTCATGGAATTTACTAAATAAAGATGTCCTTTTCACAAGGATATCATTTGGCCTCCCGAATGAGATGAGAAGTCTCCATGGTGGGCGACAGAAAAGGCAGCTCCTAGCTGCTTTGGGTTGGTTTGTCATCTTCAAGGTGAGAATGAGTTTCTTAAATTATCAATATGTCCTTGGATTTCTGAGGCCCAGTAAAAATTCCTGTGTGATTTCCGTGTCAGCCGTGTCCGGCCCCCGCCCCTCCAGCCCCCAGCAAGTTGCACGGCACCACGCCGTAGCCCTCACTGTGGTTAGAGACAGCGCGGGCTCTGTGTCACAGACACCGCTGAAGTGGCTTCTGTGGCCAAAAGCGAGGGAGGAGTTCACCCTTGCTTACGATTTAGGGGGAGAGTATATTTTTAATGGACCTGCAAAATCTGTTCAAATGCAGTAAACTTTAAGACCTTCCAAAGACCGGAAGAAGTAGAGGGAGGCCACGGGCACCAGCTATAATCTAATTTTTCTCCCAGAGTCATTACCATCGCAAGCATTTCCTCTCCGTCCCCTGTAGGTATACCACATCGCGCCAACAACCCGTGGCCCAGCAGGAATATACAGTATCCTTTGCCAGTGTCGATCAGGGCTTGATTACACTTCACGGCTGTAATTCAAGCCTGCTAATCCTCCTCTACGTTAGGAAAAGAGGCCTGTTCTATTAGATAAGCTGATTACTGTCTGGTGTGTGCTTCATGCCTAGCCAGAGTTGTTTATATGTGGAATTATTGCTGCCTGGAGTCTGTGCTTTACTGCCCTGGGTAAGCTTGCATAGAGGGGTCGGGGAGGGGTGGGGGCATGAGGCTTCACCTCGGATCTGGGAGGGGTGAGAAACGGAGTCTTGATTACAGCTGCTGTTCCCTCAACCTCTGTGCCCGTGGCTAAATATTTACTTTTCTTCTGTGGTACCGGAAGGAACCAGATAAGATTTTAAGAGTCTGAGACTTTTGCCTTCAGGACGCCCTGTCAAAGATCAAGGGTGAAAGATCCCTGCCCCAGACTTTTCACGTTTCTGATGAGGTTTGCAGGGCCATCCCAGCGGTGGGGTGTCTCGAGGGCTGAGTGAGAGAGAAATACGGTGGGGTGAAGTTGAGCCCGAGGTGAACTCAATAGCCACAGACCCAAGAGTGCCCAACCACAGGGCCAGGATGCCTGCAGAGACCACTTGAATGCTTTCTCACATGCAGAGGTGTTTTCTTCAAAGCCACAAAAGCCTTGAAACCACCTTTGTCTCTCCCTCCCAGCCCATCTCTGGTCTGGTGTGCAGCTTGTGGCTTGGGTACAGGCTACGAAGCCCTGATTTCTTCACAGAGGAGGCAGTGCATTCGTTACGGTCGTCTGCCGGGGGATGCTGGTGTGATGGATGCTGGCGGCACTCTCGGGGTCCCCCTACCCACACCCTGTTCACTGAAGCAGCTCTTCAGGGACAGAGGGTGGGGTGTTGTGTCCTCAGACGCAGAGCTGAGGTTCTGTTTAATAGTGGCTCTTAATTGTTTAAGTCCTGCAAGCAGTTGCTGCACTTAACGGCGTGGGGATGAGGTGAGGCTGAAACAGTTACAGGTAAATGTGAACACCTGGTCCCTGGCCTTGGTCCACCACTGCGCCAGCATATGTTGGTGTCTGTTTGTGTATTTGAATATGTGACAGCCTTTGCTGGAGTAAGGAAATTAGGATGAATGTCAACACGGCTTAATTGTGATCATATCACAAGCAGAGGCCTTTTGGAGGGTAAACTTCCTCCACACCAGGGCATTTTAATGCTCTATTTATTTGTCAGCTTTTCTCCATGAAACCATCCATTCCTTTAGGGCAGGCATTTTGTCTTTTATTTCTGGGTCCCCAGTACACATAGTACTACCTGGCACATGGTAAGCACTCAAGGAATGATGTTTCTGATTTAATGAATGAATAACCTAATTACTGGATTTCAGTAAAGAAAGGGCTGTACCCAAGAATAAATATAAACATAAATTGTTAGCTGTTTATCATAGCTCACCGCATGTGTATTCCTTCTCATGCACCTTTCCTGCTGTTCTTTCCAGGAAGCAGACACGCCAAATCCCCAGGGACATGGGTGTTTCCTTTGATGTAAAGGGCATGGCCAGCTAAAGGCAGGACAGCAACACTGCAAAGCCAAGTCACATGTTAGGAAGGACACTGTGACATATGATTTAGGAGGAAGGGCCACTGTATTATGTCCTAACCACTGGGCATCTGGTCTATGTAACACTTCTGGTTTTTTTTTTTTTTTTTTTTTTTTTGGCCGTGCTGCATGGCTTTTGGGATCTTAGTTCCCTGACCAGGGATCCCTTGGCAGGGAAAGCGAGGAGTCCTAAGCATTGGGCCTCCAAGGAATTCCCAGGGTAATGCTTCTTGATCCACAAACATCTTGAGAGTTATTTTCTCTCTCCTTCCCTCTCTACCTTTTCTAGGGAAATCGATGTCTTTTAAAGATCAGCATAGTCTCCAAATGGATAAATTGTACCCCCTTGGGGGATTTCTTTTTCTTCGGAACTTAATTTATACTCCTAGGAAAAATCCAGAAGGAACCACACAGAGGGTTGTTGTACAATAACACAGAGCTGTGGAAAGCGAGTGCAAAGTTTTAAGTCTAATTTCAGCAATGAAAAGTTCATTTGACATGCATTGATTAACTTTTTCTTCTTTAATTTTAAGGGATGATAAACCTATGCCTTTAGTATACCCATCATTGTGTTCATGGCTTGAACTTCTAAATTTCAGTTAAAATTTAAGACAGGGTGTCTACACGAGATCCCAGGATTGTACGTTCCTGTGTTCCCAGTGTGTATATGAGAGAGTGTGGGCGCTGTCACTTAGATGATGGAGGGGCAAGTAATGGAGCCTTTCTACTTCCACACATGAACTGAGTGAATGCTTGGCTATCAAAAAAATAATTGTCTGGGAAAACCATACCTTGAAATTCACCTTAGCATCTCTGAGATAATCTCAGTATTATTTTAGAGTGAAGAAATGAACAGTGATCCTGCAATCCCAGAGACTCTGCCTCTGACCACAGAACTAGCTGTGAGCATTTTCTCACGGGACCTAAGCACAGACTAATGCCTTTTGAGAGTCTAGGGTCCTACCAAGCACAGAGCTGCATGAATAGCAGTAAGGCAGAGAGCAATTAAGCAGATCTCTGCTTTTTATTCTGTTCATATTTCTTTCTATCCCTGTCGCTTCAAGGCTGGGCAACTGTCTCATCTTACATGTGTTGCTGCCGTCCTGACTTTTAAGACCAGCAGCAAAAGTAGCAAAAGTATTTAGATTTGGGCAGGAAAACAAAAGGGAATTTAAAAGTGTAAGAGTGTAGGTCCACCCACCCCTGCATAACCATTAGGTGGCAGCTAGCACTGAGTAGTAGTTTTATACCCTGTATAGGGCTTACATCGACCACTTTCAAGTGCCACCACACCCCATGCCTTTTTTAAAACAGCTTTTACTAGCATAGTTAATAAATGCCAAAATAATCCAAATAATTGGTCTTGCATGGAGGTCAGTGGAACCTTAGGGTTCCAGGAGCCAAAGTTGGTTTTCGGGGAAACTGCATACACAGAATTTGCATTGGTTTACAGAAATTTTAAATTAGCTAGTTGTTTTCCTAATGTTGTCATGGTTCCATAACGGGTTTGAGATAATGTTTGAAGATGAGAAGGAAAGGCTGAGAATAATTCTTATAACTTTTTTATTTTTTCCGGGCAAAAAGGTTGTGTATATATATATATATATATATATATATATGTATATATGTATATATATATACATATACATGCACATTCAGCCATCTTTTTTTACATTTTAATTTTGCTTTTATTCCACATTCATACCCCATATTATAAACAAGACTTGAACGATCTCCAATTTCAAAAAGAAAGAGAAGACTACATTCAACCATCTTGATGCAAGTGCTAAGCGCTTCTTTCATTGGAGGACATCAAAGAACCTTTCTCCTCATTTTTCTACAAGCCTAAGTGTCATTTGGTAGCATTTGAAGGCAGAGGGATGGCCCTGCAGTTCTGCTTTGCAAATTGGGAACAGAACCTGGAACTGGAGGGCATCTCGTACTGTGTGATATCAAACCTTGAAACCAAGGTCATGTACCAGCAACCCATCGCCATACATTACCAAACAGCAATAGCACAGCACCTTAAATTTCACTTCCACATCTCCTGTCACAAGAAGTGAAGACAAATTCAGCTTAAAAAAAAAATGTTTGCACAACTGCAAACTGATGGTTTTGGTGTGTAAACAATTCTGTGACTTTTCAGTTTACTTTAAGACATAATAGGGCAGAGGGCATTGAAGCTGGGAAAACCACATGTGTGTTGTTAGTAGCTTTCCTTGGTTTAGGCTGGTTCAGGAGAGCAGAGGAAATGAAATTCTGCAAAAGGCAGCATGAAAGTTCACACTGACCTCCAACCTGTGAAAACTGCCAGCTGCTAATTCAGGCCCTAGCGTCCTGGGTCAGCCCTGTGCTTTCTTCAGGGCGCTGGCCCTTGCTTGCTACCAGCCCGGCTAAGATTGGAGGCGGCTGGGATGTAGAGGGAAGGCCCTGGAAGTGAGTCCACTGCAGAACTGGTTGTGTGCCCATGGGCCCTTCTGAGTCTGTTGTGCTTCCATTCCCCCATCTGAATAAAGGGGTTAATAATACCCCATAATGTTCAGGTGAGAATACAAGCAAATGAGCTTACTTTTGGCAACTTGCTTTGCAAAGTTTCATTCCCCCACAAGAAAATATCCCTGTTTCCATGGCTCCCGTACCATTTGTCCACACACCTATTACTTTCACTTTGTGTTATCAGCCGATGCTTCTCTTTCCCCCATGATTCTGCAGACTTCTCTTATTTCTGGTCGAGTCTCTCCAGCTGAAATATAGGACCCAGCAGAGAGTAGATACTCAGCGTATGTTTGTTGAGTGACTGCTTGACCAAGAGACCAGCCTGGGTCCTTGTCGGGATGGCCGTGTTGGTGAAATTGCGCAGGCTGGCAACACTTTGTGCAGGCTGAGAGATTTTTGTTTTAACGGAGCTGTAAGGCTGTCACTAGACATAAGTGGACATGACCAGTCTGGCAGAGTCAGAGTGTCACTGGAAAGCAAGCAGCTCCGAAAGAGAAAAGCAAAGTTGGCTTCTGAGATGACTGTGTATGTTACCCCGAAGAGCATGAGATCCTGTAAGGGCCTCTGATGAGGTGGGGACGGGGGGGGGGGTCTCCTCTCTTTACTGCAAGGGACTTGCTGGCAGTCAGCACGCTGTACCTCAATGTCCTCAGCAAAATAGATGCAGTTTGCCAGTGACGTACCGTCACTGAGGGGCCTGAGTAGGACCATGGTAACATCAGCCTGGTGGAACAGTTAAGAGATGTTTTGTGGGTTGGAGAGATGCCGGCTCACTCAGTAGAAGAGAAAACAAGATACCTTTTCAGATAAGTGTAGTGAGAACCACAGTAAATAAGGCCCAGCCTCAGGGAGGCAGATCTTTAAAGGAAAATTAAGATCTCCGTCATCTGTCTCTCTGTCAACCGTTGATGTATTTAGCGAGCGCCTCGTGGTGCTAAATGCTTTTTGATGATGATGGTCATGATGACCACCGTACCTCCCCACAGGGGGAGGGCACCTCCTGTGTGAGAGTCCTTGGTGGGAGGGGGGGCTCCATCTCAAGCACACAGAAGGAAGGAATGGTCCAGAGAACCCTTCTCTCTTCTCTCCCCGACGTCCTGATTTTACCAGGATGTAAAAGCAACACCAACGAGAAAAAGCCCGACTGAAAATCAGAGCCTAATCGCTCCCATCTGCTCCAGTGCTGCTTCCCCTCGCTGCCTGCCAGGATGTTTGCCGCAGACGCTAAGTAACACATTATTTTCGATAAGTTGCAATCATTTACTTGAAATCGAGTTCTCCTTTAAGATGTCCCCCTGGAAACTTGAATCGGCATTTGAGAATCCCTGCTCAGGGTAGAATTTGAATGCTTGCACTCAAGTGCAAGAAACGTTAGAACCATTTGACTGCCAGGTGTTTATGTTTTCGAGATTTCGGCCACGTGGACTCTGGTGGGAAGAGGGGACACCATGGAGGACAGCCCAGGAGCTCAGAGCCACAGCGGAGCTCATTCCCCAAGGAAAGGCCCAGGTGCCGAGATGGGAAAGATTGGAAATGATGGCTTCATGGACTCTTCCCTAAAGCAGAAATATCGCGCCTCTCTTAAGCCAAGACCTTTCTTGGTCCCCATGACATGTTTCTCTTTTATGCTGAGACCAGGCTCGTGATGAATGAAGGCATGTTTTGCAATCTGGAGCTCATCATCTCAGTGCCCTCCCCCCATTCCACCCCCACAACCAGCATTTCTTATTCAGCATTCTCATCCTCTTGCCCAGGATGAGAATCTAGACACAGCTAGCAGCCTGTCCTGCCTTCCAACCTTCCTTATCAGTCAAAGACTTGGTGCTTTCAGAGGCTACTCAGAAAGTTTTGAGAAGCAGAATAAGCCTCTTGCTTCTCCTGTAGCCTGTTTGCCTGCAGATTCTGCAGCCCCTGGTGTCTGAGAATGACACCAGTGACTCATTAGCCGCAAGACATGTGCTTGGGCTGGTTTTTGTAAAGAGTGGTGATGGGTCATCCACATACTCTCCCTGAAGGACCCTGACTGACCTTGTGTACATTTGTGAGATGACTGTCTGGGGTCACAGGTGTTGTTTGTGGTCATGGAAAAAGGAAAGCTAATCGGCAGGTGTTTTGAAATGGACCTGGGATGCCCATAAATAGACCGGAGTCCTTCCGCTGGGGAATTTCTGCTACCACCAAAGCGAATGGAGGTAATTTCTTCTCTAAGTGGGCTGCACTGGGATTTCTCTTTCCCTTCTCCTGTGTCCCTCTTCCAGTTCTCTGGAGCTGGCAAATCCAGCAGGCTGGTTAGAGTACAAACATTATTTTACTGTGGTGTAAGGAAAATATCCCAATACAAGCTATAGGTAGGTGGGCAAGTTCCAGCAGCCTAAAGTCATCTGTTAGAACTTGGTCTCACATATTGCTTCTGCTCTTGTATTTGCTTCTAGGATGACAGTTTATCCTGCCTTAGCTTTCCTCTGGTCAAGATGGAATCCCCACTTTGCTTCCGTCATCACAGAGGCAGCAGAGTACTCTTGGCTGGTTTCCACACGCAGCCACCCCTCACCACCCACCCCTCTCTTTCCTGGTTCAGACTGCACTCCTCCAGGCCATCCAACACCCCGACCAGGAGGCTTCTCCTTTCCCTGCTCCCAAACTCCAGGCTTCCCAGATCTTCTCCCACTTCTGCTAATAGCCTGAGTGGTACCCAAGAGAGGCCCCTCTAATGATCAAGCCTTTTCCTATCTGTTCTAAACCTTCTCTTTTTTTGCAGGGAGAAATTCTCCCCAGTGGCTACTCAGGTTTTTCTGTGACTTGCCTCTAGTTATTAAATCTGCCTCTTTCTAATTTCCTCTGTAACATTCTACCCAACAAGAAATCACTCTGCCTTCTAGAGTTCTTTCTTTCTTTCTTTTTTCTTTTTTTCTTAATAGCTTGTATTAGCGTAGATTGGTTAAGCTGCTGAACACAACTAAAACAAAACAAAACCTTCCCAACTCCCAAGACAACTTGTCTTAAACAAAATGCAAGTTTATTTCTCTCTTACTTTCATATAGTCTGAAGGTGACCACAGACTGGTCTGTAGGATATGAGAACTTCTATCTGGTTTCTCTCCCTAGTGTGGCTTCTATTCCCCAGGTCAACTCATGGTCCAGAGTGGCTGCTAGAGCCCCAGCCATTATATTCATGTTCCAGGTAGCAAAAGGAAAAGAGAGAAAGAGGCAAGAAAGGCATTCCTTCTTTTTAAGGACGTTCCTAGGAGTTTTATGTCTTACTTCTACTCATCTGTCACTAACTGGAATTTTGTCACTGGAGGCATGACCACATCTAGCTGCAAGGGAAGCTGGAAATTGTCTTTCCTCCCAGTGACCCTGAACTTAACTAAAAATCAGTGTTCTGTGTCCATGGAGAGGAATGTGTTGGAAGAAACCAGCAGATCATCCTTTTCCTTCATCTTTGTACCAATACTCTCTGCCAGGCCCTTTTCCTAGCTGTCCCCTCTCCTAGGTCCCATACAGGAGAGAGACGCACGCTCCATCACATCTCATATCTCAAGAAAAATATTAGTAGAGTTAAAGCACACATTCACATGAAGTGATCTTATTATTATCAGTGTTAGTTGCAGTGGTAATGATAGTCCTGAGATTCAGTGAGTCTTTTCCATCCTCTTATAGATTCAAAGAAATTGTGTTCCAATGGAGGGAGAAGTAGAAGGACCAAGTTAAAGAGGCCGAAGGGATGGAGACAGCCAGAATGTTTCGCCACATTTCCTGATTCTAGGCCCTGTGTCTGACCCTGACTAGAATTTGCTGTTTGCCAACTAACTGTAATGACATCCCTCTGTCCTTGGTCTGCACACCTCTGTCTGTGGAGGTCATCTGGCAGAGGTGTCCCTTTCCCGCCTGTTAGAGAGTAAGCCTCCTCCAGAGGATGAAGGTGTACTCTTAGTAGAAGTATGTGTCTTCTGTGATTTGTGGAATTGGAAATAATCATGGAGCAAGTTAGCTAAGTTATCACTGTCTTCTGTAAGGACCCCTCAAAATCAACAGCACATTGTATTAGGAACCCTGCCGTTGAATTATTCTGTAATTTTCAAAAACTGGAAAGATTTTTGTGGGAACAAAATGCTCTTTTTTTCAAACTTAGTTCTGAGGAAATTGTTTGGAAGGTTGGAGGAAAAAAAAATAATTCTGCTATGATTGAACTTGAAAATATGCAAGTCACTGCTAGTCACTAGGAGGTGGAAAAGCATTCGTAGTCCTAAGACAGTGGAATGATGTCAAGAAGATAAGATCACACATGATACAAATGTGGCAATATCCAATTATCTTAATATTTTGAGTGTGGGGTTTCTCTGTGCCCTGGCAGAAAAGGATGACTGTGAGGTCTGAATCCCACCCAAAAGTCGAAACTGAAACACATTTCTTCAAACCTTGATCGTGAATAGAATCTTTGCTCCCTTCTGGTTATAATTTATTTATTTTTTAATGGACATTTGAAAGCAACCATTAAAGAGGACGCCCAGGCTAGCTTGTCTGACACAAGGTGAGATTGCTTCAGAGCTGAGTGGTTCCCAGAAGGGTCTTTTCAGCCTTCTAGGAGGACTGCGTCTTCCAATGTGAGCTCTGCCGGGTCAGGATGCTTTCTGGCTCAGGTAGACTAAAGCCGGGGGCTCTTGTAAAGAGGGGACACATCAGGCTTCAGAGGAAGTGGGATTCTTAATGTGCTTGGGAGAAGAATAGCAAGAAAGGAACATAAAGAGGGGGAAAGAGGAGAAAAAAGAAGACGTTTTGAAATGTATTCTTTGAGCTGAGGATCGATTTCCTAGGCTTGATGGTTTCAGTCTGAGCTTGCCTTGAAAGCACAGCACAGTGAGGTAGGGTGTGTGTGTGTGTGTGTGTGTGTGTGTGTGTGTGTGTGTGTGTATGTCTATACACTCATTAACTTAGCCTGGTTCCTTCTGCCTTGCTGATTCCTAACATATAAAAACCAAACTCTTTTTTTTTTTTTTTTTTTTTTTTTTTAAAGAAATTCACGTTCTTTTATTTATTTACTTATTTATTTATGACTGTGTTGAGTCTTCGTTTCTGTGCGAGGGCTTTCTCTAGTTGCGGCAAGTGGGGACCACTCTTCATCACGGTGCGCGGGCCTCTCACCATCGCAGCCTCTCTTGTTGCGGAGCACAGGCTCCAGACGCGCAGGCTCAGTAATTGTGGCTCACGGGCCCAGTTGCTCCGTGGCATGTGGGATCTTCCCAGACCAGGGCTCGAACCCGTGTCCCCTGCATTGGCAGGCAGATTCTCAACCACTGCGCCACCAGGGAAGCCCCTAAAAACCAAACTCTTAACTCTAAATCTAACTTGCTTTCTTATTCTTCCCAAAGGGACCTTTATCAATGGAATTGATTTAGATTTAACCAACAATTGAAAACCTACCAGTTACCAAGCACGGACATGTGCTTTTGTAAAAGTAACCTTATTTAATCCTTTAATAAGAATCATGGCGTGGTTGATATTATTATTGACTGTTGGGTGATAAAGAAACTGAGCTTAAGGGAGGCAAGGTCATGCAGTGGGAGCCTTGGACCTGGCTTTGTACCAGTGTTCTTCCTTCATGCCATGTTATGGAGCTGACAGAAGAGGGCTTGGGCCCTTACACTTTGGGAGGATATTGAAATCTAACGGGAGAGGAAATCTGTCATGAATTAGCACTTGCAGGCAATGTGCTAGGTGCCTAATTGAGACTCCAAGCTACAGAACATTTTCATCTTAAGTCAAGAGAATAGTGAGAAATCTCTCTTGCTTTCTCTGTGGTCACTTCCTTGAGAAGCTACCATTGTAGAGAGAAGCTTGCATCTCTGGGAATGCACAGCAAGCCGCCAACCGTGGCTCCCAATTTCTCATGCTTTTTATGTACAACTTGGTAGGAAACCGCTTCTTGCATCATGGGCTACCAGGTGCCGTCTGGGCCTCTCACACCCTGTGCTGGTCCTCCCTGGGGAGCTTTTCTTCTTCTCTCACCCCTCTAAGTATGGCAGTCTGAGGCCAAGGCCAGTGTGACGTCATGCCCTCCTACCAAATTCTGCAATAACTCTTTAGGCCAAGGGGTTCCCCGAGCAGCAGTCCAAGCTAGAGCTATTAAGGCCCAATGCCCCTCACCCAGGCGGCCGGCACCTGTCCAGGAAGGCAGGAGTCTGCTGCCCAGCACATGAGCCTGCTGTCTGCCAGCTGGCCCAGGAGGCTCTGTGTGCCAAGCAGGGGGACGTGTGATTGGGATCCGTGCCCGAGTGTTTCCTGAGAAGTAGAAAATGCATGTGACCAGGGCTGCCAAAGCCTGGCCCAGAAAAGGGATGACAAGAAAAGCAAGGCATGTTTCTCTAAAGAAGACCCAAAAATATAAACCACCACCACAACAACAAAAATATGTAAAACCATCTCAAGAGTGTCATATATTTGTATTTCCACCTCCTGCCCTAAAACTTCTCAGAAAGCCTTGCACGTAGTAGTGGATGGTAAGTGTGGAAAAAATGAGTGTATCATTAAGGTCCCTGCTCAACCAATTTTATTTTGAAACTCAGCACAGTCCTTGGTACCATAGGAGATGCTCAATGAATAATTGTGGGATGAAATGCTTGAGGAATCTCAAAGTCTTTCTGTCAACTGACTAAAGCCCTCAAGTCTCCTTGCTTGGTCTACCTGCCTAACAAACCAAGACGAAAAGTTGAAAGGCCTAGAAGACATCTTATCTTCATGTCTAAACCCCTGGTGATGCCATAAGAAACCCTAGACCCGTGGGTCCCAACCTTGGTGTCCCTAAGCTTCTAAAGGGCTAAGAGACAAACAGCTGGCAGTCCAAGGGTGGCTGTCACACTTGAAGTCTCCATGAACTTGGACTTCTCATCTGACAAATCTGCTCCAGGCAACTGTAGCCTCAGAGATCTCCACCTAGGCTGGAGGGTCTCCGCTCAGGTGGTCACTCGTCCTTCCATGCTATCCAGAAGCACTGACTGACAGCTATCTCTAACGCTGGTTTGTAAAATTCAGGAAATCACATTGTTAATCATTTCCATTTGTTGGATGGACAGACTCTTTTCAAAACACACAAAAACCCTTGTCCATCGAACAAACGAAGGGGTTGAGAATTAGGGGGTGAAAAACATTGGGACATACTACCCTAAGCTTCAAGCCACTAACATCGGATGTCGGTCCCATCTTTGGTTCAGAAGAATCAAATTATGTCGTAGTTATTTTTCAGCTCAAGCTAGGAATTTATGATTTGTGGGTATAGGTGTGCTTGTGGGAAATGAAGGAAACTGGAGGAAGGAAGAGAGGGTGTGTATCCACTGGGACTTTTTTGGTTGCCAACCACCTACTCTGACAGCATGCTGTGCCCACCACAGGCCTCAGGGCAGTTGGTGTAGCGTGCAAGAAGGGACTAGAGGAGTCTAAACCCTGGGCTTCTTGAAGCCAGAGCCCATGTCTGATGATTCTTGGAAATCCCAGCACCCACCCCATTCCTGGCACCTTAGAGGCACTCAGTTAGTAATGAAAGTGAACTGAGCACTCTTCAGAGGGCTCATTTTGGGTAACACGGTATGTGTGGCCCCTTCACTGTGGGCCACTGTCAGCCCTCCCAGGAATTCTTCCCCAGGTACCAGTCATGTGCCAGGCTCTCCCCAAAACCCAGAGCCTTCATCGTGGATAATGTTGGCTTATTGGGGACGTACCAGGCTGTGGGTTCTGGAGGCTCTGGCTTAATGACTGTGTAGATTTGCTTACTTAGGATTTTCAGGCTGATTTGACAGATTTTTGAAGTGGGGGTGGAAGAGGTGACAGAGGGAAAGGCCTTCTACTAGCAGCTGACTCTGGTCCAACTTGGAACTGGACCAGAGGGAGAAAGAGCCCATATAAGGAACTGCTTCGCCAAGGACACTGGACTGAGGCAGAGATCATCGGAGAGTACCATCCTGCATCCTTCCCTCCTTCCCTGGTTCTCATATATTAAGAGATGCTTGAATAGATGTTCAGTGCCAGAGGCTCTGTGTGGTCACAGGGGGGATACGTAGATGTAGGACAGGTTGTCACTGCTTTTCAGAAGCTCACAGCCTTGCTCGCAAGGCGGCAGGTGTGACCTTGGTTGTTCTGAGAGGAGCTGTGGCTGTGGTGTAGATAGTACTTGCCCTGGTGGCTCAGAGGCAAGGGAGCTCCTTTTTAGCTGTTGTCTGGGTGGGCTTCATGGAGAAGGACTTTGAGCTGAGATTTGAAATAGGATGGGACCGTAGTAAGTGGATTTTTCTGGCTGAGATGGAAGAGGGCATTCTATCACACGGCTCAGTGGCTCCAGTCATGATGGTCCTATTGGCAGAAAGAAGTAATTGAAGAGGACCAGATTTGGAGGAAATTGTAAAGAAATTAAGAAGTCAGTAGGAACAACTTCCTTCCCTACCTCATATCTGGTTGTCTTCTCCCTAGAGTGTCAGTCATGACCTAGGCCTCAAAAGACATTTTGTGTGTGCGTTTGTGTGTGTGTGTGCATGCATGCACACATACACAGAATTGAAATCGCATCCGCTTGGCTACCATTTGTGACAGTCAGAATCCTAACGTTGTAGTAGAGGGTAAAGCGTCTAAAAGTTGAAGACCTAGATTCTAGTCGTGGCTTGTCCCATTTGCTTTGATTTGGGGGAAATTACTTTGCCTTTGTAATCTGCAGTTATCTACTATCTAAGTTTGGAATATTACTTCATGTTTTATAAGGTGATGCAATTCATCGCGCACAAGTACTTTCCGAACAAATAAAAGGTGTTAACTGTGATATTTTCAGGAGGCAGGCACTTTGCTCTCTTTCTAAAAAAATGCAGGGACAACGGATTCCTGTCCCAGTACTTCTGTCCAAAGTTCTGAGCCCCTGGGAGATGGCAGAGCAGGGCTGTGGGTGAGGCTGGCAGAGCTTCCCTCCCCCAGCTTTCCTGGTCATGTGTGTTGAAGAACAGCTCGTGGACAGTGGAACAATTGCATGGAGGTTAAGTCTTGTGCCTTCAAATCAAGCAAAGAGGTTGGCCAGAAAGTGTGAGGGCTCCCATCCTGGGGAGAACGCCCCATGCGCTTTCCCAAACCACCTGTCTGTTGGGTGGCTATCTCTATCATCTCTCTCTGTCTCTCAGCCCAGCTTTGGGTCCCTGGACTGCTGTCCGAATCTGAAGACAGCCCTCTCCGTAGATCTGCCCTCCTTCCCTGCTGCCTGCCCCACCCGTGGAAGTATGAATCTAAGCGGGGGCATTTTCCCCAGCTCTGAAATAACCTGGGACAGGAAACAGCCGAACCCTCCCAGTCCGACCAATCCTTGGTGAAGAAAGAGTGCCCTCTAGTGGGCATTGTCTGGAGCTGCTCCGGATCCATGTCACAGCTCAGCCAAGGACAAAACAACCCGCTGGTGGCCCTCCTGCCAGGGATCTCGAATCTGCCTTTGGGTTTGGTTTGTTTTTCTCCTTGTGTGAAGAAAAATAAATAAAGAACAGCAGGAGACCAGTTGTGAGAGCAGCTCCGACAGTGCTCTGACAGCCTCCTTACCTTGGGAGGTTCACCGAAGAACCCCAGGGCCAGTGATGGCAGCAAGGTAGACCGTGACATCGGGTGCTTTTTAAAGGGCATGTGACAATTTCTATATACATCACTTACCTGTCTTGGCCGGTCTCTTCCGTGAGGGGTTAGATTTGTGAGAAGGAAACTCTATTTAAGAATGATTACCGAAAGGGTTAAATATCTTGTTGGGTGACCCTCCGTGGAGAGCAAATCCACCGCAGTTGATTTCATTTTTTTTGGTAGTGGAAGTGTACAGATCGGACTGTTAAAACCCTGTATGTACTGGCATAAACAGGGGATTTTTCCCTTTAAAACCTGTTTCAGTAAAAGCTGTTGGGTGGGGAGCATAGAGAGGCGGGGGCTAGGGAGGGCACAGGACACCCATCAGGGGAGCAGAAACCTGATCATATGTGATGGTTGCTGGATTAGGTAACAGCTCCGCTGGTTGAAATTGGATCTTGGAGGGTGAGTGTTAACATCTCTGGTGTCCTGGCGAAAGGTTCATTTGAGACCTGCATGGTGCCCCAGAGATAAAAAAGGAGCTTTTAAATAATCATTTTGTCTCCTACTTGCCAGCGTGCCGGCTTCAAGCAGTAAATAGGTAGCATCACTCTGCTTAGACATAGCGGCCTTTTCATTTATTTATTTAATGTTGGTGGGATTTTTTTTTTTTTTTTAACTCCCTGGCCGAACAGTTTCTCGTACCAGTGAATCTCAACACCCATGTTTACAGTGGTACATTCGGATCCTGCTCCTTCTGGGAAGAAATCTGTACACGCAGGGTTGTTTATTGGTCCATCCGGGCCTCTGCCCAGCACACATACACAGCCCAAGACCCTCAGAACCAGAATCTTCCATGTAAAGTAGTGGAAGAGGAAGGTTTTCTTTTGCTTATATTGTGTATGCGTGTGTGTGTGTGTGTGTGTGTAGTTATGGTGGTGGTTCTGACACATACTCTGAAATTTCTATTTTCACAATCATTTGAGTATAATTTAAAGGGTGTAATTTGGAGAAGACTGTTGGGTTTTTTTGTTTTTCCACGTTTTTCTGTTCTTTTATTTTCTTCAAATCTCTGGTTTGGGGCCAATTTCTGTGTCCTGAACTCTGAGTATAAATGCAAGCAACATTGATGTTATGGTACATTGTATTTCTAGCATACCAATTTCTTCTTGGCCACATTTAGAAATCAATTATATTAAATCTTAGGGAATCCAAATTTCTTTTTGAAGAGTATTTGTTTACAGGATTCATCAAATTATATAAAAGCTAAGCGAAATGATAACACTCTTACTGTGCGTGTGTGTGTTTTTTCCCCCCAACTAAATGTATCTTTCGTACCTGAGGGGGGAAAAAAAAGAGTCAGTATAGATTACGGCTTTACCCTCTGTGATGGTCCTGGAACTTCTTTGGTGGGTAGGGGGTTACGCTGTATCCTTTCAGTGTCCTTGGCCAGCTTTAGCAATTTCCTTTCTTATTTCATTTAAAACCAGTTAGATTTCAAGACCAAGAAAAATATTAATTAGGTAGGTGTACAGAGTTTGTGTGGACGTTTTGCGCTTCCCGTTGATTGTTTAAACGAAAAAGTGGGGCATGGGCGTGGGTGCAGCTGAGAGAGGCTGGAAAGGGAAAATATTCTCAGAGGTAAATATTGGGCACATGGGAAATACTAGTAGTAACATGCCCATCTAGTCACCTACCTAGTACCTGGAGGAACTAGTACCAGCACTTTGGTCTGTGCATGCCTATCTCTTTGCCTCTCCTTCTCCTCTCATAACGAATTGAACTTTGCTAGAGGAATAAGCTAATGGGCTGAGCAAGTCGGTCTTAAGCACAGGTGCTGTCTGACGATGCCCATCATCACCTCAGGTAAGGCAGTGTTCAGGTGGCCCTAGGAAAGCACGTCTTCACCATTAAGATGACATGATTATTTTTTGCTTTGCTACCGTTGTTGCGACCAGAAACCATTACGAGATCTGTCAGTGCTGGATCCGTCAGGAAGGATTGTTATAGAGTGATGAGGAAGAGGCACCACTGCCTGGCTCAGGTGTGACCAGCCTCAGCATCTTGGGGACGTTTCCCGTCAGCCGAAGTTTGCAGCCTCTTCTGGGATACACTGGCCATATCAGTGTCAAGTTTTGCCTCAGCACCAATTTTTTAATGATCAAGCAGAAGTGCAACAGTTACAGAATGACTCAGAGTTGGTCTTCTTTTTCTTTTTTCATTCGTAAATGGCCCATAGATACTTTTCGTTGGTAAAGTAATTAAAATTCATTCAATAAAATCCACTGGGGAAACATCCATAAACCCCACGTAAATGCCCTCACCTGGAAGAATTCACTGGGCTGTACAAGCGAGGAAGGACGGGTTCCTGGGCTCTAAGCCCAGCTGCTTGTGGGGTCACATTCTTTTCCGCACCTTTAGGGACTGGTATTCAGGAAATGGTTACTGCATTCATTTCCTTTCTTAAGGAAACCTTTGTTAGTGGTGATATGTTCTTCTGAGGACTTTGTAGATCTGAGTAAATAAATTCAAGGAACTGAATAACGTGACTAAATCTTTATTAGTCTAAGATCAAAGGGACAGTTTCCCATTACAAAAGAAGGATTTCATTGGAAAAAGGTCCACAAAATAAACCTCCAGGATCCCCTAACCTGTGCCATTAACAATGTAGCAATTTTATTTTAGTGCAGCAGAATATTAAAAATTCAGATGCGAGAGGAGAACCTGGGTCCTGAAGTGTGGGCCTGTTGTGTGTCGGGGTGGACTTGCTTCTTTCCTCCCCAGCTAACTGCCTTCCCCAGGTCCTCCCTTCCCTCCTCCCGTCCTTTCTCACTTCATGGGGTGTGGAGGGCACGTGTCTCTACCCTGTGCCTTTAATTCTCCTGCTCCTAACCGCCACCCCTGGTCCACGTGGCTTGACCTTCCACTTGACTGTCTCCTGTTTCATGAAAGCAAAGCTGCCCTTTTCCTTTTAGCACAGGAATCGGGCTGTCCTTTGAAACAACTTCCAAGGTTGCTTCTTGTCATGCCTGTTAGAAGCCAGGAGCATGTGGACACAGCCAGCAGTTAATGCTGGTATTATACGTGACGAAATGCCCTGAATGTCTACATGTCCCCTCGGATTGAGCTCAGATCCGCCTTCCCTGTCACAACCCCGTGGGGCTGGCTTGCTCGGGCTCAGGAGACAACTGCACCTGGCACCGTCCCCGTGGTGCTCACCAGACGCATCGTGGCTGGAAACAGCTCTGGACTTTCTGGCTGCGCCAGCGCTCACATACCCACCGGGCCACGTAGACCCTGCCATCTCCATCCCCAAGATGTGAACGAGCATGGGACGCTTCTCCTCTGTCTTTAATCATGTTCCTCCTTTCCTACCCTCAATTTGTTTTTTGTTTTTTTTTAAAGGTTTTACTCTTTTTTTTTAAATTTTATTTATTTATTTATGGCTGTGTTGGGTCTTCGTTTCTGTGCGCGGGCTTTCTCTAGTTGTGGCGAGTGGGGGCCACTCCTCATCACGGTGCACGGGCCTCTCACTATCGCGGCTTCTCTTGTCGCGGAGCACAGGCTCCAGACGCGCAGGCTCAGTAGTTGTGGCTCATGGGCCTAGTCGCTCCGCGGCATGTGGGATCTTCCCAGACCAGGGCTCGAACCCGTGTCCCCTACATTGGCAGGCAGATTCTCAACCGCTGCCGCCACCAGGGAAGCCCCCTCAATTTGTTTTTAATTGGAAATTCTTTTTGTGTTCGCTCTCAACAAAGGTTTGGCTGCTGACGACTAAACTGGGCTCAGATGAGTGATTTACTTTATGGCAGGTTGTATGAAGGTAGTAAAAAGAGACTGCCTAGCTCTTCTGCTGATTTACTAAATCACTTGATCTCTTTCAGTCCAAATCACCCCCTCATCCCCCGCAAAGGGTCATGGTGTTTTAATAAAAAGCAGCCTCTAACAGAGCTGAGCCTCCTCTATCCTATCAGAATACCGGCTTCTCTGAATCCCTGAGACAGCTTGTTCAAAGGACCTCACCCTTGTTTGTACCAGGATGGAGTTCTTATCACCCAGAACAGATTGATCTCAATGTGGGGAGATAGAAATCCCTAGTCCAGGGGAGAGGTCTTAACACTTCACTCCAAATTAACTGGATTTGCCTGGCTTAGATTATTTTGGAGATGAAAATTCAGGCTGATCGAATATTACAAAGTCAATGAGTGTAAAACCACAACCTCACAGAAATCTAAAATTAGAAATGAAGAAGGAAATGCTCTTCCTTGAATTAAAATTTGGCAGTTTGGGGATGAAAATGAAAATTATATTGCTATAGTTAAGTTTTTTGTAGATTTGAAATTTCTTTCACTGTGGTAAAATATACATAACCTAAAATTTATCATTATAACTATTTTTAAGTGTACAGTCCAGTGGCATTAAGTACATTCGCATTGTTGTGCAGCCATCACCACCACCCATCTCAAGAACTTTGTCATCTTCCCAAAATGAAACTCGGTACCGGTTAATCACGAACTCCTTATCCCCCCACCCTCCCCACAGCCCGTGGTACCCACTGGTCTACTTTCTGCCTCCATCAATTTGACTATGCTAGGTACCTCATATGATGGGATATAATTAATTTGGGGAACAAAGCAAATCTCTCCTTGCATTTTCTCCTCCTCCAATTCCTCTCTTTTTCCAACCCGTTGCTCAGATGCCATATTGCAAGTAATTTGAGACTTAGCCAAATGATACATTGGGAGTTTTTTGTTGTTGTTTTTAAAATTTGCTTCGTTGGGTTACTATTAACTCCTCCCCACTCTTTTGGGTCTTCCTGCAGTTTTGAGTATCCGGGGAGCGCAGGAAGAGGAGCCAACAGACCCCCAGCTGATGCGACTGGACAACATGCTGCTGGCGGAGGGCGTGGCCGGGCCAGAGAAGGGTGGCGGCTCGGCCGCGGCGGCTGCGGCGGCGGCAGCTTCTGGAGGCGCCGGTTCCGACAACTCGGTGGAGCATTCTGATTACAGAGCCAAACTCTCACAGATCAGACAAATCTACCACACGGAGCTGGAGAAATACGAGCAGGTAACCACAGCCCTGTGGGGTCTGGGCACCCCCCCAACCCCGCCCTTCAGGAAAAGGGCGGAGGCATCAGGAAACTCAGGGCTGTGGACCCCGAGGCGTACAGCCTTTCCTGGAGACTGACATCTGGGGTCCAGCATTTCCGGCCTCACCCCAGAGCCACTTGCTGAACCTGAGCCCACCAAGTCCTTGGTGTCCACTGTTGAAAACCCGGGCAAAGTAGAGATAAAGCCATTAAAAAAAAATCGAAGTTGTAAATGATGATTTCAGGAAACGTCCAGAGTCAATATAAGGAAAACTCAGTCCCTGGAGCTCTGGAGTGTTTCCCTATGGGCATGCAGCCCCGGGGCTCTCAGGGTGTTATAGGTCATGAGCAGAGTCACCACCTGACCTGGGGGAGGTGGGTGGGCTCCTCTGGCCCTTGTCTGCTCGTTCATTAGGAGGATTCCTCACCACCCTGGTGCTCATGGAATCCTGTGGGAACTGATACTAAAGCCCCTCACTCTACCTAGATTCGGTTCGAATGGGAGTCAAACATGTTCTGCTTTTTATGTATGGTATGCAATACGAGACACACCTCCCGCTATAAGAAGAGTAGAGGGTCTCAGGGGACCCCTGGAGTCAGATAAAGTTGAAATACAGTCCTGACACTCCACTAAATGGTCTCTGGGATCCAGTGGTCCACATACTATACCCTAAAAGCTGGTGGTATTTGGCAAGGAGCTGTGGATTTGGAGTCTAGGATATCAAAGAGGCATAAAAATCATAGGAAAGAAAGGCTAAGAAAGGCTTTAAGTCATAGAACAGTATATAAATGTTGTACGGTATTCTAATTATAATAGTGCCTCTCTCTACTAGAGGACCCCCCCACACACACACACATGTGAATTTAAATATCAATATTGTTTCCTCTGGTCAGTATGAGCAATACGACTTTATTAGGAGTCCCTTAACATCAGGCTTTCCTCCCATTATTTAGCTGACAGATATATTTGTTGTCATGTCTTTGGATGTGACATTGTCCTGAAGTTCTAAGTTAACTTACTTTCATTAAATTGTTAGGTTTATGGCTTTCTTTTCTTTTTTAAGAGTCACAGAAGAAGGGGGAGAAAAAGCAAAAAGTGGAAGACCCTGTACTGTCCACTTATGACTGTCTAGGTAGAAGGCAAATGCAAACTTAATAGAAAATTTAAATTTTAAAATAGAAATAGGCATTTTAAAATTTAAAGTGAAGAAAGTTTCATTATTGCAGTCCTATCTACCTTTGAAATGGATTTCTACAAAGTCCCTTCTCTTATGAGGGAAAAAAAGGTGTGAAGCTGGAAGCCAAGCGTGGTGAATTTCAGCCATCAGACAGGTGTATGGAGGGTTCAAGGGGAGGAAAATAAAAGCAATCTTGTGGTAAGAACCTGTGGATCACCACCTCCCACCTTCTTGGGAAAGAACAAACATTCTTATCACGGTGTAGGCTCATGTAGACATTTCCTCAGTTCCCAGGAGAGGCTGAGCTCAGGTAAGCTGGCTGATCTATGACAGCTTCCCCACCTGGGCCATCATGTTAGTACCCCAACCAATGGGATAACTTGGGAAGACACATGGGGACATTTGCTGACAAGGTCCCTAGCTGGCCTCTTGGGTTCTTCCTACTCTGTGCTTTCCCTATTTTACCTTCACTGCTAAGTTTGGCCTCTGGCATAACAACCTATCTAGACCTAGTATCCAGGTTAACTCCTGCCAAACTCCAGGGGTACACGAAGAGTGTGGCTTCCTCCCTAAACCCGTAACTGGAATGGATGTTACGCTGGATGGTGTTTAAAACTGGCTTTCTTCTTAGCTCAGGTTGCCAGCAACATAGATGAACGGACTGTTTCCTTGATTTAACCCCCCCCTTGTCTCACTCTTCCAGCCTCATCCAAAATGACTAAAGCACTTTTGTCAACCTAACTGCACTTGTTCCTCAAGGTAATTTTAAGGTTGGGTCCTCCAGACAGGTACCGTCATCATCTCCATTTCGATACAGGTGAGGAACTGGAGGTCAAAGAGGTTAGGTGATGTATCTGGGTCACACATCCAAAGGAGGGACAGAGTTGGCCCCGGAAGCCAGATTTTGACCCTTAGCCCAAGGGCTTTTATTGGAACAATACCCAGCCGCACTTAATATGGAACAAGTGTGGACGTCTGTAGACGATGAAGTAACCGGCTTGACCTCTCTGTTACTTTCATGGACTAGATTGATGCTAAGAGAGGCTAGTGATAAAAAAAATATTCTCCTTCAGAAACTTCTCATAGATACCTACCTATTCTAAATAATAATCATGCTGGAAATTGGGAACTTAAGGAAAAACTCCATCAGTACAGCGCAAATTAGGTAAATGTAGTAGTAGTCTGTATTTGTTATTCTTAAAAAACAGTAAAAAATCATTTCCTTATTTCTTTAGGCATTTTCTGGGTAAGAACTGAATACTGTTTAACATACTCTATGTGCTTAATAATTTATTAATATTAGTTGTATTGTTAATTATAGTAAATAGCAGATTATAAGGAAATTATGCCATTAACCTTCTAGCTAGTATGTCTGAGAGATAGATCTTCTTCATTTTTTTCTGTAAGCATTCCTTGCGGGAGCTTTCTTAAAAATAGGAAACCTTAGTAAAAATGTCAGTCTCTGTTTTAGTAGTACCTAGATGGTTACCAAACTGACTATTTAAGAGTTGATTCTGTTGTTTTGGTTTGTTTTGTTTTGTTTTTAGTTTGGTGATGGTAGATAACCAGAGGGTCAATTAGCTTTCCAGTAAGTAGCTACCATAACCCTACTCACCCCTCCCCCACTCCCCCCCCCCAAAAAAAACCCAACATGAATCAGCCATTGTTTCACCCTGAGGTTATTAGATAAAGAAGGCTTCTAGAGACTTTCATTCAAAAGAAAAGAAGGAAATTGTTTTATTCATTAAAAGGGGCTGATAAAACACTTTTTCAGCAGATCATGTTGGAAGCTAAGGTATTTAAGAGCTGGCATATTCTAATAGATAAAACTGTGGTATCCAGAAACCTGAATTTTGTTCCAAGTGCTATTCTAAAAACCGATACTCTTGTAGTTTTGCAGAGTTCTTCACTTTTCAGTTTTTGTGAATAATGCTGCCAGGGCATTGACAAGGCTCAGTCTCTAAGGCAGAACCGGGGTGGGATAGGTCCATTCACAGCCGAGAAAGTCTTAAAATCCCAATCACATTCGTTGCTGAAATTGGCAGCCAAATCCAGTTTGAAGGAGTAAGAGAAGAAGGTGGGCTGAAGAGAAGTGCAGGAAGGAGGCTTCAAGTCTAGGATTAAATTGCTTAAACTCAAGCAGGATTTTCTAAGAGAGCTTCTCTTGGGTAGGCTGCTCCCAGAAGGGCCTTTGCCCTGGAACTTGGGACGTCTCCTTTCAGAAAGCGTCCACTTTCTGGGGGCAGCTGGAGGGGTAGCTCCAGAAGGTGACCGCCTTTAGGACAATCTGCAGCAGAGTCTCCTCTGTCACAGAAACCTTCAGCCGGCGAGGGTCCTATTTAATTAACGCTTGTCATCCCCACTCTTCCCATTTCATCAGGAGCGCCTGACTTCATGGGAGCAGCACAGCTGCGGAAGGTGCCGAGCTTGGGGGAACTGAGGAGGAGGCGTGGGTAGTTCAGGTCCTGGAAAAATCTGGAACACTGTGTTCTGTCTGTCTAAAATGGACTTGGAACTCCTCTGCACTGTCTGTTGTGTGTTCCCGAGCAGCTGTGGAGCAGCTGCCTTGCTCCACCTCAGCAGTGGGTGAAAAGACTCCACTGTCTGTTTGGGGCAGAGCAGAAAGGGGCCCGGGATCCAATGCCCTAAATAAGCATCAGATATTGTGAGTATTTTTATTCACAGTAATGAAGCACATCATTATTAGCCGAGCACTGTGGCTTCCCAGCAGAGAGCAAGTGCACTTGACAATACCTCCTTCACGTCCAGCCCCTCCTCCCTGTGAGCCCCCCATCAAGGGCGGAGGCTGCAGCCCAGTGGGGGCTGAAGCGTTTCTCCAGAAAGCCGCTTAGGATGCCTGCAGTGTGCCTCCCCCCGCCACGCCCCACCCCGACTTCTCATAGACTTGCCGCCAACTCGCTGCCAGGTTTTACCTCCCTCCCTTGTTGAGGGTGAAGGGGCAGTTGAGGTTGGGGAGAGATGAAGCTTATACTAAGATCTTGTGTTTAGGTAGCAGTTTTCTTAGTAAGAGCAAAATGCTATTGGACCTGATCTTCTGTGGCTTTTGTCTTCAGCATATGCCTGCAGAGTAGAAAGAAGGTGTTTGTGACCCCCTTTAGTTTTACCACGGGGCAGACTGAAGCCTGGAGAGGTTTGCCCAATCGTGATCCTATGCTGGGTTTCTAAGTTCTCTGTACTTGGAAGAGATAATAATGACACAATTTATATGGCCAGACACAAAGATAGTAACTCATGTAGTCCTTACCACACCCTTTGAGGTCCTGTCATCCCCATTTCACGAATAGGGAAGACGAGATACAAGGATCTTACATAACTAACCAAGGCCCCAGAGCGAAGTGAGTTCCAGCACAGGATCTGAACGCAGGCAGTCTGTGCTCTTAGCCCACTGCTACGTTCATGTGAGTGATTTATTCCATCTGTAGGTCACTGCACAAGTGCCTGGGCGCTGCTAGCCTTGCTGAAGGGTTAGGAATGATTAAATCCACTCTCGGACAAATAAAAACGAAGTACTGAGTAGTGAAAGGATTTGCCCACATACTCACGGAGGCAGGTCAAAACCCAGGCCTCCCAGCCCCCAGTGTAGACACAGCCCAGTGGATGCATCTGCCTTTGTATCTTTGGCCAGCCAACCTCGAAGGATTTCTTGGAGAAATGAACAGGAAATATGTTATTGTTACTGCATAATTGACGACTATGAAGGGCTTAGTGCTGTAAAAAACAAGGGCAATGCTGTGTTAGCATCAATGGGCGTGTTTCCGCTGTTAATATTAAGTTGAACCCTTTGAGTCCTTAGTTCTTCAACTCTCACAGCATCAAGTTGCCTTTTTTTGTTACAATCTTATACAGGTTTACAACATTACTGTGAGTTAACCTGTGAGTAGATATTTTATTGAATGTTCACTAATAAAACCAGACTACAGAGATGATAAGTAATAGTAACTAAGAGAAAGGGCAGTGGTGTTCTGAGAAGCAGGTTCAGGGTCTGGGAAAGAACAGACACCCTGGCCTGGATGAGGAAGCGTTCAGGTCCTGCCTCAGCTGCTGTTTTTTTGCTGTGGGCCTTCATCTCTTGGAGCCACAGTTTTCCCAACTGTAAAATAAGGAGGTGGGAAAAATGATCTCCAGTTTCACTTCCAGAGCTGAGAGTATGTTGGTCTCTAACCTGAGAGTTTTCCTTTCTGCAGGGATAACTCCTGAATCCTCTAATCCATATTTTGATGCTGTTTGTTTTTTTTTTTTTTAACCTAGTCCCTTTGTGTTATAGACATAGCAGATCTTCAGAAGACCAGCATAGGAGGGAGTTCTTACGATAAAACTAGAAGTAGAAATAGATTGATGAGAAATCTCCCAGAAGAGTTATCAGAGCTTTTAACTCCATGATTCCACTCTTCGGGCTGTTTATGCTAAATTGAATATTTGGAAGCTTTAACACATCAGAGATAAGGGCAAGGCAGAAAGTTCATGCTACATTTGACCCCAAACTCTCTTTGACTGTTAACATTGGGGTGAAGGGTTGTGAAGTGTGTTTTATACTAGTATTCATGTTCTCATCTTTCATAGTAGTAAAATCATGAAAAATAATTGATTTTGAAAAATAATTAAGAATTTTCTTTTCCCTTTAAAAAAATCCACATCATGGCCAAAAATTATAATCAAATGGGCTGAAAGGGATCTCCAGGCATCATTTATTTTTTCTGATTTGACAAAATGCCACAAACTAGCCCACTTTCCTTACCTGCACACGTCTCTAGAAAGACCTACACAGCCTCACATCAAGTGTGCTGAGGCTTGGACCCTCACCACACCCCATGTCTGTCATCCTGCCATTCCAGGCATGTAATGAGTTCACCACCCACGTGATGAATCTCCTGCGAGAGCAAAGCCGGACCAGGCCCATCTCCCCGAAGGAGATCGAGCGGATGGTCAGTATCATCCACCGCAAGTTCAGCTCCATCCAGATGCAGCTCAAGCAGAGCACGTGTGAGGCCGTCATGATCCTGCGTTCCCGGTTTCTGGATGCGCGGTGAGTCCCCAGGAGGGGGTCTGTCCTTGGGGAGAACCACTGATCCAGGGTTGGAATCCACGGCTGGCCCTCTCCAAAGACTCCGTTGTCATCATGTTCAAGGCTGAGCCAAGTGGTAGCCTGAGAAACGTTCTTAGGTCAGGGAAAGGAGTGCTGAAAGGGTGGATTACCATTGGTTTTATACGGCTCCAGGAAAATGTGTCATGGGAGGGGATATTTTTTACGGCCACTGCTACTCACTCTTCATGAGAAGCAAGGATGACTTAGCTACAGGGACAGAAAAAGCAGGACTTTCTGTTTTCATACCACTAGGGGTCTCTTTCACAGGAATAGGTTGTAACTATGGGCCCATACGGTCTTACTAGATACTGCAATGACATATTTTCTCCACGAAAGTTCCGATTGAGAGCTGGGAATCTTTGCCACAGTACATGTAGGCAGAGAGGGCACCCAGTTTGATTCAACAAATATTTATAACTAGATTACCATGTGTCCTACTCTGGGCTGAGTTTTAGGGGCACAAAGATGAAAAGATGAAGAAGACGTGGTCCCTTGGGCATAGAGGGGCAAGGGACTCGTCTGATATGGGCCAGATTTTCAATCAAGATTTGATGTTTTCTATCTGACATTAACTTGTGACCTAATTTGTGAGGTCAAAGAATTCAGTTGAAATCACGGATAGAAAGGTCCTTTATGACAAAAACTGAGACTATAGAACAAATAATCAGTTCTTGGTCCTCCTACCCTCTAGACCAGTGGATTTGTACAAATCCCTTTGATTTCTTTGGCTTCTGATATCCAGCCTGTAAAATGGTGATATCATATCTTTCATCTACTCTAGGGGAGTGTGTTGATAATTGATCTAATAAATAAGTTTTCAGAGTGTGGATATCCTTTGTGATCTACAGTTCATCTTAAATTAGCCATCTTCTATAAATGCAGATTTCATCATTCATTGTTTCCATTCCTGAATATAATCCCAACATATGATTTTTATTATTAAAACATTAGGTATGTCAGGATCATATACCATTTAATAATCTGTAGTTTTGTTCCTTTTCATTCAGACACCCAAGTGCTCTGCTTTTTAAATTTTTTCACCCCAGAAATCATGTATTATTCAGCTCTCTTACCTGTACTTTTCTCTCTCTTCACAAGTGTGGTCTTTACAGTTCACAGACCTCTTCAAAACTCCCTGGAACCTCCTAAACTCCCTTTTATTCATTGTGTTTTGGGTCACGTGGAATATGAAATAAGAATGCCAGCTAGCAAACTGTATCTCTGGGCTAATAGAATTCCATAGAGTAAGTCAAGAGAAAGTACAATGAAGAGAGCTGTTCCCAGCAGAGCATGGTGATGAGTGGGGGAAGGCACAGGCCCTCTGAAGCAGGACCACCCCGCCCCGTGCATCTCCCTCACCCCGTGGCCTGCTGCCAGCCTGGCTTCTTTAAAGCAGGCCGTTCCGCACGGTACAAAGTGCAAGTGACTGGTGGCCTGTGTCTGGGTCTTTCCCCTGTGCTGTGGCCGCTGCCACTCTGCATGTGTTGTTTACATCCCCATGGTAACTCCCCTCGTTAAAATGCTGGAGTTGGCATTGATGTTGGCAGATACTGAAAAAAAAAAAAGAAAAGTTGGGCCCAGACTTGGTTCTTTTCAAGAAAGAAATCAGAGAGAAGGGAGGAGCAGAATCCATTTTCTCATAGGATTTCTTCTCTCAGTAACTCTGCTGTGGCCAGCAGAAGGTCAGACTCTAAAAGACACGAAACTAGGCAAGCTTTGTACACAGTTCCTTTCACTTCCACCAGCCTTTGCCTAGATTGTTCCAGTTGGCACCAGAAGGACAATCACTGTAAGAGAGGGTCTCTTTCCTGCTTTGGCTGCAACCTTTGAATCATTGCCTCTGAGCCAAGGTTCAAAACTAAAACAACTAACCTTTTGTCTTTGTTATTAGCATTTACTTAGAGGTATGTATATTTAGTATCGCTGAAAAAATATGACCCCAAGTGCCAACCCAAGGCTAAGCAAATGGTTTTTCCAGCTCAAAAATAAACGTTTGCCTGGACTTCCTGATTGCAGTAGCTAATATCATTGCTTCTAGTGCTATGTATAATTGGGAAAGCTAGCTAAACACACTTTACTAAGAAAGACACATTCACTGCTGATGTTCATGTGCTTCTCTCAACCAAGCATCTGATGGGCAGGGCTTCATCGGAAAAGATTTCATGGAAGACAAAATACAAGGAGGACTTGATTTAGTAACAGGATTAGTCTTCGTAATGTAATGGGTATGCAGAATTGAATGTTACTGCTTTGTTGTGTAACATTCCTTGTATTTTCTGTTGCTGAAGAACAGATTACCACAAATTTAGCAGCTTAGAACAACACAAGTTATTATCTCACAGTTTCTGTTGTTCAGGAGCCTGGGCAGACTAACCTGGGTTCTCTGGTCTTGTCTCACAAAGCTGCAATCCAGGGGTCAGCTGAGGCCATGCTCTTAACTGAAGCTCATTCCAGTAGGGGCATAATTCAGTTCCTTGTGATTGTAGAACTGAGGTCCCCAGATCCTAGAGGCTGCCCTCTCCATAGGCAGCTTACAAGTCGGCTGCTTGCGTTCTTCCTGGAGAATGTCACCATTTTAAGGCTTTAACCTAATCTCCCGTTTCATTAACGCAAAGTCAACTGATTGGTAACTTAATCACAGGAATGATATCCCGTTATTTTCACAGTGCCCCGAAACACACACACTCAAGGGAAAGGGATGTACCCCAGGGTGATATCTTACATATCTTCTTGGGATTCTGCCTTCCACACTCCCCAGCTGAGCATTTGGGCCAGGTTTTGTCCACTCAAGTCATATCCTTTTTGCCTTCCTTATAGTGCCAGAAAAGTTTAACTTAAAAATTCCACTCATTCATTCATTCACTCAACATTTATTATTTCAGCCTTATATCAAGCATTGTGCTGTAAAACTTGGTAAGCTTATTGTCAGGCCTACAATAAGTCTTTGAGAGAGAGAACTTGTAAACCCTTTTAATGGTTTTCTAGCAATACAGTAATTTTATCTTGTTTTTTCAAAATAACATCTTGCTAGAGAAAACAATAAGAACCTAAACACATGGTTGGAAGTACACCTCTGCACTTCACCCTGGTAGATGGAGTTACCTAAAATGATTAGCGTAGAGGACGGTAAGAAAGAGGAAAGGACATGCAATAAGGTCTGGCCAAACTGGCACTGTATTTAGATTTATTTACTTCTCTGAGTTTTTACTCTCTGTCAAATGCTATATTAGCCACTGGAATAACAAAGATGAAAAACTGCATGTAGATGTGGGTCCCACCTTCAAGAGCTCATAACCTCCTGGGACAGGTGCTCCTATAACAGCATAAAACTGCACATGATCACAGGAAGTACATCTGCCAAGTTTACCCAAAGGAGAGAGAGAATCAAAAATCAGGAAGAGGCAGACACTGCTGAATCTCAGAGGAGTATGATGTTTAACAAATAGAAGGAATCACAGAAGCAAAGTAAACAACATAATTCAACTTCAACAGGCATTACTTACTGGAATGCATACTATGTGTCGGGCAGCAGGGTTTCAAATACGTGTGAAACATGGCTCCTCCCCTTGAGGATCTGCTGTTTAGTTGGGAAGACACGTGTAAACTTGTGGCAAATGCTGCGGGAGAGAAATACACAGGGTGGTATGAAAAGGCACGGGAACATGAACGCCGTGAGTGCCTTTGGGGAATGGAGAAGCATGTGATGTAGCTGGATGAAATTATGTAGAGCATGTGTAGGACTGGAGGGAAATGAGACACTAGGGAGGGGCTAGATCCACTGAAAGACCTTAACTGTACCAGCAAAGATTTCAAATTGGTCCTATGAAGCAGCAGAAACTCTCTGAGCTGTTTAAGGAGGGAATAGAGTAATTTACAGTGTAAGTTCTCAAGTTGCACTTCTTGGATTCAGATTCTTGCCACAACCCTGACTACCTTTGTGACCCGGGGTAAGTGGCTTATCCTCCCTAAGACTCAGTTTTGGTGTTTCTAAAATGGGGATAATTCTATACAGGAATAACTAAGATAATATATTTAAAAAGTATAGTGTCTGGAACATAGTGTTCACACCATAATTCAGCTATAATATAGTAAGGTTCAGTATATGATATATTATTTATTATTATTATTATTATTATTTTCATGATCAGATCCATGGTTTGGAGGAATTCCTCTAGTGATTTTCTTGAAGATGAGCTGAATTCAAAGAAACGGTAGGAGACCACTGTTGAGGTGTGTGCTTCTCAAACTGGGGAAATGCAAAATAAGTATGAAAAAACCTTCCCCATTTTACTCAAATATTTGGAGGAAAATATTCTTATTTTAAGATAAACATTGGTATGTGATGGAATAGACTACAGCAGGAGGTTTTGAAGCCATTTCGTGCTTTTGATGGTGTGCACCAGGGCTGTAAGTCCCTGCTCTCCTTCCAAGAGGGTTGCTTGGCCATGATTTAGGGAAAGCATCAGTATGGAGTTGCACTGTCTAGTCTGTGGCTTCTTGATTTTAAATTTAAATTAATTAAAATAAAAGTAAATAAAATTTAAAAATTTAGCACTCCAGTTATATGAGCCATATTTCAGCCACTCGATAGCCACATGCAGCTAATAGCTACTATATTGGAGAACAGAGAACATTTATTTTCCTCATTGCAGAAAGTGCTGTTGGACAACACTACTAAGCCCATTCTATGACAGACTGGGGCTCCTCTAAACCCAGTTCAAAAATAGCAATGACACTAAGGATGGAACAAAAGGGATAGATTTGAAAAATAGAACTGGTTAAGACTTGCTCTGGGGCCTACCTTCCTCAAATTCCCATTAGGCAAGAACTTTTAATACACGCCTCCTTTTTAGTGGGGCCTTTTAATCCAAGCTGCCCAATTTCTGATGCTGGGTGATACAGAAACTCAGCATGATTTGGGAAAGTGACTTAGGCTTGGCATAATCTGGACAGATGTGGTTAATACCTATGGACAGAGAGTGTTTATCCAGTAAGAGAGCGAGAGGAATTGAGAATCACTCCCAGATTCTGGCGCATGCTAGGTACTCAAATATTTGAAGGAATAAATGAACAAATGAATGGACAAACAAATTAGCAAATACAATGAACTCTGTATCTATGGTGATGTCATTATATAATATGGAAAAAAAAAGAAAATGGAGCTGGTTTGGGTGAAATGTGATACTAGTCTTAGAAGCACAGAGTTTGTTGGAAGTGTCTGGGGTATGCAGTAGTAAATGGGGCGTTGGCTCTTAGGAGAGGCATTTGGTCAGAGATAACACATTGGGTGGTTAGCAACATATGTACACGGTGCCTACACTCCTCACTCTTGAGTCACTGTGATCTGAAAATTTCCATCCCTAAAACTTAATCAACTTCCACATTTCTTAAGTTTACCTGGATAACTGATGATCAAAGCTTTTGGTTGGCTTGAAATAACAAATGTTAACTCACCGAGCTGAAAACACTTCCAGCCAAAGCAAAGAAACCAGGTGTCTTAGTTCAAATAAACTTATTGTCAGAATTATAGTATTTTTACTGGGTTTCTTGAGATTCTGCAAAATCCTAATTCTGGGGCTTCAAAGGCCCTAGATTGAGACAGCCACTGCACAAGGTGATAAGTGCATCCATCTGAGTAGATGAGACCACCTAAAGGAAGATTGCACGTCACCAGGAGGAGAGAGCCGGGAACAGCTGTCTGCACCATCCCTGCACCCCAGCTCATTCCAGAGAGGCTTCCTATGAGCTCAGTTGGAAGAGTCCCAAGAAATACACTGTAATGCTAATGCAAACAACTCCCAATTAGGGGAGCCTTCAGGGGCCACTTCCCCAGGCCTAAAACAACTGTTTTCTTTAGGCCAAGAGGAAGCCAGAGGTTATCCAAAGACTAGCCTTGAGACCGGGTTAGCCACTTGGCTACCTTCCTCAAATTCCCATCATGCAAGAGCTTTTAATACACGCCTCCTTTTTAGTGGGGCTTTTTAATCCAAGCTGCCCAATTTCTGATGCTGGGTGACCCAGAAACTCAGCATGATTTGGGAGGGTGACTTGGGCTTGGCATAATCCGGACAGATGTGGTTAATACCTATGGACAGATGGTGTTCATCCGGTAAAATCAGGCACTTTATTATGTTAATTAATCCAAGTGGGACCCGGAAAATACAATATTAGCTGAATTTCCTGTCTAGCAAGGCGATCGGTGCTTTCTGTTGGCTTAAGTCAGAAAATTCAATATCCTGGCATAACAAGGGATGTTCTGGAAATTTTTTTTTCCCCATAAGGAAAAGCTTTTGATAAAAGCTAGAAAGGCAGAAGTGCTAATGGAGCTAATTTAAAAGTAGAGACCCCAGCCCCTCAAGGAGGGCCAGCCAGCATCTGCAAGGAGCCAGGCATCCCTAAGCAAACCCCAGCTATCCTCAGGCCTTAGCTGGGAGGAGGCAACAAAGTGATTCTCACTTTAAATTAGTCCAATTAGCACTTTTTTTTTTAAGAAGAAAAATGCTTTTATTCAAAAAGTGGTTTTCTTCATTTTAGCAACCTATATATTAAAAAGATTTCTCTGGGTTTATGTTTTACCATTTAGCAGCTGTTCCTGCTTAGAAAGTGCTGCTTCTCTCCTTTCAAGGGAGGTCAAGTAGTCAGGGGGTTCATTTCCATCCATTCTCGCTCCCCTTCCCCATGCCTTTTAAAAATGTTGCATGCACTTATATGGGGATAGAACAGAGAGAAAATAACTTTAAAAATATATATATTTATTTATTAATTTGGTTGCTATGGGTCTTAGTTGTGGCAGGCAGTCTCCTTAGTTGCAGCAGGTGGGCTCCTTAGTTGTGGCTCACGGGCTCCTTTGTTGCGGCACATGGGCTCCTTAGTTACAGCATGCATGTGGGATCTAGTTCCCTGACCAGGGATCAAACACGGGCCCTCTGCATTGGGAACATGGAGTCTTAACCACTGTGCCACCAGGGAAGTCCAGACAATGTATTTTTAACTTATGGCTACAGAGTCTCTGTGTAATTGCCAGGAGGCAATCTGTATACAAGAAAGAGGCTGGGTTTCGTAGTCAGGCAGACCTGAATTGATACTTTGGCCCTATAACCTACTAGTTGAGCGACCTTTGAACTCAGTTCTTCATTGGTAAATGGGAATAACCATAGCTACCTCACTAGTTGTGAAAAATGAATAATTTGAATTGATGGCTCTGAGGGGTATGGCCCAAGGCCTGGAACCTGGTAGGAAGAATCCCCACTAAGTCCTAGTATTTGTCATGTACCAGGCACTGTGCTGAGTCCTCTCTATGTATGACCTCATTTCTCCCTGTCACCCCGTGAGGTCAATTTGACTCTTTGGACTGTCATTTGAAGAAGCTGAAGTTTGGAGAGGCATCCCAAATCACCCAGCTGGTATTTAGTTGGTCCGGGGTTCAAAACCAAGATGGTGGGGTTTTGCAACTTCATGCCCCTCACCACTCTGTATAAATATTTGTATAATATGTGTGATTGTTCTTTTGCTCAGCGTCCCAACAGTACACAATGAAGTATTTAACGAACGCTTTCAGCACTGCTTTCAGCATCCAGCCCCTTTGCTCAAATCTCCTCTTGTTCACTTTTCACTCAAAAAAGGGCCTTCTCCCAGATGTAGATCCTCTCCTCTCCCTTTTTATGTATATTTGGTGTGAACTTTTTCTTTTTCCGTTGTCGTTGTTGTTTCCTTTCTTTTTATGAAGGCGGAAGAGACGGAATTTCAACAAGCAAGCGACGGAAATCCTGAATGAATATTTCTATTCCCATCTCAGCAACCCCTACCCCAGTGAGGAAGCCAAAGAGGAGTTAGCCAAGAAGTGTGGCATCACAGTGTCCCAGGTAAGAAGCCCTCAAAGGGCTCAGCCCATAGCCTGGCCATGGTGGAGTCACAGGGCAGAGTCTTGGAGGTCTTGCTTTCTTGAACTTTCATGCCTTGTAAGTTCCATCAACTTAAGCCTTAAAATGGCAAGGTCAGCACATGATGTGCATAAGAAAGTTTCCAAGGCAATACCTGGAAAAACTTCAGAGGAACCAGCAGAAGTAGGAGAAGACTAAGTACAGTGTAAAAACAGGGATAGGGTTCTTCCCTCTGAGCTCTCCGTTGCTTCAAATGGGTGAAGAATTCTGCATGTACTTGGAAAGCCATCTGAATTTCTCATGTTATTTTCTCAAGCATACTCAATTCCTTGGCCCATTTTTTTGCCCAACCCAGGAACTTTAAGAGTCAGTGAATGGAACGTTTAAATGAAAGGGACTCAAATGTCCTCTCTTGATGTCCTCACTCTGTAACTGATGGAGTGTACGAATTTTAACATGTCACTATGCTTGCATTGGAATGATTGCACAAAATGTCACTGAGTGCCCCCTTCCCCCAAAGAGCAGTAACCGTAACAGGTGCCTATTGACGTGGAAAGACACATGACATAAAATTTTTATGGACCTGGAGTGTTCAGCATTAATATGAAGTAGAAAAGTCAGCAAGTTTTATATGTATCTACATTTTGTCTACACAAAGGATCCATCCAAACTTCTTACTCAGTCTGAACCTCAAATACCACCACCAGTCTCTAGTTGAGACCAGTAGGGATAGTCAAGAAACCTCTCAGAGAAAGCTTTCCTAAGAATTATGTCACATGCAAGAGAATCAAATGTACTAGTGTTTCCAAAAAGGGCAAGGGTGAGGGGGAAGTTGGGGAGAAGAGGCCTACTTTAGTGAAAAACTTCACTTAACATTTTGTAAATGAAGTAGACGCTGTTTTGTATAAACTGAGCATCTGTACTTCCTTGAACTGAATCCTGGCTTCTGCTACTCCCTGCCGGGTGCTGATCCCATCAACCTGTGTTTAGCTAAGCAGAATTAGGTCTAGTCAAAATAAAGAACTCCACACAGGGGATCTGCAATGAAGAGATTGCCAGGCTCTCCCCAGCACTCTGTGTGTGATTTTGCAGCAGTCTTGGAAACCTCCTTTCAGACAAGGCAGAAAGAATCGTCTCCTTTTTAACCTGGACCTTCCTCAGGTACTTGGACCCAGCAGAAGGTCATTTCCAGTCTTGACAACCCTGGGAAAGCAGAACATCAGTGGTCTAATTCAGGTGGCCTGATTTTTGTCTAGGTTTCTTACCATTCTTGTCCAAATCTAGACCCATTGTCCACAAGAAAAGAGAACTGATGTTTTATGGTACTTGCTGCATGTTTGTGGAATGGTTCCAGATATAAACCATATCACTAACCCACAAACAGTGAATTTCAGTCATGGAATCTTCTGCTGCTAAAGTTGAAAATCACTATATTGTTTGAATTCAAATTCTGGGATTTGGAATTCCAAATCCCTATTGAAAATAGAATGAACTCTTCAGGATCTAGTCGGTATTGTATCTGAATAAAAAATGGAATCTTGGCCTATTCCAGCAACCTTCACATCCTTCATTATGGAAATCCAGGGTGCAAATAGTTTGTCCATTAAAATGATTATTTACATATATTGTATCACCTTTCTCTTTCCCCCGTCCATCCCAAGGCGATACCATTCTTCCTTCCCCATCATATCACTTCCTCCCAACAATAACCAGACTGTTCTACCATTGCCAAACAAGTTCCAGTGGGAGACAATATGATATCATAGAGCGACCATTTGCTAGGAGCATGTTTATGCTGAGTCAACCATGGGATTTTAGGAACTCACTCTTTCTATTTGGGTCTTAGTTGCCCCATCTCCAGTCATGGTTGGCTGGACCACATGATATATTAAATCTCCCTCTATCTCTAGTTCTCAAATCTAGGAGATGCCTTTGACTGTATCTTTCTTGTTTTTTGTTTGTTTGTTTGTTGCTTTGGGTTTTTTTAAAACTAAATTTATTTATTTATTTTTGGCTGAGTTGGGTCTTTGTTGCTGGGCACGGGCTTTCTCTAGTTGCGGCGAGCGGGGGCTACTCCTTGTTGCAGTGCGCGGGCTTCTCATTGCGGTGGTTTCTCTTGTTGTGGAGCACGGGCTCTAGGCACATGGGCTTCAGTAGTTGTGGCTCACGGGCTCTAGAGCGCAGGCTCAGTAGTTGTGGCGCCCGGGCTTAGTTGCTCCGCAGCATGTGGGATCGTCCTGGACGAGGGTTCGAACCCTTGTCCCCTGCATTGGCAAGCTGATTCTTAACCACTGCGCCACCAGGGAAGCCCTGTTTTGGGTTTTTTGTTGTTGTTGTTGTTAATAATCACCCCTCCATCTTGAAATTCTCCTACTTTGGCTTCCTTAACATTGTTCTCTCTGGAGTTTCCTCCTTCCTCTTGGGCCACTCCTGGTCAGTCTTCTTAGAGGATCTGCCATCTCTACCTATCCTAAAAGTATTGTTCTTTCATTAGCCCCCATCTCATCATGTCCTAGCCCATGGTCCTTAATTATTTTTTAAGACACATATTCTTTTAAAATCCACTTACTAGTGAGTCCTCCTGTGATTCCCAAACAAAAATATGCTCATACACAGAAACCCATCTATTGACCATCCTCTCCTTTGATCCCAGAACAGCCCTTCCTCTATTCTAGTGCTGCTTGGAGTATGATCTACAGAAGGCAGCATCAGCTGGGAGCTTGTTAGAAATGTAACCTCTTGGGTCTTACTGTATAGCACAGGGAACTATACTCAATATTTTGTAATAACCTATAAGAGAAAAAAAATCTGAAAAAGAATATACATATATATTTATGTGTGTGTGTGTATATATATATATATATATATATATATATATATATATATATATAACTGAATAACTGTGTTGAACACCTAAACCTAACACGATGTTGTAAATCAACTATACTTCAACTTAAAAAAAATTTCTTGGGTCTCACCCCAGTCCTGAATCAGAATCTCTGGTGGAAAGGGGAGGAGGCTAGGGATCTGTCTTTATAAGCCCTCCATGCACACTTGACTTTGAAAAGCAGTGTTCTACACAGTTAATCGGAGTGGTCCCCTCCGTGCTCACAGCTGCAAATATACAGCTCTTTGAATATCCCCATGAGACTTCTCTTCCGGAACGCCAAACTCATATATCTTACTTCCCACTGGACTTCACCATGGCTCTGCCCACGGGCTCTTCAAACTTAACATGTTCAAAATGTGAATCAAACTTTCCCCAGAGAATCAGTGATTCCTTCTGCATTATCTGTCTCGGAGTAAGTCAGTAATCTCTGTATCCCTAGTGCCTAGCACATAGTAGACCTTGTCAATGATTGTTGAACAGTGAGTTAATTAATGAAAATACCGATTCTATACATTGTTCAGGGCATATGACATCCCCCTAGTGGACGATGCAGGAAATGCCTGAACTGACCCAGCATCTTCCCTGCATGAGCATCTATTCTCCTGTAGAAAGGAATCATCCCAGGACCGGTCCCTTCTCCACCCTCTTCCTTCTCACCTTCTGTCACGTAGCCAATTTAATTAGACCACAGGCATTTTCTTTCCTCCTCAAAAGTCATTCCAGACTTCCTTCATCTTTCCCCCTTTCTTCCAGCTCATCCAGCTACCTCAGAAAAAATCTCCCTGCCTCCTTTCCTCTCTCTCTGTTCCACTTAGAAGTCAAAAACCAACCACAATGATGATTGATTCCTATGAATAGTGAAAGTTACATCAAGGAAAGCATGAGCCCTGGTCTGGGAGGATCCCACATGCCGCGGGCGGCTGGGCCCGTGAGCCACAGCTGCTGAGCCTGCGCGTCTGGAGCCTGTGCCCCGCAACAAGAGAGGCCGCGATAGTGAGAGGCCCGCGCACCGCGATGAAGAGTGACCCCCGTTTGCGGCAACTAGAGAAAGCCCTCGCACAGAGACGAAGACCCAACACAGCCAAAAATAATAAATAAATAAATAAATAAAGCTACTAACCTTCTAAAAAAAGAAAAGCATGAGTTTGGGAGTGAAATTAGATAGGCAGTGGTCCCTAAATGGACCCAGAAATGCCCTTCCTCTTCCAGTTTAACTCTCTTTCTGTAGGCACCAGCATTTACAATAAATAAAGCATTTTCTCTTGAGTTTTTTTCTCTCTTGTTTACTAATATTGCAATGCTATGTTTTGATTTTTATAACAGAGGCTTGGCATTTCTGCTTCAGTAGGAGCTATATAGGTCTATGAAGGATAGCCTTATAAGATTTTTAAATTTAGCTAATGCACTTTAAAAATAAGTGTAGTTTTGCAAGAATTTTCTTTATCTGCCATTGTTGGGATAAATTAAATTACATGTAAGCTGTGGTACATGTGTTACCAACTTCTCCTTCTCTCACCAAATTCATGGTTTGTTTTGTAATTGTATAAAACCACAATATTTTAGTTTGAAATCACATCTGAAATATGGGGTATAAAACTCTCCTTCCTAAGGCAGGATTATGGGAGTAAAACTTGAATTTCACTGTGTCTCCACTTGTGTCTGGCAGAGGTCTTGGTATAAAGAGAACAGGCATAGAATCAAGCCAGGACAGCCACTGTGAGCCACATGAAGCAAATAAATTAACAAATGAAAGTAAATTACGTTTATTTTGTGTATTGGTGTTAACATTTAAAGCCTGGAATTCAAAGGAATAATCAGTGCTAGGCTTCAGTTTTTCCTCATGTAGATAACACCAAGCTTTGCACAAAATACTTAGTGAAATTTATTGGATTGAATTATATTGATCCTAAGGTCAGTAGTACAATGCAGCTAAGAATCTAGTCCATATTAAAGTTATTTAACTAATAAAAATGTGAAATTAATCCATCCATGAAAGCACCCCTATGTTGATATAGATTTATTTGGCTATTTAAAGGTCTGTGTATTTTGATTGCCCAAAGTCAGCTTTAGCATTGGTAAGTAACAGGCATTTCTCCTGAAATGCTAGGTTTATTTTAGTGTCCTATACTTAAGAGGTAAGCAGATTTAAAATGCTTGCCCTGAACTAAAAGGGTCCTAGTGAAATGAACATCTCCTCCCTAGAAAAATTTTTGTCACAGTGGTTTTGCTAGATTGTGTTATATTAAGCAAGAGAATCTCATTTTATATAGTTGCTCCTCTCCAAGCCCTTCCTTCAGACCTTTTAATTGATGTTGCAAAATCAGAGCTAGGATGAGACCAATTAGCCTACCTCTTCAACCCTCTCATAAGTTCTTCCTTTTCTTCTGTGATGTTTGTGCAGGATGAACTGGTAACTTTCTCCTCTTCTTTTAAACCGCTCTAGGTATCAAACTGGTTTGGAAATAAACGAATCCGGTACAAGAAGAACATAGGTAAATTTCAAGAGGAAGCCAATATTTATGCTGCCAAAACAGCTGTCACTGCTACCAATGTGTCAGCCCATGGAAGCCAAGCTAACTCACCGTCAACTCCCAATTCAGCTGGTTAGTTTTTTCTTTGAATTGGGGGAAATGTTCTCCATTTTTATATGTGCTTTTCCTACACTGGGGTTTTCTTTTAATTCTTTAGGCTATGGATGGGTTGATTTATGTAGTTGATTGTCTTTTTTACTGTTGATGCGACTTTGGGTTTTTCTTTTCATTTCCAAAAAGCAATGTGTTTTGCTGTTTATAAGATGGACTTGTCTGAGGGTTTGCACTAATGTGTCTCTTTAAGTTGGACAGAGGTAAATTGGTTGGTTTTGATGAGGAGACCTCTAAATTCTCCTTTCAGAGATTCTAATAAGTAAGCTTGACTTAGTACTTTGAGATAGTCCCTTGGGGTTCAGGCATTTAGTCTGTCTCATATGAAGTTGTTGTCCTTATCTATTTTGCTGTTCCTATTACATGATGTCTGGGTCATCTACTAGCAGGCATTCTTTGAAGGAATATTCACTCTTCTTTAAATATCTTATTAAAATGTTCTGGTCTGCAAAGCCAACTATGGTGATTGCTATCCATTGTTTATAGTTGTCGTTCTTTACTGTTTTATTGTGTTGGTTTTCTTTATGTAAACTACAAAGAAAATTGCCAGTCGTTAATTCAAGTGATTCAGATTCCAGTTTTCCTGTTACAGTATCAGTCATGTGCCGTGCTCCTGGTTTTATTTTAGTAAATGTGCATTGTATCACTAATTTCAGAGTTAGCCTAACATAATATATTTTGGGGGTGTGCCTTGTACCATCAGTTCTTAATTTCCACATGTGAAAAAAATAATCAGTAACGCATAAAAAATATAACCTTGGTGTTTGTATGCTATGGAAGGCATGCACGTTGGTGCTTTTTTTTTTAAAGGGAAAACCAGAAATATTTCTTATTAAATAAGTATTTATTTATTCAATAAGCCTTTATTAAATAAGTTAGATTAAGATATTTCTCCCCATAATGAACCAGATGCATTGACTTTGGCTGTGGGGTACATGTCTAAGAAAATTGATGCCCCAACTTTAAAGGGTCACAAATTAAATATGTTAGATCATAATATGACTTTTAAATCTAATTTCTAACATTTGGGGGTATGTGGTGTCTTTGACCTCCCCGCTTGTTTGCCCACTAAAATAAGTCCTCTTTCTACCCTGTGGTAGATTGTTATTGGAGACATGTAAGGCTCCACACACTAATGTCTTCTGTGAGCTTCTAGATGCTTCTAATTTGTTATCATAAAGTTCTCCAAGTCACTGGGCTGTACCATCACAGCTTTCTTTTGTTTAAATGAAATCATGCATGAAGAGTGGCCTGGGCTTTGTAAACATGGATATGGTAAGACAATGTAGAATTCAATCCAGTTTCATTTTTCCCAGCACTCCAGATTAGGTAACCATGGAGAGCATATTTGCTTTTTGAGGTTTTGTGTGTGTGTGTGTGTGTGTGTGTGTGTGTGTGTGTGTTTCCTTCTCTTCTCATCATGGTGTGATTGACAAAGGATCAAGGCTCACAGGTTCAATAACCAGAGAGTTTCCTTCTTCCCCATCTGGTCAATTATTAAGCATTTCAGACCCAGCAACACTAGTTGAATTGTACTGCTAGGCAGACATTTTCACTTGTCTCTTTGGAAGAAGTACAATTCTGTCAACATTAGCAAAAACACATTCGATACTCTTGCAAAGGTTATCATAATGCAAAACAGATATCAAAATGACTTTTTCCTGTCCCTGATATATCTGCATCGCAGATGGCTTAGCATGATTTATGAACAGTCTTTAGAAGGGCCCCGTGGACTCCCTTCATTACTAAATCCCTAACTTTTTATTCTTTCCTAAAGCACTTGAAAAGAGAAAAGTGAGCATTTTAACCCCCTCGTCTGTGTTTAAGAATTATTTTGGCTCTCTTGGAATATCAGTATGTGATTATAGTTTTCTAAGGAATTTTTCTGGTGGCTTAAACTTCATGTGACTATTCTGAGCACAGAGTAAATTATTATGGAAAATTTGAGCTAAGCTTTCCAGTGGTGCATAAGTTGCTGGAAATAATATGCAGAGGAACCCCTTTGTAGTGCTTTTTCTAAAATAGAGACAAAAGAAAATACTATTGTATATGTGCAATAGCATGGAATTTTAAAAGATAAACGGTTTAACAGGAAAAGTTATAAATGGGTTTTTCTGTCTTTTCTTTGCTCTTAACACAACCCAAATCGCTACACAGATAAAGGGAGAACTTTAAAATGTTTCAGCTTTTCACATAGGGTGTTTATATAATGTTGTATACCAGCTCTTTGATAATTCCTAAGGGTAAATAATAATTGAAATAGCAAGTTTTAAATAAGAGGTTAGGAAGTGAAAATATATTTTAGTTGAGTGTAGAGTTCTGGAACCTGGGAACTTTTTATATCCTCAGTATCGAAGCAGGAGTTCTTTCCAGAAGCTTTACTAAATATAAATACTCATTTCTACTGCAAGGAAGATATTTTGCAAGTAAATCTTATTCCTTCTAGAGGCTTTTGTGTGGAGAGCAGTACTTCAGTATCTTTATTTAGGCCTCTTCTAAATATTCCTGTTTGTTGATATATGCCTGGCCTCCTATTTCCTTAAGCCTAATTCATAAAAATCACGTAGGGCTAGGGCCTGTGAGGAATTAACAAGTATTCCGAGATACTTGGAATGCTTCATATTTTACACCAGCAGAGTTGGGCAAAATGGATGGAGCAAGGAGGAAGAATAGAGAGAAGACAAGAAAATTAAGTTTTGAAAAAAAAACAAAAAAACAAAAATGGGGACGAACTGAAGCAATAGTTAATAACCCCGGGTCCATAATTCTTTTGGAGTGACCTAAAGTGACACCTTCTCAATTTCCTATTTTTGATGAGATTATGAAAGCAAGAGTTAATATCTCAGAAAAATAAGGCCCTTTTAGGAAGGTTGGATTATCTATTTTGGAAGGTTGGAGAACATTTTAATATCCAAGAAGAAAGAAATTGGCTTATGGGTTACAGATATTTTCTGTGGCATAGCATCAGCATTGATATCTTAGCAGGACCTGTGATTAGCTAAGCAATCCCCGTTTTTCTGAGGCTCAGAACCCACAGATTTGAATTCTCTTGCTTAGTTGTATGTGTTTGTGTGTGTCAAGGACAACAGTAGATTGAGCCATGACATTAGTTAGCAGCAAGCCCTTTAACATATTCTTTTTTTTTTTTTTTATTTTTTTTTTATTTTTTTTTTAAACATCTTTATTGAAGTATAATTGCCTTACAATAGTGTGTTAGCTTCTGCTTTATAACAAAGTAACATATTCTTATTATGCCCCTCGTAGGAAGTTTGGTGTTCTTCTGGGTTGGTGGAAGGTTATCATATTAAGACCCTGGACACTGGCTTCCTAAGAGAAGTTTATGTATAGTACACATGGTTAGAGAGGAGGTAACACATCCAGAGAAGTTGACTGACACTGCTAGTAAAGCCATAGGAACCCTCATGGTTTTGTTTTTTAAAACCAGTGAAAGAATTTATCCCATTGATGTTTTCTGCTGTGTTCTTTCTCCCTATGTTTCTTCCCTTGTGGAAAATGAAAACACGGCCTCCTGGAATTGGAACTCTAGAACCTGGACATGCACACCTACTGAAGGTTATCTGGTTTCCCATTGAACCAGATAACCTTTCCCTCCTGTACTTTGCCCTGAGTAGAAAGTAACAGTGGTTTTATTTTAATTTGGAGGGAAAAATCATGAAAAACAGAGAAGTGAGCATGATATAATTAAGCTTACATCCAGCAAAGAGACTCTATCTCTGAGCCTCCAAATGGTATAGGAGGCCAATAGAGTCCAGTACGATCAGACTGGCCACCTAATCTGTGTGAAGCCTTGATTTCTAGATTGCAGAAATTAAGGCGATACTTGCCATCCATCTGCTTCCTAAAAATGCTGTGAGTTATAATGAGCTAATACTTTTAAAACACCTCAAGTTCCTTAGGAAGAAAAAGTAAATTCATTCTTGTTCTAGGTCATTGGTTCTCAATTTCAGTAAAGTTGCCATTTTTGGCTGTCACAGTTGTAGGGGGATGGATGTTCCTGGCATCTGTTAGATGGAGACCAGGGATGTGTTTGACCGTCCTACAATACGTAAGATATTCCTCCACAACAAAGAATTATCTGGCCCAAAATGTGAATAGTGCCAAGGTCAAGAAACCCTGCTCTAGATTGAGATATTATCATTAGTATTCTATTTTTTGGATGTTGAAGTTAACTGAGTTTGGGTTTTGTTTTTTTTTTTCCCCCTGAACAAATGTAATTCTCTTGGAGACTCTTTAGAGTAGAAACAGAGTGTTCAGGAAATTGTCTTTTAGGAAAATGGCTGTTAACACGTCTCCACATCGTGTTTGCATGAGCAAATGCATCAGAATCTGTAGGTGATCTATCACTTCTCTGTCTAGTTGAGTGCAAGTTTAGCTTTGTACATGCCCCAGCTGTCTGGTTTACGGCTTAAACGAGCTGCTTGCCTCCCTTCCCAAGCCGAATTCAGAACCTTTTAACCTTCAAGCACGTCTTAAAATGTGCTTCTAGTCATTGCCATCACTTTATAGCCACCTGCAGGTAAGGTTCCAGACTGACCTTCTCAGCAAGCCAGGTAATTCTGTTTTAGTTCTTTGAGAATTCCACAGCACCTCCGAGTGAGCCCACATGCTATTTGTCTATGAATCACATCCTTCCCAGGAGTTTATCCAATCCAGGATAAGTTCTTTCCAACTTCCAGTGCCAGATGAAGAATGAGTCTTCCCCTCATTACTTAGATGTTTGTGTGGACTTGTGTCTGCCTTATTGCAATATTCATGACACCTGGTCTCTTTCCTCAGTGAAATCACTGCCTCTAGTTACTTATCAGAGAAGCAGAAGCCATGGCTGTGTTGTACGTGGGTGTACAGAGACAATGAAATGCTGAAACAGCATGGCCAAAAGCACAGGGACTCCTTCTGCAATTACTGCTCTGATTCAAATGCATTTGTACATGAAGTACATTGATATGTGCATATTTATCTCTATGTACATTAGGCAGGCAGACATATTTACAATTTATCTATGCACATATATTTTTTAAATCATCTGTGTCAATTGCAGTGTATATCTTGTAAATGACACATTCCGTGCCTTCATGATTCCATGGGTGCCATGTTCCTTGGCATCAGTGTAGCCCTTTGGAAGTTTCTCCCATTTCTCAGTCTGTGTGCTAATTTCCAATAAACCATCAACCAAGCATGTAGAGTGTATGTTTATTACATGGTATTTGGTTGGGAGAGAAATAAGATACCTGGGCTTCAAACTGAATACTCTCGGGGGAAAAAAAAATTCTGATATCCTATAAACAATTATAATTTGGGTTCTTAGAGCTGCCGGTTTTTGGTTCTGATAACATCTACCTGTGAGCATGTGTTGTAATACTTATTATAAAATGGCTTTTAATATTTAGGTTATATTGCTGTGGTTGAAAGAAAGATTTGAGAGGGATGTAACTGGGACGCAGATGCCTGGGTCTTATATATCTTAACATACGAATGTGATCTGTGCTACGCACTGCTTCACCCACATGTTGGGGGGGGACTGTTTGAAAGATTTGCACCACATTAATGGAAGGAAGGCCCAGGCCAAAGCCTCTGCCCACTGATTGGGTGTAAGCCACACCTGGTCAAATCTTGTACCTATTTTGCCTAAGATCAACTTTTCTAATTCCTTTCAGATAAGCTAAACCGAGAAATGTGTGCCAGATGACATACATAGGACATGTTTCAGAGTTATCAGGATGTCACAGTTCTTTGGATGGTGCTTGAGTTGTCCCCCACCCTCCAAAGAAAGCAATCCCTTTTTCCCATGAGAAGGGAGTTAAGAGTAGAGGATCCGTCTGTGTAGCAAAATACTCAGCTGGTTCCTTGCATAAGGATGAACACCCCAAAGAACAAAGCAGAATGGAGATGTTCCTTAACTTAAGGTTGTCCCCAAGTAAATTGTCCTCAAGTAAATCATTTGGTTCCTCTAAATGGCTCTTGCCTTTGAAGGATGAGGATACCATGAATAGTTGAGGAGAGTGGCAGAGTTTAGAAGTCATTGCTAGTTAAGTGGTCCTGCCATGGAACAAAAAAACCTTCTGTTCAGCTTAGCTGCAGCTCTTCATGTGAGGCGAGACAGCTCTCTAGGACGGCACAAATCCCTATTTTGGGATAAAAGAGAGTCAGAGCTGGGGCATGAATCATTGTTGGGCGATTCCACACGGATGATGGCTGTCTCAGAATTCAAAGGCAGGAGTGCAATTTGAGCAATATAGGGATGGAAACAGTAGAGTGGAACTGACCTGGGTCCCTGAGGTCTCTCCTTTTCCAGGCTAACGTCATGTTTTAACCAAACCTTGCACGTTGAGCTTTCTTTCCTAATGCGCTGAGCTGCACGATGGCTTCAGAATAATATTAAGCTTTCCCACGGCCTTGTGTTTAGGTTGAGGGGGGACTAGGTTTACCACAGTGGAACCGGTGGAACCCAGGTGGTGCCTACAGGCTAAGTCTGGGAGAAAGCTTCAACTCTAGGAGGAGGAAGCAGATAGTTAACTGCTCTTCTGGAGACTCACTTTATTATTATTATTATTATTACTATCATTTCATATTTCATGCATGCTTGAGAATTCCTGGTCCATTTTCTGTCTCATCTTCCTCCAAAACGGCAGGTGGCAGAGAAGAGCATATTATTCTCACTTGTTTTTGCAGTCCTCATGGTTCTCTTGGACTGTTTGCCACCTGGCAGGGAACATCACCTTCTTTCTAGAAATCAGGTGACTCATATCACAGGGCCAGCCCTACTGTGCAGCGTTGCCTTCATGCCCTCCCCTCCCAGGTGCTGCTCCCCATGTGAGAGTAGACGGGTGTAGCATTAGTTTATTTAGAATCCAGCAGATAGCTCACGTGCTCCATCGTGGTGGCAGAAGTACCATTGACCAGCCTGTAGTCTCCAGCCCGCAGTCCCCCAGCCAATCCTAGAATTTTAGAGGCATGAAAGAGAGACCTTGGGTCTGGAGTCTGTCTCCAATTCAAACAGAGCAAGTTGAGAAGAATACATGTTTCCTTTCTCAGCTTGAAGCTGCTAAGGGGAAGCAGTCCTATGGGCAACTTGCAGTGAGATGTGGGCTTCGCATAACATGAATGATATGCACCCTTTATTGCTTGCTCTGTTCTTCATGCTACTAACCAGACTCTGTTGATGTTGTTTTGATTTCAGTTTTTATTTGGGGGGGGTTGCTTTGCATGTCATTCTTCCTCTTGGCTGTTAGTTGCGGGGGTTAAGCCTTTTCCTTTCTGTGATTCAGGTGCCTCACTCTTTCCTTTCCAGGTTCTTCCAGTTCTTTTAACATGTCAAACTCTGGAGATTTGTTCATGAGCGTGCAGTCACTCAATGGGGATTCTTACCAAGGGGCCCAGGTTGGAGCCAACGTGCAATCACAGGTAGGGACCCAGCCAATGTGCCGCCAGGTGAATGCTTTAGCGCCCAAGAGCCCTCAGTCGGATTGGCAACTCCTGCTTCTGTCCAGAGAGAGAGACGGACAGACAGACAGACATGTAGAAACAAAACCTTACCAACAACCAAACCGAATCAAAGACAACCATTGTCGTGGGGAATCTCGTCCACACTTTGTGAATGCGTTTGGCTCTGGCTTGTCAGTCACACTAGGAAGGCAGGAGAGCGGCAAGCACAGGGTGAGGTGACTAAGGCCCGTCGGGCAAGTGGACCCAGTGTATTCTTTGCTCATGAAAGGGAAAGGGAGGAGGAGTTGAGTCCATCAGTTCACTTTTCAGGTCCCTCTCTTGTTTGTTGCTTTTCCACACTCAACATTTGCCCGATATAGAGGTCATGAATGAGTAGGCACATACCTTAGTATCTCACGTTTTCATTTCAACCTTGAAAAACACCCAGCCAGCTTGACTAAACTCATCTTCTTAGTCATCCTTGAGGTCAAGGGACTTGGGTTTCTGGTGATGAGTCTAAGTCCATGCTGGGGCACACAAATCAAGCGTGTGGTGTAAACCCTCAGCGCTCCCTAGTCAGCAGCTCGCCTTCACGACGGCTCAGAAGCCATCCTCCTGTGTCAGCACACAGCCTGATGTGACAGGGTGAAGTCCTGTGCTCTGGGTCAGAATCGCTAGGGAAGTTCTGAGCCAAGCCCATCCAGGCTCCCACCCTGCAAGAGGAGCAGGAAGCATTACATGCCTGGAAGAGACCAACTGGCCGGTGATTCAGCCCCCTGCACAGGAAACATAAACAAGTTTGAGGAGATATGGTCAGACTTTGGTCGAATGACTAAACAGCTGGCCATCATTTAAGTCCTCAGAAAGACAACATTAGTCGCACACTGCTCTCTCTGTGAGGGGGCTGGCCAAGCCCCTCTACACAGAACCTTGACTTTTGTAGGATCCCCAGCAAAGAAGTTAGATAGGATGATCTGGTGGGCAGGGAAAAAATCCCTTCACTCTCCCCACTCTCAGCCCCTCTATCACCCAGTCCCTGCCTTCTCATGCAGCATTGTTGAATTAGTTTCAGTGTTGGGAATCCCAGCTTTCTTTGACCATTTTTCTGTCTTGCTTACTGAAATCAGAAAGGATAGTGGATTCGGCATAGAGAGGAGGCCCAGCCTCCTCCTAATGGTTCCTTTCCCAGGAAGAATGTCTCCAGTGATCGCATTAATTTGGCGAGCCCAAGTGGTAGCCTGTGTGCTGATGATGTGCCTCCCTTTCCCTACATCTCCCTGACTAATTTCCTCTCTGTTGTTGTTCATCTGTTTAGGTGGATACCCTTCGCCATGTTATCAGCCAGACAGGAGGATACAGTGACGGACTCGCAGCCAGTCAGATGTACAGTCCGCAGGGCATCAGTGTAAGAAAACAAGGCTCCCCCCCTCCCCACCCTTTGTTTTTATTCTATCACTGTCAATTAGTTCAAAGCCATAGGGCTCAGAATGCCACTTAGTAGGACTTCTTAGCTTTACGGTCACCTAGTTTCTTGTTTCTGTATCGGTCATGCCATCGGCAGCATTCTACCCTCAAAAAAAGTGGCGATTGGGCAGGCTTCATGCAGGCAGCTGGCGTCTAGGGCTGTCACACGCAATCAGTGTTTGCATGGCACCTGCGGCCACATGCGTTCAGCTGAGAGGGGCTGCTAAACAGGTGACACCTAGTACAACAGTGGTAGGAAATGTCCCCACAAGCGGGGGCCTGGGAACCTGGGGAGAAAAACCAGTAGCCGAAATCCATTGCATCCAGGTCTGTCGTCGTAAAAAAAAAAACACCTTTCTCCCATCTAAGGACGATTAAAAAAAATTAACAAAGAGGCTGGGTATGCTGAAGGGATGGGGAGGGGTGCAGACCATCTTCTACTTGTTCTTGGGTGCGCTGGCGGCTCCTGACTAGCATGAAAATTCATAGCGACAAGCTATGTCGCACAGAGTGAAATCGATCAGACAGACACAAGGAGAATCGAGTGTAGATTTGGGACAGCAATCCAACTTGATTTCTCAGATCAATCGTCCGCTATCTCAGCAGCGATGACAGCAAGCTGGGACAAGAGGGCAGCCTGGAAAAGGAGGCTGTTCTTTAGATCAGAGGTGATTTCCTGGGCTTTTAGAGGTCATAAGATGCTCCAGTAGAACTATTGGCTCAGAATTGTCTAAGAAAACTATGATTGGATGATGGTAAGGATTTTTTGTTGTTGTTTCTGTTGTTAGGATTAAAATAAATTGGGGATGGAGGGAAGGAAAGGTAGGCATAGTGTGTTGATGTAATTCTAGCCTATACTAATTGAGGTATGGAATCTGCAATGAAAAAGGTGATAGCTTTTTAACTCTGCATTGGTGAAATCATATATGACAATGGCCAGCCTGGAAGGAAGCAAGAGGATACCAGCTGTTTCATCAGATGAGGAACGGTTGAACAAATTAGGAATTCTTAGCCCATTAAAGAGAAGGTTTGGGTGGTAAGTAATAGTTTAAGACACGCTGTCATCAATGAGAGAGATTGGATTCATCGTGAATGATCTAAGGGGAGGTAGGATAGATCACTGAGTAGAAGATTCAGGGAAACAGATTTCACTTCGACATCTCAAGGGCCTTTGTAAGATACAGTCAGAGTTGTCCAAAGAAGGAATCTTTTGCCTCTGGAAGCCAAAAATTCCCCATCATTGGCACGTTCAGACATTGTTTGGCTAACTACTTGGTCAGGATGTTGTAGAAGGGACTTAAGTACCAGGTGATGACTGTCTTGGTGACTTTTAAGGCCCCTCCCAATTAGGAATTCTTTATTTTCTACCTTCCTTAGGCAGAATCTCCTCTGAGCTTATATAGTATTTATCAAGTTCCTCTCTGGGAGGGAAGGAGGGAGGTTAGAGCTGACCCTGTTAAACATACTCTGGGCACCTGTGTCCCTTTTTTAGAAAGGGTTTCCAGAGCAGAGGGATTTTTCCCTTCTTGCGCTTATACTAACTATTATTCCTGTATTCATGGCTGACTTGTCAGACGCCTGCTTAGAAAAAATCCAAGATACCATGGTGGAGAATTATGTTCTCAAAAATGGATTCCAAATGAATTAAGTTATTCTGTGTTTGTATGGGGAGGTTCAAGCACATAGGCATTTATCCATTGCCTGCATCTTTTTGAGCTAGAAGATCGGTCTTTCCAGAAGAAGTTTTGCTCTGTATGTGTAAGTGGAAGAGAGGAACATGAGGAAAGTATAAGAGTGTGGGGAGGAGACTATGGACACACTCAGAAAGAGAACTGCAGAAAGTCTACATGACTGGGCAGGAAGTGGGGCTGACAGTTCTGCTATTTGGCATCTTTCTTTCCTAATTGGGTAGCACAGAAGAGAGCGGCACTCAGACTCTGGGGGGTCAACGTTGGCCCCTCTGACGTCATCTGGTGGGCTGGGAATCATTTCTGAAATAGTGTAACCAAACATGTGCAGATCATTATGTCTGATTACATAAGCCCACTGCAAAAACTGGGCTGGAAAATGCCACTTGAAAGAGTCTCTCATTTTGCATTAATTTTTTTTCCCTGTGAACTGTTTATTTTATTTCTGGGTCTTTAAGACACAGGGTAAATGAATCAAAGGCTGATCATGATACGGTCTGTTCCTTTGGTATCAATTTTAAGTTGTGCCACCTTGCAGGAGACTAAGCTTGTGAGATGTATTTTTAGAGAGTGGTATTAGATGCCGAGGCATGTGTATGTGCAGAGAGGGGCACTGGCTGTTAGGAGAAATGAGAGAGAGAGAGAAAAGGAGGTAGACAAGAAGAGACAAGGACAGGAATGAAAGATTCGAGCCAATGAATAGAAATAAACAATTCCAAAACCCATGGCGGCAATGGAATTCCCAGCTGGGCTCTGGATTGTGTTTCATTCAGTGGAGGACATTTTCTGGGCAGCCTTTATCTACTCCCCTGCCTGGGTTTTCACAGCACTCACATCTTATCCAACCAGTGTCTATTTTAAATCTTGTAGAGTTCAGACGGCTTGCCTTTAACTAAGGCCATTTAGTGATCGTGTTGCAAGGTGTGGTGGTAAGAGCCCTGCGGTGGGAGTTGGGAGACTCTGGTCCTTGTAACTCTCATGTGCCCATGGGCAGGCGTCAAACCTTGTCTTTTATAAAATGGGGCCAGTAATTCTCACCCTTAGTACCTTCATGACTGTTTTAGGGAAAATGAGAAAATAGGTAGGAATGGGCTTGGTAAAGCACAAGTTTTTCCACATGAATGCAGCATGAAAAGTTATAAGTGATAACTTTCTAATTTGACCTTTTTCCTCCTCTTGTGTGAGCAGTTTTCCCAGTAGGTAGTTCCTAGTGAGGATAGGTTAGGACACAGTTGTCACTTTTTTCTCTTCTGATGGAAAGGTACACTTTCGACAAGGATACAGAGTTATGCAAGGCCTAAAGACCCCCTTCCTTAGCCAGAGTGAGCGTTAAAGGCCCTGGGTCTTTAAGACGCAGTGTAAATGAATCAAAGGCTGATCATGATACGGTCTGTTCCTTTGGTATCAATTTTAAGTTGTGTTAAATTATACCTTTTTTGAGTGCTTTGTATTCTCAAATGACAACGGGCAATGCTTACTGGGTTTAGAGTGGCTCTCAGTGATGGAGGGAGATTACTTCACTTCTCCATCAGTTAGACAGACTGAAAGATCACTTAGCTATCACATCCACTCTTTCGTTTCCCTTCCCACTGCCACCATCCTCGTTCTAGAAATAGTTCATTAGCTAGGCTATTGTGATTATTTCCTAATTACCGTTACTGCCTTTAGTGTCTCCTTTCTCCTGCACACATCCCCAGAATTTTGTCATTCCTTGCTCAGAAATCAAGAGCACTTCTCTATTGCCCAGCTAAGCAAGTTTAATCCCTGTGTCAGACATTTTCAGAGTCTTCCGCGCTCCGGCCCCATCTACCTATCCATCCCCCTCACTCCCCAAATCACACTGACTCTCCCACACCCAGCTCCTCCTTGCTGTTTGTCTTCTTCTCCTTAGCCCTCCTTCCCCTCTTCTCTCCACTTTATCACACACACACTCCCTTGCCTTATAGATATATGCACAGACACACTCAATCAGTCTTTGTCTTTCATTCCCAAATACGCATGTGGTCCCAAAATGCATATATTAGTTGCTCAAAACATGTTTGTTGAATGAATAAATCAGAAGACAAGCTACCACTGAATTAAAAAATGCCACATTTTATGTAACAGCTATAAAATACCTAGTAATGATTTTTCTCTTAAATGCCTTACTAACCCACAAATAGACTATCTTTTTTAATTCAAAAAGCTTCTTAAGTCTTTCTTTTTGGAAAAAGTTTCTAAACTTTTTGACCAAGGCAGATTCTCTGAGAATTAAGAGTCAGATCCGCATTAAATAGATGAAGTTATAGAGTGATGATATTATCAAGAGAATTATCCCTTTGAATTCTTTAACGCCTTCTTTCCTAAAAGAATCCCCTTATCAAAACCTGCTTGTGGGGTAGCCATCTACATAGCAAGAGAACATCGTTTCTTTTATTTTTTTTTTAATTTTATTGAAGTATAGTTGATTTACAATGTTGTGTTAATTTCTTCTGTACAGCAAAGTGACTCAGTTATGCATATATTCTTTTTCATATTCTTTTCCATTATGGTTTATCACAGGATATTGAATATAGTTGTGCTAGACAGTAGGACCTTGTTGTTTATCCATCCTGTATATAATAGTTTGCATCTGCTAACCCCATACTCCCAATCCTTCCCTCCCCCATCCCCACTCCCCTTTGGCAGCCACAAGCCTGGAGAACACCGTTTCTTATGGGGTTCTCACTGCTTTCTCTACCAGACGTGGAACTAGAACCTGCACAAACAAACAGGTGGATAGTGGCAGCAACCTGAAGTCAGGAAACTTGGATCCTTCTTGTGGCTTTTCTTCTGGCGAGTCTCTTCATCTCTGTATCATTGCTTCATCTGTCAAATTTATCCCACCAACAAGCTCTAAGGTCCTTTCAGCTTAGTAGTTCTGGAGCCCTACAAGTATGGTTTTTGATTCCTACTGTTCACTCAAGGGACACCAGGCTCAACTGTAGGCTCCTCTCTCCAGAAAACTCTTTCATTTGAGTTAGTCTCCGCCATCTTTTCTAGCCTACCCTATCGCTTCCCCTTTCAGTTGGATCTTGAGGGAAGGAGGAAGAGCTTGCATTACATGAACTTCTCCCTTTGAATTCACGGAGATTTGTGGTAGCAGAAAGCATTAGTCTTTAGGGTGAAATTATTTTTGATTATTTTAAAATGTGAGCAGGGACTTCCCTGGTGGTCCAGTGGTTAAGACTCGGTGCTCCCAATGCAGGGGGCTTGGGTTCGATCCCCGGTCCGGGATCTAGATCCCACGTGCCACAACTAAGACCCAGCGCAGCCAAATAAATAAATAAATATTACAAAACAATAATAATAAATTTTTAAAAAATAAAATAAAATGTGAGTTAAGGGAGTGAGTTCACTCCAGCCACATCTTAAATGTTGACAGAGACCCCTATAAGATTTTCATTATTCAAGAGATTAAGTGAAAATAGAAATAAAGTGTTAGTGTTCTCTCTATAAAGGCAAAGTGCCATTAACGTCAGTTTATGACAGAAAAATCTCATTGATTTTGCTTTGTGATAATTATAGTAGTGGAAAAATAGAGATGAAGCTTTGATCTTTGTAAACCATAACATACGTGTTTTCATTTCTGTTTTTGCTTTCTCCCATGTTAGGCAAAGGGACAAAAGGACATTTACGAAGAAAATAAATAAAATATAGAATCATTGGGACAAAAATAGAGAACTATTTAAGTGAACACGTTTCAGGCATTTAGACATCACAGGGGTTACTTGGTAATACTTGGCCACCTGCCATCATTTTCATTTTTTCTTAACTACTTCTGAGAGACCTCCTTCCACTTAAAGTATATATTAATAAGATGTTGCCACATGTGGACTTGTAAGACTGGGGAGTGAGGGTGATAATTAAAATCATATGCAGATCTTTAAAAACTCACTTTAATTATATGAAGTTTTAATTGTTCTACCAAGCTGAATGTGAATTTTGAAGATATTAAAACATATTCAAATGTGCTCCCAGTTAGTTGCCTTTGGGTACCTTCTGGTGCTGCAGCCAGGGACCAGTGAACAGCCCCAGTCTGGGGGGTAAAGGGAGTGAGGATAGGCTTGAACATGGTGAACCAGTCTCTGCAGGGTTGAAGGCAGCAGTACAGAGTAGATGGACTCCCACCTTCCAGAAGCTTATAAGCCTGGCTCTCCCTGATGACAGAGCCAAAGGGAAATAGAGTAAGTCCCTTTAGCTTCTTACATGATGAGGCCTTTCAGCCTTAATACCGTATCAACTGAGCATTCGAGACTAGAGCAACATTTTATTTGAGCCCACAGTAGTTGGAGAAGCAAAAAAAAAAAGAAAAAAATCCCAATATTGTAATTTCATATGCAATCCACTGTTTTTCACCAGCTGCCAGGTGAAAGTCCTTAAAGGTACAGAAGATGAATGAAGCCAGATCATTCAATGGCATATTCAAATATTCATGCATTCATGTATTCATTAATTCATTCATCCATTCCTTCAATAAATATGTCATCAACAGCATTTTTGACCTCGGGGAATGAGGCTACATCATAATATATCCAGGTCAAGTTGGAGAAACCCTGATGCCAATCAAGATGTATTTTAACTTTCAGTCTCATTCAACACTTTATCTGAGATTAGGTTTCCTGTTCTTGGAATACTAGGACAAGGGAACCAATCAACTCTGTAGTTTAGGAGGGAATTTGAAATTAAGCTATACAGCAGAAGAGAGGAATTCAAGACCAACCAGCAATAGTTTGAGAAACCTACTCCCCGCCGCACAAAAAAGCCATACCATGGACTTACAATAAAATAAGTATCCTTCTGTGGAGATTGTTTATCTCTTTGTAGAAGTAGAAGTAGTCACAAAGAATTTTCTTGATCTCAAACCTAGTGATACAATCACTCCAAACATGATCACATTTATAATGTGTGTACACATCTTTCACTTCTGCCACTTTCTGCCTGTGTAACTGTAGACAAGTCACTTTCTCTCGAGAAGACTCAGTCTCCTGTACTCTAAAAAGGACAGTTGAGCTGGATGATGTCAAAGGCCTCTTCCAGTATCCCTGTTCTACTTATGAGCATGATGTTTTTTCCATTCCCAAGAAAATACAGGAGGAGAGGAAATACTTCAAAGCTATAAGGAAAAGATAAATTTGTGTTTTGGGAAATAGTCCTATCTCTGACATGACAATGACGCCATGCTATTTTCATTGGAATTGATGTGTTATAGCATCCTGTCCAGTTGGGCCCGCATTTGTGCTTGCAGCCATGCTGTCCTTGGGCTAGGATTGGGTTAGCTGTTCCAGACTCAAGTCGACCCCGCCTTCTGCTTGATGAAGAAAAAGCAATTGCAACCTCAAAAGGGCAGTTTGTTTTTGCGGTTGCTCCTGAAAGTGGCATAACCCCTTTAGACCTAGGCAAATATTAAGCTAATTAAATTGGATGAATTTAATTGTGGGGAAAAGTTAGTATTGATTTCAGAAGATGGCCCTCTTCTTGCCCTCTCGGAAGGAGTTCCACGTTCTTAGACAAGTTTGTTTTCAGAGAAAACATTAGACCTCTTTTTAAGAAAATCCAGTTGTTATTTTTAACTTTGGGACATTTTTAAAATCTCTACTTATACCTGGCTCTAAGTGAGTTTGGGGAAATTCTGTTCCACATCTCTAAATATTAAGTATTTGGATCCCTAAATATTCTCCAGATTCACAGACATATAAGGCAGAAGGCATGACTGACTTGAGTCTGGAACAACTAACCAGGTTAAGTAAATGAATAAATGCTTTATTTGACAGATTTATTGAGAACCTTCTGATATCCAGTATCAGGAATGCAAATATCAATAGGACATGGTTCTTGCACTCTGTAAAGTCACAGAAAGCTAGAAGGGCTGGGAGTTACCTGGTTCAGTCCCCTGCTTCACTGAAAGGGCAGGACTACACCACCTTTATATAATCAATATAATATGATTTTTAAAGAATTTGGGGAATGGCCATCATAATTTCCAACTCTGTCCGCCACTAATTCATCTAACCTAATAATTTTTCAAGCCTAAGCCAGACGTGTCTTTGAACTTATCTTGACTTGAACCTTTCTACATGTCTAAAAACTCTTTGGGGCTTAGAGAGGTCCAGTCTCTGTTTCAGGTGACCAAAGCCTTCACTGTCAGCCTCTGCTTAGATGTTCTTTCCTTCCTACAAGTCAGCATCCTTGGCATCATCTGGGAGCTTGAGACCAATGCAGAATCACAGAATCTCCTCCAAACTGTTAAATCAGATTTTGCATTTTAGCCAGATCCCCTGGTGATTCCTAAGCACATTGAGCTTGAGAAGCTCTGTTCTAATGGGTAAAGCCTTTCAATGCTGCCTAGGATTTACCTAAGAGAAGGAATTATGTAGCTATCTTTGCATTAAGGATTCTACCTTTTTAAATTTTTCCAGTTTTATTTTGAAGTTTTCAAACATATGGAAAATTCAGAAGAATTTTATAGCAAAATTTACGAGTATGCTTACCACCTAGATTCTGTCATTAATGTTTTACTCCACTGGCATCATCATATATCCATCTATCCATATGTGCATCTTTCTGCCCATCTATCAGTTCATCGTTTTTTTTTTTTTGGATGCATTTCAAAGACAACAACAGTATACTTTCACCTAAATAAATACCACTGGTATGTATATAATTAACTAGAGTTCGATATTTGTTTGCAGTTTTTTCCTCTTCTGAGGTAAAATTTTACACAATTAAATGTACAAACCATAAGTGTGCATTCTCTAAGTTATGACAAGTGAAATACACTTGCATGTAAATTTCCTACTCTTTACTTTCTTGGGTCTACCCCTTTCTCATAGTTTACAAAAGCAAACAAAAAAGAAGGAAAAAGAAGAAGGAACAGAGCACCAAGTTATCCACAGAACAATAGTCTGTTCTTCTCCAGCCAGTCAGGTGTTCCCCTCCCCCTCCCACCCCCAGCCACTTCTCACCCCTTCGCTCCATCTCATAGCCAAACTCAGCTAAAAAGGCCACTTAAAACTGAATAAGATGGTTTATTCTATATTTGCCTTCGGTTCTGACTTGCTGTGCCTGTTTTTAAAGGGACTTACAGCCCTTTTTCATACTAAGAACTTTCAAAATATATAAACGTAGAAACTAATGATATTTGAAAGTTAAATTATAGTAAGATTTCCTCACTTGTAAGAAATTACATTTCTCCTCTTTTAATCTTTTGCCATTTCTCCCCGTTTCTTCTGTAGTGTCCTTTAGCTTGAAGTCCAATTCATTTTCTGAAACCTCCCCCAAACTTCTACAAACTTATTGTTTTTCAAAGTCACACGCCTGTCTAAAATCCTACTTTATTTCTCCTTCGGGAAGTGATCTATCCTGGGAGAGTGGAAGCCAGCCTCAGCCGACCTGTAGACCTTGAGGATACTCTCTCTGTTAGAGGATGAGGTTCTCATGAGGGAAGTTTCAGATCCCTTTCTCACCAGAGCTCAGGAGTTCTAGAGAGAACCGGCGTAACTACTGAGGGTTCTGTGCCTTTTTAGAGGGGTAGAAGAACAAAAGCACAATTAATTACATGCTTCAAGTTCTGGGGATAACTTGAGCTCCACCAATATCCATACTAAGAATACTAATTCATAATAGTTATTGAGTGCCCTAATCCAATGTCTTTATAAATATTCTCATCTCCATTTTACAGATAGAAAACGGAGACTCAGAGAAGTTAAGTAGTTTGCCCAAAAGTCAAATAGCCGGTCAGTGATAGAGCCAGGGTGTGGACCAAGATGGTCTAACTCCAAAGCTTCTGTTCTTTCCCTTTATCCAGATGGACCCTTGAACCTCTGGATCTTACGCTTAATGAAGGGAGGTGTCAAGAATCTTATAGTAAGAGACTCCGTTATGTTTCCTAGTAATACATATTTTGGAGCCTGGCTGATATGGGAAAGAACTATAAGAACTCAGTTATGACTATTCTGTTATGTATCCTTTCAGGGTAGCCTATAGAAGGCTTAAGACTGGTTGGTTCTTTTATTAAAATTAAATCTAAAACTTATATAGTAAGTCCTCCCCTGGATATAGCTTACTCTTCACCACTATTATGTCATATTTGGCTAGCCAACTTAACCAGGGACCCAGTGATCATACACAAGAGAGAAGAGAGATTTTAGATCAAGTGTCTCTTCATGGAGAGATTTGATGGTTCACTAAAATAGATGGCAAGACTGTTTCAGGAATCTAGGTACCAAATATCAATAGAGGTTTTGTTTTGTTTTGAAGTTTTAATTTGGGGACAGTGAAATGGAAGAAGAGGAAAATTTTGCCTGTTAACTTAATAAATTATACATGTTAAATAATGGTTTTGGAGGATGGAAGATCAGCAGTGAAGAAACTGGGGCATTAACTATAGAAGTAACAGTTTTTCCTAGACCAACAGAAAAGATGAGAAGGAGCCACCTTGCTTCACTGGGCCAGGACTTCTGTCAAGTGTCCCCCTTTGTTGACACTTAATACTTGGCATTTTTAATAATTAAAAAGATTAAAAATTTAAAAGAATAGCTTAAAAGAATAAGTGCAACAAGGTACAAGGATAATAGATGAATGAATCTAGAAAAAATAAATAGAAAAAAATAATAGCAAATCTTAAATTTAAAAGATCCAGGAAATAAGAAAAACAGAGAATTAAGAAGAAAGAAGGCAATGGAATGATAAAAAGGCAGGAGATGGATAAAATTGCATGTGAAATGGCAAAATGAACATTAAAAGCAATTAAGATACACAAGTAGGGCTTCCCTGGTGGCACAGTGGTTGACAATCTGCCTGCTAATGCAGGGGACACGGGTTCAAGCCCTAGTCTGGGAAGATCCCACATGCCACGGAGCAACTAGGCCCGTGAGCCACAATTGCTGAGCCTGCACATCTGGAGCCTGTGCTCCGCAACAAGAGAGCCATGATAGTGAGAGGCCCGTGCACCGTGATGAAGAGTGGCCCCCACTTGCCACAACTAGAGAAAGCCCTCTCACAGAAACGAAGACCCAACACAGCCAAAGATAAATAAATTAATTAATTAAAAAAAAAAAAAGATACACAAATAGTAAAGAGGACAATAACAACATAAAATAAGCTAGAATGAGTGGTTAAAATAAATAGCCTCCTCTAAGAACATACTTACAAAGATTATAAAACAGATCAAGTAGTAATAAAATAAGGAAGTGGTATAAAGCAGTAAATTAAAGAACAATTATAAAACAATAAGAGAAAATTAACAGGCTAAAATGACATTTAATAATTGTATTATTAATAACTAACACTTTCTGACTTCTTCCCATGTGTTAGGCACTTTACATGCATTAACTTATTTAATTCAATTTTATTAAAATAATTAGGACATTAAAAATGTAAACAAAAAAAGTTCAGTGAGGGATGAAATCAGGCATCAGAACAACAACAATAAAAAAGTCTAAAGGTTAGAAAAATATACCTATGGGTGTCAATTTTCATTCCTTGTCTGGAGTGATTGTTTTTGCTGTTAAATCACCAAGTACCTGCCCTGGTACTTCTCTAGATTACATGTTCTCGAAGTGCCTGGCACTGTAGATGTTGGTTCTTTACCCCTCTTGTCCTAGTAAGCTTGGCCTTTCCTAGAGACAATTGCTAGTGGTTAAAATTCTCAAGCAGTAGAATCCACGGCCCAGAACCTGTGGCAGTGGGAAAACATCTCATAATCCTACCCATTTTACAGGGTTTCGATCAGGATTATCTTCTCCTAGAAGTTCTTCCTGGTTCCTACATAGTACTTAGTGTGCTGGGCTTGGAATGGGAGTTCTTCTCTGATTCTTTTCTTTACTTCCTCTCAGCCGTAGGTTTCTGAAGAGGATTCTAGTTTGTATCCCAGCCTTCCATTCAGGCTTGGTACACACTAGGTGCTTAATGCATACTTTTTGAAGTGAGCCTACTTGAACCTATTGTCAAGAGGTTTTTCTTTTCTTTCTTTCTTTTTTTGAAAAACCAGCAACCAACTTGTGTCTGGATTTTCTGCCTGCTTGGAACCCCTACACATTTTTGGGTTTCTGTGGTCCAGAAAGAGTCTCTCCCATAAGAGAATGGCTTTTTCTTCTTTTTCTCTCTATTTATCATATCCCAGTACCCATCTTTTACCTCCAACTTCCATATACCTTATACCCAATAATCTTTACTAATTCATGCTAGAACTCTTTTATGGGTATGTTCAGAGACCAGGTATCTGTTGCTGTTTCTTCTCTTCCCTATACTTTTCTCTGGGGCAGGTGTTGTCTCTGAAGACTTGGGCTTGATCTACAATTCCTTCATTGATTCATTCATTCATATTCACTCATTCGATCAGCAGGCATTTTCTTGGAATTTACTGTTAACCAGTTGTGTTGGGCATTGAGACAGGGAAAATTAAAAAGAGGTCAAATGCTTCTTTTCAAGCAACTCTCCATCTTGTCAATCTAAGCAATCAATCTAAGTTGATTGCTATGTTTAACCTCCTTCCTTTGACCTTAATTTTTGTGGAATGGGAAAAACAACTGATTAATACCCTTGACAGGTAATTATATTTTGAAAAGAGTTGTGAAATCACCTGCTAACACACTATTCTCCAGGCAGAAGAGTCCCTCTTACCTCCATCTTTCTTCCTCAGACCTGGATTTGACCATTAATTGCACTGGTCTTTTTTCCAATGATCTGTAGAGGTTGGCCACGACCTTTCAAACACACAAGACAAAGACCCAAATTAGATGTGGGCTTTCCTTCCTACACTTTGTTTAAATTTTACATTTACTTTTTTTTCTGATTACAAATTAATATTTAATGTAGAAAATTTGGAGAATGCAGGAAAATCACTAAGAAGAAAATTACTGCTAACTTTTTGCTTGGCAGCCTCCTAGCATTTTGTGTCTAAGTATGTTTTATGTGAGTGTAGAAAAGTTAGGATCATATGGAACACATCATTTTGTAACCTACTTATTTTACTAAAAATATATTATGACTATTTTCCATATCATTAAACATTCTTCTCAAACATAAGTTTAATAAATAACTGCATAAGAGCTTGTTACCGGGAAAGTCCGTAATTGATTTAATCAGTCTCTACTGTGGAACATTTAAACTGTTTTCTTTTTTTTTTTTTACTATTATTAATAACACTGTGGTAAACATCATAGTACAGAAAATTCAGTACATATTTTGTATTATTTCCTTGAATAAATTCCTAGAAATGGAGCTGCTAGATCAAAGGGTATGAACAAATCTAAGGCCTTTGTGATGTATTATAAACTTTTCTCCTGGAAACTCCTATTAATTTATGGTTCCTACCAGCATTTTTGATCCTTCCCATTTCCTTACATTCTCAATAACAACGTCTTAGCAGTTTTTCAGCCTTTTTCAATTAACACATTATAAAATGCCATCTCATTTTTAGTTTAATTTAATTTGTATCTCTTTGATTTGCTAATGAAATTGAACATTTTTCATCTGTTTGTTAGTCTTTTTTATGCATTCTTGAAATGCTCATGTTTTTCCTATTGATTTCTAAGAACTCTTACACAAGAAAGATATGATTCCATTTCTCGCTTGGCCAATATTTAGAAAATAGAGAAAATTCTATTTCTCAATGGAGAAGGACTCAGGAGGAATAAGGCCCCAGGTCTCATTCTGTCTATTGCTGTGGAAGGTTCTTCAGAGTGAAAGCTGGATTGTTATCCTAGGAAAACTAAAGGCAGATCTATATGTGATACTGGTGGTGATCTTAAAAAAAAATTAACCCTGCAATTTGAACTGGCTTGACATTTTCTGTATTTCTAGTCTATGAAAAAACTCAGGACTATAAAATAGAACCCAAGAATTGTCTAAAACAACCTAGAGATACATTAGTCAGTCAAAACTTTCCTTGAAGATTTACCCTATGTCTAGTGTTCCCCTAAGTATTAGGAGTTGCCAAATAAGTCATTGGCTAGTTTATAGCCAGGCTGAAGAAATAAAGCTACATATAATTTATAAGTTTTCTTACAACCTTAGCTAAACTTAGGTCTAAAAAATGGTCTTTTGAGTGACTAGATGTTTTCTTGTATTTTGGAAGCTATATCTGTCTCCTTGCGTCTTCTTTTACCATCTGAAAAGTAGCACATTCTTCTAGATGATTGAATTTTGATGTCTCGCCATCATCACTCCCCTCTGCCCTTCTCATTCCCTGGCAGAACACATATAGAAAAGCCAAGTCAGACTCCTGAGCCCACAGCACAGCTGGAAGATTTCCACTGCAGAGATTGCTGGGACAATCTAAAAGGAAAAAAATTAAAATTTAAAAAATCAACCCAGTCTTATACTTGGATGAGAATCTCAGAATAAAAGAGGATATCCCCCAGCATCCACTGAAGATATCTGGGGTGGTGTCAAAGTAACTCAGAATTCTTGAGTACGTAGTTTCCAAGCACTTGCCTTCATTTCATAGGTAAATAGAATTCTCAAAACAATAGTATCATTCCCTAAATAAGGCACAGTAGAGCCTCATGCCCCATTCTAGCACGCTCCCCTCAACATTCTCTGTCTGCCTGTACCCCACAACTTCCCACCATCTCTCCCCCCTACCCTTCTGTTAGCTGTAATGACCCTGCAAACACTAAATGGCATTTGAGTGCATTAAGCAGCAGACTCTCCGGTGACATAGCAATTATGGCTCTGAAATAGATTTGGTGCGTCACGGAAGATAAGGGTTTTGAAAGTTTCTGTTGTGATTATAGCCTGTAACTCCCACAAATAATAGGCTTCAAAATAAGAGCCTGCCAACGGAGCCTTTGTGGCTTTGTCTCAGTGATGGCACGTAAATTGCTATTAATGTCCTAAGTGTACTTGAATATGCCAGTCTTTGGGATGTGAAGTTGGCTCGGTGTCTCTCTTTACGCGACATGTCATTGTTGGTCTGATAATCTGGGGTAATTGCTGTCTCTTGGACGGTCAGGAAAGTGTAAGAGGATTTAGCTTCCTGTGTGATGGTAAATAGCCTCAAGGTTTACACCACGAGTTATGTGTGTGTTCCGTAGCTAGCCACTGTTTCTCGTTCAGGTGTGTATACAATTCCTGTGTGTACCCTGCGTAGATGATATCCTTTCAACAAAGCCACGGCAAAATCAAAGGTTATGAAACTAAAATGAAGAATCTGGAGCTGTCTGTATCAGCCAATCAGATAATTTATACTGAGAGTAAAAAAAATACCCTTTGCTTGAATTTTTCAGATTTGGCTATATGAGTAAATATAATTATCTGTTGTCTTATAGAGCTACTCTTTTCCAGCATCTGCAGCATCTGTGTGTGTATGCACATTTTTTAGGTGCCATAAGTATTTTCTGAACACGTATTAGCTCTACGTCAGTATGATAAAGTGTGTGGAAATTATGTGTGTTTTTGTGCAGTGTGTGTGGATGTGTGTAAGTGTGCGTGTGCTTTAGTTTTGCAGGGCTGGGTGTAGAGGATGTTTATTCAGATATAAATAGTTTTCTGCACTAAGACACCTCTATTTAGCTAAAGCAAGCTGAGCTTATTTTTCTTTGTCTCTGAAAAGTTAAATAAAACAAATTTGAAGTTTTCACTTCCTGTATGTACATTTAACCTAAGGCCCCCCCCTAAGTCTGTGGAACATGGAAACATTATATGTAACTGTCCCATTTGCACTTTGAGCAGAAATCTAAAAGCATCCCAGCCTTAAACTTGGAAATGTACACTACCTCGTATCCTGTGCAAGCTACGAAAGGTTCAACCCAGACCATCCTCTGTGTCTCAAGTGCCTTACGTGGCAGTATTAATTCTGGGCCTTCACAACAGATGAGTTAAGGAAGGATGAAGTTAAGAAGGTTCCAAAATAGATCTTGATCTTGGAGTTGACCTATATGTGCATGTACTTCAGTCGTGTGGCGCTGGGAGCTGGCAGGATGGTGCACTGTGATGGTGCTGTAATTTTGCAGTTGGATTTTGACTGAGTGCCCTTGAGTGCATGCCAGATACAGTTGGAGATAATAACTTGTAACAAGAGAGTTCACATTCATACCAAGTGAACATGGATCAGGGTTACCATCTGACTCTACGGGTCTCAGCCCAGGGCTTCGCATCGCCAGTGTAAGGTAAACTGTATTAACTAACAAGGTGGTACCACACACAGTGATGTCTCAGAAGTATAACCCCCGAGGAATACAGTTTGTCTCGTCCAAAATCAAGTTTGGTAAGGTGGATTGAGGCTTGAGAGTAGAAGGTATTAGAATCCCCTGAAAGAATTCTCTGAGGCCAGTCTTGTGGTTCATAGGTTCTAGCACCTTGATAAACAGCGCATAGATTCCCAGAAGGTGAACTTGAGAGCATGAGTCATCTGCCTTCCGCCCTGAGATCAGTAGCAGCCATGCTCTGCACTTCATGCACCCCAAGCTTTTGAAACCTGAAATGTCCAGAAGCCGTGGCATATAGTGGGGACTCAGTTTGGCAAATTCTAGTTTCTGAGTCGTAGATTCCTGGCCTGAGAAGAATAGATGTTCACACTGAGTTTATGTACCATTATATATTCATCAACCAAAGTAAGAGAATTATTATTACGATTCTTACATAACTACAAAGTTACAGTGGGTACCAGCGTACAGATGGCTTTACAGACACAGGGACAGGTGCCAAAAGAAGCTTTCAAAGCATTCATTTCTCTATTGGTTCAACTCAAGTACTTAATTGAGCAGTTGCTCTAGCAGACATGATCCTTGTCTTCTAATGGCTTGTGGTTGAATGATTTAGCATCTTACTGAAGATAAATATCAAAGCCTGCCAGCCTTGGCATGATCAAGCCATCCCATTCTCCAGGCCCGTCGTGCTGCACTCGCCACTCTGCTCCTATGCCCCATTCTTTCAGGCCTTCTTTCAGTTCCTTGGAGCCTTTGGACAGGTTTCTCCTTCTGCCTAGAAGGCTGTTTGCCCCACTCTTTACTTGTCTACTTTCTGTTCACTTTTAGGCTGACTTTCCAGAAGCCCCAACCTCAATGAGTTCCCTGTTCCTCTGTCTCATAGCATTTATTACCATCTGGAATCTGTATTTGTTCTTTTGATATGTTTTGAATGTCTATTTCCCACAAGACAGCAAGCTCCATGAGGGCAGATGCCACATTTTTTTAAAATGTGCTATATCTACCACAGTATGCCTAGTACATAGTATGAGGTAGGCACTGAACACATATTTGTAGATTTTAAGAATTAAAGGATTGCAGCTAATAAGATCTGGTGCTCGCATGGATATTTACATAAATAAAAGCTGCTCGTGGTTAAATGTCAACATGAAAGGTCAAAAGGTCAGTGGGGGCTTCCCTGGTGGCGCAGTGGTTGAGAATCCGCCTGCCAACGCAGGGGACATGGGTTCGAGCCCTGGTCTGGGAAGATCCCACATGCTGCGGAGCAACTAGGCCCGTGAGCCACAGTTACTGAGCCTGCGCGTCTGGAGCCTGTGCTCCGCAACAAGAGAGGCCGCGATAGTGAGAGGCCCGTGCACCGTGATGAGGAGTGGCTCCCGCTTGCCACAACTAGAGAAAGCCCTTGCACAGAAACGAAGACCCAACACAGCCATAAATAAATAAATAAATAAATTTATTAAAAAAAAAAAAAGGTCAGTGGTACTAGAATGTAGAGAAGTGGGTGATGGTTTGCCCTGAAGCGACTTGCAGAAAGGAGGTAGCCCTCAGGCTGGGCCATGAAAGAAGATATGGATTCCTAGAGACCAGAGAAGGGGGTAGGCAAAGGCAAAAACCTCTCACTTGACTTCTCTGTAGAGTAGGAAGGAATCTCACTTTGGCAGTGAGAAATCTATTATTTCTTCAGAGCAGCTTGAAGTACTAACGTCTGTTCTCTACCAGGATATCTGTTCTCTACCAGGGTATCTGTTCTCTACCAGGAATGGCTAATGATACTGCTGATCTTTCTTAACCTTCACGGCAAAATCTCAGGGCTCAAGAGGCTGTGGTGGGAAGCAGACTAGCAAGGGGTATGGTGGTGTGACTTGGGTGTAAGGTCACCAGGGACTGACCTAGTGGTAAGTGGCAATCAGAGAGGATACCCCCAATAGGCAGGGGACCATGGAAACAGGAATCCTAGAGCCAGCGGCATGGGATAATCCAGGCAGAGGATCAGCTTCAGGGAAATGCGATGGCAGGCAGTAGTAGTTGGTGGGCTGAGGTTCCAGAGCAGGATTTCACTTACAAGAGCAAGTCACTACCTCATTCTTTTTTTAAAAAAATTGAAGTATAGTTGGTTTACAATGTTGTGTTAGTTTCAGGTGTACAGCAAAGTGATTCAGTTATACATATATGTATGTATATGTTCTTTTTTCAGATTCTTTTCCCATGTAGGTTATTACAAAATATTGAGTAGAGTTCCCTGTGCTATACAGTGGGTCCTTATTTATCTATTTTATACATAGTAGTGTATGTATGTCACTACCTCATTCTTAAATGAACTGAGATAAATAGGGCACTAAGCAGAAGCTAGGCAAGGGCTTGGTAGAGATGGTCACAGCCACAAGGAAGACATCCCCTGTATGAAGATATAGGTGCGGAAGGTCAAAGCAAGAAAAGCAGCAAAATTTTCTAGCCAAACTAGGCTACAATAAAAAATTTTTGGCTGAGAGTACATGTTCTTCCCAGACAGGGTTACCCAGATTTAGCAAATGAAAATACTGCATGGGACATACTTACACTAAAAAATTATTTGTTGTTTATCTAAAACTCAAATTCAACTGGGTATCCTATATTTTATCTGGCAATTCCTTTCCCAGGTCCCATGGTGGAAGCTCTATCTGCCTGTGGGTCTCAGCCCTCGAGAGACTAAAGATGGGCAAAGACCTACAGGCCACTTTGGGACTATGTCTATTTTGTACATTTTTCTGATTCCCAGGATGCCTGAGGTGGTGACTAGGAGACTGTTCCAGATGCAGGGTGGGATATCTTCCTGCTCCTTGTGCCCTGTGGAGAACACTCCTTGTTAAGATGGAATTGCAACAGGCAGTATCCAATGTTTTTCTCAATTGCTTTCCCTAAAAAGAAAACAGAACAATATAAATATGAATCATAATTACTTGTTTGGGATAAGCTATGAAGTACCAGATCTCCTTGATGCCTACCTATTAGCAAGAGAAACGTTCACTTCCTAGGTGTAAAAGTTACCTTGAACCCTGGTGCTACCTCTGCTTTGCATCTTGAATATTTTCTAGGTATACACAGCTCTTTACATGTAGTCAGACTGAACTGTGGAGGTCAGGGACCTGATACCCTTCTCTATGTCCATACCCACGATGGAGGATGGATGTTACAGTGCCACTAAATGTTTATTTACTTCTTCTTATGTTCCTCCAAGAGATATTTATTAAAATCTATGCTGTGTCAAGCACCGTGGTAGGAACTTTGGAATCAAAGATAAGTTCCATAGCCCTGTTCTCATGGTCCAGACGTGTGAAAGAACAAATGCAATATGGCGGCACAGGTGTTGTGATAGAGGTACATCCTGGCAGGGAGGTGCAGGGTCGGGGGAGATGACCTGGAGGTCTTATAGGAGGAAGAAAAGTTGCCAGGGGTCAGATACAGGTGCAAGGATACTTAAACTCAGTCTTGAAAAAGAGCCAAGGCAAGAGTGGCAAGTAAATGGATGAGTGGGGCACTGTATTCAAGGGGAAAGAAACAGGCATGAAATGGCAGCTCTGTTACAGGAATTTCTAAGTACCCTGATATGGTTGAAGTATTAAACCTGAGCATTGAGTTGAAGAGTCAGCAAGGTCCAGGACATGATAGACCTGATGAGGACATTGAACCTCACCTTGAGGCCAGTAGGAAGCCATTGAAGGTTTAAACAAGGAGGTGACATGATCAAAACTACATTTGTGAAAGATCACGCTGAGGGCAGCTGGAGAGAGAACTGTAGGGGTGCCAGAATAGCCATGGGTCTGTTTACTGTTGTAAAATTTCCCAGGGAAATTTTGAATCCTTTGTCCCTAAGGGGGCTTTCCAGTAGCATTTTTTCATCCCAGAGCATCTCTTGGGAAGTGCTCACAGTATAATCTTGGGAAAAGTCTATGCATATCAGGAAAACATAGTTCTGTCTTGATGGAACAATGTTGGATCTAGGGTGTGACTCCACTGTGTGAGCTGATGTCTCCCCTGATAAATGGCTGTGTGTGTGCTTGTATGTGCAAGTGTGTGTGTGTGTGTGTGTGTGTGTGTGTGTGGAGAGAGAGAGGGAGAGAGGATACATCCATGTTTCTTTGTTTTTCTTGCTGGCTGGCCCCGCCAGGGCCTGGGTTATTGAGGGCCTGGAGCACGTCCACCTCCTCACCCTTGCTGAAGGCATTGCTGGTGATGGCATCTGGCCCACATGCAGATCAAGCTCAACTCGGTGCTGACCTCAGCCGGTTTGTGGCAACTTTGGTGTATTTCTGGGTTGCAAATGAGAGTTTCTTAGTGCCAGGCTCGCTTGGGCTGTCACATCAGGTGATGAATTCTCTGCATCAACCGTGTACTGCTAAGGTAAGCTCAGAGGAAGAGTGGGAAAAAGAGCAGGATGGGACCAGCGGTTCTCACTCAGCCCAGCAGCCGCTGCTCTGGGCGTAAAGGGGTACTGGCTCCGCAACGGCGAGGGAGAGGCAGGTGGCCCCCTGAGTTCTGGCTCGAGGAGGGCAACCGAGGAGAGGGAAGTCAGGGCTTAAGCTGCAGTTCTGTGCTCCTGTGTCTGTCAGGAGGAAGCGTGCGGGTTTTGCCATCCACCGTCGCTCCATCCCCAGCTGCATGGCTAACTTCCTCTCCCTCCTCTGATAGGCGTGCTTTGCCTTATCCATTAGATGGGATTCTGGCAAAATGTGGTGTCTATCAAGTTATGTGGGTAGGATAGAGAGTAGTCATTTTTGTTCCTGAAACATTTTGTTCCCAAATGCCTTGAATTTGTGTTTTGAAAGTCCAGATTTTCTTAACTAGGAAATCTACTGCATTTTGTCCTAATTCTATATTCTATTAGCTTCCACTTCATGAGGTTCCAGGTCAAGCCTGCTGCTGGCTTAGGTTTCCCTTGGTGGAATTAAATGTTACACCAAGTCTTGCTTCCCAGGCCACAGGCTACAGAATTAACCTGAAAGAACTGGGTGTAAATGTGAACTCTCTCCCATTATGGATGCTTTGAGATAAAAAGGGCATATTTGGCTTTACAGATTCCCACCTCTGTAACCCCTCAGGGTGGTTTGCAACAACAGCATTTTACAAAGTGAGTGTGTCCCTTTAAAGGCTGGTTTGCATCGGAGAGCGAAGGAGGAAGTTGGGGTGCAGAAGAAAAATTAAAACAGAGGTCTTATTTTCCCGCCACCTCACACGGTTGTTAATGAGACCATCTTTGACTCTCACTGTTCCCAGAGATAAATAAACACACAAAGGCGGTGTTTCCTACTTAATATTCACCCGCAGTGGAGGAAGAGGGAAGGAATTGCTCCCCGGGGTTAACGTGGCAGTAAGCGAGGTCAGCTGTTTCCCAAGACGGTGCAGCCTCTGAACGTCTTACATTAAAGCTGGAATGATACAGCTGAAACAGCCAAAGTGATTTACGGGAAACCCGGTTAGGGTGGATTTGCTCGCAGTTTCTGATCTCATGGAGGTTTTAGCAGCCGCAGCAGGAGCAGGGGCAGACAATATGCCAGGGTAGAAAGCACCTCCAGAGAAAAGAATCCTTCAGCATTTCCCAGTGTTAGACTCGTTTGTTCTAAAAAGTACTTGCATTCGTCTAACTTGAAACCCATAGGCTACAGTGTCCTGAATTTAGCAAGAAATCAAGGGTCATAGCTGGGATATCCTGGGGTAGGGTGACCTGGGACTGAAAGTCCCCCATTCCATTAAATCGCAGAGTCCTGGGCAAACTGGGGCAGTTGGTCACCCCATCTGAAGTGTGTGTGCATATGTGTCTGTGTGTGTGTTTGTGGATGGAGGGGGAGTGAAGAAAAGGCAGTTAAAGAGATTTGTTTTATTTCTTTATTTTTTAATAAGGTTTTTTATGTACTCTTCTTCACCAGGCCAACTAGCATAATTAAAATGCTGGTTTTGGTATCAGGCTGAACTAATTCCTGTTTCCACCATCTGTGAGCTCTCTCTCCCCTCTGGCATCCTGAGCACTGGTCTGAGAAAACAGAACTTTTGAAGGAAAGAGATCAAATGTCTGCTGTTTGAGTTATTTCAGCTCAGAGATGACTCAAAAAGAAGTCTCCTAGAACCTTCTGGTCAATATACAGCGCCTTGCTAATTCCCTGCTAATGAAACGCCACAGAGCTCATTTTTTTTACTAATGGCTTCATTTGGGGCACCACTTATTGTTATTTTAATGGAATTATAGTATGGCTCAACAATGGTAGTGGTGGTGATTTGTGAGCAATGTAATGACATGCCTTTGTGCCACGTGCTATGACATGGACACTAGCTGCTTTAGAGAGCTTCCTCCCCTACTTGTCTCATACCAGGTCGAGTCTAAGATACATGACATTTTTCCTCTTTTATAAGCACCTCACTCTCTGCTTTATGATGTTGTGCTTATGGAGCTCCTGGAAAGTTTCCTAAAATTCCATGCTACCCAGCAAACACACACACACACACCTTCCAGTCTATTTAATTAATGAGTTAATTTATTTATTTATCTACCTATCTATCTGATAAACATACACATATTAAAAAATTATTAGGATACATATCAAAATGCTAAGAGTAATTATCTCTGGGTAGTAGGATTATGGCTATTGTACTCTTTGTTCTTTACAATTCTCCTATTTTCAAATATGATATTGCATGCATAATTGCAAACATTGTATTTGCAAATATCATATAAGCATATCTTACTTTTATCATCAGAAAAGATAAATGATGCTAAAGGATTTTCTTCAGGGAAAAATAAACAGAACCATGATTCTCAATCAGCCTAAAATGGTACCAAAAGAATACATGTGTTCTTGGTTGAGAGGGGAGGCTGAGTAAGATATTGTCACTCTGGTGACCAACCTAAATGTGGAAATTGAATTAATTCTTTTCTTGATTCTGATCATCCTACAGAGTCTTAGGCCCCAAAAGATAGCAAAGCCTCCTGTTATAAGAGAAAGAATTCTCATTTTCCCTTCATTGTTCTCTTTCTAATCTCTCTTTCACAAACAACAGGGGAAATGGCCTCCCACAGAAAAGGGGAGCGGGAGGAGCTGCCTGACTCAGTTAAGAGATGGAGATTTGAACTTGAGAACAGTTATTCGTTGATCCAAGAGTGAGGGGCCATGTTCCTGGCATTGCCCAGGATGACCTTTTGCCCGCTTAGTGTCCAGATCTGCTCTTAAAGTGAGGTGTGTGGGGAAAAACCTACCCTCATGCTGAAGTAATTGGTGGGAGCTGCTCTGAATGAAAAGCCTGGCTTTCCTGGGAACATTGGAGCATCATTTGGGTGAGCCAATGACAGAGAGAGCCCAATGGATGAAAAGGGCAGAGAAAAAGGAGCCTGATTTAAAGGTTAGGAAGCCTGTGTTCTGTCTCAGTCAGAATCCGGAAGCCTGATTTTCTCTTACGCCTGTGCTTTCTTATGAATGAAACGTGAATGGATGTTTCCCGGCACCTACAAGTGCCAGCCATGCTCCTGAGTACTGTGGATTATACTAGGGTGGAAGCTGTGGTCCCTCCCAAATGGCAATAATCATATCTGCCCCAGGTACCCCCACCTACTTCAGGGAATAAAAGTAGAGGAAAGTACAATAAAAATAATTTACCAGGACTCCCTAAAATCTGGTCTGTTCAGTATTAACATTTCCAGCGTTGAGAGTCTATTAACTTCAAAGGAACCCAGTGACTGGGGAAAAGAGGCCTTGTGGCACATTTACAGTTCAGTGCTTTAAAATATGTAAACAATCATGAATCAACCATTGTAGCAAATCATTCTTCAGCTATTTAATGGTGGGGTATTTTTTGAAAGAGGTGGTCATTAAAACAAATCCTTTTAGGACAATTTTATTGTTTTAATGCATCTGGACTTAGAGTCTTAGAAGATGATCTACAAATATAGGTCAAACTTGTAGCTTCCTGTCTTACCACCTTTTTGGATATAGTCACACAGACCAGTCTTTATGGTGTTGGCACCATTGTTTTACCTGTTTTATTCGTCTGATCACCCGCTTTTCAAGGCTCACTTCAGAGAATCCCTCCTCCATGAAGCCTTTGCTGATACTGCATCAAGAGGAGATACTGCCTTCATTTGAAGCTTCATGACAACTGGGCTGTACCATGTATTAGGTTCTGCCCAGCATTATAGTTCATTCGTCTGCTTGTCTCATCCACATCCTTGAGGACATGAGCTGTATCTCACTCATCATTATATACCCTCGAGCAGCTAGAACAGAACCTTGCATAGAACAGGTGCCTGGGATCCCATAATACAGGGAGCATCCAGAGCTGGAAAGGACCCGAGAAAGCATTTGAGCTAATCTTTTAATTTTTCTAAAGGGGAACCCAAGGCCAAACAGGGGGAAGTGCTTCTCCAGAGCCAATAGCTACTTGTTGCCAGGGTCAGAACTAGAACTCGGTCCCTTGGCCTGCAGGGCAGCTGCCGTCATCCTAGAGCACACAGAACAATCATCTGGTGGCTTGGACTGAATTACAAAGCCTGTGAGAAGTGAGAGGTGCTAGTACTGTGTCCCGAGGCTCGCTGGGAGCAGCCAAACTCATCTGAGGGTGGGGGAGGTGGGTATCATCGACCACAATCATAGCCGCCCCTTGGATGAGTGTTCCCGTGTGCCAGGCACTGTGCTCGGCCCTTTACCCAAGTTGCCTTATTGTCATTGTCTGCTCAGAACAGCCACCCGATCTCAGAGGACTGACTTCTCTCCCTTTTTCCCTTCTAGGCTAATGGAGGTTGGCAGGACGCTACTACCCCTTCATCAGTGACCTCCCCTACAGAAGGCCCTGGCAGTGTTCACTCTGATACCTCCAACTGATCTCCCAGCAGTCGCATCCCGGCTGACCCTGTGCTCCAGTCGGGGCCGGGCCAGGAGGGAGGGTTTCTCAACGCTGAAGCAGTCAGACTGGAGGTTGAAGCAATCAGCACACACAATAAGAGTCTCCTTCTCTTCTCTTCTTTGGGATGCTGTTTCAGCCAATCTGGACACTTCTTTATACTCTCTTCCCTTTTTTTCTGGGTAGAAGCCACCCTTCCCTGCCTCCAGCTATCAGCCTGGTGTCCATCATCTTCCCCGCCCCTTTCCCTCTGTCCTAGACTCCCTGGGTCCCTGCCCTCTATTACATCCCTGAAGGATATTTTCAACAATTAGAGGAATTTAACGAGGAAAAAAAATAACAAAGAAAATAATAAAAGCGTTGGTATGTTTTCATGCTGGTGGTTTGAGGAGCGAAATTTACCTCCCTCGGATCCCTTGCTCCCTCTGTTAACTGGCAGCTCTTCTCTGTTTCTCTCGTTCCTCTCACGACCTCTTAGCAGGAATACGCCACATTGCCCTACTCATTCCAGGCCGCCCTGCCTCCTCTTGCTCTTCCCTCCCTGGGGACGATTCTGATTAGAACACAATTCCTCCTCTTCCTTCTCAGCCCCAGGTATTCTTTGGGGGCTGCCATTGCTGGGCTTCTAAAAGTGCCACCGTTTCTGGTTTCACCTCTGCTAGGTTGGTTCCCAGCAGGAAGTCAGGCAGCAAGAGAAGCCTCAAGGAATATGAAGGGCGGAATTCCTAGAGGCTTTTGCATCTTCCCAGTAACAGCTCTTGGTTTCAGAGGGACAGTCTTTGGAGACCGTGCAGTAAGCGGTGTTCAGAATCTACTGCAAAACCAGGTCTGAGTTAGGCATGGTGGTGAATGCATCACTAAGGAGTAGAAGGTTCTTATCCTGCAACCCTTTACCTATCCCCTTTCTCACTCCCTCTCTCTCTCTCTCACACACACACACACACACACACACACGCATACAAATGTAGGCATGTGCACAGCCTCACACATTCACTTGCCCCAAATCAGTCACATGCCACATTCAAATACCTATATTAGTAACCATAGCATTATACCTTGTGAGCCCAAGAGAGGGAATTAACAACTCTGAGTGAAGGTCACTGACAGAGAAGCAGCATGTGCCTGGGGCTTCCAGGCCCCCAGCATGCACACACCAGAACGACATACACAGGACTTGATCATGATGAAGGCCAGGTTTCGGTTTCCAGTATAAACTAATCCTGTTCTCACCACCTCTGGAGCTCTCAGGGAGCCACACACAGTACTTACAAAGTCTACAATGGATTTGGTTCTGTTTTGTTTTTGTGTTTATGTTAGAGACATTGCATTAATTATCTAAAGTGTTATATGGCGCCACATTCTTGTCCTGGAGCAGAAAGGTGTATAAGAACATGGCTCGAGCAAACTTTTTGCTTGCTTACTTTGAAGACCTGAGAGTGATGGGGAACAGGGAGGTCATGCTTTCAGTGAAATCATCCATGATTTTTATTCCCTGGTAATATCTGAGAGTGAAGAGTAGGTACTAGAAAGCTGTCCTCATGTCGCCTGTGCTCACATTCTTCATAGCCAACTGTGCCAGCAATAAACATGGCAGCTCTGTCACTTGATTAAGTGGGAGGTGGTCAGATCTCTTGGTGCCTCATTTTCTTCATCTGTAAAATGGGGGTTATTATGCCTGGCTCACCAAGAGGCTTGTGAGAGACAAGAAGTTGATTTCATTCATATCCAATCTGTAACTGTGGTCAGGGGAAGAAGCATCCCTAAGATAAACTGGTTCATGCCACATAGGGACAATAAATGGTTTTCCTGTTCTAACTTCTGGTTAACATTAGTACCCTGAGGTCATTAGCGTGATGACAAAGAGAAGGGTTAGTGTTGTTCCTTCTGTTTGTTTGTTTTGGTCTGCTTGGTTTCTTAGAATAGAGATGTTTCTAAATTGGAAAAAAACGGGACCTGGTTCTCTTAGCTTGTACTTGAATCCAGTTATGTGGCCTTGTAACTACTTAGTCCCTGTCACATCTACTATGTTTGAGAGGCCTCCGGGAGAGGTATAAGACCCTGAGGGTTGAGAGTGGCCAGCTAACAAGGTCATGGACATTCTGCATGGCACTTCAGTAATGATTAGAAAATGTTCCTGTGTTTGGGTGTTGGGAGGTGGGGGGTTAACCTAAGGAACTAGAAGGTATGTGTATTTGAAGGAAATGCAAAAAGTAAATATTTGGCAAGATGGCATTATGCCTGGATGACTAAGAGTAGTAGAAAGACTCTCTTCTAACCTGTGCCATAATCAGAACAGGGCTTGATAAAGAGGATTCCTGGAAGGAGCCATCTTGTGACCATTCTACAGGGATTAAAACCAGTGGAGAACTTTGTCTGAGTGGCAGGGATCTATTGAAACTACCCACAGAGGAATATGGTGGGATCGCATCCCCCTGATTAGGGGCAAAGTACAAAAGGGACACAAAAGGGTTCTCTTGGAAACAGGAAGAATGATTCCAGATTTGGGTTGAATGATTGCCATTTTAAGTTGATGAAAGAGGTCAGAGCAGTGCTACCTTTGCACAGGCAGTTTCTCTCCCTGCAGGAGTTTGCACTGATCACCTCTCACCGCATCTTCCCCACCTAGCACTTCATGCAGTGCTCTTCACAACCAGTACCTTTCCCACGATTTCCCCTCCTCGCCTACGATCACATCCAACATGGCGGCCACCGCATCTCTTTGCATTAAGCGAAGCGTGAGAACACTGGCCGCGGAAGGATGGGGATGGAAAGAGCGTGCCTCTGGAAATACAGCTCCCTGGGAATTCGTATTAGGTCAATCCTACAGATACCAAAATGTGCCCCAAGACTCCTTCATTTTCTGATGGAAGTGGGGGCACTCCATTTTCCCTGGCAGATTTCCCCTGAGAAATGATACTAGCCCTAGGGTTTGCCCACCTTGTAACTCTTCATCACATCCTCCTTTTCATCCCTAACTCCTCCCCCTGGCTTGGTATTGACTCCTGTGCGGTACTTTTGCCAAGTGACACCTTTACGTTTATTTTTTATTTTGCTGTGGTGGTGGTTCTTTATTTACTGTTTGCCTTTTTCTCTCACATATCTTTCCCTGCCCCTCTTTCCTTCTGAGTTTTATTTTTCTGCCCAGAAAAACCTGACTTCGATACCAAAAAAAGATGAAACTACAGAAACTCAAATTTAAAAAAAAAAAACTTAAAAAAAACACAAAAAAATACTCAACGATTCTTTCAGCTTTATTAACATTTTCCATTGTTTCTTGCGACTCGTGTCTCGTTCTTTGTAGTATTGATGATGAACATTTGATAATGAATGTTCTTGTATATTCAGATAAAGAAAAAAAAACCAAAAAAGCGGTCTGAATTTAATAGTGTTTATAATAAAAATTTTAAAAATGACCCTCATAGCACGCAAAACAGGATGGGGAATTTCCCCTCTTCTTTCTGTGACAATGCACATCATTCCTGCATTAGTTTTTAACACCGAACTACCTACATTCACCATTTCCCCCATTTTTCTTTTATTTTCTTGCATTTGTGAATTAGTTCAAGAATGCTAGAAAAGTGTCGAGTTGTGCACATCCATTTCCTGTTTCACAATGTTTAAAAGTGACAGTAATTCATTTTGTAAACTAAAAAAAAAAAAAAAAAAAAGGTTGGAATAGTGAGCATAATAGGTACAGCCTAACACGTTATTATGTTTATTAACTTTGAGACCCAGAAATAAATTCTTTTCTTTTCTTTCTTCTGCTCTTTAAAATATAAAAAAGAAATTATGTTTTGTTTTGTGTTATTTTTGGTTTGTTTATGGGGGGGCTTTTTTTAATTGTCAGGATTATGGTCTTGCTGTTTTTATTCCTTAAATATGTATTTGAGGTGATGTGAAAAGATGACATGTGTAGAATAGGCTGTTTCCTTGTACTTCTGTTCGTTTCAGAATTCAGTTGACTTCAAAGATCAAGCCCACAATGATGTCATATTTTTCACCTGCATTTTTTGGAGTGTGTGGCATTCTTGCAATCCCTGAGAAAAACAAAGGCAAGGACTTGAGTTTTCTTTTTAGCCCTTTAACGATTCAAGGAATTGGTCCAGGGGACCTTTTTATACTGTAGGGAAAGGTTTTTGCCTTGGTTGATTGTGAATGACACAATAAAATGCTTTCTTTTCTTTCTTCCTGATTAATAACGACGTTCCACGACTCTTTCCAGCTAGAGAGGATATTTTTCTTCCGGTAGAATCCCACAGGAGATCCTGGTGGGATGTGCACCATTGGCTGAGTAGACTAGATCCAGGAAGCCGTCCTAGAGTCATTTGGCCGAATAATCTTTTGAGCCAGACTCAGTGCTATTGTTACAGTGCTGAGCAGTTACACCTGATTCATTGGCAGTGCACCTCTTATTAACCTCTGATTTAGGCAGCTGCTTAAAGCAAATTGTCAAACTGGCTTGATTTGGAATGTTTTTGTTAAGTTAGGGGAGAAAAGAAAGCAATATTATCTGGAGGAACCTTACTTTAAATGTTTTTCATTCAACAAATGATTAAGCATTCAGAAAGCAGCCAGAACCCAAGCAAGAAAAGTTAGCAACACTTTAGGAAGTGTTTCTACCCAAACGCTTGCACTCTTGTTTTTAAGTCATAACAAAATAATGACAAGCTTTTCACATCACCTTTATGGTTTCAATCCCTAGCTGAAAGCTTTCTGGAATCTTTTATTTTTTTGTAAACATTTTTTTTTCTTTTGTTAAAATTAATAAAAACATTCAATGTTTTCCCCCTTTTCTCTCTTTTTACTTCTTTTCTTTCCTTTGGCGTTTTCAATTATTTTGAAGTGCTTTCCTTTGGTTTTTGGTTTTATTCTCCCGCTCCCCCTCCCCTGTTCTTATTATTCAGAGTATAAACCTGCAAAGCTCTGCTCTGTTTTGGTTTTGAAAGTTTAAGCTTTCCTGCTTCTGTGAGAGCACAGGCTTCTGTCCCTTTTGATTCCAACTGAAATTTTGTGTTCTCTAATGATACTAACACGGTGTAGGTTTTACAGTCTCCTAATTTGTACTGGTAATGCATATTCCAAATAAATAGTTTCTTTTGTTGCAAAAAAGCATACTTGTATTTTGTGTAAATTTATACCTGCTGGAAACTTGTCTTTCCCCAAAGTAAGACGTGGGTTAGTGTGGCTTTAAACTGTGGCCCTCATCATTTTAAAGTCTACATTGACAGTGGGGCAAATGACCTTGCGTCACTTACCCCGAAGTAAGAAGGAAGGGAGGGAGGGAGAGAGGGAAAGAAGGATCTTTTATGTGCAAATATTAGCTGTGCTATAGGAAGGCAGAGCACCCCATCTTGTCTGCTTGTCTGTGATTAGCTCCCATCCACCAAGCACCAGTTAAAATATCAGGGTGATGTTCCAGAATAAATTCTAAGTTTCTGAGTCACAGCTGTTTGCCCAGTGGTTCTCCTTTCCTTCTCTTTGTCTGCTGTGATCTGGTCATAAGGAAAATTGTGGTACCCAAGAGATGCTTCAGGGGAAGGAATCTAGGTTAGAAACACTACCCAGTTGTAGGCTCTCAGAAGTATGCTAGCTAGATGCCACTCCACTAGATGTACACGCCTACCGTGTGTTATGTCTTCCATCCCATGTGAGTATCTCTCCCAGTGGTTTGTCTATACCCACACTGAGCCCCGACCTTTGGGGTTGTGGTCTGTTACAGAGTTTGATGTCTCAGAGTGTTCTGGCTGGACCACCACTTCAGCCTTCAACAGCTAATTCTGCTTCCCAGCCCTTAACACCATCTCCCATGCATGGAGTGGGATGGAGCTGCTTGTCCGCCATTCTGCACATTGTTCCTCTAGGGGTATCACATGCATCGTTTTCTCATTCTCACACCTTAGCTCTCAGGAGGCTTTGCCCAGAGCCCCAGTGAGGCAGGTCTGTATTGAAAACACCAATCACTCACCCTTTCATCTCTATCATGATTCAAATGATCATGATCAAAGGAATGGAGAGTCATCAGGGATCAAATTATTATTTTTATTAAGGGACTAGCTAAGGGTCCAATGGACTCAAAAGTATAAGGCTATCTTGCCAATATTGATTTGGAGAGCATTGCCAGGAGCCAAAATGGAGGTCTTGTGTCACCTCTTCAAATCTGAACAATAATGGGAGTTTGGGTATGGGGTATGCAGGGCAGTTTCAGACCACTTTCTTTTTCCGTTGCCTGGAAAATTGTGGACCTAACTCAGCCACTTGGTTTATTACTTAGAGTGGTACTAAACTGTTGTAACAAATAGAGCAAAATGTATAGTGCCTCAAATGCAGTACGAGTCTATTTCTCACTCATAATGGTAATAGCCTCCGGCAAACGTTCCTGGTCAGGATGCCTTGTCTCCATGCAGTGACTCAGGCATCAAGCTCCTTCACCCTGCAGGAATTTGTAGTCCTCCACATCTGGCCTGCAGGAGGGAAAGAGTGTGTAGAAGGCTCACCATTTCTTGAAAACCTTAACCAGGACCTCCCTTATATTCGTATTCCTAAATGTGAGGGTTGGGGGGTGGGGCGGGAGGATGGAAAAGTGGTCCCTGGCTAGGCGGCTACTTCCTGTCAATAACAGCACACAATAACTCCTCGAGTAGTTGGCCATCTGTATCACACCTAGCGATCAAAAGGATTAGTGAGGGCAAAAACAAGCCCACATGGCTGTTTCACTGCACTGGACACTCTCCCATTAAAAACATTTCCAGTAACATCCCAGACTTGGCTTTGCCACTCTTCAGTAGGGAAGATCCAGAAAGTGGTATAACAACAGGGGCCAGAACTGATCCACCCCATACTGCCCCCTCATCAGTCTCCAGATTTGGTTGTTGTCTAAATTCATGTCTGGGCACTCAGCCTGTGGTCATATTGAGGGGAGAGCTGCCATCCCTCAAGGCAGCCTGTTCCCTCCGTCAGGAAGTCATTCCCATGTTTACTGATGTCTAGAAGGGTCAAGTCTGGTGACCAGCAGTCACTTCAAAGCGTAGTGGTCTAAAGCTTTCAAATCACAAAATTGGTTATGCTCAGCACTCCCCTCCCCCGACGTAGAGTTCTACCTGCTTATCCTTATAGACTATCACAACCTTCCCCACTTAAAACAAAAAGTAAAATACCAATGTTTCGACCACCCTTTGTTATCCAAAATATCGCCTCCCTTCTGGAAATACTCAGTGTGGAGGATGGCACGAGAGTTTAGTCATATGAAATCATTTAGTGGGTGAGCAGGGGAAGGTGTCCTACCCTGGATCTCTGCACCAGAGGCGCAGGGAGAGGACTGAGGCTATGCTCTGGGGGCTCTGCTCTCACGCCTTGCAGAAAAGCTCCGACAGTGTACAAATAAAGAGAGCAGTGGATTTACTGTCTGGGTCAGTCAGACACAGCGAGACGCAGTCTATGGCTTCTAGCCTTGGGCAGGCTTCTGAGGCCACCCTGGGCAGTGTGTGGGTCGGGAAGAGGAGTGGTAAAGGGCCACATGCTTGTCCTTGTTATCCTCCTGGGATCCATGCAAAAGAGCTTAGCTCACGCTTCTGGATTCCTCTGGATAGATCATAGGGGTCATTCATTATGTCCAGCTGACACTCCAAGCCCAAATTCCCTCTCTCCCATGATAACCAGCCGTACTGTCCAGGGTAGCTCACCAGCGTTGACAATGAGCACCTCTGGACAGAATAAAAGGCACCAAGTGCTGCAGTACATTTGAATATAAATCTCCCATTAATATATATCCAGAGAGAAATTAAAGTTTAAAATAAAGTCTCCCTCTCTCATGACCTAAAAGTTCTAAGAAATGCTAGTCTACAGCTCTGCCTTTCCTGATCTCCTACTGTGCTCATTCATTGTCAGCCGGAAAGCGCACTGCATCGCCAGAGGTAGAGTCAAGGCCTTCTTCCTTCTACAGCAGCAGCAGAGGTCCCTTCTACCGGAATGGGGGTAGCTGTTTCAGTTCCTCCAAAGTTCAATCAATCCAGACGTGAATTTCTCTGGTACCCCACTTTTCCTAAAATGTCACTCAGGAAGCATATGAACCACATCCCAGGATCAGCTTCCTCACAGAGAATTTAGAAAACACAAGCAAAGCCCAGACTACTAGAGCAAAATTAAGTTCCCAGAACCCAGATCCTGGTACCACATGACTATTGCTAATGAATGACTGGATCAGAGATTTGATAATACAGGGAGAGCGCAGGAAAGACAGAAAACACATACAAAAGTAAAAAGGAAATCTTTACTTCAGTCTTTACAATGCCAGTTGACTAGTATCAACTGCAGTGTTGAGAAAAAGCCACCAACAAGAGGTTAATTTTGCTCTCTGCTTCCTATATCCTGGGGGAAACAATCCAACCTATGCATTCTGCCTGCTCTCTCAGAGAATGACCTTTGAAATATTCATGTCTCTGTGAAAAATTCAAAAATGTAAAATGGGTGCCCTCCCACCACAGGCTACTTGAGGCTCCCTTCTTCCCCCCTGGTATCCATATACATATTTAAGATGAATCGCAATTTCCATTTCCCTTTAAGCCTCGTGTTCCTAATCCCAGATGCATTTATCCTGTATCACTGTGAATTCTCTTCCTTCTCGAACTTCTCCAGCTTGTGACCCACTCTTGTCTCCACTGGAGTTGGTGTCCAGTTGCTAAGCCCAAGCTTAGGTTGACATTGCACAACGCCGACAACAGAGGTGATGTCCCTCTATCACCTCTGCCCACAAAGCCTCTCCTTCCTTCTGCCTTGGAGTCCTAGGCCTTGAGTGTCTGGTGCTGCTTCAGTATCAGCAGAAACATTCTTTTCTGCGATCTCTTTGATGTTCACCCTAATGTTTCCCTCCTATTGTTCCCCAACTCCTTTTAAGCAGAGCCAACAAAGTTGAAAATGGTGTAACCCACCCTTTCCCCTGTCACATCCCTTCTCTGTCTTTTGGACAGCTCCCTCTCTTTGTTGCTGGTCCCAGACATATGTTCTCCTAACACACTTTTCTAAACTCGATTTTGAAAATTGTTTCCAATGTTCTGGATCTGTCCAAGGCTTCCATTGTTCACATACATCCTGCTAGCTTTAATCCCTTAAGTGGAGTCAGGCTCCTCAAGAGGTGTCTTCCCATCACCCACTCAGGTATTGTTTTCCCAACAGGTGTGTTTCTGCCCTCCCCAGTCCTCCTGTAGAGCACCATCTCCGTAGAGCAGCTTCATAACACAGGACATGTCTGAGTCCCTCTACACAGTAACTGCTGTGCTGGAATTCAGTAATAATTCTTGAAGTATTTTACCAGGATCTTCTCGATTTTCCCCTTCAAATGTGTCCACATTTTCTTATATCATCTAGTGAGACCTTTATTTTATTTATTTATGTGTTTGTTTCTTTGTTTGTTTATTTTTTTGGCTGCACCATCCGGCATGTGGGATCTTAGTTCCCTGACCAGGGATCAAACCCCTGCCCCCTGCAGTGGAAGGACAGAACCTTAACCATTGGACCTCCAGGGAAGTCCCCTAGTGAGGCCTTTAAAGTCATCCATGGGAACATCTCCAATTGCTTTCATTACCCACCCCCCATCTGCTGCGTTCAGATGATCTCTCCTGGAGCCTTTGGTGTGAGAGATACATGTAGTTTGCTCACTGACATCTTAAAAGCCAGACCACATAGACTTGAATCTCAGCTCTGCTACTGTCAGGTTCTTTCTGACACTACATGAGAGGTTTTTTTCTCATACCAACCCCAATTCTCCAACATCCCAACACCAACTAGGTGTCCTGCAATTTGATTCAACTCTGACAAGAACTACACAGATTTAGCATCAAACAACACAGGCTTAAGGGCTCAGTCTCACAAGACTACCCTCACTTCAGATGCCAGCTGCAAGTATCAGGTCACCCATCCTCCTGACTGATCAGTTATAAATCGGGAGTTCCCACAACCCCCATCTCAAATTTGATCATTTGCTAGAGCGACTCACAGAACTCAGGAAGCTGATGTGCTTATACTTACTGGTTTATTATAAAGGATATATAGATGATCATCCAGATGAAGAGGTACATAAGGCAAGGTCTGAAAGGGTCCTGAGTGCAGAATCCTCTGTCTCCATGGAGTTGGGGTGTCCTACCCTCCCAGCATGTGGGTGCTGTGGCTTAGAGGTGTTTATGGCAGTATCATTTCATGCATGCAATTGATTAAATCGTTGGCCATTGGTGATTTTCTCAACCTCCAGCCCTTCCTCCTACATGGAGGTTGGGAGGTGGGACTGAAAGCTTCAAGTTTCTCAACAAGGCTTGGTCGTTCTCTGACCAGCCCCCATCCTGAAGATATCAAGGGGCCCACAGACTAAAGATACTCCTATCACTCTTGTCACGTAGGAAATTACAAGGGTTTTCGGAGCTCTGTGTCAGGAACCAGGGACAAAGACCAAATATACATTCCCCATTATACTACAACTATTTACTAGCTTTGTGACCTTGGATAAATTGCTTAATCTCTCTATGCCTCGGTTTCCTCACCTATAAAATGGAGATAATACTAATACTTACCTCATAGGGTTGTAGGGAGGAATTAAATGCATTAATACTTAGAACAGTTAACAGGGAATATAGCCAATATTTTATAATAATTTTCAAAGGAGTACAATCGATAAGATTTTTGAATCACTGTTGTACACCTGAAATTAATATCATATTGTAAATCAACTATGCATCAACTTTAAAAACACTAAAAAACTTAGAATAATGCTCGACACACATAAGTGCTAAAAATATGTTTATTATTAGTATTACTTTTTCTTCTGGTATATCTATCTGGGTGTATCTCCATCTCTGAACTAGTAACAATTAGAATGTCCTCCTTTTTCCTAGTTCCATTGTAAGGAACTATTAGCTATGGATATTTTCTTTCTTTCTTTTTTTATATCAGTCTAGCCTAGCTGCTAAGATATTGTCCTTCCTGAGGAAATTCCTGTTATCTCTCTGGCTCAATCAATGTGTCTTTCATCATTTCTCACTCACTATTGCACTGTTCCTAACTTAAGAAAATGTAGGATTCTTTAAACAAATCGCAAACTTGATGCTTAGAAGTAGATAAGCAGAGCTGGTCCTGGAGAAAACTGTGAGGTCGTTGAAGTTTGTCTCACACATGCCACATTCTCCGAATCCCTGTTCTCTCCTGGCTCTCCTTTTCCAGGAGGAAAGGATGTGCAGTGCCTCTAATGTCCTACTTGAATGGCTTCACCGTGTAAAATCTCTCCTTAGGGGATACTCTGCTCTCTGAATGCTAGTCTTTGGGTTTATTTGCAAGTCTTCCAGGCCAAACCTACTTTGAAGGCTAAGAGTTTCTAGCTTCTTATTAATCAATACAGGTAGCAGTAGTTGAATGGGAATCAAGACATGTACAACAGGATGACTGCAGTTAACACTGCTGTGTATTTGAAAATTGCTAAAAGAGTAGATCCTAAAAGTTCTCTTCACAAGGAACAAATCGTTTTTTTCTTTTTCTTTTTGGATCTATGAGATGATGGATGTTAACAACTTATTGTGGTAATCGTTTCACAGTGTGTATATATATACACACATATATACAGTGAAATATATATATGTCAATATACATATTGACATATATAATATATATATATATATATATACAGTGACATATATATATATCAAGTCATCATGTGGTACACCTTAAACTTATACAGTGCTGTATGTCAACCATATGTCAACAAAACTGAAAAAAAAAGAAACAATTTTTATTAACGGCCAAAGAGATGCCAAATTGCTCTTCAGATGCAGGGCTCTGGGAAACTTTCCTAGAGAATGGAGCAGACCTCCCAACTCCTACCTCAAATTGAAGACAAAGGCCCTTCTGTGCAGATCTGGCTTGAATCACCCACCAGGCATGTCTAAGAGGACAGACCAATGAGTAGAGAGCCCTGGAGAGCCCAGACCTCTTCATGTCCACATGGATTGGACGCTCAAACAAGGCCCTCTGCACCTGGTTCCAGATAACAAGTGACTGTGATCTCATCAATCACATTAACCATTTGTCTGCTGCACCCAAGTTTGCTTTTGTATCAGTCAGTTCACTGCATCTTGACCTTCAATGACATAAACCCAACTCTTTTACTTCTGGGTCTGCAGTCTTACCTCTCCACACATTACTGCTTTATTCAGTACACTTCCCTCCCTGGGACTTTCTTTGCATGGCCAATACCTCCTTTATGGCAATAGCAAAATCTCTGCTGAGGATTCTGTGAGACCCCTGGGCTCCTCTCCCAGGAGGTTATTGCTTGAGACAACCCAGACCCTTGCCAGACAGGCAGCTCTCTGTGTGACCATCCTTACATTTCTTCAGGTAGCAAGCATGCACTTCACCACCTCCTACGTGCCAGCAGTGGTTCTGTACTTCAGGAGGATCTAACCTCTAGAGGGACTCCCACTGGGAAGACTTTTTCAATAAGACAAATTATTAAACAAAAAACAACCCAAATCTCTAGGTCCCTGTTGATGAATAACAACTGTATTCATCCATTAACAAGCTTGGGAAAGAATTTAGAATTATCATGTCCATTAACAAAGCCCGAAACCAGAGGGAAATGGAATTAGGCTGGGCTGATGGGAACAGATATGGATTAGAATGAAAACATTCTTGCTATTGGATGATTTGAAGCAACTAATCCCATCAAGGGATAAGACAATAGGAAGCCCAAGAAGCTGCTGAGGAAATGTATGACCTCATTGTTTTAAATCATCTAGCTTCAAGGAGAAGGTGGAAGGATGCTAGGCAGGCATCCCTAACACCCAGAAGTAATGATGATGTTGATTTAGAGCCTTCCCAAGCCTGGAATGTAGTTACTCTCCCTTCCCCCAGTCATACAGAAATTCAATTCCATCCATTTCAACCAATACCTCTTGGCAGCTGAGGGCCGGGAATATGCCAGTGAACAAGATCACTCAGATCAGTTAGTAACTGCTTTCTTAAAACATATGTATATAAATTTAGGTTGCTCTGTAGAGGTAAAGAAACAACGTTAGGATAGAAAAGAAATATAATTCTGAGAGACCTTCATTAATCTAGCCTCCTTTTTCCTATAAGCGCAAATAAGAACTGCTAGCTGTAGCCAATGGTCTTCTCACAGCACCTCCAAAATTCCAAGCTTCTCCCTTTCTTTTATCCTTTTTGCAAATTTTGCTCACGATGTCATGATATCAGCCACCCAAAATGATGGCCCTACCATACCCACAGACCCGCTCACATGCTTGTTCTCTAAGCAGGGTCCATCTCTTCTAGGAAGCCTTTCTCCTTCCTGAAGTTAACTGTTCCCCCAGAATCCTCTGGTGTGTCTTTCGCTCTGCTTTGAATTGTTATTAAATATCTTATCCCCCCACATAAATTGTTAGAACTCAAGGGGCCAGGTGTCTCTCACACAGAGAATGAAGCACCACCTTATAAGTTTAGTAAAGTGCTCAGACAAAGGGAGGGAGGTGGGAGGGAGGAAAGACTGAATGAGGAAAGGAGGGAGAGGGGAAATGAGGAAAGACAGAGAAGAGTGGAGGGTAGAGAGAAGGGGAGGGAGGAGGTAGAAAGGACAGGGAAGAAAGAAAATGGGAGGAAAGGAGAGGAGAAAGGTTGAAGGAGAAATATTAAAGGACAGCAGGACAGCGGGGGTGGAGGGGAGAAAAGGAGGGGGAATAATCAAAGCCAAGTAAGACATTGGAGGGAGGTGACATCCTCCCCCTTAAAATGAGATCCGTGGCATTTGGGTAGTAAGAAGTCAGAAAAGGGGGTTTGGGGACTTCCCTGTCTGTCTAGTGGTTAGGACTCTGCCCTCCTTTGCAGGGAGCACAGGTTCGATCCCTGGTTAAGAAACTAAGATCCCGCAAGACACATGGCCAAAAAAAAAAAAAAAAAAAGCGGGGGGTTGTGAAGAGAGACAAGGTCTCAAAGCGGGCAGCAGGGATGAAGACAAACTACCATGGCATGACCTCACAGCTTTGTTTAAGAGCAGCTCTGCCAACCTCACTTCTAAACATGAAGTCTGTGATTTATTTAAAGCTTTCTAATTATCTTTAAGATGGAAACCTGGGGTGTCTAACAGACCTCACTAGCCCTGCCAGCATTTGGCTTGAACACATGGTTATTTGCAACTATCCATTCATTTATTCTGTCACTCAGCCAATACTGAACAAGCACCCCGCCCTGCATGCCAGGTACTAGTCTAGGAATTAGGGATACAACATTGACCAAATCCCTGTTGTCAGAGAGTTTAGATTCCTGTGGGTGGGGGAAAAGGACAGGAAACAAAATATGTAAAATGGATGGTGTGTTGGATGGTGGTAAGTGCTGGGGAAAAGGTAAGAAAGGATGATGGAATTGCTGTTGAGGATTAAGATAGGGTGGTCCAGGACTGGCTGGGAAGATGATTTTGAGCAAACTGCTGAAGGAGGGGAGGGGAGGAAGCCATTAGGGTATCTGAGAAAATGGTTCCAGGCAGCAGGATCAGCCCGTTCAAAGGGCCTGAGGCAGGAGCACAACGGGTAGGTTGGAGGAATTGCAAGTAGCCCAGTGTGGCTGAATCAGAGACAGAATGAGGGGAAGATTATTAGGTGATGTGGTCAGAAAGTGAACAGTGCAAGGGAGAGGCAGACCATACAGAGCCTCTTGTAGGACATGGCAAGGACTCTAGCTCTTCCTTTGAATGAGCCTGGAGGCCTCTGAGGGTTTGGGGCAAGGAGTCATATGATGAGACTTTAAGTTTTAACAGTATGATACTGGCAACAGTGTTGTGAATAGACCACAGGAAAATAAGATTGGAAATAGTGACACCGGTTAGAAGATAATTGGAGTATTTGAGACAAGAGAGGACGGTGGCATGGACTCCAAGAAAACCCAGTGTAAATAAAGTCCATCTGCCTTTGCTAGGACCTGCCTTTGTATCCACAATGTCTCTGCCTGGAATGACTTTCTCCCTGCTAGAACACCTTCCCGTATTTCAAGGCTCAGTGCTCATGTCACCCATTCCCCAGAGTCCCCAGGGAGGACTATTGTCCCCATAGCACCCTGTATATGCCTCTCTTGTAGCACTCATCAAATTGTGTTGCAATTACTGCTTTCCATCTGCCTCCCTCTACACTGAGAACACCTCCATTTCAGCTCAGTTCCCAAACACTTTTATTCAGGGGGAATAAAAAGGTGAATAAATCGTTATCCCAGTTACAACCTAGTACAGGAAACTGAACTCCCACGCTTACCACGGAGTTTGGCTCATAGCTGTCAGATGAATAAGGGAACAAAGAAAGTTACCAGAAGCCATGCCACCGTGGCATGGAGCTATGGTCTTCTTGTTTGCAATGCTGTTTAAGGGGTCGCAAGGCAGGGTCTTGTCTGCTGCTCTGATGGCCTCCCCTTGCTGTTTCCCCAGTGCTGGTCCATCAGCACACCTGCCTATAGATGCTACAGTGCTGAGAGCTAAGGGTCTTGTCAGAGTGAGAGAGGGAGACCCCGTGAAAGATTCCAGGCAGCGGGGAGTGCAAGATGATTAAAGGTGGTCGTGGATATATTTATTTTTTTCTGTAGTACTGGTTGTTGATGCCAAGCTGTCTCCCTGGAGTCTCTTGGTGACATTTGTTACTTGGCTTTTCAGTCCTTAAACAGAAATTCTGTCCTTTTCACTGAATGGCTCCTCCTTTGCTAATGTTCTGTCTCCCCCAAGTCCCAGGCAGGACATTTGACATTTGTTATTGTTACAAGAGCATCATTTGCTGAGTATGAACAACAAAAAAAAAAAGTTTCCCCCAAGGGCAGAAATGAATGATTATCTCAGATCTCCTCACCCTTTTTCCTCCTCCTTCAGACACAACAGCCATCCACAGCCATGCTGGGCCCTGGTAGGGAGCTGCCCTAATCAGTTTTTACATTCTGGCTTCGTGGAGATGAGCTATTGTAATAACTGTAGATGTTTCAGTGGAGGGCAAAGGGTGATGGGTCGTGGAGTAATGGGATATGGTGAGGTGGAGGCTTCAGTGATGTCCACTCCACGTTGGATAATGAGATGCCTAAGGATAGCTTCTGTTCCTCCAATCAACAAATGTTTCCTGAAAACCTCCTGTGCACCAGCCATTATTCTGGATGCTGGGGGTGATAAGCAAAAATAAAAATACCTAGTCCCTACTCTCAGGATGCTTACTGCCTAGTAGGGGCATCTAACATCAATCCACTATTCACATAGATAGGGGTACACCTGCAACTGGATATGTAATATGAAAAAAGATATACCATTCTATGAGAGTTCACAATAAAGAGAGCTGAATTAGTCAAGGGGGTCAGCAATGTTTTCTTGAGGAACTGTGTCGCAGGCTGCAAACTGGAAAATTAGTTAACTCTAATGACGGATAAGAAGAGGATTCTAGGCAAGGGGGAAGAGTAAGAACAAAGGTTATCTTGGAAGAGGGAACCTGGCAGGTACAAACCAGAGACAGCAAGGGAACGTCCCCGAGGAAGACGAGGAGGCCAGAGAGGTGGACATGTGAGGACCACAAGGGGTCTGGATGCTGTGTTCCCCCATCTCCCCCCTCCCCACTCTAGAGTGCCCCGCGAAGTAGGTTCTCAATGAGGAACACAAGCTCTGAAGAGTAATAGCTCATTGCTTCAGCCTTCTAACATTGACCTGTGGAGCAGTATCTTGGTATCTAAAAGGAAGAATCATAAGAAGAACAATTCACACGATCATCCCTCATGAGATCACGGGCTGATGAGATGTATAGAAATAGAAACATGACCCTACATTCCGGGACGTGGTCTTATCATGTTGTGTTTCATTGCCATGTGGTGACATTGACTCAGGGGATGAGTGGTGGAGGGGCCGGAGGAGACTTGGAAGAGGAGGAAAGATGTTGTTGACACAGGGACCTCGAGCACCCATTCTTTTCCCATTATTAACACCACTGTTACTTTCCCACCTCTCTCTCTTCTCCCAGCTCTGATCCCTTCAGCTCCCAGTGCCATTCAGTGTAAATCTTTCTTGGAGAGTTGTTTCTCCTTGTGGTCATACAGTAACAGGCTACTAAACCTGCCTGTGGGGTGAATTACGAGCCGGTCTCTGGAGCCCCAGTCTCGGTTGCCCACAGAATGAATTGTGGTGCTGCAGGCTGCTGGGCTATTTATTTATTTGTTTGCTTTAGCATATTTTAATCTGATCATTAAATTGCAATCTGCCACCCATCCCCATCTCCGACTGTCTTCAGATGGAACAGATTTTTCATAGGTAATGATACCTATAAACTTCAGTGATGGCAGCCACAGGAGCAAACTAGGTAAAGGAGGGGGGAGGGTTTGCAGAAACACATCCTCCCCTGGCTCGGCCTTGGCTGTTCTGCTCAGCCTGACCTATCTGGGGGCAGCTAGAGTGCCCACGTTCTCCTGGACAGCACCTGTGGCTTTTTCTAGCCTGAGAAACAGGTGCTGAGAAGGCAGAGCTGAGCTTCTGCACTTTGTCCTCACACGCATAAGATCACTGCTGCTCTACGTTGTGCCAGGCAGTAAAGATGTCACCAACCTTGCTTTGATGGTGTTGCACGGGGAAAGTTCCGCGCTGATAAATCAAAGGCAAAGAGGATGCCAGATGGTGCCCTGGCGCCAGTGTTCCTGAGGTCATCCATCTGATCTAGTGCCACTCTGCACCAGAGGGATTGCCATCTGATGGCAGCAGGGCCACTACCCTGGAGAGAGAGACGGTCGTCATGGTTATAATATTGGCAACATCAATTTGTCTAGCATTTATAATGCGTGCTGACACATTCTTTTGGAGCCTCACGACAGTCCTGTGAGTGCAACAGGGCAAGTGTTATGATTCCCATTCTGAAACTGAGAGGGGGGGACTGTGGAGTGAATTGTCCAAGGTAGTTCTGGCTCCTAGGAGGCTTTCAACAAGTGTTTGTTGAGTGAATGAACAAATGGGTTCATGCTGCCTCAAAGTCATGTCCCTCGGTTTGCTTCTGGAAACACATCCAGAGGAAGGTCTAGGACTAAGGTCCTAGGAACCTGCAGCTTCCACCCGAACCAGATGGATGAGAAATCACCGCCAGTTCCCCTTAATTAATTCTTCTGCATGTCAGAGGGCTCGACGCTGGAAAGGGTGCTTTGAAGGTGTAGATGTGTAGCAGGCAGGGAGAGATATTGTGCTCCTGATGGACCAGTCATGGTTCTAAGGGATATATTCACTTATTTAATTTTCTCAACAAACCTAGATAGGTACTATCATGATATCCATTACAAATGAAGAAACTGAGGCACAGAGAGGTTGAACAACTTTCCTAAGGGTCCAAAGCTACAGCATGAAGAAGCCAAGTTTAAACTTTGGTGGTCAGTCCTCAGCGTCTGGGCTGTTGAGCACCCTGCCATACCTCCTCTTTATTTTCTTCCAGAATGTGCAAGCTCTTGCTCTCCGTATCTCATTGTCTCAGCGGTCTCAGAGTTCAGGTACAGGTGGCGTGAAGGAAGCAGTTCTGGCCTAGGTATAGGACTCTGGAAGCTCAGGAACGGGAGGAGACAGTAGATAATAGCAGATATTTTTTTTTGGAATTTTATTATGATTTTTTTAATAATACAGGTTCTTATTAGTTATCTATTTTATACATATTAGTGTATAGCAGATATTTTTGCTGGGCTAAAGAACTCACCTTTTAAACAAACTCTCAAGCCCCTTGGCAAGTCCCTGCACTTTCTCTAGCTTCAGGAAATGGACTCAAGGCCAAAATTCTTTGTGAAAGAATTCTACTTCAATTCTTTCCAGAGAAATTGCAGTCCAATCTGGAGATAAAACTCAGGACTTCTAGCTTCTAGTGCAAATACCAGACACCAGATCATGGTCCTTAAAAATGTATATTATTTTCTTTAATCAATAATTTAAATTTTAATAAAAGGCAAACAAATGTTTCTATTCATTATTCTGTAACTAGTTTGGCAATGATGATCAAATTGCATCTCAGGGAAGGAGGTGAATTTCCATAACCTGGGGAAAAACAGATGACTCAGGTCATTTAATCACACTCTGGGATATTCATACTTAAAGATACTCATGCTTCCTGGTGGGCAACCCTGGGGAAGAGTCAGTTGGTCCAAGCTTCTTCTATTACCCAGTCCGTTATCCAAGATTGCTTCATGTTACCCAGCCATGGCATCTCGGAGAGCACAGAAAGTGTCACCAGATGCCAGAACAGTCTGTGACCACACAGGGCAGCAACAGGCCAAATGTGTCCCATTGTGCTCTGAAGTCATCCTCAAATGACATTTCCTATTGATAATCTTACTTAGATTATGAGCTACCCACAAAGATATAACACCAATCCTGACCTTATTCTAACCAGACCATGGACACCAATCCTTACCTGGCACCACTCATGACCCTCAGAATAATTTTAACCATAGACGATAACTTGCAATTGATAGCTCGTGGACTATTTGTTGATTATTTATTATTCGTGCCCTTAAGGTTCCCAAGTTAAGCAAGATAACTATGCTTTGAAGAATTGTTCCAAGACCAAAGTTTTAAGAAATTAATTGAATTTTAAAATAAATAAATTGCATGGCATCTGAGATTCAAAAGGGACCTGAGAAATCCCCTTGCCTATTTCTCCCCTTTCCAAGCAGGACACCACCCTATGCCATCCAGTTTGTGGGATCTGACCTCTGATACAGTGGCTACTGATGGTTTTCAACAAGAGAGAAATTTTTTATTGAGAATCAGGATTTCTGAGACGCGCTCTAGGGTGACTGGGTTAAAGAGAAGGAGGGCAGCATCAGGGAAAGAGTCTAAGTGGAGATTAGGAAATTTATGAGACAGCATGACTCAGACAAAGAGCTTGTACTTGGCACCTGGAAAGCCTTAGGTTTAAAAGCTTTGTTCTGCTGCTTAGGAGCTGGGAGATCTTGAGCAAGTTATTCAACCTCTCTGAGCCTCCTGAGCCTTTCTCTTCATCTGTAAAGCAGGGATCTCAGGGCTGCCAGGATTCATGAGACACTCTATTCAAAGGGCACAGTGCATGTGTGACACACAGTGGGTTCTCCATCTGATCTCGGAGGGACAGCAGTGAGTGGTCCTGAAGAGAGATCTTAGTTCCCTGCCCAGGAATTGAACCTGGGTAGCCTGGATGAAAATCAGGAATCCTAACCGCTAGGCCACCAGGGGCTAGAGGCTAGAGGCAAAGTGGCCCTGGCTCTTTCCCCCATTTGAAAGTAAGAATGTTTCAAGGAGGCAAAAACTGTAAAAACAGGTACAAAGTTTATTATTAAAGACACAGCATAAGGAATGAGAGAGCACACAGAGAAGCAGGTTGTTTATCTAAGACAGAAGCAAGGCAAAAATAGCACGCCCAGAGAGAAAGGGTATGGGCGTCCTCTCTAATGAGGAGGAGAGCAGTAAAGAAGTGATTTAAATCCCTTATATAGGACAGTTCTTCCGGGTCTCCATTTACCTTTGGCCAATTATCTCGTTTCTTTTTTCACACCTGACTGGTCCCAGGACCCTCCCCAAAATGCGTGCGCAACTTTTTGCTAAGATGGATCCCACCGCAGAGGCGTGTGGGTGCATGTCCACACTTATTATGGGGTGGCTCCCTTCCCTTTCTGACCCCCAAGGAGCTTTCCTGCACATGTGTAGACAGGGGAGTTTTCCTTGACCTCAGGAGCGGTCATCTTATCTCTTTACTTCAGCAGAGCTCAGCTCTGCCACTGGCTTTGTCCTTGGAGCGTCTGGGTGAGAACAAAGCTTTAGTTTTACTCCCTGTGACAAACACCAGCTGTCCGGCCCAGGGACCCATCTATCTCCCACCTCACATCCATCCGATTCCCCTTGCACTTTCCCAATGTCCTGCATTTGGCTTCACAGGACAGGCAGTGAGATTGGGCTACACAGACTATCTCAGAGACAAGGCAGAGAAAAATGCCCTGTTGGTGTTCAGAGTGCTTCCAGGTGCTGAGGAGAAAGCCACCATTTGTAATATGAAAATTCACGCGCAGGTGCCCGGGGCAAAGGGTGGCCCCAGAGCAGGAGCTTCAAGTGTGTAAGGTGGATACTCCCATCTGGAGTGTGGCCTGAAAGCTGTCCTGTTCCCTGTCTCCACACACCTTGTCCATTAGCTCTGAGGTTCAAGAAACGTTTTGCAGAAAAAAATAATTAACAAACCCCAGGATCAGCCAGATTCCCGGGAAGGAAGGGAAGGAGGGGAGGATTTAGGCCAGGTTTCAGTCACAGATCACCAACTGCTTCGTATCCCCCATGGATTTCTTGTCAATGATTATTCAATCTCAGGCCTGACCTTTCTATTCTAAATAACACTGCAATATCAGCGCAGCCCAGCCCGCAGCTTTCGCAGGAAATTAACTGTATCTGGCTCTCACAGGAGACCCAAGAAATCCCCTCAGTAACTAAGCCCAGACTGGTTTACAGAAAAAAAGACCCAGCATTATCTTCTTCTCATACACTCCTCCTAATACCCGTCTAAATATCACAGGGCTCCCAGCTGTTTAATTCTAATAAATACTCATCTATTCTCAAAACAGACAAATGTTAGGTCTCAGGTGGGCCCCAAGCATTTCGTGCTGGAGGAAGAAGAGAATATGGAGAGACAGAAAGAAGAGAGGGTCTCACAGCCAGCTTTAGATTTCAGCTCGTGTACGACGGCAGCTTAAGAAAATGGCTGATGGTTTCCCGTTTGGCCAGAGCCAGAGGTGACTTCTGAGGGAGGCCACTTTCATCACCAGTGTCCACACGGAGCTGTCCTTCCTTTCCCCGCTGTAACCGGGTTTCAGAGCAGCTCCCCAGGGCAGAAAGGGCTTCGAGAGCCCCCAGACCGGGTGGGATCAGCCTCCCAGCATCCTGACAGCTGGGGGGGGGGGGCAGCACACACTCCATGGTTAAGGGTTCAAGCTTTATTGGAAAATCTTCCTGCTCTGAATCGGTGTTTGGACCTGAGTTTAGAGGCTTACCCCAACCACAGGAGCCCTATGTGGAGCGTTAAGAAAGGCGGGGACAGCAAGACCTCAGGTGACCTCTGAAACCTAGTTTATTTGCAAGTAACATGGTCCAAGGGATGGGCGGGACCAAAGGGGGCCCATAGGACACTTTGGCTTGGAAAATGCCTGGAAACACCTGGATCTGTGTTACTGGGTATGAAGAAATTCTCTGTCGTGGGTTTCTTTGGCCCTTAAAGAATTCACGTGGTTGGGCGTTAATGAGAAGCTCTTATGGAAGGTCTGGGCTCACATACGGAGGCCCCCGACAGTCTGTGGGGCTGGCACCCTCCTCCCCCAGGTGACGCTCAATTGGGGGCCAGGTATGGAGCACGACTCAGATCCTCTGAGTCCCTCTGAGAGCCAATTGCAACCTTGCGACTCAGATGGTGCCGAGATGGTGAAGGGTTTCACTCTTGTCTGGACACTGCACGTTGCTTCCTCATACATGTCAGTGGTTCTCTAAGCATGGCTGGGACCCTCGCTGGCAGATGACAAGGGTTCTCCTGGACGTTGGCAAATGACCCTCTGGCAGTTTGAATGTTGGTTCTTGTCTCTGGTGTGTATGAAGAGTGAGCTTTCACTTTAAGGAAACCTAAGTATCGCCTCAGGGATGCCCTACCCAAGTCAGCCCAGACATTAGATTCATCTGCCGAGGTTTCTTTAGATGCTATATGACAGCTGACTGGGTGGTCAATAGGGCTTGACTCCACTGAAAACCCTGTAGGTTACAATTTTAAATCCATGGTTAAAACCCCATGAGATCCATCTGCCTCCCTCCGCTCTGCTTGTCAGGGAGCCTGGATAACTCCAACAGGCCAGGAAGAGGTGGGATAACTTCCCAGATTTGGCTCTATGTGGCTCCGGCAGGTTTCTAGGAAAGACTCAAGGACCAGAATAGGGCTACCTCTCTGGCCATTGGCTCACATGTCCCTGAATCTTGCAACGACACTCTTGGGCTTTGACTTCAGTCCAGAACAGCACTGCTATCACTCATTTAACAAGAATTTACTGAGTACCTTCTATGTGCCATGACCTGTGCTAAATATCGGGGGTAGATAACCAAATGAAGCAGATCAAAAAAAAAAAAAAAAACCCTGCCCTCTGAGAGGACACAGTATAATAAAGAAGAGAGGCATAGACAAAATAAATAAGTAAAATATTAGTAAATGTTAGTGATAAGTGCTAAAAAAAAAAAAAAGTTAGCAGAGAAAGGAGAGAGTGAATATTTGGCTGGGGCAGGCAGTAGAGCAGGTCATTTTCATTGGGATGGCTAGGGGAGACCTCACTAAGAAGGTGACATTTGAACAAGACCTAAAGGCGTTGAGGCAGCAAGGCACATGGATATCTGGGGCAAAAGCAATCCAGGCAGATACAGCATGTTCAAAGGTCCTGAGGCAGGAGCTTGCCTGGCATTTCAAGGAACAGCACAGAGGCCGGCATGCCTGCAGCAGAGAGACCAAGAGGGACAGCAGTAGGTTTAGTAACTAAGGGACCCCGAAGTCCATTGTCAGGACTATACCTTCTACTTGGACAGACATGAGTCCAGAATATTCAAGTAGAGAAGCACTTATCTGGAACTCAAGTGATCTAGATCCTAGTTTCAACTTTGCTACTAAGTAGATCTATAACCAAGTAATTTTAGTTATCCTTGTCCTAAAATTACTTTACTTCTAGCGACTTTAGTTTCATCACCTTTAAAATGAGAAGTTCGTACTTCTGAATTCTAGCATCTTTTTAGCTCTGACAGTCTGTGATTCTAGCCAAACAAATTCAAAATTAAATCAAAGGAACTATTTGTTAGCACTGGAAGGGCACGTTTCCACATTCTTGCTTGTCCAGGGTTCCTTTGGACAGATGACTATGAGAAACCAGGAGGGCATTACTCCTCATCTCCTGTATAGTTCAAAGTGTGGAGACAGATCAGAGGTATAGAAAACTCATCTATATCTCTACGGGGGTCTTAAATCCCACGTCCACTCCTCTTTCACATGTGCTTGTCAAGCAGATCAAGCTGATTATCTAAAACACTCTAGTTTTATAATGATTGTTCCATCCTATTTAATTGAACCCCTCTGACATAAGCTGCCCTGGGAAAAGCTCAATGGAAGACAGAGGAGAAGGATTTAAGACAGGTCCTCCGTCCCTGGAGAACTGATGATCAGGCAAGAGTTGTCTAGTCTAAAACTAGACAAAATGTACTCATAGGATCCAGCTAAGTGACAGTACAAAAAGGTAAACAGTCAGTGCCTAATGACAGGTATACATAGTGGGTACTGCAGGGGTTTAGAGAGCAGGTGCTCTCAGGAGGCAGAGGGCCTGAGGGGACCTCGGAAGGATGTAGGGTGACAGCCAGGCCTTGGAAGCCAGGTAGATTTGATGGGTGAATGAATATTACTGCCTCCAATTTATTGGCTCAATAAAGCATGCATTACATGGTGGGTAAATAAATGTAAAGCAGATTGGCAGTTTAATGTTGTGCTCACAGGCCCAGGCAGTGGGTGATGTGGGTTTTCACAAAGTGATCAAAACATATTCCTACAGATTTCATGACATCTCTTTTTAGGACATCCTACTGAGCCTGCATCATCATAGGTAGATAAGATGGATCTTGGGGGAAAGGTCAGGTCTGGAGATAAGCTACTTCCAGAGTCTTCTGGGGCTCTCAAGAGGTCTGCTGCTTTTGCCAAATCTCCATCACCAATCTGGAGTCCTTGGTGAGTCTGTGAGCATAGCTTCTGCCCAGAGTGGTGAAGGAGGCCGATGGAATCCCCGAATCACAGAGTCGAAAGGAACCGCCTCCCAGGAAGAAAGGACCACTCTTTCCTGTTGCTGTTCTGTACATCATTCTCTATCATAGCACAGACAAGGAATTTTTTACGCTTGTTTGTTTAAAAGAACACACCAAGCTCAAAGTTTCCCTTTATAAGGATACAGATAATATCTTTCTCATCTCTATGTCTCCAGTACCTAGCCTAGTAGCATATAGTAGATGTCCAAAATAGAAAGCAGCAGTGCATCAACTCACTTCATCTTAATCTTTTTGGGGTAGAGTTTCAGGTTCCATAAAGGATCTGAAGAGATCCCAGAGAAAAATGAACTTATGCACATACTTATAGGATTTTGCAAACAATTTCTGGGGGCATGTGGGCTGCAGGCTGAGCCCTGCTCCAGAGGGTGTATTGATCACTTAACAATATCCATCACAGGTAATCCTGCAGCCTCAGCCTGGACGCTTCCAGGGATGGGGAGTTCACTCCCTCCCCGATTGTGACAGCGTTGATGGTTAGAGGTATCTTCTTTATATTGCATAGCAACCTTCCTTTCTGTAATGCCACCCTCATCCTAATTCTTCTCTGAGCAACTTTAAACAGGGAAGGAGCTAGGAATTTGTATCACAGAGCTCTAATTTATCATCATGTACATAACTGCTTTTCTAATGTTTGTAAACACTTGTCCTGAGCTTCCCTTGTCTTCCCTGGCCTCCACTGTTCTTTGCTCTGATGGAGTTTATGTCTCTTCCCTATCCTGATTCTTTGTCTTTGGAAAAAGCACAGCTTATCACCACCCCTATTAAAGTGTAGTACCCAGAGAGGGGCAGTGGAGACAGGCATTGTTTCTCCCTTTGTTCCAGACAATGAGCTTGCCTTTACACTGCTTAAGACTGCGTTTGCTTTTGGGCAACCACTTCACCCCACTGACCCATTAATGAGCAAAGAGTCACATAATGCCCTCAAGTCTTTTCCAGGTGTGCTGTTGATAAGCCCTATCTCCCCACTGGGCATGTGTACAGCTTGCCATTCAGACCTAATTGCAGTACCGTTACATTTATCCTTGTTAAATGCCATCCTATTAGATTTGGTCCTTGAGTCCAGCCTGGCAAGACCTTTTTGGATCCTGATTTTTGTCATCCAGCATATTAGCTCATTACTCTCAGACAATGTATTCAATGTGCAGCAGAGAGCTACCATTTTGGGAGCATGTCTCTGACAGATGCTGTGCTTTACACATCACATTATTTCATTCTGCCTTCACCAACTCTACGAAGTGCGTGCTGTCCCCATTTTAAGCACACTGTGACTCGGAAAGATTAAGTAACTTGTCCAAAGATATACAGCCAGTATGTAGTAGAGTCAGGATTTGAACCCAGCTCTGTCTGACTCTAAAGGCCAGGTACATAACCACCCTCCTATGCTGCTTTCATCCAAGCCAGTAATATTTTGCACAGGACAGGACAGGTCCAGGGCCTTGTACAAAAATACCTGAGAGCGATTTTGCCTGAGGGTTGATTCATGTATCATGATTCCTTCCCTGTGATTGGCGTGTTACCTCCCACGGTACCCACCTGATCCCAAGGAATAGCAAGAATTTTGTACACTGTTTTGAAGAAATGCACTTATAGTAATTCTGTGCTATTCCATGAGTCCCCTACCAAATAGTAAATGATATGAATGTGGGGTGACTTCTTTTTGGCAGCTTCATGTTGCCTTCTGTTAAGTCCCAGATTCCTTTACTACCTGCTCTGAAATGGTTGTTTAAAGAATTAAGTCTAGACTCTTGCCCAGGAATATTGCTGACTCTTCTTCATTGGGAGTTGGGGGATACACTTTCTTTCACCAGGCTTCTAAGAACTATAGCAAAATATCTCTCAAATATCCCATATCCCCATCCTAATTAATTACAGATCAATCTTCCATGAATTTACATAAAACTTTGTTGAATATGCTTTAAAATCTTAGCCAGTACTACCTTTTAAACTACAGACTTCTATTTACATATGTGACTTACAGGACCAGTGTCCAGTGACAACCTTACATTTAGGCCTTACAGTGACAGCTTTTGTAAAAATTATTACTACAGAAATAAATTCTTATTGGCTTTTAATTTCAAAAACCCTAATTAAGTTTCTTAACAGTTTCTTTTGTGGCAGACACCTTTGACCTGAGACCACTGAGGAATCCAGGGAAAAGGTGGAGACAAGGCTTTTTTCAAAGATTGTTTAGAGAGCAACAGTAAAAAAAATAAATAAATAAATAATAGGGGCATGAAAGGAGCAAGCACACACCTTTTGTTCTGATTCTGGGCTTGAAAACCAAACCTCCGCAGGTGATAAGTCTGAGCATCTGATAAGGGGGGCTACATCCCCCAGAATTCTGAGGTGTGCACTGTCCAAGAAGCTGTTCACTTTTGGGGTGGTTCATTTAAACTTTTTCTTATCCCTATTGGGTATAGTTTGATTTAGGGACCATTAGACTCAGGTATTAGATCTTCTAAGAGTGCAGTCCTGTCTTCCCCATCTTTCAATGAGACCTTCTACCTATTTTCTCTCTGCTGTGAGATCTTCTGTCACAGCAGATCTCTGTCTTGACTGATATTTTATGTATAAATAAAATACATGTATATATGTATGTATATGTATTAAATCACCTATATTATGATATTTAATTATATGCATTTTGCATGTTTTATGTTAAATATATTATTTTACACATACACATACATTCTTACTGTATAATTTTCACACACATCAATCCACACTCATAATCATCTTTCTATTGCACATTTTAATGTGCAGTAGAAAGGTAGAATCATTATAGGTTACTGTAGACAGAAAAATGGGGGGCTCTTGAGCTTGCTCCTCAAACCCTCCTCCAGGGCTTCCCTGGTGGCGCAGTGGTTGAGAATCTGCCTGCCAATGCTGGGGACACGGGTTCGAGCCCTGGTCTGGGAAGATCCCACATGCCGCAGAGCAACTAGGCCCGTGAGCCACAACTACTGAGCCTGAGCGTCTGGAGCTTGTGCTCCACAACAAGAGAGGCCGCGACAGTGAGAGGCCCGCGCACCGCGATGAAGAGTGGCCCTCACTCGCTGCAACTAGAGAAAGCCCTCACTCGCTGCAACTAGAGAAAGCCCTCGCACAGAAACAAAGACCCAACACAGCCATAAATAAATATAAATAAATAAATAAATAAAAATTAAAAAAAAACCCCTCCTCCATCACAAAACCCCCTTGCATGAAGACTAAAGGCACAGAATTTATACCAAATTCCATTCTATGTAAATTCATAGGTATCATAGGAAACAGAAAGATCTTTGAAAGAACCAAAGCTAGTCATCCCAATATAGTGGTGAAAAATTTCCAGTCCAGAGACACTTGCCTAAAATGACATGGCTTATTGTCAGAGTATAAACTCTGGGTTCATACTGGCTGGCTAGGTTCTCTGGGAAGCAGACACTCAGGTGAAGTAAGGACTTAAAAATGTTTATTGGAGAGTTACATCTGTGAAGGAAAAGGGGAAGGAAGCATGACTGTGTAGAGAAGCCATCAAACAGCGATGCACACCTGAAAAAGAGGAGCTCTGGAACACAGCCTGCCTTTAGATGAGTCCTGCGTTGGGCAGAAAAGGCCAACCTTTGGACCATGGCCATGCTCAGTCCCTGTCTGAGGCGGACCCTGAAGGCTCTAACAGCCAGAGACTGCCAGCTAGCACACAGCTCCGGGCTGGGCAATGAGCCCTTCCTTGAAGGGAGATGCGAGTGGTGGATTTCCATGTCTGCCATACACCTGGGGTTCACACCTGTAGGCTCCACATCAGTTCTAGAGAGACATAGCTTCAGTGACTTATGATTATAGAATGCTTATTTTTATTTATTGCAAAGTAAGAGTATTATCTCAGTAGATACATTACAAATGCCAAGGGGAAACACACACACACACACATATATATATATATATATATATATATACACACTGGTTTTTCATTAAAATATTTTACAGCCGGCACTTGGGCAAGCTATTGGAAATGGCCTAAGGTGTCTCCAGGGTGGAGGTCAGTGAACTCAGGACAACCTCTTGGATTTTCCATTAGTGAATAGTTAGATGAAGTAATAAATAAATTATTATTAAGCACTTTGCAAATCCAGTGTTATGTAAATGCTAAATAATCATAATAATAGAGTAGTATGCTGATCTTGATAAACGGGTCGCCTACCATGTCATTGAAAATGGATGGCGCAGCAACGTCAGTTAAGATGAATTAGGTCCTTATTCTCAGAGCTCAGTACCGGCGGCGCGGTCTCTTCTGCTGGGAGGCTCAAGCCTCCATGTGCGCCCCTGAACTTGCCCCGCCCCCGCACTTGCCCCGCCCCCGATCTCTGTGGGACAATTAGCCGAGGAGAGGGATGCTGGGTGGCTTTAAGGGGGCCATCAAAAGGCTCCTGTGTAGGGATATTGAAAGCAGACTGAGGTGAGTGCGTAAGGTTTTGCATTTCTGAGAAGTCAGGTCTAATCTATAAGGCGAAAGGGGGCAGAGAACGAACGTTTATTGAGTTCTTCCTGTGACCCAGGCACTGTGTTTATTATCTCATTTATCCTCCAGGCCAGCACATTAAGGTAACAGAGGAGTGGAATAAAGCAGAAAGCATGACTATTTTCTGTAGAAAAGCAGGAAGCCTGAGCCCAGCGGTGTAGCGGGTGTTTTGCTTTTTGCATTCCGGGCAGGAGTGGGACCTGGAGGACGACGGGGAGGGGCCTCCAGGGAATGAGGGAAAGCTTCATCCAATGATTGATCACAGCCCCCAAGTGCTCAGACCTTTCAGGACACACATTTGTATGGTGACAGTCACTTCATCCTTTGGGGTACACCCAGAATAACTGCTCCTCCTCGCCCCTGCTGTGGACCTGACACCACCTGGACAGCAAAATCCAATGGAGCCTCACTCAGACCATCCACACACCTTCACAACAGTCAGCAGATACTGATCCAGGGTTACCAGGAGCCAAACACTCCACCGAGGGGCGTATGCACATCACCTCATTTACTTCTCCCGGCAACACTGTGATGCAGGATTTATTGCCTCTGAGTTTCACCTGAAGTGAGAACACCTAAGATTTTGCCAAGTGACTTGCAAAAGTCACACAACTAGTTCAAGAGGAAGGAGATGAGAACCAGGTCCGTCAGCAAAGCCTGGGCTTTTAACTATATGGAATCTTGTTACACCACCTGTGAACTCAGAGGTCCTGATGCTTGGGGATTTGTTTCTTTTTTGCCCAACACTGGGCTGTGTTATTAATAATGATTAATTATTCTTTGTTTAACTGTCTGATTTTGAGGGTATAAAAGTAGCTCGTTTTTTTTCTGTAACAGTTTTATTCAGCATAATATAATAAACTGTACATATTAGAAATACACAATTTGGTTAATTTTGACGTACATATGCATCAGTGATGCCATCACCACAATCAAGGTAGTAAACATATCCATCACCTTCAAAAGTTTTCTTTTCGATTCACCCATCCCACCCCATTCACCTAATACCCTCCCCAAGCAACCATTGATCTGTTCTCTGTCAGTGTAATTAGCTTGCATTTTCCAGAGTTTTAGATAAATGGAATCATGTAGTATATAGTTTTTGTTGGTCTGGCTTCTCTCACTCAGCATAGTTATTTTGTGATTCACCCAAGTGTTTTCTTTTTCTTTGTTTTATTTACAGAGACATAAGGACTTGGAATAATTAGTATGTATTTAATTTTAGCTTTGGACTCAGTCCAGAGTACAAATTCTAGTTCTGTCACTTAGTATCTGTGTGCTAAGTGATCATTTTCTTAACCTCTACAAGGCTTAATTTTCTCATCTGTGAAATGGGTGTAATAAAAGCTGTGTTACAGAGTTGGTGTGTGTTAGATGAGGTAATATAGGCAAAATGAATAGCGCAGAATCTGTCCATGGTAAGCACTTAGTTTTGCAATTAAAATAAAATTTTGTTTCATCAAAATCCCCTTTGATGTCCTTCGGTCCTCACTATCAAGTAATATAATAATAGCTGGCATATATTGTGCCAAGTAGAATACTAAATGTGACATACAAATTAGCTCTTTTCATTTTCACAAGAAGCCTAGGAAGTATGTGGGGACGTTATTACCCCAGTTAGAGTTGAAGAAACCGAGATAGAGAAGTATGGCAATTACCCATTCTCACAGATAATAGGTGGTGGATCAGAATTTGAACTGAGGCTGTCGGGGTCAAGACCCTTTTTTTGATTGGGCTGCCTTTCCATATGCAGTGATGTCATCCACTAACACTAGGGCTCAAGTTTTAGGAAAAAAACAGATATGAAAACCATATCAGTAACTAAGTAAAAGAGAAATAGCTAATAAAATTTAAAAAACTGGGGCTTCCCTGGTGGCGCAGCGGTTGAGAATCTGCCTGCCAATGCAGGGGACACGGGTTCGAGCCCTGGTCTGGGAAGATCCCACATGCCGCGGAGCGACTAAGCCCGTGTGCCACAACTACTGAGCCTGCGCGTCTGGAGCTTGTGCTCCGCAACAAGAGAGGCCGCGACAGTGAGGCCCGCGCACCGCGATGAAGAGTGGCCCCTGCTTGCCGCAACTAGAGAAAGCCCTCGCACAGATACGAAGACCCAACACAGCCAAAAATAAAGTACAAATAAATAAAAATTTAAAAAAAAATTAAAAAATTATCATTGATACACCAATTATTAAGGGATACCCAGTACTTCAAATGTACTATAGGCATGTACTTGTAATTTGACATTATGAAGAGGAATCCACACCTGATTCTAGGTCTAACTGTGAGTAAATCAAAGACAAGGAATCTGTAAAGAAGTAATTAAGGCAGCTAGAGTAGATTCTGCCTTTCCTGGAAACACTGGAGAGGGTGCTGAGTGTTCTATGTCTGAGTCGTTAGTTTTAGAGCAAGCCCAGAAAGTAGGCCTATCAGTGAGGTTGCACAGTCCCAGCTGAGCAGGCTGTATGCACCCCAAGTTTGGGGACTGACTGTCAATTTAGAGTCCATTGGAATAGCTGTTACAATAGAATAGAGAAACTCAGCTACATCTTCGGTTGTCTTAAATACAGTAATTGGTTTTCACTAAAGATTCGGAATTTGATAGAACAGAGCGAGGGTGATTTTAATTCAGTTCAGATGGACAAATATTTCTTATTTGCCTGATATGCACAGAATCTCTGCCTTGGAGAAATTCCTGTTTTTAGTGGGATAGAAGATGAAAGATACAAATAAAATAATTTCAGTGGTGAAAAAAAGACCTGAATTGAAGGGATATTTAGATGTCAAAATTGATAAACTCATTGTCCACCTAGAAGTAGGCATAAAGGAAAGGTTGGGGTTATGGTCTGGAAACTGTGAGCCACTCAAAAACACGGAGAATTAAGACAAACAGACTTTGCAAACTAGGTAATGAGGGCAATTTTGGGAATCTTGGCTTTGAGGTGTAAGAGGAGATCCAGGTGGAAACTCCTAACAGGCAGTTGTGTTCCTGCATACTAAGCTCAGGGGTGAGGACAAGGTTGGAGATAAAGGCTTGTGAGTTGTCAGCAAACGGGACGGATGCCGTGGAAGCCATGGGAATGGATGTGATCTCCCAGCGGAGTGTGTGGAGTAAGAGGAAGTTGTTAACACGGTCGTCCGGATGGTTAAAAATAGGTTGGACCAAATACCAATATCAGAAAGCATATTAAAGTTATGGGAGGGCTTCCCTGGTGGTGCAGTGGTTAAGAATCCGCCTGCCAATGCAGGGGACACGGGTTCGAGCCCTGGTCCAGGAAGATCCCACATGCCACGGAGCAACCAAGCCCGTCCACCACAACTACTGAGCCTGCGCTCTAGAGCCCGCGAGCCACAACTACTGAAGCCCACGTGCCACAACTACGGAAGCCCGTGCACCTAGAGCCTGTGCTCCGCAACAAGAGAAGCCACCGCAATGAGAAGCCCGCGCACTGCAACCAAGAGTAGCCCCCTCTCAACGCAACTAGAGAAAGCCCGTGTGCAGCAACGAAGACCCAAGGAAGCCAGAAATAAATAAATAAATAAATAAATAAATAAATAAATAAATAAAAGTTATGGGAATGTAGATTATCATTTAGATCTTTCCTAGTCCCAACTTTTTCAAATCCGCTCATTTCAAGCATACGCCATTTATTCCCTGTGAACAGATGCGAATTATAATTCAATGTATAATTCAATGTATCCCATTGAAAGGCAGTATTGAAAAGGAAAAAGAACCCCAAAGCAAACACAAAAGCCTGCTCTGGGTGTGGTCCTTCACCTACTAGTAGGGGCGGTCGCTCTGGAAGACCCTGGGGTGGGGATGGTGGGCAGAGGTGCAGGTGGGATAGAGCTGCTCTTCTGTGAACATAAATCTGAGATCAACAGTGGTGTCTTTCTGAACCAGTTTTCCTTTATCAGGGGTGGAGAAGATTAAGATACTGAACTGAAAAGAAGGCTTACAGTTTATGATTTTTAGCTAGTTGTGTACTGACCTCATCAAACCTTAAACTATGCCTACCCATCTCCTCATACCCCTATTTCTGTATCATTCAGTCAACAAACACATGTTGAACACCTTCTCTGTGTAGGCACACGTCAAGTGCTAGGGCCACAGAGAGGAGTAGTATTTGGTTCTTGTTCTTGAGAAACAGAGAATACACTCCTAATAGTGTGCTTATTACCAAAACGTTTCCCATTGGCATAGGCCTTTATATGTGTCAAAGAAATCTCATCTCATTATAGTGTTGGAGTTCTACAACACGTCAGTGAAGGAAGTAGAGCAATGATAATTATTATTTATATTATATACATATAATATTATAATATGTATTATGCATATATCCTGCATATTATTATTATGCATGGGTAGCTGAGACACAGAGGTGGATTGACTTGGGGAAGGTCAATCAGTGGCTGAGATCCAGATCTTTTTGGCCAAGTGTTCTTCCTGCTAAGGAGAATGTTTTCTTCCCCAGCATGCTCATCCTGGGCACCTTGCCTTTGCAATTTCCTGGTTGTCTTTTTTATCTCTTTCTGCTGACAAATTTGACAGGCCCTTGGGGAATAGTGACTCAAGAATAACTTGCCTTTGGTCAAGCGCTAAATCCCACAGGTGTAGGACAGACTTTGGAGGAGCCACTATCCCTCTCGCTGCCCCCTCAAAGCCCCCGCTGTTCATCTGGAGGGAAGTATGCTTATCAGTTCTGTACGTACCAGGGAGCAGCTAGCAAAACCAAATTAGCTCAAACTGGCTGCTGTTCAGGTCAGCTAATTAAATTAGCTATTGTTGCATTACTGATAAGGACAGTTTGGAAAAGGAAGAAAGCCACTCATCCCAGCAGCCATAGGCTAATGCCAAGAAAATGTGTTAATGGGAACATTCTGGAAGGAAACCCCTCTGACTAGCAGCAGTACCTAGGGGTCTTTGGTGGACTGTTCTCCTAGCCATCTGCTCTGAGCTCAATGCTCCCAGCCCTCTCTGGCTCTGATCCTTATGGGCACTACCACTCTCCAGCTTTCTGGTACCCAGCTGCAGCCAGGGCAACTCTTTCCTTTTCCCACCATGAGTTCATCTTCCTGGGAGTCTGGAAAGAAATGGGAATTTTTCTGGGAGAAAATAGCTCACTGATATGTCCTAAAATATAATCTCGCCATAGCGTAAAAGCCAGTTGATATTTGCAAGAGCCAGAAAGAAAGTGGTGGTGGGGGTGGTGGAGAGACAGAGACAGAGACAGAGAGAGAGACACAGAGAGAGGGAGGGAGGGAAGGAAAGAAAGAAGGTAGGAAGGAAGGAAGGAAGGGAGAAAGAAAGAGGGGAAGGAGGGAAGGAAAGTAGAAGGAAGGAAGGGAGCGTGGGAAGGAAGAGGAAGAAAAGAATTAGAAAGATCCTTAAAGTCTTTATTTTTTCCATCCCAGCATCTGCCCCTTTGCTTGGTAACAGCTTCTCTACCATTATGGGCAGCCTTGTTGAGGCTCTAATTAAGTTGGCTGCTATCTTTGGTTGAGACTTGCACACATGGACGTACCCTACTGGCCTCTGTCCTAGGGCTCTGGGTCTTGAGTGAAGAGCTACAGGAGAGAGTGTCAGGTGCTCACTGGCTTTAGCAGCAGCACTTCAATTAAACCTCTTCCCCTACACTGAACCCCTCCCACCACCAGACTCCACCCTCCTCAACTCACCCACCAAACTGTCCTGGTTGCAGCTTTTTCCAAGACTAATTACCCAGCCTTCCCTAAGTTCTGTGAACCAACTGGTATCCTTCTGGTTCATTCCTTTTCTGCTTAAATTAACCAGTCTGTTTCATGTAATCCAAATGACTTAAAGATTGTTTAGTCCAACCCCTTTCTTTGACAGAGGAGGCTGAGGACCAGAGATATTAAGTGATATTCTCAGAATCACACAGATAATAATTAGCAGATGGGGCCTAGAGTCCAGGTCTCTTAACTCCATGAGATGATTCTGCCTGAATACTGAGCTCACTGTGCATCTCCTGAGAAAGTGGGGCAACTCCCGGAAACTGCCTGAGAGTCTGCAGGGAGAGCCTGGGAAATTCTCAGTGGTTACCCTCATTTTCATGACTCCCTTTTCTTTCTTTTTTTTTTGTGTATGTGTATTTTTTTAATTGAGGTGAAATTTATATATCATACAGTTAGCCATTAAAACGTGTACAATGGGGAAGTATTCAGAGTATTCAACAGTGTTGTACAACAAGCATCTCTCTCGAGGTTCAAAACGTTTTCATCATCTTATAAAAACACCCCACACCCATTAAGTAATCATTCCCCATTCCTCCCTCCCCCATCACCTGGTAACCTCTAGGCTGCTTTCTGTCTCTGTGGATTTGCCTATTACGGATATATCATATAAAAGGAATCATATAATAGGTGAGATTTTGTGTCTGGCTTCTTTCACTCTGCATAATGTTTTCAAAGTTCATCTATGTCATAGCAAGTATCAGTACTTTGTCCCTTTTCGTAGCTGAATAATATTCTATTGTGTGGCTCTACCACATTTTATTCATCCATTCATTTGTTGATGAGAATTTGAGTTGTTTCCACCTTTTGGTTATTATGACAGTGTCCCTATGAACATTCACGTATGAGTAAGTTTCTGTCTGGACGTGTGTTCATTTCTCTTGGATACATACTGAGAATGGAATTGCTGGGTCATCTGATAATTCTATATTTAACTTTTGGAGAAACTGCTGAATTGTTTTCCACAGGATATTTCTCCCAGCAATTTTTTTCTGATTGTACCTTCCCTAGACCTTGTCCTATCTGCCTCTGTGGCCCATTCAGTGGCTTGCATCTTGTAGGTATCACAATGGGGGAAATATTTATAACTGTAACAGGAACTACTAAAGACAGAATGATGTTTTTGGAGAAAAACAAGAGTGACTTTTGAGGTGTCAGCGTTATGAGGCGAGTGTGAAGACATAAGAGGAATGGTGATGCAGCTCTTTATCATACAGGGAGATGACTTTGGAGCGCTCAGGGTAGCAGAAAGGAAAGAAGGAGGAAAGGTAGAAAGAAGAAGGGAGGAAAAAGGGAGCCTAGAAAAATGGCAGGGAGCTGAGTACTGGGTAACTGGGTATTGGGTAATGTGATTCTGCCCAACCTTGGCTGCCCCAAATTCTTCTGTAAAATATAGCATACACTCAAGTGTATACAGGTAGAGAGGCACAGACAAAGGTAGACATGCCTCCTCTATGCCATAACTCACTTACTCCCACCTGAGTTAGCAGAAATTTGGGGGAGGCATCGCCCATATTCAAGCTATGGAATTCCCCTAGATGAAAAGGGGCAGGGATGACTCCCTTTTCTTTTGATTTGATAAATTTTGTTTCGGATTTTTAAGTCATGGGATAATATCCTCCTATAAGAAGAAAACAAGTAAAATGGGAACTGGTTATTGAAATTGTCCACGTGTAAGTTCTTACATGTGCAATGTCTGTCTCTCACTATAAAATGTGAAAACGTCATAGTTCAAGTTTATTCTTAAGCCCTCAGTACCTACAGCTAGAGTGCTTTCTGCTGAACTAATGAATATTATAATTGAGGAAACCAGTAATATCAAGGAGAAGAACTGCTGTACTTACTTTATAGGGCAGCCTGTAATTATAGTTGGAAAAATGTGATATAGGCTATGCTCCAAAGTGATATGATATGTACTTACTTTAAATTTAGAAGTATATTCTCTAAGCCTCAGTTTCTTCATCTACAGACAGGAAAGTTTAACTCTTCTCTCCCTTAAGCACCAGCATTCTAAGCTACTTGGGGAATTATAAAAGCTAGTGAAATAAATGAGAAATTATAAAAGTTAGCAAACTGGGCATAATTTACTGAAATAATTGAAAGAAAAATCTTCCAAGCCTTTATGATAAAAACACAGGGAAAAGCCTTGCTACCAAAGCTGTTCGAAGAGACTTTAGTCCAAAAAGTCAAGTTCTACATCACTGCTCATTTTGAGGAGTACTAGAGGAAACTGAGCCCATCACTGTTCAACTGCGGGGTGCTAATTCCATGAGAACCAATTCCACCTACGATATGTCATTGAGAAGATGTTAGTGGTACTTCTGACCCAGAAGAAATCTGTCTTCCAAGAGCATCAATTCAATCAATTGTCCTGTTGGGAATTTGATAGAAAGAAGTACCCTAGCCCTGGACAAATGGGTACTTTCACGGCATCCAGTAAAGTGAATATAATTATTGCTTTATATCTTCCTTTTATATTATAATAAAGTAATATAAAATCATTACAAAATATGTAAAATTGGGGACATTTCTTCATAATTCTATCTCCCTAACACAACAGTACTTATTTTCCTTATTCTCTTTTATTATTTGTTCCTCTGTATGTGTATGATGACTGTTATGGCAATTTATTGATAGACTGATGTATTTTTAAAAGTTTGTCAAGCTGAACTTGGCCAATATATGAGTCTAGAAGTTAGAATTACTGGTTCTTTTCCCAACTTTGCTATACTTTCTCTTTCTCTCCTCTTGATCCTGCAGCCACAAAATGGGAACATTGACACCCTTTCCCCCTCTCTGTAGTGATTGGGGATGAAGCATCATGTCTGTGAGGTCTTCTCAGTTATTCAGAGACAAGTACAAACTAATATTAGATACATTATTAACTTCTGAAAACTATTTTTTTCCTCTAAAAAAATCTGTTTGTATTAAGGCTGGGTTCTCTGTACGATTCACAAAAAGGGAAGATAGTTCTATAATGCTCCCTCTTAACATTCATTGACCCTTCATAATAGGGTCAGGAGAGACTATCCTTTATCAATCCTTTTGAAATGTAGGCAGAAAAATGAGGTGCAGAGGAAAACCACTGGACTCAAATTAAAAGCATGTCGATGTAAGTCCTGGGTTTGCAATTTATCAGCTGTATAATCTCAAGCAAGTTATTTAATATTCCTGGGATCAGTTGCTTCATCTATAAAACATGGGTAATAATAACTATTTCACAGGGTTGTTACGAGGACTAAACAAGCTAATGTACGGGAAAGGACAACACAAATGATTCACTTTTTCTTTCTTAAAAAAGAAATTATAAACAGTTACCCCATTGAATTATTCCTAATATTTATCACAGAGACCTTTTTCTCCACATTATATGAATGAAAAAGTAACTTCAATTTTGGATGGCTGATGAGCCATTTCCTGAATCATCTAGGTCCAGGCCTTTTCCTTCTCCTCCTATTTTCAGCTGGTTAGCTGCTTATTGAGATCTTGCCAGAGGGTGGGCAAAAGAAATAAAAACTGAAATCGGTCAATTTGACTCTTTGATAGCAGTCCTGATGAAAGATGTGTGGGTAGAGGGTGTTAAAGTTGTGAGTTAAACTGGAATTCTGCTTCTTACCAGGAAATTGCAAGAACCTACTAAGGGCTGAGATGTCCTGGTGCTGACAACTACTTCTCTTCTCTTGACTGAAGAAATGTCTTCCTCCACCTGAATAGTGGTCTGTCTTCCAGAATGACACACAGTGACTTTTGAAGGAGTAAAAGGATACCTCCTGGCCAGTCACATCGGCCCAAACAACTATGGTGAGCAGTGGACTGGCACATGTTGCAACCAGATGACTGTTGCATCAGCAGAATCCCAAAGCAATAATCACTCTTCTTTCTCTTCCCCACTAATCCAGCAATCAAATAATCACTTATAAGTATTCACTATGTACCACCATATAATATAAAATGTGGTGAGTACCTACATATATGACAACCTGTCAACCCTCAATAAAATTATAATACATTAAGAAAGCAAGAGTTGTGCATGTGAAAATACAACTAATTACATAGGGAAGAAGACAATGAACACCTTTAGAGCATCTCCTGTATTCCATTCACTGTGCAAGGTGCTGTATACATATTATTTTATCTAATCCCTACCACATCCCTGAGACACATTTCTATCCTTGTTCCATGGATGATGATACTGGGAGTCAGAGGTGCTTAATAACTTGCCCAAGATCACATAGTGAGAAAAGTGTGAAGCCTGTTTTCAAGTTTAGAAGGATCTAACTTTATGGGCTATGCCTCGTTACCCACTGCCAATGAGAGGAATCAGAGCTAGACATTGTTTATGCTGTTGGGTCAAGACAAGACTCTTTAAAATACCTCCCAGTAAAATACATTGATAAAGTTTTACCAAGTTCATTCATTGGTTTGGGAGAGATTTCTAGCCAGAGAATAAATGTTTGGATTCTGGAGGCAGGGATGGTGCATTTGAAATGACAGCCCTCTGGTCTCAGCTCCGCCATTATCTACAAGTGTTTATCTGAGCAAGTTGCTTCCCTCTTGTAGGCCTTTGGGTCACCATCTGTAATATAGAGCATTTCTGGTTTGTCTAAGGTCACTTACACTCAATCACTCGGCAGGTATATAATGTACCAGCTCTCATGTCAAGTAGCCTTGAGTTTGAATTATGGCTGCATCCTCAAGCAGTGGCTGTTGGGCAAGTCATTTAACCATCTGTAAAATGGAGATAATAATACCTACCTCAGGGTCTTTGCCCGTATTGTTTGTTCTCCTTGGAACGGTCTTCCCCAGTTATCACAAGGGTCGTTCTATTACCTCCTCCAGGTCTTCACTCAGTTACTTTTTTAGTGAGACTTTTCTTGAACATGATCTCTGAATTGCAAACCATGTGTCATTTCCTGTCTTCTTTCCTCATTTTATTATACTCCTTAACACTCAACACCTAACATACTATATATAGCACTTAATTATCTTATTTATTGCCTGTTTCCCACCTCTAGAATGTAAGCTCTATAAGGGCAGGGGTTTTTTTTGTATTCTCTACTGCTGTATCTCCAGTTTCTAGAATGATTTAGGTGCTTAATAAATATTTGCTGCATAAATGACTGGTTGTTGTGAGAATAATGTGAGTCAAGTGCTTTGCACAGGGCCTGGCACATAGTAAACACTCCATACGTGTTGTCTGTTTATTATTATAATTTTATTATTATGTTGCCACACCTAAGTGGGGCACATTGTTCTCTTTCCCCTCTAGATAACCTAGGATGAGCCTTCTGATTTTCCTGGTGAATGTGAAGGTCTGACTCTGTTGAAATTAGTCTCAAAGCAAGAGGGATTAGTCATTGTGAGGGAAATAAGGGAGAAGATTTGCATGGTAGCTACCTGAAAATACCTAAAGCTGTGGCCACATGGTTAGAAATTCCACGAAGCATATTTCTGTTGCATAAGAAGGGATTTCCAGAAAACTGGATGTCCATTGATGGAATAAGATGTCTCAGGAGATGATGAACTGATCACGCCTGGAGGTCTCCTAGAAGCTGGATAACCACATCTCATTGACCCTGGATATAATTATCATAATGAGTGACAAGCTTGGAATACAGCCAGTGAGTCACACTCTTAGAGAGCCATGGAGATGCACAGTAAAGCGTGACATCTCTAGGGGCAAGAAAAATGGACAGCCAATAAGAACATTGCTTAATCTATATAGTCAAAGAAACCAAGGATACATGGTCAGAAGACTGAGGACAGGAACCCTAATTAAAAGTCAAGGTCTGTTACCCAGCTTCCAGATGTGAGTCAGTTTTCAGATCCAGAACCCATTAACAGAAAGGCTGGGTGCCCAGATAGAAAGACCCTATAAATATTATAGTATGTGTATATGGTAATGATTTTCCCATTCCTTCACCAAAAGGTCCCTGGCCATTTACTCAGGTAAGCATATACTGGGGGAAGAGGACTGCCCAAGCATTTTGAAGACTGCTTGACACAGGTGCCAAGTTGACAGTGATATCTGGGACCCAGATAATTATCATGGTCTGTTGTTAGAGGAGGGGTCCTAGGTCTGGCTCACAGTACATTCACTAGGCCCATGGACTCACACTTGGTAATTTCCTCAGTCCCTGGGAATTAGAATAATTGGAGTATATATATTTGGTAGTTGATAGAAACCTCACAAGCTTCCTTGGACTGTGGTGTAAGAGCTCGTGCAATGGAGATCAAGTGCAAGCTTCTGAAACTTCTGTTTTTCCATGGCTAATGGTACAGGAGCCTGGAAGAAGAAAGATTTCAAGATCAGAGACAAAGAGACCTGGGGAGGACATAGGGTGGATGGACTTATGGGAGTGAGTACAAAGAAGGAAGATCTTTGCATCCCTTATTTAATGCCCCAGACAGCTTCCCTCACAGAAGAGGCACTAAGCAACCACGTGGACAGAACGACTCAGCCTGTTTTTCTCACTGGTCACCCCAGTGCCAGCACAATGGGTGCATAATGGAATGTTTATGGTGGCAGGAAACATGCATGGCTTTCCCACTCACCAAGGCTAATCTAGCTATTGCAATTGTCAAGTGTCCATGCAGCAATGTAGACCAAACTGAGCCCTTCCCTCACCAAGATGGCACCATTCCAAGAAGACAAACCAACCACTTCGTAGCAACTTGGCAACATGGGATCCTTTCTACTCTGTAAGAGCAATAATTCATCTTGATTAGAATCAACAGATATTTCACATTTGAGTTTGTCTTTCCTACCTTCAAAACCTCAGCTAGTACCACTCTTTGAGGGCTTCTAAAGCATATGATCCACTGACACAGGAGTCTACATAATATCACATCATACCAAGGGACACACTTTATAGCAAAGGAAGGGTGACAGTGAGTGAGCACATGAACACGAGTTTCACTTTCTCTATGATATGCAGCACCATCCAGAAGCTGCTAGCATGTCAGAGTGATAAAATGGATACCTGAAGACAGCACCAGCTTGGAGATGATACCTTGAAATGATAGGGCTCATCTTTCAGAATATACTATACATCTTAAATCCATGACCATTCTTTTGCTATGTCCCTGATATGTAGAACACATGAATCTGAGACCAAAGCGTAGAAGTCGAAGTGAACCTACTTCCATCACTTCCAGTGACGGACTTAGGGGAGCTGTATATCCCATTCCCATAACTCTAGTCTCTGTGGGTTGGAAGTCTAATTCACAATGAAGAAATGCTTCCTCCAAGAGAATTGCTAGTCCCATTGGACCATAAGCTATAGCTGCTATCTGGGCACTTTAAACTCTTTGTGACAGAAGACCAGACAGCAAGAAAAGAAAACAAAGGTAATTGACTCTGATTAGGTGGTAGTACTGCTGTTACCAATTGCAACAGGGAAGAATACATTTGGCATCCAGGTGAGTGTGATTCTCATGCCCTTCTCAAACATGGTACACAGATACGTTTACATACATGTATGTACGTATGTATACACACACATACACATACACACATACATATCTACACTCAATATATCACCTTTGGTTCTGTTTCTCTGGAGAACCCTGACTAACACAGTGCTCTGGGCAATGCCTGACATGTCAGCCCCAGCTCAGTATATGTGTGACATACATTTTTTTGGCTTATTGCAAACCTGCCCAAAGCCACTTTTAGGCATATCCACCCAAGGGAGATGGGGTTTTCTGCTGCAGTTCAGCCCTGGCAGGTCCTAGCAGAGCCCTCCCTGCTCTGGAGGAGGATTTCTCACCGAAGAGCTGCCTGTCCCAGGATGTCACCCTGGTGGTCTTTCCCTGCCCTTTTTGTGTGATCTGTCATTCTTTCCAATACTATGTGTCCCCACTGGCAGAGAGGTGATCAAGCACAAAGCAGACCCTATTACATTTCACTCTTGCATCTTCAGCAGATTTCCTGTGGAGACCTGAAGTATTTTAAGTCAGTTCTTTCTGGGAAGAGAGGCGGGAGCTTGAGATGGGAGAGGCAACCATGGTTTGTGCACTTGAACAGTTTCATCTCTCTTAATATTTAATTCTATTGCTATGTAGATGCTCTTAAGGTGCCATTTTAATTGTGACGGCTTTTACAGAAACTATCTCTGCTGTGCAGAAAAAGACAATAAAACTTGCGAGTTTTGTTTGAAAGCTTCTGGTTTACATGGGCAAGTAATAAAAGAGAGACTCTGACTCAGAAACCTATCTCCTGCCCTCCTCAGATGTTCCTTGAGCTTTACCTTAAAAGAACAGAGGGGAAACCAGTTGTTGGCAGCTATGAAACATTCTCCAGCTCTGTTATCTCTTTCAAACCTCCACTGCTGCCCTCTACCAGCTCCATCCTCTTATGTAGCCCTGAGCCAAGTTCTGGAATCTGGAGGGCTGCATGCAGCTTCTTCGAGCTGGTTGAGGCGGTTGGGTAAGTTAGTGGCGAGGCTCTGAGCTGTACTCTGCCCCATCTTCCTTTCCTAGTGAAAGCTGCAAAAGCCACTTCCCTTGGGCATCCTGACCTTCAACTGCACTTTGGCTTTTGCAGATGACCTTCAGAACATTATCTGATAACATGCTGATGCTTGGGGACCTTTGGCAAGCTGCATCCTTGATTGCCTTCACTCTTCCCCGATGAGAAATATGAACATACACACATACACTCTCATTCATGGACTTTCTCCTATGATGGTCAGCTTTCAGGACCTCTCGAGGCTGACGGAACTAACCCTAAAAATGCTCTTCATGGAAGGCACTGGACTTGAGCCAGTTTTTGTGACAATGAGGCAGTGGGGTCTAGAGACAGGATGAAGTCCAACAGTTAGGCAAAGGCAGGTGCCACCAGTGCACCTGTATCCAGGCTGGAGCTTGATGCATTGAGCCTGTAGTGCTTTTATATCATTCTTGGAGCTTTGGAAAATGTGTCTCCTGCCTAAGCTCTCTGGCCTCATACACCTAACGTGTAAATCTCGCTGCATGAGAGGAAGAGCAAGTGATTATCTGCGCACTAGACGACTGGAGGTGTGTGGGATCACTCTCTCCTGGTGGGTTTCAGGTGGATGAGGCCCAGAGGTGGGAGGACGGTGGAGGGAGAAGCAAGGACACCCCACTGCCTCATCCTTCACGCACGTGCAGGAGCACAGCACGCATGCCCCGGGCCTACCTTCTTCCCCTGCGTTCTCTTGAGATTTGACATTCTTTTTTTTTTTTTTTTTTTTTTTTTTTTAAAGAAACAAATCTTTTTTTAACTTATTTATTATTTATTTATTATTTATTTTTGGCTGTGTTGGGTCTTCGTTTCTGTGCGAGGGCTTTCTCCAGTTGTGGCAAGCGGGGGCCACTCTTCATCGCGGTGCGCGGGCCTCTCACTATCGCGGCCTCTCCTGTTGTGGAGCACAGGCTCCAGACGCGCAGGCTCAGTAGTTGTGGCTCACGGGCCTAGTTGCTCCGCGGCATGTGGGATCTTCCCAGACCAGGGCTCGAACCCATGTCCCCTGCATTGGCAGGCAGATTCTCAACCACTGCGCCACCAGGGAAGCCCGAGATTTGACATTCTTGAGAGCATCGCAGTCTAGAAGTGAGATGGAATAGGACTTCGGGGTCCTGATGCAAACAGTGGGCTCAAAGCCAGTATGCTGTCGGGGTTGAAATCTTTTGTTATTTAATTTTTCGGGTTCTTATGTTTATCTCCTGACCCTGCCCTCAGCTTCCTGAGGTGGGCAACCTAGCATTTCAACAACATGAGAGTGTTTGCTGCTTTTATTTGGGTACAAGTAAGACTGGGAAAAGACCATGGATGAAAGAGGGGCTGACAGAAAACAAACTTATGGTTACCAAAGGGGATAGCAGGGCGGGGGGATAAATTAGGAGTTTGGGATCAACATAGTCACACTACTATATGTAAAATAGGTAAACAACAAGGACCTACTGTATAGCACAAGGAACTATGCTCAATATTGTATAATAACCTATAATGGAAAAGAATCTGAAAAAGAATATAAATATATATATAACTGAATCACTTTGCTGTACACTTGAAACTAACACAACATTGTAAATTAACTATACTTCAATAAAAAATAAATAAAAATAAAATAAAAAAGAAAGAGGGGCTGAGAATTTGCTCACATTCACCCCAAATCTGATCTGCCCTGAGATTTATGAGATACTTTCTCTTTGAGAGTCTCTCTTGGAGAAAGTACCTTCTCTCTTAGGTATATGCTATGCGGCTCAGTCAGGAGGGTTGGGCTTCTTTCCTGGAATCACAGGGAACTGGAAGGGATCTCAAAGCTCATTTCTTCTATTTCCCTTATTTTACGGAGGAGGAAATTGACAAGTCTCCTCATCTGTGCTTTGCACTCATTATTTCACTTAATCCTCTAATGACCCTCTAAGATGGGTACAATTATTCCATGCTATGGGGTAGGAAACTAAGTACCAGAGAGATGATGTAATTTGCCCAAGTAGATTGTTAGCAGTGGGGTCAGGGATTGACCCCAGGTACCCTGACTCTCAGTCTAAGGTCTTTCCACCTTAATTAGGGGTCCCTAAATGTTAGCCCAAGGACTCATGCTGATGCTTGATAATATTTTCATTTATCTGTGACAAAATATGAAATATATACATATGTCCAGGGATGCTTGCCAAGTTCCTTTCTTGGAAAAGCCTGTTTTTATGATGAGATGGTGTCTTTCCTACATGTTTCATACAGTTTCCTTCTTTATAAAATGATAGTGATAACAACTGGGGGTGGTTTATATATTTGCCTGGCAAATTAAAACACAGGCAATAACATGACAGTCCTCAGAGTTATTAAAAATTAAAAATCCCAAAGTCTGGGAACACAGTACTCTATGACACCATTTATATGGTTGCCAGCAATGTTGGCAAAGATGAGCAGGGGGTGTCTGCAAGCATTTGACTCATCATCTCATCAAGCAGCCATCATCATTCTATGCCTCAGCACCATGGGGGGAAGACCCTTCCCTCATGGAGCTGAAAGCTCCTGCCTAGTGCTTTCTGAGGAATGTGCAAAGTTCCAGGGATGCTATAAGACGTCTGTGAGGAAGGGGAGATTTTCAGCTGTCACAGAATCCTTTGGGGCTTAGGAGGTAGATGGGCTGATTTGATCCTGAACTTGACTATCCCTTCCCATCTCTGGGTGCCAGATAAGAGAGATAATGCAAAGAACTGAGAACTCAACCGCATGTGCTTGGTACTGCTCTCCTTGCCCCAGGTGGAGAAGTGTAATAGGAAAGATGCTGTGCAGTGCACCAGGCTGGACGCCAGGGCCATTACTTAATAGGCGTGTGGTTCTGAGCAGGTTCCTTTTTGAGCTTTGTAGTGTGGCTGTGACAATAAAATTATGTAACTTAGATAAAGCGCCTAATTCAGGAATGCTCTGTACTAAATGCTCCGTCAGCCTCACTCTCTGTCCCCGTTCGCTCATGTCTCCTTCCTGCTTTGCCTCTAGGGGCCATCCTAGGCAAAACTGTGAATTGTCTTGTCTTTGGTGATCTCACGTCTATACTCTTGCACCCTTGGGTTCTTCCAGCCAGGGAGAATGCTATTTGATATCCAAATTCACACTGAGTGGTTCAGAGTTTATGATGAAAGGTACTTAAGCAAGGAAAAGGTTCTAGCAGTGGGGTTTCAGCCTCCCTGACACACAGCCAGTGGGTCCCAGCTCCCCCATCCAGGCAGGAGGCAGGTGCTGGTGCCAGGCTTGGGTCAGACACCAGAGCCTCTGTTGTCATCGCCCATCTTTCTCCTGCTCTGTGCACTTGGAGCTACAGCTGACACCTGGGATGTCACATTCTGACATATGAGGCTATGGGGGTCAAGCGGGGCAGGGGTAGGGGCGAACACTTGGCTTTCACAGCCAGGTACATGTCAAACCAAATTCTACTCATGACTGGGTGTCAAGCTTGGACCGGAAACTGATCTGGATCAGAGTGATCTGCTGAAGTCAAATGACAACGTTTGTCTGGCTGGGGATTATCCGACAGGAAGTGCTCCCCAGCAGGTGCCAGGGCTCGGACAAGGGCTGCGGTGACAAGGCTGGGTGGGAGGCAAGTGGCGGTGCTTTATCCTCCTTTTCCTTGTCTTCAAATTTGTCGCAGCTCGTGTTCGCTGACATTTGAGCAGATTGTACTCATGCAAATAGGCTATTTAGCTTTAGTTTGAGTCTCCTACGTGCATGAAGACCACTAACTGTCACAGAGGTTTCTTTCCACAGTGGTGGCTAACAGCACCGTCACTCACCCAGCAACAAGAGAGAAGCCTGGGCTTCCCTGGTGGCGCAGTGGTTGAGAATCTGCCTGCCAATGCAGGGGACACGGGTTCGAGTCCTGGTCTGGGAAGATCCCACATGCCTCGGAGTGACTAGGCCCTTGAGCCACAATTACTGAGCCTGCGCGTCTGGAGCCTGTGCTCCACAACAAGAGAGGCCGCGATAGTGAGAGGCCCGCGCACCGCGATGAAGAGTGGCCCCCGCTTGCCGCAACTAGAGGAAGCCCTCGCACAGAAACGAAGACCCAACACAGCCAAAAATAAAATATAAAAAATAAATAAATAAAAGAGCCTTCCCTAAATTAAAAAAAAAAAAAAAGAAAGAAAAGCAGCTTCATTATTAAAAAAAAAAAAAGTAAAACACATTCTTATTGGAAAAAAAAAAAAAAAAAAAAAAGAGAGCGGCCTGGCAGGGGAGGAAGAGTGTTTAATATTGATATGAGTCCTGAATAAATGAGGATTTTTATGAGGCACCATTAGATGGTGTTCAATAGTAGGCTGTGAATTCAGACAGAACTGAGTCTCAATCTCTGTACTGATCTCTATTAGCTGCATGGCCCTGGGAAGCTAACCTCCCTGGGCCTCAGTTTCCACATCTGCAAAATGGTGACATAATAATATACACTACATGGGAGTATTTTGAGGATTAAATGAAAATGCATGCAAAGCCATTTGCAAAAGGCCTGGAAAAAATACAGTCTTGGTGTGATTACGGGAAGGTTCTAATCTACTGCCACTTTAGTTTTGCCAGTGTATTTTGGTTCTTTGTTTTGCCTTCTGTAAAAGTAGGATAATAAGAAGGTGCCAGAGGAAAAAAGTAAGAGGAGACCCAGCAGTTGGGGGACTGGAGAAACACCTGGGAGAAGCAACTTGCCCCACTTTGGAAATATTTCTAGTGGAAATATTTCAGCCCTAGGAATTTCTGTAGTAAATTCTACAAGATTCATGGTAACTGTTATAGGAGTGCAATATTGGTTTTGGAAACTTAAAGGAAAGGGAGAAGGATAACTGAAGTATGAGCTCATAAGAGGACATATAATCATGATGAAAAGAAAATCGGTTTCTTGCTTTCTCCAAACAAGTGTAGAAAGATAATAAAGAATATTTGATTGAAAGGGTACCTTTAATGTCTTTGACCATGAAATGGGGGTGGAGGGTGGTAGGGGGAAGTAGCTAACCAGGGACCTCCAGAAATTTCTCCTTCTTTCCCTCTGGAGGACAGCCCACGGGGCTGCAGTAACCTCATACAAGCTGCTCCAAAACAATGAATGGTGGGGAGCATCGGCAGTTTGTCAAGAGGCCAAAGCGAGAAAGGGGAGACTGGAGGATCCCTGGGTACCATTGCTGAGAGAAACGCCAAACTCAGATGAGAGGTTATAATATAGATTGAGATAAAAGAGCAGGTCTTCCGTTATTGGAGGGTCCAAAATGGTTGCCATACAGAGTCAACCCGATCTTTTTTTTTTATAAGATTTTATTATGAACATTTCTGAACATGCCCGCAAGTACAGAGTACAGAATTACCCATCACCCAGCTTCAAGAGCTACTTTTTTTTCCACATGTGCTTCATTTTTACCCCCTTTTAGTCTCACTAATAATTCAGTGTCCACCTTAAATTTTTTAATATAGTACCATTTTCAACATCTACTGGGGTTTTTTTTTTTTTTGGCATTCCCATAAATACATTTTTTTTTAATGATCAGATAGAATAAGAAATTCAGGAGAAAATAAAATTTTATACAGAAAGTTAACTGCACATTTCAGTATTAACATGTCTTGTAATAATTCTCATGCCACATTCAAACATTAACCCTCATAAAAGGAAATACCAGTGTTCAAAAGTAGTATAATAGCCATCTGCTGTAATTTTTCCCCTTATAGTAGGAGACAGTTTTGACTACTTGTTCTTCATACACATGAAGCAACAAATAGGGATACTTCTCTGTTCAAGCACAGAATGAAAAAGCCCCTAATAGAATGTCCCAATTAGCCTGAGTATTTAAATTATTATCCTCTAGTATATATATTTATTTCTCTTTTTTTTTTCTTATTAGCCATCCATTTTATACACATCAGTGTATAAATGTCAATCCCAATCTCCCAATTCATCCCACCACCATCACCATCCCCCACCGCTTTCCCCCCTTGGTGTCCATACGTTTTTTTCTCTACTTCTGTGTCTCAATTTCTGCTCTGCAAACCGGTTCATCTGTACCATTTTCTAGGTTCCACATATATGCGTTGATATATGATATTTGTTTTTCTCTTTCTGACTTACTTCACTCTGTATGACAGTCTCTAGATGTATCCATGTCTCTAGAAATGACCCAATTTCGTGCCTTTTTATGGTTGAGTAATATTCCATTGTATATATGTACCACATCTTCTTTATCCATTTGTCTGTCAATGGGCATTTAGGTTTCTTCCATGTCCCGGCTATTGTAAATAGTGCTGCCATGAACATTGGAGTGCATGTGCCTTATTGGATTACGGTTTTCTCTGGGTATATGCCCAGTAGTGGGATTGCTGGGTCATATGGTAATTCTATTTTTAGTTCTTTAAGGAGCCTCCATACTGTTCTCCATAGTGGCTGTATCAATTTACATTCCCACCAACAGTGCAAGAGGGTTCCCTTTTTTCCACACCCTCTCCAGCATTTGTTGTTTGTAGATTTTCTGATGATGCCCATTCTAACTGGTGTGAGGTGATACCTCATTGTAGTTTTGATTTGCATTTCTCTAATAATTAGTGATGTTGAGCAGCTTTTCATGTGTTTCTTGGCCATCTGTATGTCTTCTTTGGAGAAATGTCTATTTAGGTGTTCTGACCATTTTTGGATTGGGTTGTTTGCTTTTTTAATATTGAGCTGCATGAGCTGTTTATGTATTTTGGAGATTAATCCTTTGTCCGTTGATTCGTTTGCAAATATTTTCTCCCATTCCGAGGGTTGTCTTTTCGTCTTGTTTATGGTTTCCTTTGCTGTGCAAAAGCTTTGAAGTTTCATTAGGTCCCATTTGTTTATTTTTGTTTTTATTTCCATTACTCTAGGAGGTGGATCAAAAAAGATCTTGCTGTGATTTATGTCAAAGAGTGTTCTTCCTATGTTTTCCTCTAAGAGTTTTATAGTGTCCAGTCTTATATTTAGGTCTCTAATCCATTTTGAGTTTATTTTTGTGTATGGTGTTAGGGAGTATTCTAATTTCATTCTTTTACATGTAGCTGTCCAGTTTTCCCAGCACCACTTATTGAAGAGACTGTCTTTTCTCCATTGTATATCTTTGCCTCCTTTGTCATAGATTAGTTGTCCATAGGTGTGTGGGTTTATCTCTGGGCTTTCTATCTTGTTCCATTGATCTATGTTTCTGTTTTTGTGCCAGTACCATATTGTCTTGATTACTGCAGCTTTGTAGTATAGTCTGGAGTCAGGGAGTCTGATTACTCCAGCTCCGTTTTTCTCCCTCAAGACTGGTTTGGCTATTCGGGGTCTTTTCTGTCTCCTTACAAATTTTAAGATTTTTTGTTCTAGTTCCATAAAAAAATGCCATTGGTAGTTTGATAGGGATTGCATTGAATCTGTAGATTGCTTTGGGTACTATAGTCATTTTCACAATATTGATTCTTCTGATCCAAGAATATGGTATATCTCTCCATCTGTTGGTATCATCTTTAATTTCTTTCATCAGTGTCTTATAGTTTTCTGCATAAAGGTCTTTTGTCTCCCTAGGTAGGTTTATTCCTAGGTATTTTATTCTTTTTGTTGCAATAGTAAGTGGGAGTGTTTCCTTAATTTCTCTTTCAGATTTTTCATCATTAGTGTATAGGAATGCAAGAGATTTCTGTGCATTAATTTTGTATCCTGCAACTTTACCAAATTCATTGATGAGCTCTAGTAGTTTTCTGGTGGCATCTTTAGAATTCTCTATGTATAGTATCATGTCATCTGCAAGCAGTGACAGTTTTATTTCTTCTTTTCTAATTTGTATTCCTTTTATTTCTTTTTCTTCTCTGATTGCCATGGCTAGGACTTCCAAAACTATGTTGAATAACAGTGGTGAGAGTGGACATCTTGTCTTGCTCCTGATCGTGGAGGAAATGCTTTCAGTTTTTAACCATTGAGAATGATGTTTGCTGTGGGTTTGTTGTATATGGCCTTTATTATGTTGAAGTAGGTTCCCTCTACGCCCACTTGCTGGAGAGTTTTTATCATAAGTGGGTGTTGATTTTGTCAAAAGATCTTTCTGCATCTATTGAGATGATCATATGGTTTTTCTTCTTCAATTTGTTAATGTGGTGTATCACATTGATTGATTTGCGTATATTGAAGAATCCTTGCATCTCTGAGATAAATCCCACTTGATCATGGTGTATGATCCTTTTAATGTGCTGTTGGATTCTGTTTGCTAGTAATTTCTTGAGGATTTTTGCATCTATATTCATGAGTGATATTGGTCTGTAATTTTCTTTTTTGTAGTATCTTTGTCTGGTTTTGGTATCAGGGTGACAGTGGCCTCATAGAATGAGTTTGGGAGTTTTCCTTCCTCTGCAATTTTTTGGAAGAGTTTGAGAAGGATGAGTGTTAACTCTTCTCTAAATGTTTGATAGAATTCACCTGTGAAGCCATCTGGTCCTGGACTTTTGTTTGTTGGAAGATTTTTAATCACAGTTTCAATTTCATTACTTGTGATTGGTCTCTCATATTTTCTATTTCTTCCTGGTTCAGTCTTGGAAGGTTATACCTTTCTAAGAATTTGTCCACTTCTTCCAGGTTGTCCATTTTATTGGCATAGAGTTGCTTGTAGTAATCTCTTAGGATGCTTTGTATTTCTGCCATGTGTGTTGTCCCTTCTCTTTTTTCATTTCTAATTTTATTGATTTGAGTCCTCTCCCTCTTTTTCTTGATGAGTCTGGCTAATGGTTTATCAATTTTGTTTATCTTCTCAAAGAACCAGCTTTTAGTTTTATTGATCTTTGCTATTGATTTCTTTGTTTCTATTTCATTTATTTCTGCTCTGATCTTTATGATTTCTTTCCTTCTGCTAACTTTAGGTTCTGTTTGTTCTTCTTTCTCTAGTTACTTTAGGTGTAACGTTAGATTGTTTATTTGAGATTTTTTTTGTTTCTTGAGGTAGGCTTGTATTGCTATAAACTTCCCTCTTAGAACTGCTTTTGCTGCATCCCTTAGGTTTTGGATCATCGTGTTTTCATTGTCATTTGTTTCTAGGTATTTTTTGATTTCCTCTTTCATTTCTTCAGTGATCTCTTGGTTATTTAGTAACGTATTTTTTAGCCTCCACGTGTTTGTGTTTTTTACATTTTTTTCCATGTAATTGATTCCTAATCTCATAGGGTTGTGGTCAGACAAGATGCTTGATATGATTTCAATTTTCTTAAATTTCCTGAGGCTTGATTTGTGACCCAAGATGTGATCTATCCTGGAGAATGTTCCATGTGCACTTGAGAAGAAAGTGTAATCTGCTGTTTTTGGATGGAATGTCCTATAAATATTAATTAAATCTATCTGGTCGATTGTGTCATTTAAAGCTTCTGTTTCCTTATTAATTTTCTGTTTGGATGATCTGTCCATTGGTGTAAGTGAGGTGTTAAAGTCCCCCATTATTATTGTGTTACTGTCGATTTCCTCTTTTAGAGTTGTTAGTAGTTGCCTTATGTATTGAAGTGCTCCTATGTTGGGTGCATATATATTTATAATTGTTATATGTTTTTCTTGATTGATCCCTTGAACATTATGTAGTGTCCTTCCTTGTCTCTTGTAACATTCTTTATTTTAAAGTCTATTTTATCTGATATGAGTTTTGCTACTCCAGCTTTCTTTTGATTTCCATTTACAAGGAATATCTTTTTCCATCCCCTCACTTTCAGTCTGTATGTGTCCCTAGGTCTGAAGTGGGTCTCTTGTGGACAGCATGTATATGGGTCTTGTTTTTGTATCCATTCAGCAAGGCTGTGTCTTTTGGTTGGAGAATTTAATCCATTCACGTTTAAGGTATTATCAATATGTATGTTCCTATTACCATTTTCTTAATTGTTTTGGGTTTGTTTTTGTAGGTCCTTTTGTTCTCTTGTGTTTCCCACTTAGAGAAGTTCCTTTAGCATGTATTGTAGAGCTGGTTTGGTGGTGCTGAATTCTCTTAGCTTTTGCTTGTCTGTAAAGCTTTTGATTTCTCCATCAAATCTGAATGAGATCCTTGCTGGGTAGAGTAATCTTGGTTGTAGGTTCTGCCCTTTCATCACTTTAAGTATATCATGCCACTCCCTTCTGGCTTGTGGAGTTTCTGTGGAGAAATCAGCTGTTAACCTTATGGGAGTTCCCTTGTATGTTATTTGTCGTTTTTCCCTTGCTGCTTTCAATAATTTTTCTTTATCTCTAATTTTTGCCAATTTGATTATTGTGTGTCTCAGCGTATTTCTCCTTGGGTTTATCCTGTATGGGACTCTCTGCGCTTCCTGGACTTGGGTGGCTATTTCCTTTCCTATGTTAGGGAAATTTTCGACTGTAATATCTTCAAATATTTTCTCGGGTCCTTTCTCTCTCTCTTCTCCTTTTGGGACCCCTATAAGGCGAATGTTGTTGTGTTTAATGTTGTCCCAGAGGTCTCTTAGCCTGTCCTCATTTCTTTCCTTTCTTTTTTCTTTATTCTGTTCCACAGCAGTGAATTCCACCATTCTGTCTTCCAGGTCACTTATCTGTTCTTCTGCCTCAGTTATTCTGCTATTGATTCTTTCTAGTGTATTTTACATTTCAGTTATTGCATTGTTCATCTCTGTTTGCTTGTTCTTTAATTCTTCTAGATCTTTGTTAAACATTTCTTGCATTTTCTCGATCTTTGCCTCCATTCTTTTTCCGAGGTCCTGGATCATCTTCACTATCATTATTCTGAATTCTTTTTCTGGAAGACTGCCTTTCTCCATTTCGTTTAGTTGTTTTTCTGGGGTTTTATCTTGTTCCTTCATCTGCTACATAGCCCTCTGCCTTTTCATCTTGTCTATCTTTCTGTGAATGTGGTTTTTGTTCCACAGGCTGTGGGATTGTAGTTCTTCTTGCTTCTGCTGTCTGCCCTCTCATCTATCGGGTTTAGCAATGATTCATTAAGAATACCCAGTCTTACTATCAAACTCTTAGAGGAAAACATAGGCAGAACACTCTATGACATACATCACAGCAAGATTCTTTTTGACCCAGCTCCCAGAGAAATGGAAATAAGAACACAAATAAACAAATGGGACCTAATGAAACTTAAAAGCTTTTGCACAGCAAAGGAAACCATAAACAAGACCAAAAGACAACCCTTAGAATGGGAGAAAATATTTGCAAATGAAGCAACTGACAAAGGATTAATCTCCAAGATTTACAAGCAGCTCATGCAGCTCAATAACAAAAAAACGAACAACCCAATCCAAAAATGGGCAGAAGACCTAAATAGACATTTCTCCAAAGAAGATATACAGATGGCCTACAGACACATGAAAGAATGCTCAACATCATTAATCATTAGAGAAATGCAAATCAAAACTACAATGAGATATCATCTCACACCGGTCAGAATGGCCATCATCAAAAAATCTAGAAACAATAAATGCTGGAGAGGGTGTGGAGAAAAGGGAACACTCTTGCACTGTTGGTGGGAATGTAAATTGATACAGCCACTATGGAGAACAGTATGGAGGTTCCTTAAAAAACTACAAATAGAACTACCATACGACCCAGCAATCCCACTACTGGGCATATACCCTGAGAAAACCATAGGTCAAAAAGTGTCATGTACCACAATGTTCATTGCAGCTCTATTTACAATAGCCAGGACATGGAAGCAACCTAAATGTCCATCGACAGACGAATGGATAAAGAAGATGTGGCACATATATACAATGGAATATTACTCAGCCATAAAAAGAAATGAAATGGAGGTATTTGTAATGAGGTGGATGGAGTTAGAGTCTGTCATACAGAGTGAAGTAAGTCAGAAAGAGAAAAACAAATACAGTATGCTAACACATATATACGGAATCTAAGGAAAAAAAAAAAAAAAAAAAAGGCCATGAAGAACCTAGTGGCAAGACGGGAATAAAGACACAGACCTACTAGAGAATGGACTTGAGGATATGGGGAGGGGGTGGGGTGAGATGTGACAGGGTAAGAGAGTGTCATGGACATATATACACTACCAAATGTAAAATAGATAGCTAGTGGGAAGCAGCCGCATAGCACAGGGAGATCAGCTCAGTGCTTTGTGACCACCTAGAGGGGTGGGATGGGGAGGGTGGGAGGGAGGGAGATGCAAGAGGGAAGAGAAATGGGAACATATTGTATATGTATAACTGATTCACTTTGTTATAAGGCAGAAGCTAACACACTATTGTAAGGCAATTATACTTCAATAAAGATGTTAAAAAAAAAAAAAAAAAAAAAGAATACCCAGTCTTGCACCACCACTTTAAAGAGCTGCAAAACTAATTTCAAAAGTTCAAAAATAGACATGGGCATATATAATAATTTAATATATGATAAAGGTGATAGTGGAAAGGCTGGTTTATTCACTGTTGTATTAATTAATTTATTCTAAAAGGTAAATTTCTGTTTTTTAAAAATAAATTTATTTCCTTATTTCTTTATTTATGTTTGCCTGTGTTGGGTCTTCATTGTTGCGCGCAGGCTTTCTCTAGTTGCGGCGAGTGGGGGCTAGTCTTCGCTGTGGTGCATGGGCTTCTTATTGCAGTGCCTTCTCTTTGTTGTGGAGCATGGGCTCTAGGTGCACGCACTTCAGTAGTTGTGGCTAACGGGCTCTAGAGTGCAGGCTCAGTAGCTGTGGTTCATGGGCTTTGTTGCTCCACAGCATGTGGGATCTTCCCAGACCAGGGCTCAAACCTGTGTCCCCCGCATTGGCAGGCAAATTCTTAACCACTGAACCACCAGGGAAGTCCTCAAAAAGGTAACTTTCAAGATCAATTTCAGATGAACTAACATTTCAGTAAAAATTTCAGAATGGATAAGTTTTTCTAAACATAGCACCAAAGATAGGAAAAAATGTATTTGACTACCTAAAGGACCCCTTGCTCTGCCCCCATCCCAATAGAGGCAACACTGAAACATAAATTATATGTACAATTTAAATAAACATAAAAAGTTTAGGAAGCAAATGTTCAGCCTACATAACAGACAAAAGGTTCAGATCTTTAGCACAGGAGTGCTTATAAATCCATAAAAGACTTGGTTTTCCAGAAGAAAAATAGGAGCAGATTCTCTGCTTTAATTCATAGACACTTCATGTTGCCATGTCAATTTCTGCCCTCCCTCCTTCACCCAGAGTCCACAGAGAGATTTCTTTGGCAAAGAGGTTTGGAGACATTATAACTTACTTATGTTCTAAGCAGCCATGTATTTGGCTTCCCTATAGCCCCTCATCTTATCCTAGAATTAACATTATTAGGTGGATGTGTTTTGTAGTTTGTGGTTAGGGTTTGTGGAGGTTTCTTGATCCATTAAATAGGAAGCCTTCTCTCCTTTTTATTCTTTCATTAAAAAAATTAATGTCAATGGATTAGTAGATTTCAACAGAGAGGAGCTAAATGAAAATATCATTATTCTACCATCTTTCAATATACATCCTTGGATGATTTTTACACCATTTTTAAAAATTTAATGGGATTATATTAAAACACAATGTTTTTTCATATATTTGAAAAATGATCCTGGCTCAATATAAGAATGAGAAATACTTGCACTTATTCCTATTAAAATAAGATATGCTTGCAACTTGGCTATCCGAGTAAAGATCTGCCCAGAAGGAAGAAAAGACTGTGCAGCTTGGGTTTACACTGATTTCTTAATCGGGAGGCAGGAGTTGTTATAACCTCCACATACTGCGTCTCTATACAAAACCACTTCATTCTTCATGTATCTTCCTTGAGTGAAGTTCAGTAACTGACCAAGTCAAAAGTTATCTTCCCTTTGAAAAAAGTCTGATGAGAAAAAAAGAAAAAAACAGTTGTCATTGAGAGTGAATGGCATCTTTGACATCCCAGATTTAGCTGAATGTCATTAAGTTGGATTTGGATAGCTGAATACTGCCGATATTTGTGCCCTTCAGCAAATTCCATATTTGATTCTCTCATCCCAAGGCTTTTGTAAAACAAAAGTATCATATCAGGAACAGAACTACAGTCAGCCTCCTAGTCATTATGGTGGAATAAATGGTAATACATATAACACCCAGCAATGAAAAGGCTAGTGGGTGGAGGGAAAGAATGGGGTTCAATTACGTTTTTCACAATTTATCCATTGCCTCTTAGTGTATATGCTGGCTGAACTTTTATTACTTGTTTCTTATAAAATCTCAGAAGGTAACTTTATTTTTCAGATATTAAGCAAAATCATGGGAATGAACCCTTGGAGTTATGTAATTATTGTTTTTGTAGGAGCTCAAAGATGAACATATAAATATATAAATAAATACATACAGAGTTAGGGATAATAGAATCTGGCTTTTTAAGCATCTATCAATTATGAGTCTTTATTCACTAGCAACTTAGTGCATCTACAAAATAATGTTCGTTGTTCTTTATAATGATGGAGAACAGATGAAGACCAAAACAGAGAATGTTAAAGGGTCGTAGTTGTCAGGTCAATACAAGAAGAATTGTTTTATAACTAGAGTTTGCCTGTGATGGGATAGAACTGGCTCTGCTTCTTCCTGGGTTCTTCTTCCTTATGTATCAAGGTACCCAAGCTAGAAACTTGGGCATCATCCTTTAGTTCTCCCATTCTCTACCCATACTACATGCATGTTACTGTTAAATTCTTTCAACTTAACTGCTAAGTAGTGATGGAATCTATTGCTCTCTGTCCTCCCTCATTTCCACCTATTTGTCAAGCCCTGCTCTAACTTCCTCATAGTCTCCCAGATTCCATTCTCATTCTCTTCTAACCCATTATCCACATTGCTGCCCTCTGGTGCTCATTTAAAAACTGCAGATTTGATTCTGTCCCTTAAAAACCTTCAGTGACTCCATTTCATCTTCAGGCTAAAATCCTAACTCATTAGCATGGGATAGACTTTTCCAGTGTGGGTCTTGCCTTAGTTGTCAACACTCCTTCACCCCCAATCTGTGCTCCAGCCACACTGGGACTCCCGTAATTATGACTCACATGCTTGCTGAAGATTTGGTACTTCTGCCCACTTCCAGTTGTCTGAATTATCTCCATTCATTCCTCTACTATCCCTCTTTGTTACCAGACTTACTTCTTTACTTCAAGGGCTACACACTGTCATACTCCCTCAGAAGCCTCTTTTGAATCCCCCTCCATCCAAGCTGGTCCCCTTTCTACACTGCCTAGTAACTTGAACGTAGCTCTTTTACAGCATTCATCACATTTGATTGTAATTGTCTATTTACTTGTCTGGTTCTTCTTCTGTGTCATGTTGGTTATGCTAGTGAACTCCAAATAGAAGATCTATGACATATTTCAAGGATGTAGAATAGGAGAATTAAGAATCAAGTAAGACGGTAAAAAAGACTTTTCTACTTTTGAGTGTTTGAATTTCTATGATCCCAAGACCCCGTAAGATACTGAAGTTCTTTGTAAATAATCAGAAATAACATGTTATCACAGTTTTACCGTAAAAAGTTGGATTTTTAATGCCTTTGAAATTTATTATTCAGCAATAGAATTTATATGATAAATATTGACCACCTTCCTGTTTTTAACCATGCAACACTTTTGTCCAACTATGCACATAAAAGAAACGTCTCATGACACCCTTGGCCAAGGTAACTGGGAAAACCCAGTCCCACCTTATTCTGCCTATATTAATTCTATCTGGGACTTTTGTCTTCTAATACCATAACATGGTGGTTATATTAGAACATGGTTTTCAGAGGAAGATGGTTCTAGGTTCAAATTCAACTTTACCCTTTACAATTGTGATACACTGCAAAAGTTACCTAATGTTCTTGAATATGATTTTTCTCATCCAAAAATGGTTGTTGTAAGGATTAAACAAGATAATGTACAGAAAATGCTTCCCAAAGAACTTGGTACATAGGGGGCATTCACAAAATTATTATTGTTGTTGTTATTGTTATCATTATAAAAGAAGAAAACTAAGAAAAATCACTTCCCAGATGTTAGGTCCTCGTGCTCACAGGAGGGCAGAAAGGGCAATGGTTTCTGATGATTCTTTTTAAAATGACACCCCAACTTCTATGGTTGCGCCCACATTGTAGTCTGCCCAGAATTGGATGCAGATGTAGATTTTCCCCCATTGATCTTGGTGATATTGATGTTATCAGTATTGGAATCTAGGGCTCCAAATGGCCAGACAACTCTGAGACTCACTGAGCAACATCTTCCTAAAAGGCAGTGACCAAAGTGGAAGAATATGGGGAAAGGAAGAGAGAGAGAGGAAGGAAGCTGCCAAGGCTTCCAACCCCCTAAGAGATAAAGATGTTGGGATCTCAGCCAACACCCTTAAATAATGAGTGATGGGAGAGAAAAGCTGACAATATGTGACATGTGACATGTGACTTTCTAGTGACCCAGAGACTGGATTTGTTCTAAATGGAAAGAGCTCGCATGGTGACATCAGGAGCAGTTTCCGATGCAGCTAGTAGCTCACATTCCCCTCACAAAGGCCAATGGCCAGAGGGAAAGAAATTATTCAGAGGACTGGAGCCCTGCCTTGGACACTAAATTGACAATACATTATTAAACTTCCCTTCAGCCATTCACCATACCCTTTCTGGAATGGAAAGTTCCCTCAATCAAAGAAAAAGCAATCTCTGAGGTTTTGAATTTACCAAATTAAAGGCTTGTTAGATAAAAAGCTGCTTTCGCTTAATAGAAGAATTCAGCAAATTTTCTTTGAGTTGTTTGCTGGGGTTTTTTTACATAATGAATTTACCTAATACATTTCCAATATATGTCAATATCTATTAACATTAAAATGCACACACTCTTTGCCTCTGCTGTCCCTCTATGGGGATTCTAGACTTTGGAAATGCAGACCCCAGTGGGCATGATTCCCATATGTGGGTGATCATGGCATTAATTATGGTTGCAAAAAGTTGAAAGAAACCTGAATGTCAATGAAAAGGAGAAATTAAAATAGGAACATCAAGTTATGGAATGTTTTACAGCTATTACAGAGAATAAACATGAGTTACATGTATCGACTTGAGATGTGTCCAAATATATATTTAAGAGGGAAAAGCAATTTTCAGAGTAATGTATAAACAATGTCTGTATGAGCAAAGGAAAGTATGAAAAAGGGTCCCCCAAAACTGTTAATATTGGGTATTTAGGGAGGTGGTGAGGTCATTAAACATTTCATTAAATTTCTCCTTGACTTGTAACAAAAATTACAGATCAAGTGTATAATTATTAAAAATCCAGTTAATAAAAAACACACACACACACACTATTAGGATATGTAATAGGTGAAGCAGATTATTTATTCAAACTAGAATAAATAAAATTAGGCATTTTTAGGACTGAAAAGCAGAGGGAAGGCAGGAAACAAATTTATTGACTGTGTACTTTGAGTCAATGCATGGTATATGTGATTTCATTGAACCCTTACAATTCAGTGAAATAAATATTAATAGTCCCATTTTACGGATGAGGAAACTGACACTCAGACAGACTAAATGATTTGCCCTAGGTAACATAAATAGTAAGTGGTAGAGATGGGAATTTAACCAAAGTCTGTCTGTCCTCAAAGGCCATTACTTTCCATAAACCCAATTTTATAAAGTAATTTCTTTGAGAAGTGTAGATTTCTTTCTACATGGCCTTTACAGGTATAAGTAAATAAAAAATATTCATTTCTTGTTTGTAAAATTTCTTACATATTTGAAGAAGAAATTCACTGAAAGTAAAAATTTTATGGTTAAAATATAACATTACTTTATTACGGACCAATTTTTCTCACTACCTTGTCATGAACCTTCCTCTATATATCTACTGATGAAATTACATTAACTGATTTTTGTTATTACCATGAAATTATTATTTTAGAGTAATATTATAATTGTGAAAGTGAAGAAGGCCATAGAAAAGAAAACACAGAAAAAATGTGTTTGGAAAAAAATAACCACACACTATTAAGATATGTAATAGGTGAAGCAGATTCTTGGTTAAAAGATTATTGTCCATGTCTCAGTTTTCTTAGCTATAAAAACACACAAACAAAATATGGTGGTCCTTGAACACATAGTTAATTAGACACACTGAAGTTATTTTCATGTTGACTCAGTGGAGTCCACCATCCTTGAAATTTACTCAGTTTTATTCCCCTTTCCCACCCCTTCATGGAATCTTAGGCAGATCTTGCAGTGTTTGTTCACTTTCAGCTGTAAATGGAGTAATTTAATTCATTATTACTCCCTGTAAGATATTAAAAGGTCCAATCTGGTCTAATATTATAACTTCAATCTCAAATGCAATCCAAAACTTCCTTCCTCTCTTTAACTCATGTCTGACTCATGGTTCAAGCACCCACAGTTGGGGAGAGGGCATGATATGGTCTTTTGTTCTTTGTCTGTCACCTCCCCGTTTTGTCTTCTGGACATCCTGAGGTGCAAGCAAGGGGAAGGAGGTTAGATTAAGAGAGGTAGACTTTCATGTCACTGGTGCCACTCTCTTGACTAACCTTGGTTGTCTAGACTGTTCACCCCATAACTCTTGCTCCTGAAGTACTCTTGCCCCGACAGGCTGCCCTCTTGTAAGGTGACTTGAGCCCAGAGACTTTCCATAGGACCTAATTGGTCATAGGAATCTTATTCATCCTTGCCAGACCACAAGGTGGTAGTGTAGCTGGCTGCCTACTATTGTTCTCTCTCCTGATCCTACCGCTATGCGTGGCCACAGCTGGTCTCCAGCCTTCTGAATTCTCTGTGTGGGGAACAGGCACCAGTCGTGAGTTTCACATACAATCTCAAAGAAGCCTTCCAAGGACCCTTTCACTCCATCTCTCTCCTTCAGCCCTGGAGCCCACAATTCTGCACTTCTTAAATATCCAGGGGGCAGTGAGAGACCTTTCTCCACTTCTCACAGGCACCTTCAATCTCTATGAGTATTTCTCTTGGGTCCTCATTAGTTGATTTGGAGGGAGGCAACCTGGAAAAGGAAAGTAAATGGAGAAGAGATATCCCTGTCCTCCTTGCTAGTCTAAAAACCTTCTTTCAATGCTTCTCTAAGTCATCCATTTGAATCTTTGCATCTGTCTCACATTCACTGTCAGCTATTGATGAGGCGGATGGTTGCTGGAGAGTTTCCGCTTCCTTTGAGTACATTTTGGCAAGATGTTTCTATTTCTTCTCTTTAAAATGAGGAATTACTTCTCATCCATTGTTCTCAGCTTTGGGGCTTGAGCCAACATTCCAGGATACTGGGGAAAGTCCCACTCAACATCCTATTATCTAAGAAAAATGCTTTTCTTTAGCTCAAGAATTCTTCAAGAAAATTAGAGAATGGAATTCAAATCCTTCAAAAGAGATGAACCAAGTCATAAAATCATAGAAGTTTTAGAGCTTAAAGAGATCTTTTAGAAATCACTGCCTTTTCATTATGAAGAAAACATGTTCCAGAAAGGATAACTGACTTGCCCAAGGTCATGGCTACAAGAGGTAGTTAAGGGTAGTGATGGGTCTACCTATAGATTCCTCACTTGGTGAAGGCAGAGGAAAGTACTTTTTCCTTCACTCTGATGCTTCTATATTATTATCATCCTAAATTTATCATTGGGGGGTACTGGAAAGAATTTATGACTGATAGTTTGAGATATCAAAATTATAGTAAAATATATTCATCTGGAACATAATAAAAAACCCTGAAGCAACAGGAATTTTTCAACATTCTTTACTTTGCTTTTATAAGGAAGGGTTAAATGGCATGTAAGTAAATATCAGGGCCTTATCCAAAAACGAAGTTTTCAAGATATGTCATTTCTTGTTAAATCGGGTCAATGCAATTTCTATTTAAAAATTGAAATCATAAACCTTCATATTTCTATAGTTTTTTTGCCACGTACAAAGAGCTTTTACACACATGATCTGAAATTCTACAGTGAGAAGTGAGGTTATATTAATGACCTTGAAGCACCGTGAGTGCCTTTTGAATCATTAAAGCAAGGTGGAATTTTGTTCTGAGTAAATTAGTGTTAAGTGTGTTATTTAAAATAATCCTTCCATATGTGATATTAGTGGGTAAAAATTCTCACCTAACTAAAATGTTCCAGTAAATAAGGATTTAATTTTCCCAGCCATTTTGAATATTGAAATGCTATTCTGATGTCCTTATGATAGGCAGACACTGTTGCTAAGACAAAGTGTCTAAATCTTTTCTTCTTCAATATGTATCAAAACCCTTAAATTATATTCTAGAAATTTATCCTAAGAAAATAATTGGACAAGAGTATGAAGATGTTTTGTAAGGATATTCAGTGCTACATTATCTTATTATTTTCAATATTAGGGAACAACATCAATGTCTAATAAAATGGAAATGGGCTAAAAGATACTATATAGCAATGAAATGGAATTCTATACAGTCAATAAAATAGAGATGTCGAAGACAATTTAATGACATCTGAATATGCTAATGCTATTTTGTTTAGTGAAAGATTTAGGCCTCAGGGGTATGGTAAAATCACAATTGTGTTTTAAAGTTATATATCTGTAAGTTCGTGTGTACTAGCAAGAATATTGCTGAGAAATGGACACCTTTCGCTTGCTGCCTCGAAAAGTCTGTTTGCATGAGCTGATGAGAGATATGATATGCATGAGATCGTTATGTTTTGGACTGAAGGGAGGTTGGGGATGGAGATACCCATGAAGATGAGAAGATGAGGATAATTTCAATAACATAGACTCTGTTCTAAAACCCAGCCAGAGAGTCTGATTTTGAGACTCAACTGAGAAAGCATTGAAGGAAAGAAGATGAAGGCTGTGCCGGTAAAAACCGCCAGCCTCTGGGCACCCATGATGCCTCTTCAAGACCCAGGTAACAAAGCTTCAGAGATTTGGGGGAAGGTCCACCTGTCCCCAACCTCCAGCTCAGCTCCGGGTGTCACTAGCAGAGGGGCCATCGCAGGGAGAGCATCCACACAGGTGGGGATGAGGCTGCAGCAGAAGAGAGGTGAGTCCCCAAGCATATAAGATACACCATCACCCAGGACCCCTGGAAAATACTACGAAATGCCCTGAGGAGGAGCTGAAGTTCAGGGCGAACAGGTGGGGGCTAGGATTTGTCATAGTTTGTGTCTTAATCTAATGCAGGATCTCAGCCTCAGCACTATTGACATTTGGGGCCAGATCATTCTTTGCTGTTGGGGGCAGCCATCTGTGTGTTGTAGGATGTTTAGTAGCATTCCTGACCTCTACTCACTAGATGCCAGTAGTCTCCCCTCCCCAAATGGTGACCAAAAATATTTCCAGATACTGTCAAACATCCCTGCAGGGGGCAGGGCAAAATCTCTCCAGGCAAAGAATCACTGATCTAATGGAACAACAACTGCAATCACAGATTGGTGAAAATTGCTTCATGAAAACAGCTAACATTTGTTGAGTCTCTATAGTGCCCTGGGCCCTCTCCTAAGTGCTTCAGTTTTTAAACTTATGGCATATTCACAACTCCATATGGTGGGTTCTGTACTTCATTTTACAGATGAAGAGACTGAAAACATAGAGGGGATAAGTAACTCTCCCAAGCTCACATGCTATGATACAGCAGAGCTGGACTAGGAACCCATGTATTCTGGCTTCTGAGACCTTCCAACAATATGTTAACAATTGCAGACTTTCTGTGTGACTACCATCTTTCTTTTTTTTTTTTTTTGTGGCTTTTTGTTGTTGTTGTACTTTTCGAATATTTTCCAATACAAGAATTCACCCTAATAAAAATGATTAAGCAAGTAATTCAATAAGACCCAGTGCTGTAGGACTCCTGACCTGAGCCGAGTTGATGGATATGAGCATATCCAGGCAAGGGCCCCAGTGGGTCTCCTGGTCCACAATCCCAAGAAAGGATCAAGATGGCCAATATGATTTTAAACTAAGACCGAAACACAACAGGATGAAAGAGAGACTTGACAGAGTACGTGCCCTTATGGTTTGCTGAGTTGTCCTCTTCTCTCTCCTAATTGCCCAGTGAGTGGGTTCCTGCCCAGTCTGAGCTCCTGGCCCACCACCTGCAGGCACCCGCCTTCAGCAGGCACTGAGCTCTCCGGTGGACGCTGGTGCTGTTCCTGGATGGGAGGGCTGGCGGGGTGTGCGTGCCAGGGCCGGGGGCCGAGGCTCCCCAGGAAACAGAGAGCTGAGGCCCACACGCTGGGGTCTGCATGCTGTGCGTGTGTCTGGCTGAGGCAGGCGTTCAGGTAGCAATTCTCACCGAGGCTGGGGCTAGCAGCCAAGCGTTTAGCAGAGCTTGTCTGTCATTCACTGCTGACGCTCATCCCTTAATGGCACTTCCCTTGTCATTTGCCTGGTGTCGCTTTTATCTTAAGTGAATTTAACAATGGTGAAAGGTGCCAGTCTGAGGTCCCCAGAGAGGAGCTTTGCCGGAAGAGCAGTTAGAATGAAAGTTTCTCCCATTAAATCGCCTCCGCTGCCCCACCCCGGGGAGGGTGGGTAAGTCACCCCCTGGCTTCGGGGGTACCCCGGAGGATCCGCTGAGCCAGCCCAGCTCTTCCCACAGCTCAGCAGGCATCCTTAAGGGAAGCCAGCTGCATGCAGCTCTGCAAAACAGGGAAACATCTTCCAATTGCTTTTGCCTTAATTTCTACACCCAGGAGTGTTTCAGGAGGAATTTAATCTCTATGTTTCTGGTTCATTTACGCTTAACTTGTCACAGGATTCTTTCCAAAGAGCCATTTGGTACCCAAGAGAACTTATGAGCTTTTAAAATATATATCTGTCTTTAAAAAAAAAATTTTTTTTGAATTAGCCAGGTTCAAAGCAATGTCTAAGCTATGCATGAATATGAGATGGTTTTAAATTTCAAATCCGGTTATGTTTCTAAGAGTGGTTCTGGGAAGCAACCCATCTAGCAAATCAATGAATGACAGGTGAAAGCAGGTATCATTTTGCCCTTCCGGGGCCGGGAGTTGAAGTTGGGGTATGAAATGAGTGAGCAGGAGAGGGAGAAACAGAGGAAGCAAGAAGATGAAGGGAGGAAATTCCCTGGTGGTCCAGTGGTTAAGACTCCACGCTTCCACTGCAGGGGGCACAGGTTCAACCCCTGGTGGGGGAACCAAGATCTCACATGCTGCAAGGCGTGGCAAAAACAAACAAACAAAGAGAGAGGTTGGAGGCACAATAATTCTAGCTACCTTATCCGACCTCTTACTATATACTAGGTTCTGCACTAAGCACTTGGTATATCAGTTCTTACAACAACCCAATGGCAACTTTGAAGTTACCAGGAAAGATGTTTTGCTGTTTCACAGATGAATAAACTGAAGTTTAGAAGTCAAGCAGATTATCCAGTTCACACAGATAGTTACTGAGGTAACCTGAACTGAATCCAGCTCCATCTGAATCCAAATTAGCAACATTGAAATGAGGAGGAAATATGGAGAATGTGGAGGAAAGGGGAGTTCCCCTCCCCTTTGCCACTGGCAATGGCGTGTGATACGGTCAGAGCCTCTTTTTCTCTTTCCATTCTTATTGCCTCAGAAAGCATTGTGGGATGGAGGATGAGCCTGGCTGATTTCTGTCCATCTCATTGTGCAGACTGTGCTACCATGGAAAGAGCTTCCTTTCAGCTGCAATTATAGGGCACTGGCTCCTATTCACCCAGAAAGCTAAGCTTGAGGTAGAGATAGGAAGGGCTAAGTGTTCTGACCTTTGGGTAAAATCAGACTTTACTCCTGAAGAGAACTGGGGACAAATAATTTCCTAGGCACTGAGGTCAGTTATCTCTGGGGGAAATTGTATTTTTAAGACAAAATTCCTTGGTATGCTCCAGAGATTGAAAAAGAAGAAATGTGTGTATGTGTATGTGTGTGTGTGTGTGTGTGTGTTGCCAGGATATCTGTGGAAGCCAAGGACAATTTCCAGCTCTACCAGGACCCTAGTTTGCTTATCCCAGTTTAACAGTACTTTGCTTGAAGCCTTCTGTCCCACTCCATTTAGTTCATGAAGTGCTGAGGACCTCTGATGGCAAGACTGTTGCACTTAATATTAAATACACCACAGTGAGGAAAAAACTATCATGTGCATTTATTTTGGTGGTTTTTATCCAGCATCACGGCCTTTTGTGCAATTTGCATAAGATGATCCTAGATCTCTCCTAGGATAAAGGCACTCACAGGCTCCCTGGTACTTCTTTTTTCATCTAGTGTTTAAATATGCACTGCACTCACTTTTATTTCAAGAAGGACGTTTTACTAAATTAGTGAATGTAGAACTCCCAAAAGAGATCATGGAAAGTGCTAATATAGAGTGAGTAAGGATTTGACCACAAGCCCTGCCACTCTAGGGAAAAGCAGTTTGTAGGTTCATGCTTGAAGAAAGAGAAATTTGAGGGGATGGGAAAATGTGAAATGGAGCCAAGACAGGGGCTTTCACTGGATCCCCAAGGCTCATAAATTATTTTTGGATGCAAAGGCATGGAAGATGACATACCTCTATCCTCCAGGAGCTGATGTTGGCAATAGATGTTACCAAGGACTGAAGAGCTCTAAGGAGAGGGAAAGATGTCGGTTTCAAGAGGCAGCAGCTATCTGAAACAACCCGAGATAGATGAGTTTTGATCAATCTCCCTCTACTATTAGCTACTCTGGCATCCACGGTCTACCCCACACAAGGCCGCATTTTACCACCACTGGGCTTGCATTGCCTTTTCCTGTTTCATGTGGGCTTGTGTTTCCACTCATCAACCTCCACTCAAAAACCTCTGAAGGTTTCCCCTTACCTGCACCATGAGCTCCAAACTTGTTCCCCCAGTCTCCAAGTTCTTTTTCACTTTTACTCTCAACATTTCCTCAACAATGCGTGCAAACATTCCATTCTATTAAAGCTGATACATTTGTCACGTAGGATGATCCACTGCTCCAGTTTGCCCAGGAGAGAAGGGATTCCCAGGATTTTCAGTGCTAGAACCAGGAAAGTCCTGGGCAAACTGGAATGAGTAGGTTATCATCTCTAAGTCACTCTTGGATGAACAAATTTTGAGTTGTTCTGCTTCCATACCTCTCATACTTCTCTTCTTGTTTGGAACGTCACCTTTTTCTCTCTACCTATTAGAAATTTATTCATCTGCCAAGATCCATCTCAAATTTTAGCCTCTGGTTGAATCTTTCCCAGATTCCCCTCAGTGGCAAACCATTTCTCTTTTCTTTGAATCCCCGTAACTCTGGTTACCTGGGTGATTCAAAAGAAAGCAGTAGAGTAGAGTGGTTGGGAGCACGGATTAGCAAGGTAAGTAGGTATGCGTTCTAAGTCTGATGTGACAGCTGCTAATTGAATGCAGTTAACCTGTTTCTGCCTCAGTTTTCTCATGGTGTGTGTGTGTGTGTGTGTGTGTGTGAAATTATAATACCTAGCTCTTTGGGAGGTTGTGAAGGTTCAATGAAATAATATATGTAGCACCTGTGTCATAGGTGGTATATTGATATATGTTTAATGAACCTTACTACTCTTTGGTTCCTTCACTCAATGAGTATTTGTTGAGTGCCTTCTATGTGTCTCGCTCTGTTCCATGAAATGGACAATATCCCTGCCCTAAGGAGCTTAGATGCTAGCTGGGGAGGAAGGGAGAACATAAAATAAACTACAAACTATGGCCAATGGTGATAAATGCTAGAAAAATAAGGCAGTGGAGGGAGATAGTGAGTGCTTTGTTATCAGGATGATAAGAGAGCCTCAAGCAAAGACCTAACAAAGGTGAAGGGTTGACCCATACAGATATCTTAAGAAAAGAGGTCTCCACGTGGAAGTGACAGCAAGCAAGAACAAGGTACTGAGAAGGTCCTCTTGGTGTTTTGGGGAAAATATGGCTGAGCAGAAGGAAAGAGGAGAGCAGTAGGAAATGAGGTCAGAGAGGTAATGAGGGAGGCACAGACCATGGAGAACCACGTTGATGACTGAAGGCTTCCGGCTTTTATCCTGAATATGAAGGGATGACATTGAACTGTTTGATCAGAGGAGTGACACTTCCTGACTTCATAAGTGACTCATAAGTCACTTCAGTGACTTTTAAGAGTGACTCTTGCTGCTGGCTTGAGGATAAACCGTAGGCAGACAAAGGCAGAACCTGGGAGACCTCCCAGGAGACTGTTGTGGCCGTAAACTGAGTAAGAGAGGAAGGTAACCTAGATAAGGGTGCAACAGGTGAAGGTTATGACAGTGGTTAGAATCTGGCTATTTTGGGAAGTAGAGCCAATGCACTTGCCAATAGAGATTGGTTGGCCTCTATTCAGAAATGGCTCTCAGACTTTTGTCTAAAAAAGAATAGAGTTGCTGTCATCTGGAATGAGGAAGACCAGGAACACCAGGCTGGGAATGAAGACCAGGAGCTCAGCTTTGAACATGGTAAGTGTGTGGTACCTATTAAACATCCACGTGGGGATGCTGAGCTGTGTTAACCAGGCAAGTCTTCTTTTTTTTAACTTTGGATATGCTTTATTCTGCCACAAATTCCCAGGAGATATGAGAAATATTATTTTTGAATGAGACTCATAACTTCACAAATGCTAGCACTTTATTGACAATAGCCAAGTTTTTTAAGGTAGTGCACATGTATTAAGTAACCTTTTGAAAATCTAGAAGTTTTTATAAATTTTAAAGGGAAATTGTAGCAGATCCTACTTTACTTTTCAATATTCAGTGTAAAAATCTATGTGATATAAATATACATTTTGAGGACAGGACAGAGGACTGCACATGAACTGCTTTGCCTAAGTTGTCAGGCTCCTGCATCTGCACTAGATACCGTTACGTAAAAGACCATTGTTGGAAATGTTCCTGATAAACTGAAATAAAGGAGAAATTTTAAAACAGCTCGGTCTTTAAAAGCATTAATACGTGGTATAATTTTAAAGGGGGAAATGAAATATTCCTTTACTTCCAAATGGATTAAAGAGAAAATTCAAAATACTCCTCTTATTGAAAAATGAGTACACTAATTTGTTTTAAGGCTGGATACTGACACCATTGTCACAAAGAAGGCAAGTCTTCTTTTCTAATCTCTCTCATGGTGATTTGGAGTGGTTCAGGGGAGAATCTAAATTATTGGAGGGTAATTAGTGCCCCTTTCTTAAGTCTCACTAGTAGTACCAGTTAACCAAAAGTCCAGATCCAGCATCTTGTACATTCTTCTGAACCTACTCTTAGAACAATACTAGGTACAATAAATACCTGATTTGTGTCACATAGAGATGACAGAAACTGCAGAGCAGGAACTTTGGATTCTATGAACTCTTTTAAAACAGAACCCTCATGACTCCAAGTCCTTTCCATAAAGGAACTTGATTCTTCATATGGAAGCCTTTTGAAAGCACCTAGCACATTCCACAATCCCAGTGAAACCTTAGTGAGCGTCCAGACAGGTGATGCTTTGTGGTGGAGACATTCGCTCTTCCAGGTTTCCCAGAAACAAGAGAATAAAAGGCAGAAGATGAATAGCCTTTGCCTCTGAAACAGCTGCTGTTGCTCTCGCATCTGCATGGCCAGTTGATTTAGAGATTTGTGAAGACAGCCTCTGAACCCCTGGTTACTGCCAAATGAATTACCAGGAGAATCCCATGGTAGGAATTATTGTTCTCTTCCAGGTGCTGCAGAACAAGTGCCCTGGAGCTGGAAGATGAAATACACTTGCTCCTAGAGGGACCTGCAGACGCGACCTGGGCACGGCCCTGAAGATTAAGGTCGTCTTGCTCTGGATGGTGACTTGGAGCTAAGTCAACAGTACTCATCAAAGACTAATTCCCGAGGGAGGTGTCTGGGATTGCTGTTATAGAAAGACCCTGATAATAATGCCAGCTCTCCATTTTTTGTGACAAAATGTCTAGAGGTAGAGGTGGGCACCATGGCACAAGTTGATACAAACATTGCATAACCCAGAAACGGAAACCATTTCCCCCAGATGTTGAGACCTTTCTGCCCTATTCAGGCCGCCCTTGGCAGATATGTCAGATACCACCTCATTTGCCATGGGCCAGTTTCCTCCTTCCCTTCCAAAATAAAATGTTCTATAACAAGATTTCTATGATCACACAAATTTGGAGAAGTCTGGGTCATTTTGAAATAGGTTTCTTTGCACAGGATTTCTCAGAACTCTCAATATGCTAATATGCATCAAAATTTTCCAAAGGGGAAGAATGCATGCAGCAGTACTTGAGCACAAAGACCTGTTCTCCTGAAGCACCTACTATGTCAAGTGTTGTTCTCATCTCTCTTAGAGAAATGCTTCCTTAGGCTAACATTTAAATGGTTCACATTCTCTGAGACCAAATGGTGCTTGGGCAAGAAGCCTGGGAAGATGCTGAAGATTCATTTTAAAAGTGCCACCAGGAGATTTTAAAAGAAAGGAAAAAGGAGGGAGAAGTAATCAGCCCAGGGACGGGAGCGGGAAGTTGATCCTCCTGCCTCGGTGATTTCTGGCGGAAGGACCCGACAGGCTTCGTCTTCAGAAGCTGAGCAGGGCATTTGCTCTAAGACGTGATGGGCTATCTAGTGTTAATGGGAGAAAAAAAAACTGAATGAAGACCAAAGAATCCCACTCAAGGCTACTTTTAAGGGAGGAAGGCTTATCAGAATTTAACTACATAAAAGGCTTCACTTAAAACACAATCCTCAGAGAATCTTTGCTGCAAAACTTTTTGTAGATAAGAACAACTTTAATGAAACCTCAGGGTAAAGGGTTAACCCTTTCATGCAATCAGAAAATCAGAGAAGTTGACAGGAAGTATAGGGGATTTCAATCTTACCTACTACTCTATCCATCAGTTCCCTCTACAATATTCAGAAGAGCCATCCTGTTGCTGTTTGAACACCTCCACTGATGAGGGTCTCACCACTTTTTAAGACAGCTTATTCCATTGTCAACCAGCTCTAATGGTCTGGGTCCAGGACCATAAACTCCACTCCTTAATGAGTAACATAATCAGAAGTTTCCAGCATTCTCAGAACTTGCTGGTTTGTGAATACTGTGCACTAGGCTCTGCCAGTAAGTTACGCAGACTCTAAAATAAGTGACAGTAATGCAGATACACTGAGATTCTAGAACAATGAACAGAAAGAAACACACAAAGCAGCCAAACTTAGTCTTTATGTTTTACTCTTTGGGAAAAAAGCAGTTCTATGGATGTACCTTTTTGGTGAAAGAGGAAGAAGTTTGTTTTGCAGAAAAAAGTGAGATGATACAGTGAGAGTGTTTGGGGAACTCAAGTGTGCCATACACATCAGTGTCAGGTGTCATAGTCACGGGCTAACAGTGGGAGATCTAGCGAGACGGTGAGTAGAATGGGGAGAAAGGATCAGATTGCTAAGGGGCCAGTAGGAGCAGAAGGAAATCAGTGGAAGAAGGGAGGGGATGAAAGATCCAAGTGGGAAGAAAATGGGTCGGTGAGAGAGTAAGTGTCCTTCTGGAAAATCAGATGCTGCCTATGAAATATGCCACCTAAGTCACCACAAACCTTCAATCCCCTTACCTAACTCAGAAACTCACTCTTAACCTCTTTTCCCCCATGTCCCAACTCCCCTCCCAATCTGTTGTCACAACTGTGCACCCCATCTCTTCAGCACAAGGAAACTCTAGGGTGTGTTCCCACCTAGTAGGCTCTCACTGTTTTTAATTAAAAAGAAATAAGAACCTTCTAACAGGTAAAGCAATGTGAGGCTAACCCTTCTCTGTGAGTGTCTCACTGCGTCAATGGGCACCATTTACCCAATGGAGGGAAGATGTACTTTTGGACAAATGAGCCATGAAGACTAAGTTTCTGGATCAATCAGAAATGAACTAAAAGGGAGGAATGTCCTTTGCTGGAAAGACTGTCTGCCTTCAGCCTCTGAATAGACAGCTGCCTCCCTCAAGATGGGTCCTTCCCTGCTGCACTCTCATCCATCTGTTCCTGGGCTCCCCAGTGAGGTCACCAGCCACAGCAAACGTCACAGGGCTCCAGCTCGCCCTCAGCTGGGGAGGTCCTGAATCTCCACACACTCCAGGACTCCTGAGGGCTCTTTTTTTTTTTTTTACTTGTTTTTTTTTTTTCTTTTCTGATTCTTTTTTTTTTTTAACATCTTTATTGGCGTATAATTGCTTTACAATGGTGTGTTAGTTTCTGCTTTATAACAAAGTGAATCAGTTATACATATACATATGTTCCCATATCTCTTCCCTCTTGCGTCTCCCTCGCTCCCACTCTCCCTATCCCACCCCTCTAGGTGGTCACAAAGCACCAATCTGATCTCCCTGTGCTATGCGGCTGCTTCCCACTAGCTATCTATTTTACACTTGGTAGTGTATATATGTCCATGCCACTCTCTCACTTCGTCCCAGCTTACCCTTCCCCCTCCCCGTGTCCTCAACGGCCTTTGACACCTTCTATCTCCAACCATGTCCCCTGAACCCAGCGCTCCTCACACCCAGCCAAGCCCTGTGTCATTTCCTCCTTGGAGCAGCTTTCTTTAACTCCTAGGCCCATGAGCCTTGCCTGCTCCTGCCCTTGTCCCTGCAGTTGGCCTCTCTGATTCATTGCCTGCCCACCTGATGGCACATGTCCCTCCTAGGCATCTCAACATCTGATGTCTACTTTCGTGTGTAGCCCAACATGTGGGACCCGCAGTTAACTGTAAAATACAGTTCAAGGCCATTACGGTTGCGTGTTTTATGAAACACTGTCTAGGGGGACAAAAGCACGGGTGGGTGAGCAAGCAGTTTCCTCCACACTAGAATCCTTCCAAGCCTTCTCTTTTGTAATTGGAAGCTTGTCCCCTTTTTAATCAGCAGGCCACTTCCTCCAGGCTCCTCAAAACCCTGGACTCAGGCTCTTTCTAACCATCCTGGGTCTGAGACTCCATATATGCTCATGAGACAATGGGTGCTTACAACTTAGAATTCAGAGGTCACCTGACTATTTTTGGCCACCTGAAAGCTCCCACATGGGCATTTACCTGAAATTGGTGCTGTTTTCATCTGCCTTCACATGATTCAGTGGGTATCATTTCAGGTATCTGAGTGAGGTGGTAACTGTTGATTTGAGATTAAGGCCATAGGGAGGTGTTCTAATTTTTCAGAAGGGCTAAGTATTGCTAATTCATGCATCCAACACTCACACGCTAGGGCAGAGTGTGATGTGAAATGGGCATGAGCTTTGGAATTAGACCTGGTTGTCTATCTGGATTTTGCTACGTACAGTCTTCATCTCTCTGAACTTCATATATAAAGTTAATTATTGTGAGAATTAAATGCAATAATATGTATAAAGCACCCAGTACACTACTTACCTATAACAGGTGCTCAATTATGGCAATGTTTAGTTATTATTTCTGAGCACCCCAAGACCTGAGGTGCAGGGTTAGATGTTGTGACCTCTATAAAGATTTATCCCATGTTTGAGTCCAGAAGCCAGGCTCTTAATGGCCATGTCAGTGGTTCTCAGCCCTGGCTAAAGATTCGGATTTAGTGGATTTGGGGTGGGATCTGGAAATCTGTATTTTGTAAAAGCTGCACAGATGAGTCTAATGATTAAGCAGAGATTGAAAGAGCTGCTTATAGAGACAGGTGTATTTTACCACTAAATCAGTAATTCTTAATGACATGGTAATAACGAAGTCACTCATGCAATAGTTGATTAGGTGGAGGAGGATTTTTGTTTCCCAAAATAAGCGTGCTAGCATTCTCCTTCAGCCAACCAGAGTATAACAGAGTGGGGGTAGAGGATGTGTGTGTATTTTTGACAAATTTCCAGGTAATTCTTCCCACTTCTATTGAGAACCACTCCACAAAGGCTGTCTTGGAGCTTGCACCCAAGTGGGATGCCAGCATCCCCATCTCTGGCACCATCCACATGTCTTGTGGCTGGGGTTTTAGACACAATTTAAGACAATGACAAAAGGATCTTCCAGAAAGCAATTTGGTGTTGGGTGAGGAAGCCTCTCAGGGCTTCCGTAGGCACTGATGTAAACTAACCCACAAGGGAGGACTTGTCCCAGAAGCAGATTCATGAGATGTTGCAAATCAGTGACCAATCAGAACAAGGGGGGTGAAAGGTGTTTGTCATTTTTCAATTCCCTGGCACTAAAACAGTTGATGAGTCCCCAAGTCCTGGAGATCAACTGGCCCAAGGAGTGAGAAGTTAGGCAAGTGAGTCATCTCATGTTGAAATCAGGGAGTTGGTGAGTCAGAGTGTCCCTTGGGAGCACCTGACTGAGAGTGAATTACTCAAGGGTCAGAAGGCAGGCGCAGCCTCTCCTCTGTGATGCCCTGCTGGGCGGCACAGCCTCCTGCTCCTGGTAGCAGCTCTCAGGGTCTGAGGGGGACTTGTGAGCTGGAAACAGGTGCCAGCCAGAGGTGTGTTTACCAGGAGAAGAAGAGGGAAGGGAAAAAGAGAGGCGAGGAATTGAAGACAGGAGCACATTCTGACTTGAGCAAGTAGCAAAGTGTGCAGATCTTTGGGAAACTCAAAAGTCTAAACTTAGGGTTGACTATAGAAGCCATATTTATATGAAAAGATGCTCAATGAGAATTTCAGCCACAAGAGGGCAAGAACTTCTCTTGTTCAAGCCTTTGATTCCCACCAAAACGACCCATCCTGTTCAATTCGGATATAGAAACAGAGTATACAGCTAGCATGTTATGGGAAGTGTTAGGTTCTCTGCTGGGGAAGAGAAAACAAAGTGGAAGAAGCCAATACTTAACAGATGCTTACTGTCTGTCTAGCACTTTAATGCTGCGGTTCCCAAACATTGTTGCACATTAGAATCACCTGTGAAGCCTTGAAAACTCTCAATGCCCGGAACTAATTAATTCACAAAGTCTGGATGTGGGAGCCAGCCACTGGTGTTTTTAAAAGATTCCCAGATGATTCCACTGTGCAGCAAAGTTTGGGAACAACTATTTTCACACAGTATTCCTTTAATCTAAAAAATAATCCTGTGAAATAGGCATAATAAAATTTAAAAGTCCTATTTTACAGATGAAGAGACTTTGATTGCAAGAGGATAATCATTTGTCTAGGGCTGAGTAACAATTAAGAACCCGCCCCTGGATTTAAGTACAGCACTGTCTGATCCAAAGGCCGTGCTCTCCCCACAGTGTCTGGTACACCACTTAGCACACAGGAGATTCCCGTAGTTAGACTTCATTTATATGACACATAATCACATCACTTAAGAGTATTAGCTTTTGTGAGATGTCCCTCAACTCACTGAAGAAAGAACAAGAAGACATAAAGCAAAAACTCTAGGGGTAAGAATTTAGGCTTTGACACTTGAATGCCTTTCCTGAAAGAGATTGTTCAAGCCTATTTAAGTAAAGAATCCAAGGATCGTCTCTGCCTCTGCTTCTTATATGAACAAGTGCAATTTTGCATGAAATGAAGGAATGACAATTTTGGGAATGAAAATATTCCAGGAAAGTTGATAAATCAGAATTTAAGGAGTACCTGCTCCAGCGTGGGCTGTTCTGGCGATAAGGAAGTTTTCCCACTGATGCTCAGAGGGAAACAAATCACTCCACTGATTTCATTCTGTGTGGCCGCAGGTCGGTTGTAGGACACTCAACGCTCACCAAACCTTCACTTACACCTTATCAGAGATGAAGGACAATTCCTCATTCCTTATTTATTGTTCTTCAAGGATAATGATCATTAAAGCAGAAAGGACTGAGTTAGTTGAGGAGATGGCAAGGAGAACACCTCAGCTGTTTACAGGGGTCCCAGTGACTAGGTCCAGATGAAAGGACTTCGTTCCCAGTTTGGGGAAAATACACAGCTTTCAGGTAGGACTATATAGAACCAAGATCTTCGAGATACCATATCAAATACGAGGCAGAAAAGAATAAAATCCAGTTCAAGTTTTCAAGAAGGGGAAAAAGGATGGAATCTGGCACACTGATGAAATAGATGTGTACTGTTTAGGAAAATTCTCAGATAGAGAATTAGCAAATGATTAGTATTTATAAAAGAAAGGAGTAGTCTTGGGGATTAGCATGGATTCACTATGAACAATTTATACATCCTGAATGCATGTCCTTATTTTGCTATGATTATTAGACTGATGCCATATGTCTATTTCATCAAGACATTCCACAATTTTTAAAATGGTATCCTTGTGAACAAGATAAATATACATGAATTTATTGAAAAACTCTAAAAAAATTCCTGGATTGACATTAACAATGGAGGAAAGTTTCTAATAATAATTATAGTATTAATAGTAACCAATAGGTGTTTATTGACTTAGTGCTTTACATGTGTTTTCACTTTTATTAACGTACATGAAGTCTCTAGTGCTGGACTTAGTCCATCTTGCTAAATATCTTTGGCATTGATTTGGATGAATACCAAGCAAGCATCTATGGGTGGCAGAATACTGGGAGGAAAAGCCCTATGTTGGATTATTTAAATCAGAGATATCGTGAAAAGTTCAAGTGATTTTCAAACTTTTCTAAAAGTATCAGAAAAGTTTCCTCAGAAAAATCTTTGGAAGACAGAGATGTGTATGAACATATCAAAGGAGGGTTGCTTGGATTCGAAGGTTTGGAAGGCCCTGTTCAGTCTCCCCTTTGCACTAGGTAACCCTTCACTTTGCCTTCTCTTCGGTGCTGGGTTGTGCAGGCGGTAGAGACAGAGGAAGTATCTGTTGAATTCCAGGGTTCTTTGGAGTCCAGTCTAAAAAAAGATCCCTGAACTAGTATAACTTCCAAGCGAATATCCAAAACTAAGAGTGGTGATAGGTGAAGCACAGCAATGCTGTTCCCAGGTCTGCAACTTACTTCAAGACACTTCAGCACGTACAGAGTAGATTCATGGGTGTTAAGTAGGGTAAGTATCAAATGAGTCTCACCTGGGAGCAATGTCTGTATTAAGGGCCCACATCCATGGCAACTGTGAGTGAGCATTACAGAATGTGAGCCTTACAGAAGGAGGTTTGTAGATATCAATTCCTGCCCTCAGGGAACAGATGATCTAAAACACAGATAGGAAGAGAGGTGTGGTGGGAGACACAGACGCCCTTCTAGCCAGCCAATAGACACAGCCACAGTCAGACTCGGATTACCCCGGGTTCAGATGCAAGGTTGGGTGTGGGAGGGATCTATATCACACAGTGGCAGGTGTCACGCACGTGTGTGTTTTCGCCCACACATGCAAAAAGGAAAGCAACAAGAACGTTCAAGTTTCTTATCAATCGGAAGTGTCTTTTATTTAAAAAGTTCTTCTTTAGAAATAGGAGAAACAAATAAGCCTGGCTCCTTCCACAAGCAGAGGTCATGAGAGTGCCCACCCTGGCTAAAGGCTGCCCCTTGAGGTACAAATGGCTTTGCAGTGGGCTTTTCTTTCTCCAGCACTCACATGCAGGAAAGGGAATCAGAGTCAGCCTTGACTTCACCCCTCTACTGACTCCCTGTAGAAATCTGGCACCCCAGTCCTGGAGCTGTAGGTGGGACCCAGCACTGAGAGCCAAAGGTAATGGGAGCAGAGAAGCAGCGGCCGGTGACAGACTCCAGGACCCAGAGGTGGGCTCTTGTTCCAGTGTGCTAGATAGTGATGGGGCGGCTACTGCTTGAGTCATACGAGGGTGGGATGAAAAGGTCAGCAGCCTGGGCTTCCCTGGTGGCGCAGTGGTTGAGAATCTGCCTACCAATGCAGGGGACACGGGTTCGAGCCCTGGTCTGGGAAGATCCCACATGCCGCGGAGCGACTAGGCCCGTGAGCCACAATTGCTGAGCCTGCGCGTCTGGAGCCTGTGCTCCGCAACAAGAGAGGCCGCGGCAGTGAGGCCCGCGCACCGCGATGAAGAGTGGTCCCCAGTTGCCGCAACTGGAGAAAGCCCACGCACAGAAACGAAGACCCAACACAGCCATAAATAAATAAATAAATAAAATTAAAAAGGTCAGCAGCCTGGTGGGAAGGTGAGAGTGTCCCAGGCTGCCCTGTGTTTTATTTATTTTTAATATATCTGTATTTAATTTTTTTTTATTGAGGTATAGTTAATTTACAATATTATGTTGGTTTCAGGCATACAACACAGTGATTCAATGTTTTTATAGCTTATACTCCATTTAAATTTATAAAATATTGGCTATATTCCCTGCACTGTGCAATATATCCTTGGAGCTTATTGATTTTATAAATAGTAGTTTGTACCTCTTAATCCCCTACCCACATCTTGCCCCTCCCCACTTCCTTCTCCCCACTGGTAACCACTAGTTTGTTCTCTGTATCTGTGAGTCTGTTTCTGTTTTGTTATATTCATTTATTTGTTTTATTTTTTAGATTCCACATATAAGTGATAACATACAGTGTTTGCCTCTCTGTCTGACTTACCTCACTAAGCATAATACCCTCCAGGTCCATCCATGTTGTTGCAGATGGTGAAATTTCCTTCTTTTTTATGGCTGAGTAGTATTCCATTGTATATGTATATATTCCACATCTTCTTTATCCATTCAGCTGTTGATGGATGCCTTGTGTTTTAATATACTCTATGTTGGGATTTCTCCCTGACTAGATGGTGAGCTCTTCAAATATAAGGAGGTGCTGTCCACCCACTAATCTGTCCCTAACTCTCCAAATAGGATCTTAAAATACCTGGAGATACTTTGGAACAGTTTTTCTCAGAGTTCTGTGGTCTTCCAAGTACCTCCTCTGGCGTTTGATATAAATACAGAATCCTGGGATGCACCCCATGACTACTAAATCAGAATCCCTAGAAGAGGGTCAGAACTTGAATGCTTTAGAAGCTTTGCAGACGATACATATATATAAATGTTTGTGAACTGCTGACCTAGAGCAAGATTTAAAAATCACAGTTGCTTAATGTTGGATTCTGAAGCCAGGCTGCCTGAGTTTTAAATCCCAGCTCTACCCCTTACTCACTTTAAGACCTTGGGCAGGCTACCAAACCTTTTGTGCCTTGATTTCCCCATCTGTAAAGTGGGGTTAACCATAATCTCTACCTCATAGAGTTGTTGTGAGCATAAGTGAATTTGCACAGATAAATCCCCTAGAACAGTGTCTGGTATGCAGTAAGCAGTCATAAATGTAAGCAAATTTTGTCTGGTTTTACTCGGTTTATAGAGGAGGAGACAGCTCAGTGAGAACTGGAGTCCAGGACCTGTGCTCTCACTACAGGGTATGTTCTGCTTCTATTCCTTCCCCTTTCTCTTCAAGGCAATTCAGTTCAGTCACCAAGAATGATCTGTACATGCTCTTTAAAAGCAGGTCCCCAGGGAAAACAAAAGAGTCTAAACATCATTTGGATACCCGATTCTGAGGGTCACCAGGGCATAGTGGGTCAGAACCCAGACAGGAAGTCCCAGTCAGAGAATATGGAGTGAAAGGACTCCGTGGGAGCATCTTATACTTCTCTGTTACGGATGAGGAAACTGAGGCCCTGAGAGCTGCAGGGATATGTCTGCCATCCCAGGCTGTGCCTTCAACACACAGCTCCTGATTCCCAGTTCAGTGCGCTGGCCCCTTCCCGACCCCGGAAGGGATGCCGTGTGCAGGGTGAAGCCTGCCAAATCAGACACTTGCAGATTTTTCCATGCCCAGATCTGCTAGCCCAGCTTCCAGTAACCTTCTGCCCACCAGCAATGCCCATCAGCTCGCAGTCTGAAAGCCAAGGTTTGTGAGCAGCCTTGGACTAAACCAAATCGGAGTCATCAGGTTTTGGTGGGGAGGACCCTCTGGGTTTCCTCTAAATCATGTGGAGAAAAGCATTGAAGATGACCCCAGCCTTGTCCTGTTTATAGCTTCCTCCAAGTGAGGGGGGCATTTCATCCAGGGACAGCTCCTTATTGTTTGTAACAAGTTGCTGTGATATCAGATGTCTCTCTGGCTACCTGCCCTTTACGGGTTCCCAAGGAGAGTCTCGGCTACAGCTAAAGAGTCCCATCAGGCACCTCTTCTCTTCGGGGCTGTCACTACTTTTCATCCCATAAAGATCTGCCCTCTTGAGCGTACATCCTTCTCACAGCCCCTTCTTACCTCAGATGGGATTCGGGGTCCACGTTTCTGGCTGGGATGCAGAGAAAGGAGGATTGGTGAGAGCAAGCAGGAGAGAGAGAGCCTGGTGCCTGGAAAGGACTCAGCCTCTTGCCCTTGTTACTAATAATCCTCCCAAAATCACTGAATGGTTTCTAAGCATTAAAGTTATCGTTTGCCATAAACCCCTTGTCTGTTTTCTGGAGAGTTTAATATATTGCAGGAAGTTCCACCCATAAAAGGTGATGGCTGTGCTCCTGTGAGTGAGCTGGGCATCTGTAACTTATGACCTTCATAAATGTGAGTGGGTCTCGCGAGCAAGTCCATCAGTCTTTGGAGTAATTCTGCTTCGTAGTAAAATATTTTACTGTGCACACTCCTGTCAGCATTTGCCTCTGTGGTGTGGAGGCTTCCCGTTCTCACGGCCTCTTGCTCCTTAATCCTGTTCCATGGTCGATTATCTCACTTCCAGACTCCCGTTGGGGACCCAGAGACTCATCTTTGCTTTTTTTTAGGGCTGCAGCTCACTGGACTTGGAAAGTGTCAGAATGGATGTGGCATTATTTATCACTGTGACATTCTGGGTGCTTTCTTTCTTACAGAACTGGAGGGAATCTGGCAAGAAAGCCATCACTTTAAGCAGAGACAGTGCTTCGTTATCAAATGGAACTGTGCGCTTGAAGGTACTTCGTAAGCTGTAGAATCTCCTAGAAGCATGAGAAAGCCTTGTCACCTTGATGGAGCTTAGCAGTTAACATGCTGCATCATAGTCCCAGAGACTCAGATAGGCTTTGTCGAACTCATCGCCTTAACACTGGCCCAGAAAGGAACCAAACACTTTCCAGGTGTTGTGGAGCAGTAGAAAAAATGCGCCTGTCAGCGAGTTTATGTCTCAGCTCCACCACATGCTACCTGTGTGACATCGGGCAAATTACTCACCTTCTCTGTGCCTCAGTTTCCAAAGGTGTAAAATTCCTATGCCACCTCCATTGCAATGTTGTTATAAAGGGCAAACCAAATACCTTATAAACAGCAAAAAAACTCTGAAAGTGCCAAGGGATCATGTTCCTATGGTAAGGAATAATGGAGGGGTAAAGACTTAAAGGAAATGAAGCCGAGTGGAAAATGAGAGAGTTAATAAAAAGGCTTTAAGAGAAAAAGAAGTAATTGGATATAGTAAGTGGGCTACACGGATCTCATAATTGGGTGTTGCAGCGAAGGGGCGGGGCGGCAGTGGGAACCGGGAGCAGTGGTACCATACCTGTGGCGGGTGGGCTTGGTGAGAATAGGGCAACGATTCATCTGCCCAGTAACCTGCTGCTCCCAGACATTGTTCATGGCCTGACCTCAGGGTAATTCAATTCATTTTCAACTTGAAAAAAGTTATCTTGAATGCCTAGTATGTGCCAGGCACTGCTGTGGAATTTTGCGTTGTACCTGGGAACAAAACAAAGAGCTCAATCTTCAAGGAGCTTATGGTCCAGAGACAGATACAGTCTGCTACATGTACACACTGGATAAAGAGTTGCTCAGACACGGAATGGAGCCTAGACTAACGGATGCAGCGCCACTGGCTCTCCTGTCCTTCAAGCAGACGCTTGAGGAAGTTTATAAAAACTGAATCAGACTCCATGGGCTCTGCAAGTCTATCTTTCCACCCTCTTTTTCTCCTCCCCCTCCTTCACCTCCTTCTTCCCTTCTTCCCTCCCTTCCTTCTGATGTGTGTATCATCTTTGTATCACAGGTCATATTGTGTTGTAAAATAGAACAACGGGAACAAGTTTATTCCACCGGTGACTCATGTGGCCAAATTTAAAATTCAATTTCAAACCTTATTCTGAAGAACACAATGAGTTTCTAGAACATTTAGGGTGACAGCAGAGAGATAGAGTAGGGAGCAGCATGGAGCAGGGAAAACATGAGAAATATCAACGTGGGGGGGATTGTTCCCTGGGGAAAATTAATATTACATTGCATTTTAAAGGCTGTTGTGTGCTCTCCCCATAATGCAGGAGCTGCCTCTTTCCTCACTTTGAGAAGTCATTATTGAGAAGACAATCATATATTCTTTAATTTATAACTTGTCTGAGCAATTAATTATACTGGTCAGCTATTGCTGTGTAGCAACAACCAAATCTCAGCAGTGTGCAACAATAAGCACTTATTTTGCTCACACATCGCAGGCTGTCTGGGAGTGGATGATACAGGCTGGCCTCAGCTGGGCAGCTCTAAGCCAGTGGTTCTCAGAGCTTCAATCTTCTCCCTCCTCTATTTCTCTACTCTCCCTTTCAAAATTCCAGGAGACTCTTTTAATCTTCAGAAGCATGTTTGAAAGTGAATTTTAAATTCAGCCACACCAGTCCTATGTGGGATGAGATTGTTCCTGTTGGTTTGTTTTAGAGCACAGCATGGCCTGTGATACAGGGGTGATGTACACACTGGGAGGGAGGGAGGAGGGAAGGGAAGAGGGAAAGAAATTAGGAAAGGGGAAGGAAGGAAGGAAGGAAGGGAGGAAGGAAGGGAAGGAGGAAGGGAGGGAAGGAAGAGGGAGGCAGGAAGGGAGGGAGGGAGGAAGGGAGGGAGGGAAGGAAGAGAGAGGGAGGAAGGAAGGGAGGGAGGGAAGGAAGAGGGAGGGAGGAAGGAAGGGAGAGAGGGAGGAAGGGAGGGAGGGAGGAAGGGAAGGAAGAGGGAGGGAGGAAGGGAGGGAGGGAGGAAGGAAGGGAGGGAGAGAAGGAAGAGGGAGGGAGGAAGGGAGGGAGGGAGGGAAGGAAGAGGGAGGGAGGAAGGGAGGGAGGGAGGGAAGGAAGAGGGAGGGAGGAAGGGAGGGAAGACTGGAAATAACTGAACCAGCGTCATCAGCATCACTTGGGAGCTAGTAAAAATGCAAATTTTCAGATCCTACCCCAGACTTAATCAGAATCTCTGTGGGTCCCAGCAATCTGTGCCTTAATAAGATTTTCAGGTGATTCTGATGTTATAGTTCGAGAACCATTGGTCTGAGTTGCAGGTTAGATCTCTCACCCTTCTTGGACCAGCCAGCTAGTCAGCACATCTTCTAGTGACAATGGCAGAGGCACAAGAGGGACAGCAGAAATAGTTGACACTTCTTAAGGCTTAGGTGAGGCACTGGAAACTGATATACTCTCTCCCCACATTTTATTACCAAAGCAAGGCACATCACCAGGGTCATAGATCCAGGGAGAGGTGAAGAATTGGGACCTAGAATTCAATCTACCAAAGAACTTAACAAAAATAATATCGGTATAGCACTTTATGACCTATAATGCTCTTTCACATACACTATCTCATTTAATTCTCATAACGACGCTCTGAGGTAGGAAGTTGTCTCCATCTAACAGAAGGAGGAAAAGAGGTTTTTAGATGTTGAGGTCAAAGTTACAGTTAATAAGACCTGGGTCTCTCATCTCTATGTTTTGGGCTGTTTTCATTGCATCAAACTTCTAGGCCATAGGTTCATAAGAGCAGGCTCTCAAATCTCTTTCATGATCAAAACCATCTTCAATGCACAGTGTGGGAAATACTCTATGGTCCTTATGCACTTAGGGAGAATGAGTAACAGAAATATAAGAGAATATTTTCACCCATTATCAGCTTTATACTGTACAGCTAGCTCTGTTTATCAGGTTTCAAAGTTCCAGTCTTTTTTGCTTCTGTTTCCCCATGGCTTGAGTTCCAAACTTCCATGAACTTTCTCTTCAGTATCCCATGTCCTCAAAATTTGGTGCAACCAAATATTTCCATAGGAAACCTTCTTTGACTCATTTTCTGGTGACTCTGATTTTGTTGGAGGGTCAGAAGCTGGGGTGGGGTGGGTTGCACAAGGGCACAGAGGAAAAAGAGCAAGCAAGTGGAGTTTTCTTGTTCAGCTAAAGATACACTCTGAGGAGGGAAATAAGATTAAGAAGGAAAATGAGAGTAAGAAGAAAACATGGCACAGAGGACATGACATTTCTTGTTGTCATGCTGTAGAACTCCTACCCTGTCAGATATTTTATCAGCCAATGTCAAAGTGAAATTTTAGCAAGTGCCTCTGATGACTTTACAAATCTAATGGAAAAATGTTTTAAATTGGATAACATTTTGTTTGAAACATTGCAACAGCTTAAATCTAAGAGAAAATATTGTTTGAAACTCTCTTGGGGGGATTGGCTCATAGAAAGAGATTCATTTGTTATTTCTATTTTTATGTGTAAGGGAAGCATCTCCTTCTCTTTCTCCTTTCCTGCAAGGCCTCCAGCTAATTCCTTCTCCCCGACTACCTGACAATTTAAGACTCATGAGGTGCAATGGGAGAAAAATATGACCCTGACTCCACATGTGATCTATAGGGAGCCCTGGCTGCACACCTTAATTATTACTAACAAAGTAACATTTTAATAGCTTTAGGTTGAAGTTGATGAGCCCTCCCGTTCACTGGAAGCCTTGCAAAAACATGATGTGACATCTTGTAGAAAAAAAAAAGGACACAGTTGTGTTAAATAACTCACTCTACGTAGAATGGTCAGTTAAAAAAAAAAAGTATATTGTCCTTGTTCAGCAACTTTTTCCAAAGAACTCAAAGTCTAGTAGAGCCCATATGTTCATCTAGTGCCTTTCCATCTTTCTATAAATAGTATGCAAATATCATTCTCACCTTTTACAGATGAATAAACCGAAGAAAGACATCATGGAGGGATAGCACAAAGTCCTCTAGCAAAAAGAAAAGTGAGCAGTCAAACATGAGCTTCAAAATTCCTTGAAGCCAGTGACTTCTCCACTGACTTCTATAATGGTGTTAGTTATAAATGGAAGGTATGGGTGTCATACTGGATGGTTGAGGGGAACTAAGGAAAGAGGACTTGGCCTCTATTTTCTAGGGTAGATCTGTTATAGCCTCAGTATTCCGTGAGAATGACTACCTTGGGCACTTAGCAGATCTTCAACCCAGCATGAAGTCTGAAGCATGCTCCTGTCCAATAATCCTAATTAATACACATAGTGGCTATGATTTCTCAGGCCACACACATCGTCCACAACATCCATAACCTCGTCTGGCATCCATGGAGGTGTTTGATCTTGATCATTAGTCTGGGGAAGTCATACCATAGCCTCCTTAGAACCCAACTACAAGGCCTCTTTAGGACTGACTCTTTGCTACTTCAAAAGCCCCTCTCAAGGGGAATCCAAGATAGTTATTCTCCAGAACCACTGTGGGATTATGAGAATATTTATAGGGTGACTGCAGAGTATCTGCTTGGAAAAGACATGGTCCCATTTCTACCCTGCTGATATAGCACCAGGATGCTTCAAGGAAACATCTCAGGGGTATGTGACTTTAAATCCTGAGAGTGGAATAGGGAAAAATGGGATGCAGAGATCTTTTTCAGGGACCCATAACAATTTTATCTTTCTCCTCTCTGGCTGTCCTCTGTCTTCCCAGGGAAATTAGATCTTATCCCATATGAGAGAAAATGGGCTCAATATGTCTTCTTCCAAATCAATTTATATGACATAATTTTTATTCCTTATATCCTTAAGGGTCTTACTTTTCAATGCCAGGTTTCTGGAACTCAAAACACCCTAGCTCTTTACTTTTTTTCCCAAAATGTTGAGTTTGAAAAGTGTGTCTTAGTTCATTCAGGTTGCTTTAACAAACTACCATAGGCTGGGTGGCCAATAAACAACGGAAATTCATCCCAGTCTGGAGTCTGGGAATTCTAAGATCAGAGTCTGGCAGAGTAAGTGTCTGGTGAGAGCCCACTTCCTGGTTCATAAATGGCACCTTTCACTGTGTCTTCACATGGAAGAAGGGACAAGTGAACTCTCTGGGGTCTCTTTTATTAGGGAATTAATCCCATTCATGTGGGCTCTGCTCTTATGACCTAATTACCTCTCAAAAGTCCCACCTCCTAGTACCATCACATTTGGGCATTAGGAGTTGAACATATGAATTTTGAGGACATAAACATTTGACCCAATGTCTTTTTGTAAGGACAAAAGCCACTTTGAATTTTTTCCCTTTTTCCTTGCATTTCTACATCTGGGGTTGTGAGTAAAGAACAACTCACTGCTGGCAGAGTTGGGAGGGAGGGAGGTGGTAGGATAATTTACCAAGGAAGGCGGTAGGTTAATACTTGAAGCTATTCTCCCACATCACAAATTTAGTTCCCATAATTAAAGGAAGGGCAGAACAAATCCAGAGAGACTAGAAAAAGGGGTGCTCTCTTTCTCATGAATTAACCACTCAAAAAGGGGAAATATTAGGAAAAGGGTTTAAGTCAGCAGGGAAGAAAGAGGAAAATGTATAGAGCTATTAAAACATGCTGAGTCTTTTAGTAGATATTTGTCATATAGCCATACAATCATAAACATAATTCAATAATAAATAGCTTCCTGGTGAATAATATTGAGCTAAGGCTTATTTAGGGAGCCCCAATATACCTGAGTCAAATTCATATCATGTCACGTTACATATCGCACTTAGTATGTATTAATAACAGTGTGTAAAAAACATTATGTGGCAGTAGATGTGGGAGGTCCTGGAATTCATTGCAAGGAGTGAAGGTGGGGGGCAGAATAATGTCATTGGAGAGAGATTAAGGAAATGTAGGTTACCCTATTGAGATAAGAGGACTAAAGGACATAAGAATACCTAATATCATTTGCAGAAGTAGATCTGAAACAGTTAAATGGTTGGCAGAGGAGACTGATGAGGTCTCCATGACAAGTAACCTTGAAGATGTGTTAGGAATTTTAGGTGGGGTTAGGGATGATAGCTCTTAGCCAAGACTGGAGTAACAATATTTTAAAACAATTTCTGAATAATTTAATTAAGCTTTCAAGGAAGAAATCTATTGGTATCAAGATTCAAACCACTTTAAAGAATCAATGAATCACACAAGATAGGAGTTACTAATATGCAAATATGCAAAATAAATTAGTATAGTTTTAAAACAGGCCAATCTTACCTAAAATTAAAAATTATAGATTTCATTGTACCTGGCTTCCCCAGAAAGCAGAGCGTGAGGCAAAAGCCTAGGTACTAGCACTTTATTAGGTGTGCAATCCCAGGGAAGCCAAAGTGAGGGGAAATGGGAGGAAAGAGGCAGAGAAGAAGGGAGAGACAATTTGAAGGTATGTTTCCAAGCTGTCCTACTCTTAGTGTCATGTGCAACTGACTGCTGGACCTCTCAGGACCATCTCCTGAGGCACCATATGAGCAGCTGCTTCTCAGGATACTCTATCCGGATGAAATAAGAGAGAAGAATCCCTCTCCAGCCTCCTTCTCCCATTAGTCAAAGGTTCATCTTATTGGGACGTTAACTCCCCTGTTCTTCTTGGTGGATTATACTTCAGCAGCAACAGAGAAGTCCCTAGGCAGGTGAAAGGGAGCAGTATAGAGCAGTGTGGGCATGAACTAGCATGAGAAGGGGGCTTTGACTTGTAGGGCATGAAGTCAGTGTTGCCACTGCCACAGCCAAGGGTTCCAGAGATGGACAAGGCTGAGAAAATCTGATAGGCACATAAAGGTAATTGTTTTAGTCTGTTTGGGCTGCTCTAATGAAAATACCATAGACTGGGTGGCTTAAACAGCAAACATTTATTATTACAGCTCTGAAGGCTGGGAAGTTCAAGATCAAGATGCGGGCAGATTCAGTGTCTGGTGAGAGCCTGCTTGCTAGTGCATACATGGCTATCTTCTTACCATGACTGCATGTAGAAGAAGGGGCAAGGGAGGAATCTGATGCCTCTTTTATAAGGGCATTAATCTCATTCATGAGGGCTCCACCCTCATGACCTAATCACCTCCCAAAGGTTCCACCTCATAATACAAATTGGGAATTAGGCTTCAACATATGAAGTTTGGGGAGACACAAACATTGAGCCCATAACATTGTTATACTCTTTTAAATAAAGATTTATCTTCACATCTTCTCAAATAAGAAAAGGGGCTATCTAGTAGTGTGGGTACTTATCAAAAACAGGAAGTTTTACCCAAGAATTCTTAATGTAATTAAGGAATAGGCGGGTTAAATGTGCATCACTTTCCAAATGAGTTAGGAAAAGAGGTCTCCTTGATGTGTTCAGTATTAGCTTTCTTGAAATCAGAGAGAATATTGAGAAAGATATCTTGTTGAGTAGCCAATGATTTCCTGATAATTAATAATAATAGCTAATCTTTACAGAGGTTAGGCACTATTTTAAGAGTTTTGTTTTAAATCCTTGTATTAACATTACTACATGAGACAGAGAAGCCACATATCTTGTCCAAAGGCACACGATCATTGAATGGGTGAGTTAGGATTCAAATCCATGGGTTCTGACCCCAAGTCCATGATTTTAGCCACTATATTGAGTTTTGACTTTTTGCTAGGAGGTAAAATTGCAGTGACTTCTCCAAAATTTGTGTCTACTTCTGAGAAGTCCTGAGGCTTTCTTGAAATGTAATTAAGGTTATGCATATTTCATAAATAAAGTTCAAACACCATAGCCTCTGGAAAACAATGACACTGCAAGAGTTGTGATAATAGGGGAAGGCCATCCTGACCTAAATCTGGTAATAAAAGTAATGTCACAGATCTACCACATGTCCCTAATGGGTGACACAGCACCACTCCAGTAAACATCTTAGTGTCTAAAGGGCACCTTGGTTGAATTAGAAAACAGTTCCTTTCTCCAGGAGGGTGGAGGCACCACCTTGCATTAGTCCCCTAGGCCTAAATGCTTTTGCAAAGTGAACAAATAGCAGTGGTGGAGTTGGGGTGAGGGAACTTCAAGAGGCTGAAAGAAGGCACAGAAAGCCCCCACTGTGAGCCAGGTAAAATCGCAATTCCCAGTTCAGATAACTTCCCAAAGCAAATCTTTTTGCCTGCCTTTAATATATTTTTTTCATGCTCCACAAATGTCCTTTCTTATAAATTCCAAAGTATCTGCATGTCCCAAGGTGAGCTGGTATCTTTATTATCAGCAGTTTGCAGGCAAGGATCTGACATTAAAAAAAATATGACACTGGACCTCCCTGGTGGCGCAGTGGTTAAGAATCCACCTGCCAATGCAGGGGACACAGGTTCAAGCCCTGGTCTGGTAGGATCCCACATGCCGTGGAGCAACTAAGCCTGTGTGCCACAACTACTGAAGCCCGCGTGCCTAGAGCCCGTGCTCCGCAACAAGAGAAGCCACCGCAATGAGAAGCCCGTGCACCGCAATAAAGAGTAGCCCCTGCTCGCGGTAACTGGAGAAAGCCCACGCACAGCAACGAAGACCCAACGCAGCCTAAATAAATATATATTTTTTTTTAAATGGCACTCACTTTTGAGAGTGTGACCCGATTTTCCAACTCTTTGCTAATCTTCCAAATTTCCTTTGCTCTTTTCACATCTGTGCTCTGGTTAGCACACAGGTGGGCTCTGCAGACACTTCCGGATCTTTGGACTTCTTGCTCAATTGGAAAAGGACACATTTTTTCTGCAGATTGTCTCATAGAGACACTGCATCTGTCTAAGACTAGAAGAGCCTCCAGAGAACTGACTTTAGCTGTTTGTCAGCTAACCCATTTTGCACGCTTCCTGGAGAGAAACAATACAGATCATCTCTACAGGAGGAAGCAGGAGAGATATTGGTTCTGTGTAAATATCTCAACGGAAATTTATGATGCTGATGGGAAATTTAAGCCCCTTTAAAATAACTGCTGGTTTGTGAACAAAGGGAGCAATTGTTTACCACCTCATTTCTGTGCCTTCCCTCATCCCCTTCCTGAGGGAGAGTGGCCATAATCCAGTGGTGTCTCCATCTCTCCATCCTTAACGGCACTAGCTGTGGAAAATTCTGATAGACCATCAGTTCTGCTAACTTGAGCAGATTCGTGTGCTTTTAGATACATTCTTGTGGTGGGTATACATAAATGCACTATGTGACTTACAGAGACTATTAGTTCTCTACCCATCCTCCATTTTCTCATTCCTCTTTCTAAGGGATCCCCTCTATCTTTGGGGCTAGCAATGCGCCAGGTAAAAGACATTTTCAGTACCCTCTACCAGATGGGACTGGTCAGCTGACTAAATTCTGACCAATGAGATGTGAATGGGAGTTGTTCAGAGGAACTTCTGTGAGCACCAGAAATGAGAGAGAGCCTGGGAGCTCCTTTCTGCCCTTCTGTCTTTCCTCCGTCTTTAGACCTCAGACTTGAGCATGAAGACTTGGAGCTTCAGCAGCCAGACTGAACCACGAGTCAACCATGAAGGAGAGCTTTTGAGCCAAGTGTGGCAAAGAAGAAAGATGAAGGATTCTAGTTTCTTGACAACTGAAGAATGGCCATATCAGCCCTGAACTGCCTACCTCTAAACTTATTTTATCCAAGAAATAAAGTTCTATCTTATTTTAGCTAAGGTTGTTTTCTTTGTCTATTCTATGTAGCAATTCCTAACGCTAAAGGATGCATTACACCTGTGAGGAGAATGAGCCACTGATACTTTCTCCTAACAGATGGATTCAGGTATCTGCCACTGTGGATTTGTTAATGTTCTTTAGGTGAAAAGTGACAAAAGCTAACTAGAGCTAGCTTATGCAGGAAATGGGAATTTATTATGAGGTATATGTGTGTCTCACAGAACCCAGGACCGCGGAGCCTCTGGAAAATGCTGGACCCAGGAACTGGAAAGCTACCTGGCATTTCTCTGTGCCTTCTTCCTGTTCTTTTATGTACATCTGCTTCTTTCCTCTGGCTTTCTGCAGGCTGCCCTCCTCTGCTTCTCTGGACCACACAGTCAATAGAATGATAAGTGTATTGTTGTTTATCCACACAATAAAATGTTAATCAGCAATAAGAATAATGTATAAGTATATATAAAAATATTGATGGATCTCACAAGTGTAATATTGAGAGCAAAAAGGCCAGGCCAAAAAAAAGAAAAAGAATATATACAGTATGATGCCAGTTATAAAAAGTACAATGGAAATATTACTTCTACTGTTGCAAGCCAGGAGACTGGGGTAAGGTAGTAACTGGAAGCAAACAGGAGAAGATTTTCTGGGGTTCTAGGAATGTCCTGTTTGTCCAGGACATGTAACCTGGGTGCTGGTTACAGGATGTATTCAATTTATAAAAATTAATCTAGCTCTGTCTTATATAAATGTTTCTATTTGTATGGCATACTTCAAGGAATATTTAAAAAGTGGTCAAATAAAAGCTAAAAAAATACATGTTTAATATGATAACTGCTGTTTCTCCACAACTAGATGCTTTTTAATTCTTTACTAATGTATTCTATATTAACTTTTAATTGTTTAAGCCACCACAAATCATTTTTTAAAGAACACAAATGAACAAATAAATGCATAAGAATATAGTTTATTAATTGCAAAAAAATATAAGTCACATTCTACTTATTAAATTTAATTTGATTTACCAGGAAACAGGTATTGGGTCATGTGCAGTCCAAGTGTATAAAGAGACATGCTAAGGCGTATTGGGACCTTGGTAAGTTTGTTTCCAGTGGCCCTCCCTGTTCACCCCCTCCCCAAATTCTCCATCCTGAGGCCAGTGTTCCAATGACATTTTCCCAGGTTTCCCTCTTACCCAATGCATGCCCAGACAGCATGCATCGGTCCTGTATCCATTCTCTCAAAGCCCTGCTCTTGGCTAGAACTAATCTCACAAACAAATCTGAGCCCAAGAGTATTAAGAACTCATAATGACTAGATGCTTTACTTGTCCAAGAAGACAATTTTATTTTAATTTTGAACTATCCCGTCTTCAACTATAGAAATGATAAAAGGGAGAACGGCAGGCCCTTAGCTGGCCAGTAGGGGGCATGCTTTTGGAAGGGCAATTACTTATGACAACATTCTTCAAATCCCAAGGCCTAGGCAATTCATCACTCGTATGCCTGTCCTGACCGGTTTGTGACTTCTCCAGGGTTTTCTTCACAATTAAGAAAAAAAAATTTACTAGATCCCTTTTCTCTTAAAGACAATCATAACTTCTAAATCGCACTCTACTTGTTTCTTCCTTCAAAGCCCCCTCTTGAAATGACCCTGATTTAATAAATTGGGAGATTCTATTTGGTTTAAGCATTGAACTCGTGCAGCTCAGAAATTGAGGGAAGGACTGGTTTTCATCAACTTCTCTACCATAGTCCAAATGGCAGCAGGACATATTTTGACTGGTTCTCATTTAACGTTTCTGAGTAATCAACAAAGCAGACAAACGAAGGAGGGTTTATTAGCACTTTGTTCTTCTCCGAGGCAGCATGCTGAATAAATGCCTTTTTCCCTTTGGAAAAAAATTTTACTAGTAACCATAGCAATAATAATTCCATCTCCAAGTGAAAATTATATTGTTATCTTTGTTGGCAGCCCCGGTTTCTTTCCTGTCACAAGGAGACAGAAGGCAGACACTGTCTTGAAGTCTATAAAAGGCTCACCTAAGCAGGACGGGGAGCAGCTGTTTTCTCTCTCAGCTGAGAACAGAACCAGAGAGTAATGGCTTAACCACAGAATGAGGGGCTTAAGCTAGATATGAGGAAGTGCTTCCTGGTTGTGTGTTGGACAGGTTGTCATGGGAGTTTACAGATTCCTTTTCTTTAGAAGCCTTTAAAAATAGCTTAGATGATCAGAGCCTGGAATGGAAGACATATGCCCTGCTTTGCCTATGTCCATAGCACATTTACTCTCTTTTTGTAGGTCCAGCTGTACCTTTACTAGACTATGAAAGCAGAGGCAAGCAGGCCACTTCATCACTGACTACCAGCACCAGACATAAAACATGGGCTTGTAAATGCGAATAAATGAGTGAAGTTTGGATAAAATGATTTTGCCATGATCAATTACAGTCCCATGGTTTGGGGCTAGTTAAATATTGACCCCCATGGTTATTTTCCTACAGTCATTTAATGAAACAAGATTTGACCAGATGCACACCATTTGGTCAAAAGCCTCTTTGAAGAATTACTGAGTTCAACTCCCTTCTTCTGGATTGTTAACTTTGTCCACTTGATGATTCAACACAGGGTTTTGAAAAAGAAGGAAATGTTCTCTGAAGTGGGAGTTGTGTACTGTGTTTCAGAAATTACTCAAATATACTTGGAGAAAACAGTTTATAGGAAGGACTTTAACCAGAGTGAAATCCAGACATTCCTCTTCCATTCCAACTCATTCTCTCTCATTGAAGGAATGTGCTAACCTTTGGAAAAGTGCTTTCATTTAAAAAGTCATGGTCAAAACCTTGCTCATTTCTTCAGCCACAATATTTTACCTCAGAGTTGACATTTATATGCCAGCAACTCGTTTGTTACAAATTCTAATTGCAGAGCAACAATCCTAAAAAGGCAAAGCAAAAGGCAAAAAAAAAGGGGGGGGGGGTGTGCTCAGAAACCCTTTGAGATCCCATCTAATTAAAAATGCAAATTAAGAAAGAAACCTCAAGTCAATACTTCCCTTCAGTATTTTCAAAGGCACCAATTACCAGTGACTCATTGGGAAAGGGGCTGCCTTTAATTTTAAGTCAAATTTCTCAACAATAGCCCATTGGCAGGAAATTAAAGTGACTACCAGCTCAGTAGTACAATTAACACTTCAACATTTGTTATCCAAACTTTACTCATTCCTGTTTCGCTCTTTCTCTAGCAACCACTAATGCAGACAATTTTCTAGTGAATTTTTCTGAGATCCTAAGAACATTTTGTTTTCCAGTGATAAGCAATCTCATCTCTGAACTAACCCACCCCTTCCTATGAAACCATATTGAGGAACATTGCAGAAAAGAAAAAAAAACTCCTTCTTGATAGAATCTCTTTTCTAACAATACTTCAGAAGGCAAGATAGGAAAGTATGTTACTAAAGAACAAAGGTCTTCAGACAAGAGACATAGGTTCCTTGAAGGATTCTTGCTAGGCTTGGGTCTGGCCATTTGTTATTATGGATACATGTCATACGTCAAGATCTTCATTGTTGTCCTGTCCTCAGGGATTAATTCATGATTTATGCATTATACTTTTTATTATGATAAGAAATATCATGAGTTATGGAATAGAATTTTTTTAAGTCTAGGAAATGGAAGAGAAATACAAGAGATTATGTAGGCCAATCTCTTCAGCTTAGAGCTCACCTAATATAAATTGAATACCTATATCAGTCAGGATTTAACCAGGAGGTAGAAACCACACAATAACTTGAACAAGGAAAATTTAATATGAGGAATTATTAATGATAACAGGGGATTGGCTAGTAAGAAGTGAAGAGCTCTCTAAACAGTATAGGAAAGCAGATACAAGGAACAGCCACCACCACCACTAGGCTGATATAGCGTGCTCAAAAAAGATGCCTTTCTCACCACCGCAGAGCTGAGATCCAGAGAGGGTACTGGATAATGAAGAATTCACTGAAGTGTCAAGCAAGTAGACTTTGCTAGGAATCTGTCCTCTAGGATACCAGACGAAGCTGTTAACAGGGACTTCCTGCACCTCAGAACTTGCTGAAAAATCCCATAAAAGATCATTCAGGGAAGCTTATGATGGGGAGGTGCCTTGCCAGTGTGCCCCTTTGCAAAGATGCTTGAGGGGATGCTGGGGTAAGCTGCAACTGGGCATGCTACAGAGGCTGGGTGCTGGAGAGGCCACTGGCTGCAGGAGCCAAGCTCAGAGCAATCTGCCCATGTTGCACTGGAGGAGCTGCCTGTGCTGCAGGCTCTGGGCACTGGGGAAAGCCATGCCCACTGCAGAAGCTGGGCACTGGGGAAGCCGTGCACACTGCAGAAGCTGGGCAGTGGGGAAGCCGTGCCCACTGCAGAAGCTGGGCATGGGAAAAGCTGTGCCCACTGCAGAAGCTGGGCACTGGGGAAGCCGTGCCAACTGCAGAAGCTGGGCACTGGGGAAGCCGTGCCCACTGCAGGAGCTGGGCACTGGGGAAAGCCGTGCCCACTGCAGAAGCTGGGCACTGGGGAAGCCGTGCCCATTGCAGAAGCTGGGCACTGGGGAAGCCGTGCCCATTGCAGAAGCTAGGCACTGGTGAAGCCATGCCCATTGCAGAAGCTGGGCACTGGGGAAGCCGTGCACACTGCAGAAGGTTGGTGCCAGCTAAGCTGTGCATGCTGCAGGAACTTGGCCCTGGAGAAGACACTTGCGTTGTAGAAGTTAGGCACTGAGAAAACTGCATATGCTGCCAGACAGGCAAAGAAAGCACAAAGAACTAAAAAGGAAAATTCTATCCTCTACCAACGTCTTTCTGGCATCCTTTACTAACAAAATTTTTCCTGTGTTAGAGGACAAAGAAGAAATACTTAAAGGGCCCATCTCCATTTTCACAGAGCAGGCAATGAAGTTTTGATTTGGAGCTGAAATGATAGAACAAAACTGAGAATGGAACTAAGTTGAATGGAAGTCCAAAGGGTCTATGCAAATGAGATGAGGTTTAAGGCAATGGGATGAAACTAGAGGCAGGAATATGCCAAAGCAGAGCAAATTGTTTCCAAGTAGAGGTCAATCATTCCCTGCAATGAACATCACCACCACTGCTTGCAGGGTGGCTGTGGCCCACAGGTAGAGAGAGAGTGGCCGAAGGTATGTTCTGATTTAGACAGGTTAACACAATGGCCAAGTTAGAACTAGAACCTATCTCCCTTGACTCCCATTTCTGTGCTCTGTCTACACTTGTCACCACCATTCATGAATTCTAGAGTTGGGCAGCAATACACAAAAGTGAATGGAAGAGCTGTACCACGGAGCCTTTTGTCTGTTGAAGTAATCAGGGGACATAAAAGTGGAAAACACTGATCATGTTTCGTTTGGGTAAAATACTTGATATTTTTAAAGTACTTCCCTTGTGCTTCACAAACCTTCTTGAGTAGGTATGTGATAAACATTCAAGAACCCTATTCACAGACAGAGTTTCACATTGTCATTGATGTTAAGGCCTTCTAATTACGGATACCTGGCCTTTACTGAGCATCAGAATCATCTGGAAGACTGTTTAAAAAAATACTGATGCCTGAAGCTATTTAATAAGAATAATAAGAGTCTGTAGAGGTGGGGCCTGTGCATCAGTATATTTGCAAGTTCCACTAGTGATTCTAATTCAAATCCAGGATTGAATATCACTGTCATATCCTGACTATAGCAGAACGACACTGAGAAAGAGAAAAAGAAATGTAAACGTCTCTTTCTGTGGAATTTACTCTCCAATGGGATTCTGAGAACAGCTCCTTTTACAGAGCCATCGCCCTCTGGGCTGCATTGCATGGTGCCATCCCAGCAAACATTTTGAACTCAAAGCTAGTTAAGGGTTTAGTGACTCTGCCGAAGAGACGTATAGGCTTCTAAAGCTATACTGCATGCCGAGAACCAATGAGACACAGAAGACTGGTATTCCTTTGTTGGAAAGGGAAACGTTGTAATTCTGAGGCTGATGCACTCATTGGCCTTAAGTAAATGAGGTGTGCTCCCGACAACTACCTAAGGGTAGGATTTTAACTAGGAAATCCTAATCTTCAGTGACATATGTGATGGGGAAAAGCAATGAAACATCCTTCAGCTTGGTGATGGGTGAAGCCCTAAAGACTCAATCTGGTCTTGATGAACATCCAAGAATCTGGATGCGCACACCCCGCAGAGGCAGGGGTTTCTGCCAATGATGCTGGTAAGGAAGTCTGTGGCTTCTCGCAGTGTCAGATTTGTTCAGTTTGGGTATAAACAAATACCATAATCTCTGTCCTGGGGTATAAACAGGCGGGTTCTCTTGCATCCAGATGCCATTACTATCTTTGAAACTAGTTGTCTATCTAAGTAGAAACAAAATTTTACTTAACCTTCAATTTCCCCTATGTCATATCATTCCATATTATTTAAAGTAGGTCCCTTTAGCTTTGTGAAAGAAAAATAAAATAAAATTCAGGTTTCAAACAAGATAAAATTTTTTAAAGCAATTATTATGAAAACTTTCAATTCTATGCACAGAATAGTATAATAAACTCTATTGTATGCATTATCCAACTTTAACAATTATCAACTCATGGCAAAGCTTATTTTACCTGTACATGAGCTCACTATCCCAACCCCACATTCTTTTGAAGCAAATTCCAGACATCATATTATTTCATCCATAAGTATTTGAGGATATTATGCTTAGAATAAGGTATGCAAACTCAAAATGTAACATATATTTTCATAGCTAAAATATTAATGATAATTACTTAATACCAACTAATAACTAGTGTTCCAACTTTCAGTTTTATCAATGTTATATCAATTGTATCAATTTTTTACATTTTGTTTAAATCAAGATCCAAAGAAGGTGTATACATTGCAATTAGCTGAAATGCTTCTTAGGTTTCTTTCACCTTATGAATTCACTTGATCTGTTTTTTTCCCTTGTAATTTATTTGGTGAAGAATCTGGTGGCTTGTCCTGTAGGGCTTCCCACAGACTAGATTTTGCCCATTGCACCTCCATGGTATCCTTTAACATGTTCTCCTGTCCTCTGTATTTTCCATGATTCAGTTGTTGGATATGTAAGTTCAAGACCTAAGAAAAGTCAAATGGCACTAACTACTTCTAACAAAATAGAATTAATGTTCTGTTTTTACAATCAGAATTTCAGAAACCCAGCCTTAGTTTGCAAGCCTAGTGCTTTGCCTTATTCAGTTTTTCTTCTGAACTATCACCATGTCAAACTACAAAAGCATCATAAGGTCATGGCTAAGAGTCTGGATTCAGGAGGCAAACTTCTTGAGTTTGTATACTGGCTCTGCTCCTTACTCACTGTGATTTTAGGTAAATTACTTTCTGCCTCAATTTCCTTGTCTATACATGGAAGATACTAGTAACATGTACCTCATAGGATTGTTGTGAGGATTAAATGAGGTTTCACAAGTGTAAATCACTTAGAACTGTGTCTGCCATGCTAAATACTACATAAGTGTTTTTTAAATTAAAAATTAGTATCTAAAATACTAGGCCTCCTAGACTCAAATAGGCAATGAATATGAAAAGTATCATCAGGTATATCTCTCTAAGCTGAGAGGCAAATAAAAACTGGGCTCAAAAAAGATTGGTTCAGCAGTAGACACAGAAGTTCCCTTGGGTCTCCAAGTTGATAAGGCTTTGACCTAGCAGGAGATGGTTTGTGTTCTGCCTGCCCACTAACGGTGATAGAAGGGAATGATTCCCTGCACAGAATAACCGTAAAACGTCTATGGCCTGGATTAAGCCCTTAGGTTGAGAGGCCATAATCAAAGCAATTTCTGAGAGTTCCATTAATAAGCTTTTCTAGAAGCTGCCAAAGTCCAGCTACGGTAATTATCTAGTTAGTTTGCTGAATCAGCTAGTATAAGCCTCCCCAGTGCCATTGCTAATTAGGCTCCAGCCTCTCATTTCATTAATAAGCTTCCAGTTCATTTGCATGTGAGGAAAAATTGTGGGTATGGAGGAATTTAATAGAAACCCATATCACCTTCAACATGTGTCTTTTTTATTAAAATATTTAACCTTTTATTATGACTCAGAAACATCTGTCAGTATTACACTCTGTGAAAAGACATGATGAATTCAGCATTTGCAGACAGTTCCACAGTCCCTCCTCCTCACAACTGGCCTGTTCCCGATCAAGTAGCAGGAAGAAAAGACGAATGAATATGATTAACTCAGTGTTAGAAATTTGCACTTGGAAGAAACTATCTGGTTCCATTCCTTCCTTTTACAAATTAGGAAACCAGGGCCCCCAAATGTGGACTGCTTTGCTCAAAGATGCACAGAGCTGGGGCTAGAGCTCAGGGTGCATTGCCTCTGACCCAGCTCTTGTTACTCATGAGATGTACCAGACCTGCAAAACACCTGATGATATTACCTGACAAATAACAGTAGCCTCTTACCTGGTATTGGGCTAACTTCTCTCCACTTGCATCTGTCTTCAAGGAAGAAGAATATAATTATTGTCCCTTCAATCCATGTCCAAGAACTGTTGATTTTATCTCCTTAATTAAGTCTATGTGGTAGGCAGAATTTTGGCCCCCAAGTCCTTTGCCCTCTGATGGCATGCCCATGGTTATGTTATATTGTGTGGCAAAATGGACATGGCAGATATAATTAAGGATGTTAATCAACTGGCCTCAAGATAGAGGGATTATCCTGTATTTTCTGGGTGGGCCCAATGTAATCACATGAGCCCTGAAAAGCAGAAAAGGAAGCAGAAGAGGAAAATCAGATGCAGCAGAAGGGGAAGTGGGAGATTCCAACCATGAGGAGAATTTGATGCACCATCAGTGGCTTGAAGATGAAGGAGGTCATATGTCAGGGAAATGGAGACTGCAGTCCTACAACCTCAAGGAACTAAATTCTGTCAATGACCTGAGTTGAGTTTGTAGGCAGAGTCTTCCTCAGAGCTTCTAGATAAAACCCTGGCTGGCCAAATCATGACATCAGCCTTGACAGGTACTGAGCAGAGAACCCAGCTGAGCCCCTCTGTGCCAGGACTTCTGACCCCCTGTGAGATACTAAATAGGTGTTGTTTTAAGCCTCTAGGTTTGTGTTAATTTGTTACAGCAGCAATAGAAAATGAATACAGCTTGAATCCATCTATTTTGCTCCATCTCCATGACCACTACCCTGATCTAGGCCATCTCTCTCCTGGACCACCGAAGGAGCCTCTCAACTCTTCTCTCCATATCCCTTCTGACTCATGTTTTATAAAATACACTGCAGTCCAAATCGTTTTTTCTCGAACAGAAACCTGACCATGTGATTCCTGCCCCAAAACCCCCACACACGTACCCTCTCTAAGACATCTTAATACTGTTCAGTGTCTTCCCCGTGGCTTTTAAACAAACCTGGTTAATGTCCCCTCAGTCCCTCACTCTCAGTTTGAATGCTGCTTGTGATGCACTAAGTTTGCTTGCTTTCTTAGATACTTCCATAGCCCTGTATGTTTTCCTTCAAAGCATTTTTCAGTTTGGGGACTTCCCTGGTGTTCCAGTGATTGGGATTTCACCTTCCAGTGCAGGGGTGTGGGTTCCATCCCTGGTCGGGGAGCTAAGATCCCACATGCCTCTGGGCCAAAAAACCAAAACAGAAAGCAGAAGCAATATTGTACCAAATTCAAGAAAGATTTTAAAAATGGTCCACATCCAAAAAAATAATAAATTTTAAAAAAAATTTTTCAGTTTGTAACTTTAATGCTATCATTATGTGATTGTCTATACTTCAAATCAGAAAGTCAGCCCCATAATGTATCATAGGGTTTTTCTGATTGAGATAATATAGCTAAAACATTTATCACAAGCCTAGAAGATAATAAGCACTCAATAAACACCAAATAGTATCGTATATATACATAACATATCATGTTATTATGTGCAATTATTAGGATACCCACCCAGGATCACAGAAAAGGAACCCCCAAATCTTGCCTGGTGGGAGAATTTGGGAAGAAAGACTCCCAGAAAGGGTTTTAAATGATGAGCAGGATTCAGCCAGGTGAAAGAGTGGCAGCAGAGGAAAAGACCTTCCAAGAAAGGGGGATAACATGAGCAAAAATATGGAAATGAGAATAACATGATAAATCTGGGGAATGCTGCTGCTGGCATTAGTAGTTACACAAATCCCATAATGGACATGCTTTGTCAAAGCAGGTGTGCCAATGTCTGCCTGGTGTATAATTTGGCATGTGTTCATGCCCAGTCAATGAACTGATTATCACCACACGGAGTTCCTGGTGCCCTTTTTCCAACTTGGCATCCTCTGCAAGTGCACCAAAAGGACCTATCTAAGTCTGGCATGGAAATATGGAGGAACTGTGAATGACAGGGTCTTCAACTCTCTGACATTAGGTTGTGTTTTTTTTCTTTCTTCAACTGATCAACAAATATCTGTTGAGCTCATCTCTGGACCAGACTCTGGAGAATGCAAGAGAAGTCTAAGACTTGATTCCTACTATCAGAATCATAAAAAATATAATTAAAGGGGCTTCCCTGGTGGTGCAGTGGTTGAGAGTCTGCCTGCCAATGCAGGGGACACGGGTTTGAGCCCTGGTCTGGGAAGATCCCACATGCCTCGGAGCAACTGGGCCCGTGAGCCATAATTACTGAGCCTGCGCGTCTGGAGCCTGTGCTCCGCAACAAGAGAGGCCGCGAGAGTGAGAGGCCCGCGCACCGCGATGAAGAGTGGCCCCCGCTTGCCACAACTAGAGAAAGCCCTCGCACAGAAACGAAGACCCAACGCAGCCATTAAAAAAAAAAAAAATATATATATATATATATATATATATATATATAATTAAAGAGGCAGTATAAATATATATGCAAAATAAAGAATAACTCAAGTTAACATATGACCGATGCTAGCCCATAACCAACAGTCATTCTCTCCTTCTTTTCTCTCCTTCCTCCTTGCTGACAGAACCCCAAGTTTGCTCAAATATGACACAGATTACAACATGCTCTGGGAATGTAGGTCTCTACTCCAGCTTCAAGAAAGAAACTGTGATTGGTCTACGTTAATCATGAAAACATTCCACTTCTTACTGCCAGTGATTGGTCTAGGGTGAAGCACGTGAGTTTCTTCTGGACAGTGAGACATAAAGGAAAGTCTCTTGGAGAGCAGAGATATTCTTTTCTGCAACTTGTTTTTTCCTTTGTGAGATAGTGTTATGTGTGACTGCAGTATCTGGAGTCATTTTACCACCATGAGTCAATAAGCCTAAGGACAAAAAACCAACACACTGAGGATGGCAGAGAGGAGAGAGAGAGTGAGCCTGGATTCCTGACGTTATGTTGATTTTCTGCAAGAAGCCTGGTATTATCCATCTCCAGAATTTTGTTATGTGAGATAATTACATTTCTTCATTGTCAAAGCCATTGTTGACCATTATTCTCTTTGTTAGAGTCAAATACATCTTAACTGGCTTGGCATATATGAGAGACACATTGCAAAGAATATGGAATTTGCAGTCATGAGAATTAATGACAGAGGTTCAAATTCCAACTCCATCCTTAAGACTCTCTGGGCCCTTAGAGCAAGTGTTAGGGAAAAGGCACTGCGCTAAATGCATGGCAAGTACACAAAGATAAGGGAGCTACTCCCAAAGATTTTATAATCCAGCAGGCAAAGACATACATCATTTTTAAAACACTATCTATATTGCAAGGCAGAATGGAATATGCAACTGGAAAAGAAGAGCTGAGATTCAACAAGTATGTACCATTTGGCCAAACTGTGTGTTTATGGACAACGTCAGTCCTGACCTGACAGGTAAATGCCTACAACATACCAGCTTTTCAATATTTTGAACATTACCGATGTGAAAGACATCACACTTTGGAAGCACAAGAGAAGGAAAGCAGAGCATTTGAGCTGCATCTTGAATGATGAGGAGGACTAATACAGAACAGGAGCAAACCCATTTCAGGTGAGGAAATAACAAGAACACAGGTCCTGAGGTGTGAAAATGCAGAGTAGGTTCCGTTGGGTAGCCACTCATTAACCGATGTGATCTGATAAGTGAAGAATTTTACAAATCATACACATTGGAGGAAACTCAAGTTTGCAAAAGACATCATTAATTTGAAAAATATCAAGGTAAGATCCTTTGAAACATATTGTACTAGTAAAATTATGTGTTTGTTTACAAATACTGACATAATTTTCATCGTGTTAGCAGAGTAGAGATATAGAAAACTAACGTTATAATCAGTACCTTAAAGAGCAGTCAGAATCAAATAACAGGTTCCTATAATTCTAATGGCAATCAGTGGTAAAGCGAAATTCGACTTGCGTATACTTTTTGAATAGTTATTTTAAAAATTTTAAATAGTATTAAATAATATTTTAGATTTACAGCAGAATTGCATATATATGTATATAATATATACATATTGCAAAATATAGTATGAGTCCTCATATACCCTTCACTCAGCTTCCCTGAATGTTGACATCTTAAACAATTATAAAATCTACAAAATAGCCTTAGGGCAAAGTGGAGAGATTCCTGCAAAGAGGATCAGTGCTGACCAGCACTCAGCAGCCCGAGAGACTTGTCTGCTCACACACTGGGGTGGGTGGGGGCTGGGAGCTGAGGCTCTGGTTTCAGAGGTCAGATCCCAGGGAGAGGACTGGAGTTGGCTGCGTGAACACAGCCTGAAGGGGGCTAGTGCACCACAGCTAGCTGGGAGGGAGTGCGGGTAAAAGTCTGGAACTGCCTAAGAGGCAAGAGACCATTGTTTCAGGGTATGCGAGGAGAGGGGATTCAGAGCACTGCCTAAACGAGCTCCAGAGACAGATGCGAGCCACAGTTATCAGCGCAGACACGAGAGATGGGCGTGAAATGCTAAGGCTGCTGCTGCAGCCACCAAGAAGCCTGTGTGCAAGCACAGGTCACTATCCACATCTCCCCTCCTGGGAGCCTGTACAGCCTGCCTTTGCCAGCGTCCAGTGATCCAGGGGCAACTTGACCAGGAGAGCACACGATGCACCTCAGGCTGGTGCAACATCATGCCAACCTCTGCCACTGCAGGCTCACCCCACATTCCGTACCCCTCCTTGCCCCCAGCCTGAGTGAGCCAGAGCCCCTGAATCAGCTGCTACTTCAACCCCGTCCTGTCTGAGCGAAGAACAGACGCCCTCAGGAGACCTACATACAGAGGCGGGGCCAAATTCAAAGCTGAACCCCAGGAGCTGTGCGAATAAAGAAGAGAAAGGGAAATTTCTCCCAGCAGCCTCAGGAAAAGAGGATTAAATCTCCACAATCAACTTGACGTACCCTGCATCTCTGGAATACCTGAATAGATGTCGAATCACCCCAAAATTGAGGTAGTAGACTTTGGGAGCAACTATAGACTTGGGGTTTGCTTTCTGCATCTAATTTGTTTCTGGTTTTATGTTTATCTTAGTTTAGTATTTAGAGTTTATTATCACTGGTAGATTTGTTTACTGATTTGGTTGCTCTCTTCCTTTTTTTATATATATAGATATATATATTTTTTTTCCTTTTTCTCTTTTTGTGAGAGTGTATGTGTATACTTCCTTGTGTGATTTTATCTGTATAGCTTTGCTTTTACCATTTGTCCAAGGGTTCTGTTGGTCCGTTTTTTGTTTGTTTGTTGTTTTGGTTTTTTTAAAATGTAGTTTTTAGTGCTTGTTATCATTGGTGGATTTGTTTTTTTTGTTTGGTTGCTCTCTTCTTTCTTTTCCTTTTTTTATTACTTTTTATTTTTTTAATTTTTAATAATTTACTTTTTATTTTAATAACTTTATTTTATTTTTTCTTTCTTTCTTTTTTTCTCCCTTTTCTTCTGAGCTGTGTGGCTGACAGGGTCTTGGTGCTCCGGTCAGGTGTCAGGCCTGTGCCTCTGAGGTGGGAGAGTGGAGTTCAGGACATTGGTGCACCAGGGACTTCCCAGCTCCATGTAATATCAAACAGTGAAAGATTTCCCAGAGATCTCCATCTCAACGATAAGACCCAGCTCCACTCAACGACCAGCAAGCTACAGTGCTGGACTCCCTATGCCAAAAAACTAGCAAGACAGGAACACAACCCCACCCATTAGCAGAGAGGCTGCCTAAAATCATAATAAGGTCAGAGACATCCCAAAAGACACCACCAGACATGATCCTGCCCACCAGAAAGACAAGATCCAGCCTCATCCACCAGAACACAGGCACCAGTCCCCTACACCAGGAAGCCTACACAACCCACTGAACCAACGTTAGCCACTGGGGGCAGACACCAAAAACAATGGGAACTACAAACCTGCAGTCTGCAAAAAAGGAGACCCCAAACACAGTAAGTTAAGCATAATGAGAAGACAGAGAAACACACAGCAGATGAAGGAGCAAAGTAAAAACACACAAGACCAAACAAATGAAGAGGAAATAATCAGTCTACGTGAAAAAGAATTCAGAGTAAAGATAGTAAAGATGACCCAAAATCTTTGAAATACAATGGAGAAAATACAAGAAACGTTTAATAAGGACCTAGAAGAACTAAAGAGAAAACAAAAAATGAAGAACAACCCAATAAATGAAATAAATAATTCTCTAGAAGGAATCAATAGCAGAATAACTGAGGCAGAAGAACAGATAAGTGACCTGGAAGATAAAACAGTGGAAATAACTACTGCAGAGCAGAATAAAGAAAAAAGAATGAAAAGAATTGAAGACAGTCACAGAGATGTCTGGGACAATATTAAACACACCAGCATTCGAATTATAGGGGTCTCAGAAGAAGAAGAGAAAAAGAAAGGGACTGAGAAAATATTTGAAGAGATTATAGTTGAAAATTACCCTAATATGGGAAAGGAAATAGTTAATCAAGTCCAGGAAGTGCAGAGAGTCCCATACAGGATAAATCCAAGAAGAAACATGCCAAGACACATACTAATCAAAATATCAAAAATTAAATACAAAAAGAAATATTAAAAGCAGCAAGGGAAAAATAACATACAAGGGAATCCCCATAAGGTTAACAGCTGATCTTTCAGCAGAAACTCTGCAAGCCAGAAGGGACTGGCAGGACATATTTAAAGTGATGAAAGGGAAAAACCTACAATCAAGATTACTCTACCCAGCAAGGATCTCATTCAGATTCAACAGAGAAATTAAAACCTTTACAGACAAGCAAAAGCTAAGAGAATTCAGCACCACCCAACCAGCTTTACAACAAATGTTAAAGGAACTTCTCTAGGCAGGAAACATAAGAGAAGGAAAAGACCTACAATAACAAACCCAAAATAATTCAGAAAATGGTAATAGGAACATACATATCGATAACTGCCTTAAATATAAATGGATTAAATGCTCCAACCAAAAGACATGGACAGGCTGAATGGATACAAAAACAAGACCTGTATATATGCTGTCTACAAGAGACCCAATTCAGACTTAGGGACACATACAGACTGAAAGTAAGAGGATGGACAAAGATATTCCATGTAAATGAAAGTCAAAAGAAAGCTAAGGTAGCAATTCTCATATCAGACAAAATAGACTTTAAAATAAAGACTATTACAAGAGACAAAGAAGGGCACTACATAATGATCAAGGGATCAATCCAAGAAGAAGATATAACAATTGTAAATATTTATGCACCCAACATAGGAGCACCTCAATACAGAAGGCAAATGCTAACAGCCATGAAAGGGGAAATCAACAGTAACACAATCATAGTAGGGGACTTTAACACCCCACTTTCACCACTAGACAGATCATCCAAAATGGAAATAAATAAGGAAACACAAGGTTTAAATGATACATTAAACAAGATGGACTTAATGGATATTTATAGGACATTCCATCCAAAAACAACACAATACACTTTCTTCTCAAGTGCTCATGGAACATTCTCCAGGATAGATCATATCTTGGGTTAGAAATCAAGCCTTGGGAAATTTAAGAAAATTGAAATCATATCAAAAATCTTTCCCAACCACAATGCTATGAGATTAGATATCAATTACAGGAAAAAAACCTGTAAAAAATACAGACATGTGGAGGTTAAACAATACACTACTAAATAACCAGGAGGTCACTGAAGAAATCAAAGAGGAAATCAAAAAATACCTAGAAACAAATGACAATGAAAACACAATGACCCAAAACCTATGGGATGTAGCAAAAGCAGTTCTAAGAGGGAAGTTTATAGCAATACAATCCTACGTCAAGAAACAAGAAACATTTCAAATAAACAACCTAACCTTACACCTAAAGCAATTAGAGAAAGAAGAACAAAAAATCCCCAGAGTTAGCAGAAGGAAAGAAGCCATAAAGATCAGATCAGAAATAAATGAAAAAGAAATGAAGGAAACAATAGCAAAGATCAATAAAACTAAAAGCTGGTTCTTTGAGAAGATAAACAAAATTGATAAACCATTAGACAGACTCATTAAGAAAAATAGGGAGAAGACTCAAATCAATAGAACTAGAAATGAAAAAGGAGAAGTAACAATTGACACTGCAGAAATACAAAGGATCATGAGAGATTACTATAAGCAACTATAGGACAATAAAATGGACAACCTGGAAGAAATGGACAAATTCTTAGAAAAGCACAACCTTCCGAGACTGAACAAGGAAGAAATAGAAAATATAAGCAGACCAATCACAAGCACTGAAATTGAGACGGTGATTAAAAATCTTCCAATAAACAAAAGACCAGGACCAGATGGCTTCACAGGGGAATTCTATAAAACATGTAGAGAAGAGCTGACACCTATCCTTCTCAAACTCTTCCAAAATATAGCAGAGGGAGGAACACTCTGCAACTTATTCTACGAGGCCTCCATCACCCTGATACCAAAACTAGATAAAGATGTCACAAAGAAAGAAAACAACAGGCTGATATCACTGACGAACATAGATGCAAAAATCCTCAACAAAATACTAGCGAACAGAATCCAACAGCACATTAAAAGGATCATACACCAGATCAAGAGGAGTTTATCCCAAGAATGCAAGGATTCTTTAATATATGCAAATCAATCAATTTGATAAACCATATTAACAAATTGAAGGAGAAAAATCATGTGATCATCTCAATAGATGCAGAAAAAACTTTTGACAAAGTTCAACACCCATTTATGATAAAAACCCTCCAGAAAGTAGGCATAGAGGGAACTTACCTCAACATAATAAAGGCCGTATATGACAAACCCACAGCCAATATCTTTCTCAATGGTGAAAAACTAAAACCATTTCCTCTAAGATCAGGAACAAGACAAGTTTGTCTACTCTCACCACTATTATTCAACATAGTTTTAGAAGTTTTAGCCACAGAGATCAGAGAAGAAAAAGAAATAAAAGGAATCCAAATTGCAAAAGAGAAAGTAAAACTGTCACTGTTTGCAGATGACATGATACTATACATAGAGAATCCTAAAGATGATACCAGAAAACTACTAGAGCTAATCAAGAAATTTGGTAAAGTAGCAAGATACAAAATTAATGCACAGAAATCTCTTGCATTCCTATACACTAATGATGAAAAATCTGAAAGTGAAATTAAGGAAACACTCCCATTTACCATTGCAACAAAAAGAATAAAATACCTAGGAATAAACCTACTTAAGGGGACAAAAGACCTGTATGCAGACAACTATAAGACGCTGATGAAAGAAATTAAAGATGATACAAACAGATGGAGAGATATACCAAATTCTTGGATAGGAAGAATCAACATTGTGAAAATGACTATAATACCCAAAGCAATCTACAGATTCAATGCAATCCCTATCAACTACCAATGGCATTTTTCACAGAACTAGAACAAAAAATTTCACAATTTGTGTGGAAACACAAAAGACCCCAAATAGCCAAAGCAATCTTGAGAAAGAAAAACAGAGCTGGAGGAATCAGGCTCCCTGACTTCAGACTATACTAGAAAGCTACAGTAATCAAGACAGTATGGTACTGGCACAAAAACAAATATAGATCAATGGAACAGGATAGAAAGCCCAGAGATAAACCCACACACATATGGTCACCTTATTTTTGATAAAGGAGGCAAGAATATACAATGGAGAAAAGACAGCCTCTTCAAAAAGTGGTGCTGGGAAAACTGGACAGCTACATGTAAAAGAATGAAATGAGAACACTCCCTAACACCATACACAGAAATAAACTCAAAATGGATTAAAGACCTAAATGTAAGACCAGACACTATAAAACTTTTAGAGGAAAACATAGGCAGAACACTCTATGACATAAATCACAGCAAGATCCTTTTTGACCCACCTCCTAGAGAAATGGGAATAAAAACACAAATAAACAAATGGGACCTAATGAAACTTAAAAGCTTTTGCACAGCAAAGGAAACCATAAACAAGACGAAAAGACAACCCTCAGAATGGGAGAAAATATTTGCAGATGAAGCAACTGACAAAGGATTAATCTCCAAAATTTACAAACAGCTCATTCAGCTTGTTATCAAAAAAACAAACAACCCAATCCAAAAATGGACAGAAGACCTAAACAGACATTTCTCCAAAGAAGATATACAGACTGTCAACAAACACATGAAAGGATGCTCAACATCACTAATCATTAGAGAAATGCAAATCAAAACTACAATGAGGTATCACCTCACACTGGTCAGAATGGCCATCATCAAAAAATCTACAAACAATAAATCCTGGTGAGAGTGTGGAGAAAAGGGAACCCTGTTGCATTGTTGATGGGAATGTAAATTGATACAGCCACTATGGAGAACAGTATGGAGGTTCCTTAAAAAACTAAAAGTAGAACTACCGTATGACCCAGCAATCCACTACTGGGCATATACCCTGAGAAAACCATAATTCAAAAAGAGTCAAGCACCACAATGTTCACTGTAGCTCTATTTACAATAGCCAGGACATGGAAGCAACCTAAGTGTCCATCGACAGATGAATGGATAAAGAAGATGTGGCACATATATACAATGGAATATTACTCAGCCATAAAAAGAAAAGAAATTGAGTTATTTGTAGTGAGGTGTATGGACCTGGAGTCTGCCATACAGAGTGAAGTAAGTCAGAAAGAGAAAAACAAATACTGTATGTTAACACATATATATGGAATCTAAAAAAAAAAATAAAAAATTGTCCTGAAGAACCTAGAGGCAGGACAGGAATAAAGACACAGACATAGAGAATGGAGTTGAGGACACAGGGAGCGGGAAGGGTAAGCTGGGACGAAGTGTGAGAGTGGCATGGACATATATACACTACCAAATGTAAAATAGATAGCTAGTGGGAAGCAGCCGCATAGCACAGGGAGATCAGCTCGGTGCTTTGTGACCACCTAGAGGGGTGGGATAGGGAGGGTGGGAGGGAGGGAGACGTAAGAAGGAGGAGTTATGGGGATATATGTATACATATAGCTGATTCAATTTGTTATACAGCAGAAACTAACACAGCATTGTAAAGCAATTATACTCCTATAAAGATGTTAAAAAAAAATAGCCTTAGTGCAATACTATTAACTAAAGTATAGAATTTATTTGGAATTCAACAGTTTTTCCACGAATGTCCTTTTTTGCATTCTAGGACCCTATCCAGGACCACACACTGCATTTAATTGTCATGTCTCACGGTCTCCTCCAATCTGTGACAGTTTGTCTTTCCTTTCTTTCATGACTTTGACACTCTTGAAGATTACTGGTTAGTTATTTTATAGAATGTCCCTCGATTGGGTTTGTCTGATGTTTTCTCATGATTAGATGGAGGTGGTGCTTTAGTAGAAGGTGCCACAGAAGCAATGTACCCCTCTCAGTGCATCATATCAGGGGGTACTTGATGACTATACGTATTACTAGTGATATCCACCTCCATCATTTTACTAAGGTAGTGTCTGTCAGGATTCTCCCCAGGAGTAGAATTTTCCTCTCTGTTCCCTTTTCCCAGCTGAAACGACTGTTCCCTAACATCCTAAGGTCAGAAGTGCTTATTGCCTTTCTCCCCAGAGATTAAAGATTTTGTTCTGTCTGGGAGATAAAGGAGACAAATCTAGGTGAATTTCTTGCCCCTCTACAGCTGCTCCTTCTCTTCCCCATGTCTGCCCCGCAGTAGACACTTCTTAGGACTCTTCTGATCTTTTATGAGTGCCTTGTAGCTTCACAGAGAATGAGGCTACAAGAGATTACAGAATCCTCCAATTCCTGTAGCCCCTTAGGGGTATCACACTATCCCACCGGCCCCAGCCCACACTCGATCTTTACCCATTTGTCAACTATGGCAGCAAGACTCTTTGTACCAGTGCCCAGATGTGTTTGCATCCGGTGAGCACGTTTCTGCATCTCTTCTTCCCCTACAGGCACCGTCTCTTCCTAGATTTGGGCTGGTTGATTTCTCTGTGATCTTAGCTCTATAGATCCAAAAAAATTTTGAAGTTAGAAGCCTGAAGTCTTCACATATACAGGTATTGTGTAAAGTACAGGTAATTTGCACAGGTGACATCCAGTGTCCAGTTCTTGAGTTTTTGAACACAGAAAGGGAAAGGAAATACTCTGTATTTGGATGCATGCATGCATCATTTACCACCTTTTCTCTTCCTCAGGGCTTTGTTTGTGAGTTTGGGAGGAAAAATAGAGGCTTCTATCCTGTCTATATACACAGAAGAAACCTTTTGTAGAAGGATGAAATCAAAAGAAATAGTCTTTGGAGTAAAGGGATCTGGACCCTAATTCTGACACACAGAACTTTGTGGCCACAGAACTTTGAATAAATTGCCTAACTTATCTGGGCCTCAAATGTTTTCATCTGTAAAATGGGGATGGTAACACATTAAGACCTGGGCCTGGGAGGATTAAATGAGAAAATGTTAAAGTGCAAATATTTCTCTAGACTAGGAGGCAGCAAAATTCTTTCTGTAAAAGGTCAGATTTTAGATATTTTAGACTTTGCAGATCATACAGTCTGTCGCAACTATTCAGCTCCCATGTTATGTGCAAAAGCAGCTGTGGAGAAGCCCGAAGTGAACGGGCATGACTGTGTCCCATTTTTGTTTACAAAAACAGATGTCAGACCAGATTAAGCTGCAGGCAGGCAGTCATTTATGACCCCTATGCTGGACCCAGCTTGCTTGGAGACACATTCAAGGTACAAGAAAATTACCTGATTCCTCCCTATTTAAGAGTCCTTCTTACCCTCAGCCTTAGCTAGTTGCTAGAGTCAGGCTGACATTTCAGTCTGTCCTTCTGTTTGAAGGTGGAGACAAATCTTATCTCTGAGGTCCTGCAAACTGTTTTAGTTGTTCATGCTCCATGTGGTCACCTGGTCACAGAGTTTGCAAAAGTGCCATTGCTTCTGCCTAGAGAAAGTCCACACCACTCTCCAGTTGGTGGGGCACCAACTGATGCTGCCCGGGCCTGCTGTTGAGTATTACCACCTATTTCTCTGCAGAACCTTGCTTCCATGATGGCTATGAGTGAAGGCTCCTGGACTAGACTCTGGAGTTCAAATCCTAGAGATACTAGCTGTGTGACCTTGTGCTGGAAATAATTTCTCTGTTATTTCAGTTTCCTCATCTACAGGATGGGACTCATAAATCTCCGCCTTGCAGAGGTGTTAGGAGGATTCAATGAGCCAATACATGTAGAATAGCTAGAACAATGCGTGACACAAAGTAATTGCACAATAAATCCGATATTATTATTCTCTTGGGTAGCATTCTCTGTGCCAGACACTGAGTTGGAGGTGACGGCATTCTGAAGTCCTTATGAATTTCATCCTCTAAGGGGAGCAATAGCTTTCCATCTCTCACTTCTTACCTTGAATCAGAAACCTCTCCAGGGGTTAACATGTGTACCCAGGACCCTAGACGGACCGCAGCCTGCCACAAAATTGACATTCTGATGGGGGCCCTGAATTCCTGGAGCTCACCTTCCACCTTCTGACCAGGCTCAGGCCTGGGTGCTACTTCTTCTCTCTCCTAAGGCTGCAGGGAGCTATCCTGCTCCCACTGTTTACAACATACACACGGGTTGGCCTCTTTCTTCTCCCGGAAGTGTATCTCCCAGCCCCTCACCCAGCAGACCTCCTGTCCTCTCAAAGTTCCACTTGCATATGCAACTCAAATTCTGTGGGAGTGTTTTTTTAAACTTTTAACTCTATAAAGTGACTGGGATGTGTTTGCTTCTTAGTAAATTTTCATTCCCTTTCCCTAAACCAACAAAGCAAAGCAAACATAAATAAGTAAAAAAAATTTTTTTTGGCTGGAAGAAAGATGTTTTTGATTTCTGGGCTCCTACTCAGAATAGCTGAGGTTTCAGGGCAAAAAGGAGCAAGTGGCAGGGGGCAAAGGGCATTATGAGGATCCTAAGTATTTCTTAGGTGTTTTCTGCTGCTAAAGAGCATGAAGTGATGATGATGAAGATGGTGATGGCAACACCCAACGTTTCAGAGCCCTTAGTACGTGCCTGGAACTGGCTCAGGACATACTCAGTCCTCGCAGTTGCCCTATGAGATGGGCATTGTTCATCCACATTTTACAGTTGAGAAAAATTAGGGTCAATTCGATCATGTCCAAGGACACATAGTTAAAGAGTGGTGATTCAAACCCAGATCAGTTTCTTCCTAAAGTTCTTGCTCTTAAGACCCTCCCTCTCCTGCCTACACAATGTTGTAGCAGGAAGCATGCAGGTGTGTGTTAAATAGGCATTTGGCATCCTCACCCAGACCGTGTGTGGCAGCTCTGCCTGCTGGACTTATACCTGAATGAACATAAGGAGATGTAAGAGTGGACAGCTGCTCAACAGCCAAGTGACGGATGGGAATCATGGGGCAGGAGAGTTACATGGCAGGAAACAGAGCCGCAAGGCAAGGGGAGCCAGGGTGGGGCCTCTGGGCCGTGGAGCATGGAGTCAACAGCATCCCGGACACAGGTCAGGTGGCTGTGAAAAGCCTCCTGTTCCATGGCTGGGACACAGACTTGCTGACTTTCAAAGCACAGCGGCCAGGCTGTGCTGGGCAAAAGAATTCAGGCTCAGGTGACCATCAGGAGACAGAATGTGCTTCCTACTCAGAGCATTGCAGAGATGCACTCTCTGGCTTTGGGAGCAGACTGAGAAGGCCAAGGCCAGTTGGCTTGACCCAAGAACCAGCCTGACAGATGATTTTTCTAGTTTGCAGTGAGTGTGTGTGTGTGTATATGTGTGCGTGTGCATGAATATATGTGCATGTGTGCATGTGGCTATCTGTGTATATGGACATGTGTGTTAATATGCATCAGCCATATATATTCCTGTGCTCACCACCTGCACATGCCCCCCGTGTAATACCTGGACGCTCAGAAGGGTGAGTTAAATGAACAGACGATTGTGAGCCTGCCAGCCTTCTTTTTGTACGGATGGGTCAGGGCCATTGTTTGGTACTATTAACCTGGGACTCAGGGACTTTCAAATGAACCCAACAGGGTACTGTGGCTTCGATGCTTTCTAGCATGTGGTGTGTAATGCGGGTTGTGTTTCAAAGCCTTCATTGCACTAGACTGCCAACTTTCCTGATACCTTGTGCTTTGGTGGATGCAGGCAGAGTGGAAGTATGAGACTGGAATATTGCCCAGTGATCTGTTACAAACGTATTTTCAACTGTTGGAGCCTCCGGTGCCTGTCCCTGCAGTGATCGGTGAATGCCAGTCCCTTTGGCTCTTTGGAAGCCATATCTACTCTAATTCATACTGGGGTGAAAAAAGCATTGGGCCTTGAGATGGAGGCATTCAAAGACATGAGCATGTTGTCTGAGAATGAAGGACACAGTGGGAGAGTGAGAAGGGGACAGGCATGCACACTAGAATATGGGGGGGGGCGTCCCCCTTTCTAGCTCTACAACTGTCTCCATCCTATATTTGTCACAAAGCCTGGCATCTCCGAGTACCATCTCTCACCTGTCTTTTAGTATCTAGTTTGTGCACTGGGGGGGTCCTAGAGGACTCAATGACAATATTTACTATCATCAGACCCACAAAACAAAGTTACTGCAAACCCAGAGGGCTGGGCCCAATAAACAGTGATTTGAAGGTATGATATGATTTGAGGGTCCAGAAAGGTCTCTCTGTCTCAGATTATCTACCCTTCTACTCTGATCTATGGCTCCTTACTTCCTCCATTAACCCAGTATTCATCTTAAGGAAATATGTGCATTTTCATTTAATTTAGAGCATGTTGTTATTTGGCAAGGGTCACCTATGAGAGCTAACACATTAGCAGTGCTACATTTCTAAATTACTTAACGAAACCATCACCACTTTTGGCCCCTTGTAGGGACTTGAGAGAAGGGACACATGTTAGGTAACTTCTGATGAGAAGAACTAGAACTCAGAGCACTGCTGTACAGTGTGTGTGTGTGTGTGTGTGTGTGTGTGTGCCTGTGTGTGTGTGTTGTACATTGTGAAAAACAACTGAGATGCAAGACAGTAAGCACACCTTCATGCTGAAGAACTTGTAGATTTCTAAGAAGAAGAAACACACATGTACACAAGTTAGGTGATATAACCTGAAAAGCAAAGTGATGCAGGTTCCCAGGGGTGCTGTGGAGTGATGGGTGATGTTCCCCTGGGACATTTTGAACTGGGTTGTGAAGGCCTGAGGGATTGATTAGCATCACCACAAGGCTAGTGTCAACAGTCAGGGAGCAAGCAGCAAGCGAACTATTTTTAAAAGGTCCACTGTCAGATGGTCTGGGATGGTAGGTGTTGATGAGAGTGAACATCAGTGGAGGGAAGAAATAAAGCTTGCTTGCCACCTATCCCCACTAGCCCAGGAAAGTGATGAGAATAAAGTAAACAAATAATTGAAATGGACACAAATCAATTAGATGATGACAAACAAAAATTGTGATAGCCCAGGATGAGGTATTATTAAAAATGACTTGTCTGAGCCTTATGTCTTTAGATTTACATTTAAATGTAATTAACACTGAATGGCACTCACTGCTGTTCTTGTTCTGCCAGTGGATGGTGTTCGTTAGAGCGCTGTGGAGATGCCAGGAAGCATTATCTCTAGAAAATATTCTCTCCCTATTTTCATTCTTTGGTAGTTCGACTTACTTCATTACATTGCATTAGGAGAAAGAGCGTTGCTGCCTCCTGCTGCGTCCCCTCCCACGGCTCATTCCCCAGATGAAATCACCACCAGCTTGAGACATTGCAGCCATCTCCACAGCAACCAGTTCTACCACAAGAACACACACTTCGTGTCCTGTAGTCCTCCGTTTCCCTCGTTATTTATTACTAAAGGGACTTGGCATGCAAAAATTGTCTGTTGACTTCCTAAGACTCTGGGGCAAGTTGATCCTTCTAATTCCCTAGAGAGATGGCTGTGAAGAAAGGGCAAGGCGTGTTTTTGGAGTCAAGTAGACCTGACTCCCTGAATTCTGTTTCTACGCCTCCCTTCTGTTTTCTGCAGCAGGTTTCCCATAATGAAAATGGGGATCTCAGTACCTCCCTTACACAGAATTGTTTGCAAAGATTAGACAGTTAATGGACACTTACTGAGCAATTATTATGCTCCAGATGCTTTATGTGTATGACTGTGTTTTATCTAAATGGTAGAAACTATTACTCCAGGTTTTGGTTATCTATTGTTGTGTAATAATCCACTCTGAAATTTAGTGTCTTAAAACAAGCATGTTATTGTCTCTTACAGTTCTGGGAGTTGATGGGGCTCAGATGATGGGGCTGGGGTTCTTCTGATGGTTTCTCTTGGTGTCTCTCCTGTGGTGCAGTTGGATGCAGTTGGGGATGGCGTCATGGGGCTCAATGGGGATGCTGAGGTGGTTGGGTTGCTCTCCCCATGTGGCCTCAGGGCCTCTCCAGGATAGAATTCTTACGTGACTTCTCAGGGCTCCCAAAACACAAAAGCACAACCTACCAGGTTATTTAATGCCTAGGCTCTGAATCCCCAGAACAGCACTATTAGTTTCTATCTGTTCTTTCAATCAGATCACAGGTGGGCAGAAGTTGGATGTGGGAGGGGATTACACAAGGACACGAAGACCAGGAGACCTGCTTTATTGGGGGCCAGCTTCAGAGACCGTGTTTCCATTTACTTATGAGAAAGCTGTGCCTCTGAGAGTTAAGAAACTTTCTCAAAGTCACAGAGCGAATAAGAAGTATTGTAGAACCAGGATTCAAAGCCAGGCACCCTGAGTTTCAGAGTTTGTGAATTTTACCTCCACCTCTGTACTGACTTTTAAAAGTCATGAAAAATTCCTAAAATAGTGTCTGGCATATAGGATCTACACTATGAATCTAATTTTATTTCCTTTCCTCTCTTTTTTCATGTTACCTCATAACAGTAGGAATCCAGAAGTCAAAAACTTCTTTCTTTTTGCAAAAAGAAATTTTTTACTTATTTATGTTTGCTTTGTTTTGTTGGTTTAGGGAAAGGGAATGAAAATTTACAAAGAAGCAAACACATCCCAGGCACTTTATAGAGTTAAAAGTTTAAAAAACCCTCCCACAAAATTTGAGTTGCATGCGCAAGTGGAACTTTGAGAGGCCAGGTCTGCTGGGTAAGAGGTTGGAAGATCCACTTCTGGGAGGAGAAAGAGGCCAACCCGTGTGTGTGCTGTAAAAAGTGGGCGCAGGGCAACTCTCTGCAGCCTTAGGAGAGGGAAGAAGGAGAACCCAGGCTTTATATGCTTTATGTACTCGTTCTCTTACTCCACTCAGTAACCCTACAAGGATATTATTATATTCATTTTACTGATAATAGTCAAATAATTCTCTTATGCCCTCCAGATACCGAAGGTCATTTTTTGCTGGAGAGAAACTACTATGTGTTGTTCTCTCTACCTCCTCCACAGCCAGCACCTGCTGTTTCACTGAAGTGTTTAAGACCCTTATCCATGGTGTTCCTCTGTACGCTACATGCTTTTCTGTAGTCCCTCTTCATTATGGGAAGCATTTCTCCCCTCTCACACACAGGGTTGAAAGTGGTCATGGAAATAATGACTGAACAGTGTTTTCTGGAGCAGATGAATTATCAGAATTACCTGGAGGGAATTTTTTTTAAATGCAGACTTTCAAACCCCACCCAAAATTTACTGAACCAGATTCTTCAATAGCAAGACTCAGGCTTGGTGTGGATAAAATCTCCCCCAGGTAATTCTGATGCTCTATCAGGCTTTGGATAACTGCTGTGGGAGTTCAGAACAGATGTACCCTTGGCACAGGGAGTGCTTACACAGGCAAATAGTGCAGAGAACACTCAACTGAAGAAGCTGAGCTCTGTCTGATTTTTAAGGACACATGAAATTCAGATAAGAGGTGGTGATTGAAAGGGCATTCCAGATAGGAGAACTGGTGTGAAAAGGATAAAGAAGCAGGAAAATGCATGACATTTTGGGAAATAATGAGAGATGTTAGTCAAGGTGTAATCACAGTTCCTAATGCTTCTCTCCATGCAGAGGGGGGTCTGTTGGAGAAAAGTTCTGGTCTCTCTCATCCCCTCACTCATGCTGCCTCAGGGAAGTTTAGGAAAGAAATTGAACATGTGCTCTCCAGCCCCTGCCTTTCCTCCACCTTGGGAGTCAGTTGCTCAGGGGAAGCACAGGTACTGCTCTGCTCCTCTGTGTCATAAGTTTTCAGGGACAACTTCTGCTCCTATGGGATAGAGGATGCCAGCCCCAGCCCAACACTCCCTGAGGCGGAGTGGGTAGATCTGTTTAAACTTGGGGCGTTAGTATGAATAAATCCACTAGGCTGAAGCTGTAGGATGCATTCTTCAATATTAGCCACTTAGGAAAAGAGGTAATATGTTGACCTCCCTTCTGCCTTATTCATTTGTCTTATTTCTCAATTGGCTTAGGACTCAGGCAGGGGAGAGTGGTATTATTTACTGGGTGCCTCAATCTCCAGTAGGAGGTCAGTGCTGGAAACAAAAGATGAGGCCAGATTAGGGAGCAATCCTGGAATGCCAAGACTTCAGCCCAATCATTCTTAAACTTCTTGGGGTCACAAATTGATTTGAGGCTCTGATAAAAGTTGGGAACATTCTTCCCAGTTAAAGGTACATGATCAAAATTATCTGGGCATTCTTTAAAAAATACAGATTCCCTAATCCTACCCAAGAGCTCCTGATCAGATTCTTCAATGGTGAAACACAAGTTTGGTATGGGTAAAACCTCTCACAAATAATTCTGATGGAGTACCTATTTCAGACAATTCACAGATTTCCTGAAACCTATTCATGGGCTACTCTCTCCCAGTAGTAAAAGCTCTAGCTTTAGGGCAACAGTGGGGAATTAAAACCTGGACGTGACCAAAGAGACATGGCAGGCATCAGTGATGTGGTTCTAACAGTGGTGTTGGCATTTTGTTTCAATACGCAAATGAAGTCCAGGAAGAATTATAAGGACAAAAAGGGGAAAATGGTCAGCCTTCCTAAATTTTCTTTGTGGAATCCATGGCAGACTTTTGCATGCCTCCAGGACTCTGATGGGAAGAGGCTAACAATTCCTGCACCAGAGAACATTGGGAAACACCAGGATTCTGTTGTTTGGGGTTCCTGGGATCTGGTTCTCATCAGAATCATCTCCAGGGCATGGTCCTCATATTCAGACAATGAGTTAAGAAATAAATGGATGGTGTTATACTTGTCTTTTCTTGTCAGTATTCCTTCTGCCCTTGCATTCGCTAAAAAAAAAAAACCTACCAAATTGCAGCTGCTTCTCCTTGCTTAACCTAAAGTGTATAATGCCAGCAATTGTGGGAATGGAAACAGGCTAGTCTGCCTAGAAATCTCTAGAGCACTGTAGGCTAATACATTAAAATTAAAGAGAAACAGAAGCCATCACTACAAACTGCAACATTATTGTTCAAGCCAAGATCGTCCTAATTATAAACTAGCATTTTTATAGATGTCACAGGGGCTGTTTTAGTGCCGCTTTGCTGATGCTAAAAAGATAGTGTGGAAATGTGATCAGGGATCCTTATACTACTGTCTAACTGGAGGGGAAAAAAAGTTAATTAGGCTCTTTTTGGCATATTAGTGAAGACAGGCTTATTAGACACATTTACAAGCTAATGATATGCCTATACTCTGCTATCAAAAAAAAATTCATTTGAAGAAACTGATTTACAGTTCAGCCATTTTCATCTCTTTAACCAGTACATTCACAATTACATTCCCCGCATTTAATTGGTACGGAATCTGAACACTTCTGGAGACCGCACTGTGAGGTGTTAATTGTAGGGTGGTCTCGGCTCCTGCTGCCTTCCCCAACCTGTCTGGGACCGCAGGCAGCGCCCCGCTTTGTTTGTTGCCCACCTCCTAGGATGAACAGCCTTCATCTGACTAAGGACCTTTGAACCAACAGTGATGGATTTCAGAGCTGTCACTAATGACGAGTGCAAATGTTTGGAGGAGTCGGGGGCAGGAGTTAAATGGTCTGGTTAGCCAGGGCCCGGTTCCCCCCCAACCTCCTGGGGAATGAAGCAAGCACCAAAGGAACTGGGCATTTCCCTCTCCAGCTCAGAAATCAAGGGCATCCCTAGGGGGCCTAGTCACCCTTTTCTGAGCAGGATAAGCCCTTTCTCCAGCGAAGCCCACTCTCCACACCACTGTTCGTGATCCTTCGAACAAACGCAGCCATCTGATCCCGTCATAGCAGGAGATCCTGGCTCTATCACAAGAGGCTACTTCAGTTCCCTAAGCCTTAGTTTCCACATCAGTAAGATGGGGATTACTATAGTTCCTTCCTCAAAGCGTTTTTAAGATTAGCTAAGCTACTGCCTGGGAAGTACTTAGCACAGGACCTGGCCTGTAGTAAATGCTCAATAAATGTTACCTGTTATCATTATCATCAGCATTATTATTATCACTATTACTAAATTCCCATGCTTAAAAGTCTTTGATGGATCCTTATTTCTTACAGAAGAAATCTGACTTATTTAACACGGTCCTTAAAGCTCTTCAGATTCTAATGTTAATTTCCCTTTCCAATTTCCTCCCCGGCCCCTTCTCCCACAAAACTATGCTCTAGCCACAAAGAACTGCCCACCTTCTGTAAGCATCTCTTTGTCCTTTGCTCATGCCACTCCCTCTTTCTGCACGGCCCTGTCCTGTTCCTGGGTCACCGAACCCTCCTGGTCCTCCAGAACGAATCTTCCTCCTCCTCCTCCAGGGCTCAGCTAGAAGCATCCCTCTAGGCTACATCGTCCCCATTCCTCTCCTTCCAGGCAGAATGATGACTCCTGCCTGACGTATCACACGTGCCTCTTCTGGGTATTACTTATTTCACAGTATGAGAGTTATTTGTTTAGTTAGTATAGTTATTTGTTTACCAGGATGTTTCCCTTGAAGGTACCCTCCTCAGGGACAGAAACCAGGCCCAATTTCTATATTTATGCCCAGGTACACTCAGATTCTAAATGAATTCCAATGGAATCAAGTTAAATTAAACTGATTTGGACTAAGGTTCCAACTAGATCATTTCTAAGGTGCCGTCGAGATCCAATATTCCATAAGCCCATGATTTTATCCAATGCTGGATTCAACTCCTTTCTCTGAGCTTCAGTATTCTTATCTATAAAATGTAAATGATAATTGTTAACTCTCAGGGCTATTGGGAGATGTGAGTCAATTCATGTGAAAAGACTCTGTAAAGTTCAACTGCTACACAAATGTTAATAGCATTGTTTACTTGCTTACCCTTGTTTGTGCTTCTTCGGGAAGATGACGGGATAATAGAAAAGCACATTGTGTAGTTTGATCTGTATTTGTTGTCAATGTTTTGCCCATGCCAATTTCCCATAGTAAAGGTAAGCTCAGTATCATTCCTTCCCCAGGGAAAGGGGAACATTTCTTGGTGTCCATTTCAACAGGATGAAAGGGAAGCCTCCATACATTGTAACCTTCATGTTCTGACTCCAATCTCAGCTCTTGCAATAGAAGGATCCTGGGAAATGATGCTTTTCCTCCTCCTCTCCCCTAACTCCCTCCATAATAACAAAGCCCGGTCCATCTTTTTATGATAATAATTATTATCAAAGACATCATTTGAGTTTAATGCCTGAGAATGACTTCGCATGCCAGTGACTAACAATGTTACGGACAATTATTTCTTTAGAAGGTTACTGCTTCACCATCAGGGAAAATGTCACTTTTGTAAGGTAATAAATGTGGTTTATTGGGAGAGTGGATACATTGAGGTCTGCCATTTAATTTGATCACAGTTCATCCCCAGCAATTCTTTGAGATCAAGTCACTCAGGAGCAGTTTCTTGCAAGTCCTTTCCCGAGTGTTTCCTGAATCGCTGTGGTCCAGAATGACACCTCCTATTTGTCCGAGGCAACTTTTAAGGAAAAAGACTCATTCACCAAATAGGAGAATTGGGGAAGCACCATCCAGTCAGAAAATTAATGCTGTGCTGTATACATGAAACTGCTCTTTAGCACCTAAAGGTGCAGCTAGGGTGGCATTCCTTGGCAGCGTTCCTATTTGCCCATGCTGAGCTCAGGAAAAGAGACACTCAGGTATGGGAGTGGAAAGGGAGCACAGCTCTTCCTTCTCTCCAGGTCACTATACATTCACAGCATAGACCGGACCGGACCGGAGAATCATCCTTCTAGAGGGGCAGAGCCCTGAAATGGGGTTGGGAGCACCCAAGAGAGTGAGATGCTGCATCAAAGAACTCATAGAGTCATCATTACTTACAGGAGGCACCTGAGTGTCCGATGTGCTAGGTGTGTCACTCATTTATGACATCACTATGATGGACAAGTTCATGAACTATTGCTGTGTGTATTTGTTTGGATGTGCATATAATGCATTCATCCCTACATAGAATCATAGCATGTTTAAATCAGAAGGAATAAGACTATAACACACTGGGGACTTCCCTGGTGGCGCAGTGGTTAAGAATCTGCCTGCCAATGCAGGGGACACGGGTTCAAGCCCTGGCCGGGGAAGATCCCACATGCTGCAGAGCAGCTAAGCCCTTGCACCACAACTGCTGAGCAACCCCTGCTCTCCACAACTAGAGAAAGCCCGCGCACAGCAACGAAGACCCAGTGCAGCCAAAAATAAATAAAAATAAAAATAAATTTATAAAAAAAAAAAAAAAGACTATAACACACTGGAAGAGAGTAACTCTTTTTCATCTGCTTTGGTAACAGAAAGGCTTGGGTTCAATCCCGACTCTGACACTTATCGCCAGTTAGAAAACATTGAACAAGCCCCTTAATCTCACAAGCCTTGTCTTTCTCAACTGAAAGATAGAGATGGAATTGGCCCCTCACCATGCTGTTCTGAGAATTAAATAAAATAGTGTCTATGGAGCACACAGTACGGTGGCTGGTGTCTAGTAGGAGCCCAGTTCATGGCTGTTGTCATTGTGGTTGTCAGAGATGATGCTGTAAGAGGCAGCAGTATCTGCAGTAGTGGCCTGGCTCCTAGCACAACGAGGACGCTCAGTTCATTTTGAACTTATGATCGAACACAGAAATAGATGAGTGAATCTAGTATTCCTCTTCACACTCCAGAAAAGGGCTTTGAGAAACATAGGAGCTAAACCAACAGCACAGAATCACACAGAAGGTCTTGGCAGAGCTTGACGTACATTTGAGATCCTTTGATCTCCAACATGGTGCTCTTCCAACCACCCCTGGTCACTACCTCCTTCCCTATACTCCCATCACCTCCCACTCTCCCCAACATATGTGTATGTGTTTGAGACATACATACCTGTCTTACAGATAGAGAAACTAAAAATTCTGGAGGTGTGTTACTTGGGTTCTCGGAAGCTGATCATGGGAGCCAGGCTGATGGTCTAGGGTCGGATGCACTGTCTGATGGATTTCACATCTTGCTTCTCATGCTTGTGAAACCCAGGTCTTAGGGCAGAGTTGAGCTAGAGCCTGGAACTGAAGGAGGCTGAGCTGGAGCTCACAGCACAGATCCCCAGAGATTCTGTGATTGAATAACATTGGGAAGATGCATGATTTTTGCCTCCAAAATCCCTTTGGTTTACGCTTCTCTGTAATGCCCTCCCTCACCTCATTCCTTTGAACTATACCATGATTTCTACTGTACTAGGAAGAACAGTCACACCAAAAATATGGGGAAAAACAAAATAAGTTACTTTCTGGCTATGAAGCTTCTGTAAACTTGGCATAAATAATAGGTTTAGATAAAGAATTGTCTGGTCCGTTTTCCAGACACAGAGAGAGAGATGAAAACTAAAATCTCTGAACTAGCAAGTTAGAAGACAGTAGGAAAGGAAACAAGAAAGTTAGACCCCAGCTTGGGTTTCTGAGAAGGACCCTGTCACCTACCTACCTTGGCCTGTCTCCTGGTCACAGGCGTTACTGGGAAATGTAGAACCACCCTGATAGATTTGAAGACCAGGAGGAGATAGGAATTGAGGTAGGCTTCCTGTAAAGAATCTTCACAGGGGTTTGTTACACTTCTGAGGTATCAAGCAGCAGCTGAAGAGAAAGCGAGCCACAAAGTAAGTCAAAGAAGAAAGGGTCTGAGACAGTGAACCACATGCTTCCTGCGGCCCCAGAGTGGCTGGGAGAGCAGCCAAGTTTTCCTCTATCCGCTTCCTCCAAATGAGCCAAGGAGTAGATGTGGAGAATGTAATAGAGAGAGAAAAGGAATCAGAACACCAGAAGAGGTTTCTCAGTCTTGACAAGGGGTTCCCACATTGGAAAGCCCTGTGGACAGGGGCCGATGTGGATGCAGAGATCTCAGTGGAGGCCCACGTGCAAGGATGATGACAACCAAGAAGGAGATGTAGTAAGGTACATCTCTGCATGTGTATGAGTACAGATTCCCAGACACCTGTCTCCATCCCAACGTGAATATGCACTCTCAAACTTACAAGCCAACTTGGGAGAAGGAAAGATAAGAGAGAATTTATAATTTACTGACTGTAAACTCAAAATGACTGAATCTACTTTAGGTTGACTAAGATTGCTCTTCGGGGATCAGGTAAATAGGGGGATAAAAATAGAACTGATAGCTACAAAAGATGAAGTTACATTTCTGTAAGCCCAAGGAACTGGTTTAATACCTACTATGACTTTTTTGTCTTGTAATATCAGAATATGACAACCATTGGGCCATACGCCATAATCCATTCTACCGGAACCATACTTCAGAGTAATTTGAATAGGTGTCTTGTGTGCATCAGGGCAGACCAAGGGCACAGGCATACACCCAAATGCCCAGAAAACTTTACAAGTACTTTTAATCTAGCAGAAGTTTGGTCATGGTAGTGACAATGACATCAGTGATGACTGTAAACACTCCAGATATAAAATCTTCAAGAGTAGGAAATACTTTGAGCCCTTAGTATTGATGTAGAACATCTATGGCGTTCTTAGCTCAAGACTTGGAACTGTTTTATCTCCAAACTATACCTCTTTCCTGAACTCCAGATTCATATACTATTGCCTTTGACACCCCTGCTTGGGCGTCTAATAGATATCTCAACTTAGCACACCTAAAACTGAACCTGTGAGCTCCACCCTACCCTCAACGCTCTGCCAAACCTACAGAACCTGCAGTCTTCCTCCGCGTCTCAGGTTATGACAACCCCATCCTTAAGGTTGCACAACTTAAAAATCTTGAAATCATTCTTGACTCCACTCTTTTCTCACACACACATCTAATCCATTAGGATTGTTGTCTTTACCTTCAAAATATATCCAGAATCCAACCACTTCTTACCATCTTCTGCTACTACTCTTATCTAAACCATCTCTCACTGGGATACTTCAGTTGCCCACTATGGTCTCCCTCTTTCCACTCTTGCCTTTCCCAACGGTCTACACTTCACACAGCAGTCAGAATAATCCTTTTAAAGTGTAAGTCATACCATGTCACCCTCTGTTCAAAACTCTCCAATGGTTCCTATCTCATGCAGATAAAAGCTCAAAATCCCAGACTTCTTTGCTGTACTTTGAACACATCAGGCATGTTCCTGCCTTAGGGCTTTGCATGGGTTGAAACCTCTCCCTGGAATGCTCTTCTCTCAGATATCCATATGGCTGAGCGTCCTACTTTTGCAAGTATTTGCTGAAATATCACCTTTTAAAATTAGGCCTCTGAAATTGCATCCTGCCACCTTCTTCTATAGTCCTAATCTCTTCTCCTGTCTATATTTTTTCCCCTTTAATATTTACCACCTTTCCATATACCATAATTTATTGAGTACTATGTTTATTGCTTGTTTACACTTTCTTCTCACTAGAATATAAGCTCTACAATGGCAGGGATTCTTGCCATGTTTTGTTTTTTGATGTACCCCAGGGACCTAGAATAGGCACATGGTAGGCACTCAATAAATATCGGATGAACAAATGAGTGAAGATCATTGGATACAAAATGTTAGCACTAAAAGGGATGCTAGAGTTTTTCTGGCCTAAACCCTCCTTTTTTAGATTAAGAAATTTTAAATTGCTTCCTAGGAAGATGAAGATATTTGTCTAAGAAAATTGCATGAGTGACTTCCAAATTCTCTTGTTTTGTGTTTCAGTTATTATATCTGGAGGCTTCCATCCTTGATCTTGAAACGATGTTATTATGCTTTTTTTTTTTCCTTCTGGACTTTAAGTGAAAATAGAAGATTTAACCGTATTCATTAGTTCATGGGGCAGAGAGAGCAGCAGTACCTGGGAACACTGCGTAGTACCTGACTGGATTTATTCCTGGATTCACGTGAGCTATCTCTAGAGGGCTGCCAGAAATACATGTGTGTGTGCACACGAGTGTGTGTGTGTGTGTGCATGGGTGTGTGTGTGTATACATGTGCGTGCATGTGTGTTTGGGGTGGTAGTACAAGAGAACAAGTCCTGAGTAAACTGCTCAGAAAAGCAAAGTTTCATGTTCTAGGTGTAAACAGTTTTTGAGGAAGCTCCCAGCACTTTTAGTACAGAATAATTGCAATCTTTAAAGTAAATATACAGTGGAGCTACAGTTTCTCATTTTTGAGAAAAGAAAAGGAGGTTAGAGGTTTTAGGATTTACCTGGTGTTTTTCAATCAGAAAGTTGTAGAACCAAAAACTGAACCTGAGTCACCAGAGTCCTAGATGCTACCTTTTAATATTATGGTGTGTTCTCACATGGGATGATGTGTCCACCCCTAGGAATTTCAGCGTTACCACCAGAGCCAGGAACTGGGTGATGGGGGGACATTTTCTACACAAGGCAAAGCTGTGGCTCTTAAGGCACTGTGCAACAGTGGGGAAATGTCAAAGTTATTAATTTTTATAAAATATGTTAATGGGTTTCCCATTACTTCCTCTCTCATTATTCGGTGTTGCCTTTCTGTTTCTCTGACACTTAACTCTGAGGATGTGACACTAAAAATATCAGGGCCTGCAGGCTCCCTGACCCTTAGATCCTTTTCTTCCAACAGCTGGGACATTTGACCCTTGCCAGCAGGCTCTGCTTCAGAGTCAGGGCAAATCATTCCCCCCAACACACATTTTTTTAATACTTAAAAAAAAAGTCATATCCATGAAAGTGTGTAGGATACAGTAAGCCTTTTTTAATACCCTTCTTATTCTCCTCTTTGGAACTTCTCAAATTCTCTAAATATGGAAGAGATGTATAAAGTTTATCACTTGGGAATTACAGAAAAACTTTAAATCTCCAAGGGCACATCTACAAAATAAGTCTCAGAAAATGCCCAATTAGCTATTCAGAGCTAGTCCCAAGTAAGCAGATATGAGCCTGTAGTAGGCATTTCTAATTGGTTACAGCACTCATTCTTTTTTTCTGTACTCTTCCCTTTAAGATAAGGTGTAGCCCAGAAACACTGTCATCTGAACATTCTGGGATCCATTACCAATGATTTGGAGTTAGCACATGAAATGAAAGCTATTTGCCATCCTTGCCCAAGTTCATCAAGATAGATATTCAAATGAACCGTAATGTATAGCAATTCTTTGTTGATCCTGTTTGATGATATTTATCTGGATAGGCTGGTCTTTAACAGGTTTGAGTCAAATGTGCCGAGACTCAAAAAAGGTGAGGTCAGAAAATGTAGGACCTTGGACACCCCACCACAGTCCCCATAGGGGCAGTGCCTTGGAAAGAATTATTAAACCATGCTAAGGCAGCACAGAGCCACTCCACACAAACACTTGTTGAAGGGGGGAGATGTTTTGTAAACCAGAATGAGGAACCAGAGAGCTTGGAGTGCAAGCAGGGCATCAGATCAGAACCACCAGGGATGGGCAAAATGTGGGCGAGGACGAGGAGGTCAAATGCCAAGAAGTGGCACTCCTGCCAGCATAGCTTCTATGCGTGTTCCTACTTGTGGAGCTTAGGCTGCCTCTTCACATCCCAGGTTACTGCTGCAAAAATATTTTGAATTAATTAACCCTAAATATTTCCTCTGTTAATCTTTTCACGCATCTGATCCCAGAACATTTGTTAAAGAATCTGGAGACTTATATTTTTTTAGAATTTATTTTATTCAAGTATAGTTGATTTACAGTGTTGCGTTTATTGCTGCAGTACAGCAAAGTGATTCAGTTACACGTATATATACACTCTTTTTCATATTCTTTTCCATTATGGTTCATCACATGATATTGAATATAGTTCCCTGTGTTATACAGTAAGACTTTGCTGTTTATCCATTCTATATATAATAGTTTGCATCTGCTAATCCCTAATTCCCAATCCATCCCTCCCCCACCTCCTCCCCCTCCCCCTTGGCAACCACAAGTCTGTTCTCTATGTCTGTGAGTCTGTTTCATAGATAAGTTCATTTGTGTCATATTTTAGATTCCACATGTAAGAGATATCATATGGTATTTGTCTTTATCTGACTTACGTCACTTAGTATGATAATCTCTAGGTCCATCCATGTTGCTGCAAATGGTATTATTTCATTCTTTTTTAAGACTGAGTGGCATTTCCATTGTGTGTGTGTGTATATATATATATACACATACCACATCTTCTTTATCCATTCATCTGTCAATGGACATTTAGGTTGCTTCCATGTCTTGGCTATTGTGAATACAGAGACCTATATTTAAACTCATTCTTTCACTTATTTATGGACAATGTAACCTTGTGTGAGTTGTCCAAATTTATGAACCCTGATACCATGTTTATACAGAAGTAGTCAGACAAGTTGGTCTCTAAGATCATTTGTCTTTGAAGTTCTATGATTCTGAGGTAGAAAGAAGGGACAGGGAGGGAACTTGACTCTGGATGCCAGAAAAAAAAAAAAAAAAAAGCAATGTTAGAAATTAATTTGCTATTTAGTAGTATTCTGGTTATCACACATGATTTTTATGTTTGCTATTTTGAGGCTAAAGATGATATTTTATTCATCATTAACATCTCCTTTTTGATCATTCCATAAAACCACTATAAAGTCAACCTAATTTGATAGTTAATAGAAATCCAGTTCTCTGCATTGACTATTTCATGCCTTACACATTAAATTATGTATAGACATAAAATAGATAAAAATGATGGCTTTTTTCTTTGCCAGGTCCTATGCTAAGTATTTATATTTATTACCTTCTTAAAATCTTCTTAACAAAGATTTTGAGTACTTTTATCCCTTGTGGGTGAGGCAACAAAAATTTAAGGGAATTAAGTAATTTGCTCAAGGTTACACAGTGAATAAATGTTAGAGCTGGATTTTGAACCTAGGCAGCCTGACACCGGAGTCCTGGTAACGCTGGAGACATGTGAGTAGTAGAATGTGCTTTGAAAGAAAAAAAGCCCATAAGATATCTTGTAATAAGCAATATATAATTTAAACATATCATATTTATACATAGCACTTTCCACAAAATATCCCATAACAAAAATAACTGAGCTCAGAGGGTCTTTGGAAAGGAATATCATGATTAGCAGTCTGCTGAGTGGCTCCTGTGATGCCTTCAGCAGTGTGGCAAACACAAAAAGGTCATGGTAGCTTGAAGGTCATATACTCTGCCTTTCTAATGTCAAGGTCACTCCAGGATATGGCCCAGGGACTGGTCCACTGGAGTTGTGCAGGGCAGATCTGATATTCCCTCAAGAATCAGAGCAATCATCTCATGGGACCATGACCAGGAGAGTGAATTTGTGCAGGCACACATAGAGGCAAGTACACACTCATGTGGAAAGAAAGAGGGGGGAGGGGGAGAGGGAGACGGAAAGGGAAAGTGGGGGGTGGGGAGAGAGAGAGAAAAGAAAGAGAGTGAGACCTTTTGAGTCTTTGAGAATTGTCTACATTTTCAGTCTTTACACCCTAACCTCCCATTCTCTCTCCAACCCCATCCAATATGACTTTCATTCTCCACCACTCCAGTGGAACTTGACTTCTTGTCAAGGTCAACAATGACCCAGATCCTTGATACTCAAAGTGTGGTAAAGGACCAGTAGCTTCACCTTGGTGAAGCCATAAAATCTCTCTGAATCTCAGCAGCTTCATCTGTAAAGTGCGGCGCACACCTCATGGTAATATCAGGAGGATTATATTAATGTACATGAGGTACCTGGCAGACAGGACATACCCAACTTATCCTGGTCCTCCTTCCTTCCAAGTATGCCAGCAAGAATCCAGGCTCACTAAAAGCAGAGAAATTGATATGTGATTACTTATGCTAACAGTATACTCACAAAATCTCAGAGATGGAAAAAAGATTACAAGACTTCTGGCCCAACCACTGCTTTTATTTACTAAGTAAAGTACTACAGAGTTCTTTGTAAAACAATCTTCTAGGTTACATAGAATGCCTGAAAATGGGCTTTCCTTTCCAAAAATCTCTTTTAAATAATCCAATTTTCGTATAAAGTATGGTATATCTGCTCTGTTGTAAGTCATAGAAGAAAGTGCAAAGTCTTGGAAAAACTCTGAGGTTGATGCAAACATGTCCCCATCTGCAGGGATGACGGTGAGCACTTGGGGCTCTGTGCTTCCTCGACACTTAGCTCAGCCTTAGTGGAGGTGCCAGCATTGTCTCACCAGAGGAGAAATGATTACCTACAAGAAAAGACACTGTCAGTTTTCCAGTCCTCCCAAGTCATCCAAGGTCTTGTGACTCAACAGTGAGTCAGTGGGCAGACTTCATTAGTCAGCCCTGATGACTAGTGTTCCTATGACCTTCCAGAAGAGGCCATACAGCTGCATGGGCAGACAGTGATAGGAGGGGTTAAGAGATTGATATTTCCATCTCTGTTCTGCTAAATATCACCACTTTGGCCCTGGATAAGTCACTGAAGCTTTTAAGGCTTTAGCTTTCACATTTGTAAAATGAGAGTGTTGCCTTGATAGGATCTACCAAAGTTCTTCCCATGTCTAAATTTGCACATTTGTGGATATTCATATATTTTCTTTCTTATCTGGTCTTCATGCTCAGCAGAAGGAAAGCTCTATGAAGGAGGACTGAGAGTTAAGGCTGCTAATGACAACTATAGTTAGCCCTTAGTATTTGCAGATTAATTAAATTCCATAAATTTTTTTTGTGAAACAATCAATGCTTCCTATGCACCGGCTTGGTATCAGGAAATTACATATATGATCACCACCGCACCACAAGAAAAACACAATCCAAGCAATTCCAATGTAGTGTGATGAGTGCTACCAAGGCTTAAGCAGTAGGTGCTGTGGAAACAGATAGACAAGGTTTCTAACTCAGTTTTGAGTGAACAGGGAAGGACTTCCTAGAGGAACTGACATCTAAGATGAGACACAGGAAGAGAGTAGACCTTACCTAGGTAAAGAGGAGTCAATTATTTCCTTTTTGTTTGCTTGTTTTGTTTTGTCTTTGCAGTATATGCAAAAGCCTGGTAGCAGGAGAAGGCACAATGCCCTTGGAAAATGCAAATAGTTCAGTAGGATGAAGGGGTGATAGATGAGACTGGAGATGAGAATTATCTTTGACACCATATTAAGGAATTTGGATTTTAACTGGAGACCATGGGAATCATTAAAGAGTATCATGCAGTAGGAATCAGGATACAGTTCTCACATCAGATATATAATGCAGGCTGCAGAGTGGAGAGATTGGAGGGGAGAAAGGGAAGTCTCTGGATATAACCAGAGACTGGATGTAAAGAAAGTAACCTGGATGAAATGATAGTCTAGAAGAAGGAAGTGGCAGTGGAGATAGCAGTAGGAGGATTGAAGAAAGGTTTATGATGAAGAATCGAAAAGACTTAGTATTGTCTAGACAGAGTGGGTGGAGGTAGGAGAGAGAATAGTGAAAGAGGGTACAGGAGTTTCAAGCATTAGTAATAAGCAAACGGCAGTGCCATGTGCTCAGTTTTGTTGAAAGTCAATAATGAATTCAGTTTTGGATCCATTATGTTTTGTTGAAATGGAAGATTGCCTAACATAGAAGCCAACACATAGTATACCCACATTCATTCAGAAATATTTATTGAGTACCTTCTATATGCTAAACACCATGCTGGGATCTGGACATATAAAGATGAATAGATTTCAGGAGTCCCTGGCCTCAAGGATCTGAGTTTAATGAGAGGAGATATCAGATATGTAAAAAATAGCTACAGTATGGTCAAGATGATAAATGTTATAGAAGACAAATGTATTCATGGTAAAAAGTGTGCTGAATGAAGGTGCTCTGGCAATGAGTAATGTAGAGGAGAAGCATGTAGCTGAAGAAAGGCTTGTGACATAGAGAACTCCAACTGGGTTTTTAAAAAAGGATCAATTTTAAACAAGGAGCAAGAAAGTCTGTTAGGCAGGAAGAGTGATTCTAGCAAAAGCAAACGAGTAGAACAGTGTTTGGTATGTTTGAGGGACAGTATGTAGCACAGTTTTCCTAGTCCCGAGGGATCTTAAGTGGAATCATGGAAGCCTGGAGAGACAGAGACTTCTGGTCTTTGCCTACAATTTTACACCTGCAGCCTGGACCTCTACCCTGAGCTCCAGTCTTGTAAATTGACTGCTGATTTGGCACCTCTCTTTGTACGGCTAATGGACAAAGACAATATGCCCAAAACTGAACTCCTGACCCTCCCCCTTTAAAATCTGATCTTCCTAGTTCCCCATATTAGAAAAATGGTAATGTCATATTAATAACTGTTCAGGCCCCAGATCCTTGCCTCCTCTCTTTTTCTCCCAAACAACATGAAATCCATCAGCAAAACCTATTATCTCAGAGTGATGCCAGCAAAAAAAAATGGTGGAATAGAGACCTCTGAAAACGCTCCTTTCCATGAAAACAATGAGAAAACTGGCAAAAATTGTCAGAGTCAACTTTTTTAGAACTTTAAACATTAATCAAGGCTTGTAGCACCTAATAACAGACTAAAAATACATAAAGTAAAACTGACAGACTTGAAGGGAGATTTGACAATTCAACGATAATAATTTGAGATATCAATATCCTACTTCCAACAATGGATAGAACAAATGGATAGAAAATTAACAAAGAAATAGAAGAACAACACTAGAGAACACTACAGAATAACACTATTAACCAACTAGACCTGACAGACATCTATAGAATGCTCTACCCAACAGCAGCAGAATATACATCCTTCTCAAGTACACATGGAACCTTTTCCAGAATAGATATACATATGCTCCAACACCTAATATATATTAGATCATAAAACAAGTCTCAATCAACATAAAAATTCTGAAATCATACAAAGTATGTTCTCTATCCACAAGGAAATACAATTAGAAATCGGTAACAGAAGGAAATATGGGAAATTCAAAAACATGCATAATTAAACAAAATATTCCTAAGTAATCAATGAGTCAAAGGACAAATCACAATGGAAGTGAGAAAACATTTTTAGATGATGAAAATGAAAATAAAACATACCAAAACTTGTGAATGCAGCTAAAGTAGAGTTTAGATGGAAATTTATGGCTGTGAACGCCTATGATAAAAAATAAGATCTCAGATCAATAACCTATGTTTCACCTTAAGACACTAGAAAAAGAAGAGCAAACTGAACTCAAAGCATGCAGAAGAAAAGAAATAATAAAGATTTTAGAGATGAAATAAATGGAATAGGGAATAGAAAGCAACATAAAAAGTCCATAAACTAAAAGTTTCTTCTCTGAAAAGATCAACAAAATTGATAAACTTTTAGCTAGCCTGACAAAGAAAAAATGAGAAAAGATTCAAATTACTAAAACCAAGAATGAAAGTGGAATTGCCACAGATCTTACAGAAACAAAAAGAGTTGTAAGGAACTTCTATGAATAACTATAAATCAACAAATTAGATAACTTAAACTTAAACTTAACAAAAACTGTGTTTAAAAGATAGCCCAATTCATGATTTGGAAGACTTAACATTAACACTCCCCTAACTGACCTGTAGTGTCAATGTAATCACTTTCAAAATCTCAAAAACCTTTTTTGTGTTTCGTAGAAATAGCTATATATTATTCCACCAAACATTGAGATTGGTGAAAGAAAGTTTTCCTTTTGACCTATTTCTCCTCCACCCCTCCCGCTCAAGCAAAGTGAAGGCTACAGTTTGGATTTATCTTCTAGCTAAAAAAGCAGAGATAAAGTCCAAAAGACCAAGAATTCTCTCCTGCCATGCCTATACACTTTCAGTTTTAGCTCTCTTTCTAAGACGGTAATTTTTTATATGAAAGCAGTCGTTCTTTTTTCTCAGTTGTTTGTGAATTTACTTTTAGTCTAAAAACAAGACATAAATGATCCAAGTGATAACACTGCCACAAGGTAAAGTTGCTTCTCAGTTTCCATTAATAAGAGAACAAATAATAGTACCTTAAGTATGTTCACTGGAAAGCTTTTCTTACTAGGAGTACAAATGACACCTGATAAAACATCTCATATAGCTGCACTTTAACATGTACAGCTAAACAGGATGTGACTAAGAGTAGAATGAGGTGTTTCCCTTAGGTCCTCAAGGCAAACTTTAGGAAAGCTCACCTGTTTTCTCAGTATGTAGTGATGCAGAAGGTCCTCTCTGGAATTGCGGCTGTTTGGACAGGTGCCCTACCTGTGAATTATCAAAGATTTGAGGGGTAATGCTGAAAGCCTCAGGTTTTCAAAGCAGAGGATTGGGTTCAAGGCCCAGCTCTAAATTAGCAAACTGTATTGAGCAATTCACTTTACTTTTCTACAGCTTTTATTTTCATATCTACAGCAATATGAATTGAAGACAACACTTCCTGTTTCACAAGGTTCTTATGAGAAGTCAGTGAAAAAATATATGTTAAAAAAAAAGACTTTATAAAGATGGAAAAGAAAGTTAGTTATCAGTGGTATAACTTAGTTGGTTCAGTTTACTAAGCTCGTGACATGGGTGTGTTACAAGGATTTCTGCAATGCGTCTTATGAATCATAATAATGAATCATGTACTGGGTTAGGTGTTTCTCATTTCATCAGATTTCATCACTATTTTATCAAACTTTTCGTATAAACCCTGTGAAGTCAGTATTGTTAGCCCAATTTAACAGATGAAATACCATGCAGGCAAATAAAAGTTGGTAATCAAACCCAGGGTGCAGATATGGCCAACTGCAACATTCCCTCTCCATCCCACTCTTGCCACTTCTATTCAACATAGCATTGGAAGTCTTAGTTACAGTAATCAGACAAGTAAAGGTAATAAAAGGAATCCAAATAAGAAATTAAAAGTAAAATTATCACTGTTTGCAGATGACATGATACTACACATAAAAATCCTAAAAACACTAACAAAAAAACTACTAGAACTCACCAATGAATCCAGTAAAATTGCAGGATACAATATTAATATACAGAAATATGTTGCAATTCTATACACTAACAATGAGCTATCAGAAAGAGAACTTAAGAAAATAATCCCATTTACAATCATATCAATTAGAATTATATAAATAGGAATAAATCTAACTAAGGAAGTAAAAGATCAGTACTTTGAAAACTATAAGACACTAATGAAAGAAATTGAAGACAATACAAACAGACAGAAAGATATACCATGTTCATGGACTGGAAGAATTAATGTTGTTAAAATGACCATACCACCCAAGGCAATCTATAGATTCAATGCGATCTCTGTCAAAATACCAATGGCATCTTTCATAGCACTGGAAAATATAATTCTAAAGTTTGCATGGAAACACAAAAGACTCTGAATAGCCAAAATAATCTTGAGAAAGAATAAATCATGTTCCCTGATTTCAGACTATACCACAAAGCTACAGTCATCAAAACAGTATGGATCAATGGAACAAAATAGGGAGCCCAGAAATGAACCCATACTTACATGGTCAATTAATCCATGACAAAGGAAGCAGGAATATTCAATGGGGAAAGAGAGCCTCTTCAATAAATGGCGTTAGGAAAGATGGACAGCTACATGCAAAAGAATCAAACTGGCTACTCTCTCACACCATATACAGAAATAAACTAAAAATGGAGTAAAGGCTTAAATGTAAAACCTGAAACCATAAAATTTCTAGAGGAAAACGTAGGCAGTACGTTCTTTGACATTGGTCTTAGTAATGTTTTTTTGGATATGTCTCCTCAGGCAAGGGAAACAAAAGCAAAAATGTAACAACATCAAACTAAAATGCTTTTGCACAGCAAGGAAAACTTTGACATCAGTCTTAGTGATGTTTTTTTGGCTCTGTCTCCTAAAGCAAAAGAAATAAAAGCAAAAAATAACCCAATGGGGCCTAATTAAACTTAAAAGCTTTGGCACAGCAAAAGAAACCATTGACAAAATAAAAAGACAACTTACTGAATGAGAGAAGGTATTTGCAAATGATATGATCGATAAGAGGTTAATATCAAATATATATATAAACAGCTCATGCAACTCAACATGAAAAAAACAAACAATGTGATTAAAAATGGGAAGAACTGAAGAGACATTTTTCCAAAGAGGAAATGCAGATGGCCAACAGGCACATGAAAAGATGCTCAATATTGCTAATCATCAGGGAAATGCAAATCAAAACCACAATGAGATATCACCGCACACCTGTCAGAATGGCTATCATCAAAAAGAATGCAAATAACAAATGTTGGCAAGGACGTGGAGAGAAAGGAAACTTCATGAACTGTTGGTGGGAATGTAAATTTGTGCAGCCACTATGAAAAACAGTATGGAGATCCTCAAGAATTTAAAAAGAGAATTACCATAATGATCCAGAAATTCCACTCCTGGGTATTTGTCTAAAGAAAATGAAAACACTAATCAGAAAAAGCATATACACTCCTATAGTCACTGCATCATTATTTACAATAGCTAAGATATGGAAGCAACCTAAGTGCTCATCAACAGATGAATGGATAAAGAAGATATGGTATATATATATATATATATATATATATATATATATATAATTTTACCAATATATATATACTCACATATACACACAATGGAATATTACTCAGCCATAAAAAAGAATGAAATCTTGCCATTTGTGACAATGTAGATGGACCTAGAGGTTATTATGCTAAATGTAATCATTCAGACAAGAGAAAGACAAATATTGTATGATTTCACTCATATGTAGAATCTAAAAAACAAAACAAATGAACAAATATAACAAACCAGAAACAGTTATAGATACAGAGAACAAACAGTTGGTTGCCAGAGGGGACAAGGGTGCAGGGTAGAAGAGAAATAGGTGAAGGAGATTAAGGGATACAAATTTCCAGTTGCAAAATAAATGTCATGAGTATGAAATGTACAGTGTGGGGAATATAATTAACAGCTATGTAATATCTTTGTATGGTGACATATTGTAACTAGACTTATTATGGTGATCATTTTGAAATATATAAAAATACGTAATCACTATATTGTGTGACAGGAATTAACTATGTGGTAGGTCAGCTATACTTCAAAAACAAACGAAAAGGGCTTCCCTGGTGGCGCAGTGGTTGAGAATCTGCCTGCCAATGCAGGGGACACGGGTTCGAGTCGTGGTCTGGGAAGATCCCACATGCCATGGAGCAACTAGGCCCGTGAGCCACAATTACTGAACCTGTGCGTCTGGAGTCTGTGCTCCGTAACAAGAGAGGTCGCGATAATGAGAGGCCCACGCACCGTGATGAAGAGTGGCCCCCACTTGCCGCAAATGGAGAAAGCCCTCGCACAGAAACGAAGACCCAACACAGCCATAAATAAAAATAAATAAATAAACGAAAAAACAAACAAAAAGAAAAAAAGAACAACAGAAACTGTATGTCGATGTATCTACTTGCACCCAACTTCTCCTTTGCATCCAAGAGAATTGAAAAGCCACATCTATTAAACTAAATGCCACTATGTGTGCACAAGACCCCGGTCCCTTCTGCCCTTTTCAAGGGCTTCACTCCAGTTCTCTTTCATTATTAGACTCTCCCTTTCTGTGGGGTCATTTCAATCACCATGAAAATATACTCTAGGGAAACACCTCCCCTTGAAACCCTATCTCGCAAAGACTAACAGCGCATCTATTTTCTCATCTGCATAACTTAACCTTCTCAAACAATTGTCAGCACATACCATTCCATATCATCATTTTGCTTCACTCTTCAGCCCATTTTAGTCTGGTTTCTGTCCCGTCACTCCACCGACATTGCCTTTCCTCCACATTCTTGCCATTCCAGGGCCTGCAAGCTCCACCTCCAAACAGCACCTGCACTTCTTTACCCAAGGCTCCTTTCTTGCCACCGTAGTCCAAATCGCCTCTACACAGAAAACCGGAAATGCCAGCAAATCAATGCTCTCTCCTCAACTCTGGAGCAGGACTCAACCAATGATTGATGGGGTTTGACGTTAAATAGTTCCCCTCCTGGGGAGTGACCCTCTGATCTGAGTGTGTTTTACACTGGCTTCTGGAGTTTCCCCTGGCGTATTAATCATCAGCGGCCCACACCAGCAGCTGGCTCTCGTTCCTCCCTTGTCTCACTTCCCCACTTCCCTACCTTCACCTCTTAAACTACTTCCGCTTGAATCTTTGTTTCTGGGTTCGCTTCTGAAGGGATGCAAACGAAGACGACTTCCCTTATGCCAACTCTAACACACGCTTCCCTGTCTCACCTCATTGACCAATTAGCAGTATGTGACCCCGGGAATCAACCCCTCTTTCTTAAAAACTCTCTTTTCTCTGGATTTTTAGGACACCACACCCTCTGGTTTCCCTCCGCCTCACAGGCTGATCCATCTCCACCCTACCTTTCATATTGGAGTATCTCAGGCTCTGAGCTCACATCTCTGGTCCTAACTTTCTACCATTTTTTCCTCTTTTCTGTGTGACTCCCATCTTTCTAAATCCAGCCGTTCTCTCTTCTGAATTCTGGATTCACTCCAGACATTAATTAAAAGATGAATCTTAAGTCTGCATTGAGTTTATTTTCTTAGAGTTTTGTGGTACATCAGGCACTATGTAAGCTCTTTCTAAATATGTTGTCTCATTTAATCCTTATATCAATACTCCAAATCATTACATTTGTAAAGGCAAGAAAAGCAAGGTTCAAGAGGTTAGGAGTTTTCCTGGGTTCATGGGGCAGGTGAGGGGCAGCACCAGGCTGTAAATTGAATCTTTCTGACTGAAGGTTACAAGCGTAACTGCCATGCCATTCTGCTTCAGTATTCTCATCTCCTTTGTGCAATGGGCACAGAGGTTTTCTAGAATAATCAACTGCCAGAGCTGGAGGAGAATTTAATAATCATCTAATCCAGCTCCTTCATTTTACAGTTGCCTCAAAGAGGTAAAAAATTTTCCCAAGATTTATTTAGATATCTGGTTATATTTATGACAGATGGTTATTTCCCGACTTTATGTTTTGAGCTATAAATGGTGCTAAGGTTCATTCATCTTTCTTTTTCTCTGAGTTGCATCTGTAGCCTTGGAGGCTCTCTCCACACAAATGCAGATGGCACACACTTTCTAACTCCCCTGATCCTGCTGGGCCTCTGGAGAGAGTGCTGAGGGTCACTGTGTTACTTCCTTTGAATATTTTCTCAGATGGAGGTGATGTTCCAGTTGTACAGACCAGTGACTGGCATTTTAACCACAAGAACATTGTGAATATCTCCCTGTTAAATATCTACCCACCCCATTAAGGCTATTTATTGTGCTGTATCCAGAGCAACTAAACCCAAGACTGTGTCTGTGCCAAAGACTCGAATAAAAACTTAAAAAAAAATTGCAGCCATCCAGATGTTCTTTGGCAACGATGAGCACCCAGACATTTGGAGACATCTGGATGACTGACTGGCTTTTTCAGTTTTCATCTGGAAGATGAAGATTATGCAGACACAGTGTGATTACAAGCCGGATGATAATAAACAAATCTTTGACAATGTCCACAGGATTCCAAACATCTGGGTGCAAAACTAAAAAATCCAGCTAACTATCCAAATGTTTGGCACCATTTAAAAGAAACATTGGACAGCAGGAGTTGAGCAAAAGATCCAAAAGGGAGACAAGAAGTTCCCAAAGCAAGCTTTGCCTACATTTTTTTTTTAAGTTTATATTCAATTTAAAGGGGAAACTGAGTCAGGAATAGTAAATTTCTCATTAGAGCCCACATTCTAGATCTCTCTCCTATACACTGGGGTTTCTAAATCTAGTGAGGTGACAGACCTTCCAGAATTGTATAGTCAGGGTCTGATCTACTCACATAGCATAGGAACTCTTGGACATCAGAGCAGAACATCAAAGTCTTGTTTTTGTGTGATTTCTCAGTCCACCTAAAAAGACAAATAAATACATCAGGGGCTTAAGAGTTTGCCAATAAAGAAAGGGAAGGTGAGGCTTACCTCACTACCAGGGGTGGGGAAGGAGAAAGTGCCTTGGGTATGAAATGCTGGAAGACAAACGAGTTCAGGCTGCTGGTTCAAGGGCATTAAAGAATATGCTGAGTGAGACAGGGAAGCAAGGGTGTATCCCTGCAAAAGTGAATTTAGTTATATTCTTTAACTGATGAAGGAAAGAAACATTGTACTCACAGGTGAATAAAAGGAGCATTTGTGTTGGGGCTGAAAGAGCTGTTGTCTTTAGAGGAAAATCTTTCTGTTTGTGGCAGAAATGGCTCTTAGAGTGATGGTGGCAGCTGCAGTAGTATCAGCAGCAAAAAAAAGTGCCCTCGTGGTGACAATAGCATCAGACAAGGTCTATGTGGCTTTAAAGACTAGTAGCAAAGATGGAAGTTTGGTGCCTGTTGGTGAAGAGGTCAGAGGGCTGTAGCATCTATAGTATCTTGAACCAGACTAAGTGTGAGCTGGGAATCTAACTTTCCTCTGATTGTAACATGAGCTCGTGATTTGTTGGGGTTTTTTTTTGTTTTGTTTTGTTTTTGCTGATATATTCTAGGAAGATAAAGATTTTGAGCCAAAGTAAATTTGAAGCATCTTGACATTGCTTTTCATCTGGGCCATGTTAAGAAAAATACATTTTGTACCTCTAAGCTGTTGTACTTGTGATGTTTACTTTCTGGCCATTTTCCTTGACATTATCTGGGAACAAACGCTCTGCTAGATCATGAGGCAGAGAGTGCAATTTGCAGACCAAAAAAGGAGAAAGACATTGGACTGAGAAAGAATATTAATACAAAAACGTGGAAAACCACAAAGACAATCAGTAATTTCACAGACAACCCAGAGCTGAGCTTCACTTGCCAAATAGCCTTTGAGGCCTTTGCAAATTGGAAAACCATTGTCCAAAACCAAGATGCTTTTCTCAGAAAATATCTGTTTCTTGATTAGCCACCAAAAGAGAAGGAAAAAAAATCTATCCCAAAGGCCCCTTTAGATTGTGTAAACAGCGAAGGTCTGTATACATTCACCAGGGCCTTTATTCCACTGTGCTAACAGTATTTAAAACCAGATGCTGGCTCTCCCTGACTCTTTGCTGGAAGAATTACTGTCAACATGCATTGTTTCTGAGAGAAATTTAAGGCAAGGCAGTCTCCAAGTTCTCTAATTAAAACAAGTTAAAAAAAAAAAAAGCTATATAAAATTCTCTGAATTTAACACTTTTATTACAAATACACTCCTTAGGTTACAGAGAAATAACTTAAAAGTAATTGAAAAACACACCCAAAATGTGTGTCTTCTAAGTAAGTCCCACTACTGTGTGACCTCAGGCAAATTGCTTCAGTATATGAGCCTCACATTTCTCATCTATAAAGTGAATGGTTTGGAATTCCATGATCCCTAAGGTCCTACCCAGCTCTATGAGTCTTTAAAATTATTTTCTGTTGGGTGGGAAGGAGAAGTATATGGGAGCTCTCTGTACTTTCTGCTCAACTTAAAAAAATTTTTTTTTATTGAAGTATAGTTGCTCTACAGTATTATATGTTACAAGTGTACGATACAATGACTAACAATTTTTAAAGGTTATACTCCATTTGTAGTTATCATAAAATATTGGCTATATTCCCCATGTTCTACAATATATCCTTGTAGCTTATCCTATACCCAATAGTTTGTACCTCCTACTCCCCAACTGGTAATCACTAGTTTGTTCTCTATATCTGTGAGTCTGCTGCTTTTTTCTTATATTCACTAGTTTTTTGTATTTTTTAGATTCCGCATATAAGTGATATCATCACTATTTGTCTTTCTCTGTGTGACTTATTTCACTTAGCATAAGGCCCTCCAAGTCCATCTATGTTTCTGTAAATGGCAAAAGTTCTTTCTTTTTTATGGCTGAGTAGTGTTCCATTGTATATATGTACCACATCTTCTTTATCTAGTCATCTGTTGGTGGACACTTAGGTTGCTTCTTGGCAATTGTAAATAATGCTTGTGCTCAACTTTTCTGTAAATCTAAAACTGGTTGAAAAAATAAAGTCTTAATTCATAAGCCTAGTCTAAATATCAGGCAAACCCAGATTGAGGAACATTCTACAAAATACCTGACCAGTACTCTTAAAAAATGTCAAGGCCATTAAAACCAAAAAATGAGTGAGAAACTGTCACAGCTTGGAGAAACTAATGAGACATGATGACTAACTGTGACATTATAATCCTGGATTGGATCCTGGAACAAAGGACAGTATAGGAAAAGCTATTTAAATCTGAATAAAGCCTATTGCTAAAAAAACAATAATAACCAACAAAATAAATACTGCAACCACCTCCATTAAAAAAGTAAGACAAGCTACTTTGAAAATATAGGTATATAGAGAACCATGTTAATAGTCCTTAGTATAATTATTTCCATGTAACTACTTTTAATATTTTGGTGTTTTCTCTCACAAAAGAATGTATATTTTACATAGTTGGCATCATAATAAGTATGAAATGTTGAATCTTTTTAGCAATTTACATATGTTGTAAATATTTTGTCCTTTATCCAAACTTATCAATAATAAAATTTTAACCTCTTTGAAATATTTATACATGAACTCTTTAATATTATATTTATTTGTTCTTGTATATTTCTGTTCTTGATTTACCAAAAACATATATATATATATTTTTTTTTTTCTGTTGAGTGGAAATCCTAGCCATTTCTAGTATTATTTCCCCTAAGTGCTCTATTTAAATTCTGTGTGTGGTTCTGTAAGGAAAATAACATGCAGAAAAAAAGGTATGAATACAGTGTCAGTGTTCTTGCTTTCAGAAAATCTAAACAGCAAAAACCTTCTCTTAGAGAACATATAAATTAATGCTGTTTCTTTTTTTAATGCTATTTCTTAATTTAAAATTATTTGTCACAAGATCCTTTTAAATGACTCAGTCCCTACAGAATCCAAATCTTATGTCCAATTTGCTAAAGTTTAATTGACACAACTATTGTGCTTGACAAAGTCCCCTTATAAGGGCAAAGTGTGAAGATTCCCTAAAGATGGATTAAGTGGCAGTGGGTACAAATTACAAGGGATGTTGTAGAGGATTTTGCAGGGACCCTCGCAGCTCATATCCCTCTTCTTTGAGAACATCACATGTACAACAGGTGTGAGGTTAATCGGCCATGTTTGTAAACCTGCCCCTTTTTCCCCATGTGTTGTTATAGATGATTTCATCTTGAGTGAGAGCTGATTCAAAATGAGCCAATCACCACAAAAACAAATATACAGATCAATGGAACAGAATAGAGAGCCCAGAAATAAACCCACATACCTACAGTCAATTAATCTTCAACATAGGAGGCAAGAATATACAATGGAGAAAAGACAGTCTCTTCAACAAGTGGTGTTGGGAAAACTGGACAGCTACATGTAAATCAATGATATTAGAACACTCCCTCACACCATATACAAAAATAAACTCAAAATTGTTTAAAGACCTGAATATAAGACATGACACCATAAAACTCCTAGAAGAGAACATAGGCAAAACATTCTCTGACATAAATCGTGGCAATATGTTCTTAGATCAGTCTCCCAAGGCAAAAGAAATAAAAGCAAAAATAAACAAATGGGACCTAATCAAACCTAAAGGCTTTTGAACAGCAAAAAAAAATCAACAAAATAAAAATACATGTTATGGAATGGGAAAAATTATTTGCAATCCATGCAATTGACAAGGGGTTATTATCCAAAATATACAAACAGCTCATACAACTCAATATCAAAAAAACAAACAACTCAATCAAAAAATGGGCAGAAGACCTACATAGACATTTCTCCAAAGAACACATACAGATGGCCAAGAGGCACACAAAAAGATGCTCAGCATTGCTAATTATAAGAGAAATGCAAATCAAAATCACAATGAGGTATCACCTCACACTGGTCAGAATGACTATCATCAAAAAGTCTACAAATCATAAATGCTGGAGAGGGTGTGGAGAAAAGGAAACCCTCCTACACTGATGGTGGGAATGTAAATTGGTGCAGCTACTATGGAAAACAGTATAGAAGTTTCTTAAAAAACTAAAAGTAGAGCTACCATATGATCCAGCAATCTCATTCCTGGGTATATATCCAGAAAAAACAAAAATTCTAATTCACAAGGACTCATGCACCCCAATGTTCATAGCAGCTCTATTTACAATAGCTAAGACATGGAAACAACCCAAATACCCATCAATAGACGACTGGCTTGAGAAGATGTGGTCTATTTATACAATGGAATATTACTCAGCCATAAAAAGAATGAAATGTTGCCATTTGCAGCAACATGATGGACCTAGAGATTATCATGCTGAGTGAAATAAGTCAGACAGAGAAAGACAAACATTATATGATATCACTTATATGTGGAATCTAAAAAATAATATAAATGAATCTATATACAAAACAGAAACAAACTCACAGACATAGAAAACAAACTAACAATTACCAAAGGGGAAAGGGAGGTGGGGACGGATATATTAGGAGTATGGGATTAACAGATACAAACTACTATACATAAAATAGATAAGCAACAAAGATTTACTGTATAGCACAGGGAACTATATTCAATATCTAATAACAAACTATAATGGAAAATAATCTGAAAAAATATATATAACTAAATCACTTTGCTGTAGACCTGAAACTAACACAACATTGTAAATCAACTATACTTCAAGAAAAAAAATGAGCAATCACATTCTTCTCCTGAGAATCTGAAGTTGAGATTTAGAGACCAGTCATTTGACCTGATGTATCCATTTGAACTGGGGAATCCTTGGGAGACCATGCTTGGCAAAGATCACAGAGCAAGGTACACAACTCTGCTGGAGAGAGACAGATGGGGAGGGAGAGAGAGAGAAAGAGATTGAAACAGAGAAACAAGAAAGCCAGAGCACCTGGAGATATCCCAATTCCTGCTTCCAGACCTCCTGAGACCCCACCATGCTTTCTGCTCAAGTCAAAACCCTGGATTTCTTATTTTAGCTAGGTTCATACAATGCCCATGGCAGGACTTTTACATCAACCAATTTGCAATACTTTAAAAAATGTTCTTACATATTTAAAACAATAAAACACTTATTACCCCACAAATACTTATATGTCAAGTAATAGATAATCAGAATGTATTTGTTCAACTACTACTAGGTTCTGGGAGGTATGGAAAGAAATAAGATGTTATTCATATCCTTGAGAATCTTATATCTATTCAGCACTATCTATATGTCATGCACTTTGTTAAGGTTATTACCATAATTTGAAGGATGTAGTGTTAATAAAAGTTGAATTTCACCAAATTTGTCTTTGACAAAATAAACTATTCAAGCCTTTATTTGTTTTATTTTTCTACATGGTATTTGGTTTCATCCCACTCTGCTAGAGTGAATCTACTCAGGGCATTAGTGTCCAGCGCTGACCTCCTTCTCCCACGACAACTCAAGGCAACTTGGGGAATGGTTGGGAATTTGAACTCAGGACCACCGCTGACCCCACTAATAGTATTTTTGAAGCACCCATCTCTTTAACATGCATTTTATTAGAATAAAATTTACTTTTATTGACATAGATATTAATAGATATTCATAGAAATATTAGATAAACTAGATATAAATAAACTAGATATTAATAGAAAACTAGATATTAATAAACTAGGTATTAATAGAAAATGTACATGTAGGCCAATTAATTAAGAAACCTAATTAGATTAATTTTAGATGGTAAGCTTTAATCTTAGTGGTTCTATTTCTCATCCAAGCTTTCTACCTACCTCTTGTTACTAGGAAAAAGCAAAATTCCTGGGTTTCAGGTCAAAATTGCCATCTACTCTGCCACTTAAATGAATCAAACAGCTCTTCTCACACGTGTTCCCCAAAGTAGCAGCCCATCAGAATAACCAGGAATGCTTGTGAGAAATACAAACACTTGGGATACACTTGGTATTGAACTCAGTGGATCTGGTGATGAGCCTAAAACCCTTATTTTCACCAACCCTCCAGTTGATTCTTATGTGATTCTGTGTTGATAGTTGATTTACTGTTTAGAAGACTGAAGTGTAGCATTGAGAAGTTTAAGGTCAGCGGGAAGAAGAGCCTTGACTTCCAGACTAGGTGTCAAGTTCAGTTGTGTGAGTTGCATACTGCCCAAGGGCACCTACTAGAGAGGCAGTGGGGGCTGAAACCCAGCCCTGACTCTATTCACCAACCATGCAACCAGCACAGGACTGCACCCACTGAGGAGGGGTACCTGCTTCAAATTTGCACTGAGGCATTATGGGCCAGTGGCAACCCTGTGACAGGGCCAGCTGTGTGATTGCAGCCCTCATGCCACACAATGTCCAGGCCAGTTCAACATCTGCCTCCATCCCTTTAACAGAGCATCCTTTCCAAAACCCAACCACCACATAAAAATTTTTTCATACCTATTTTCTAATCTTAATTCTTTTGCAATTTGACTGTAGGCCAGAATTTCCCAAAATATATTCTGGGGAACTTTATCCTATGTGATAAATGTCACACGCACACACAGATCTGAGGAGCAGCATATTCTATTTCCTTCTTTGAGATTAACAGCAGATATTAGCATATTAAATTCTCCGACAAGTCCTGCAGTAAAGAAACCTGGCTGACTCAGAAAACATGGCTTCACTCCGTTTCCCAAATCAAAAGAGAAACCGTTTCTTTCCTTCTTTCTATTTATGTATACCAGCCAACTAATCCTTTTCTGCTTAAGCCATGTCTCTGGATCTCCCTTCTCTCCCATCCACCAAGTTTCTGTTGCTTGTAACGTAAATGGCATAGAGATCACACCTTAGGCACTTTTGTCTCCCCAGTACCTAATGCAAAATGTGCATACGATGGTCAATTAATAAATGTTTATTGAATGAATGGATGAATAAATGGTTACAAGAGAAATTTTTTTAAGAGGACCATTTAAAAATGTTGAAATCAGTAGTTTTTTGGTGTTTTAACATTTCTCTCCATGTGTTTGTGTGTAGGCATAACTTGTGTGTCTCAGTGACTAACTGTCCCAAGTGGTGAGGCCACCTTTTCCTAGAGGCTCTCAGCTGCTGTAGCCCACCGTGGTCCTCATTAGCAGAAGAGGCTGAAACCTACCCTTTCCCTCTCATCTCAGCTTGTGCCCTGTCAGGACTTATCAAGTTCTTCCTTGCTCGATTCACGGGCAATCATTATTTTAGAACCTGAGATAGGAAGGCAGTAGATTTTATGTGATTAGCTGCTGAGATAAACATTAATTAGTTTTCAATTTCCATAAATTTCCAAAAATTTCAATTTCTCACTGACAGAAAGATTTGTTAAGTCAGTTAACGGCTATAGATGATTGTTCCAAAATTGGGATGGGGGGCGATAAAGAGCTATGAAGACAAGGGCTGGAGAGGAGTGAACACGAAGCAGGCAGCACGTAATATATTATGAAAATAAATGGAAATAGTACCAAATGAATCATCACATGACCTTACAGCTGATAATCATTAGGAAAAGCAGAATTGGGGACTGGGAAAAGGTAAGAGACATAAAGTGGGGGACAGGCCAGGCATTTTTATTGTTTCGCCCCACAAGAAAAAAATATGAGTCCAAAATCCAAGAATTGAGACATGTGTGATGGCATAACTACTAAACCTAAATCCAATGCCAAGTCAGATGTGGACCACATTTTGGTTTAGTCCCATCTAGAAAAGCTGAGAAATTCTCTCATTTCTTCTTAGAGCAGGGGGAATTGCTTTGGATAAGCAATGACAAAAGGAGAAGGGAGAGAGGGATAGGGGAGTGGGTTTTACTTCTGTCGGATAGCACAGAAACTAAAATCATGGGTTTGGACATGAGAAATTTGGCATTCCTTCTCTACCCCACATTTGCGGGCTTGGACAAGTCTCATAAGTTCCCTGAGCCTCAGTTTTATCTTTTGGAAAAGGGGGTGGTATTTGTATCCACCTTGTGAAGTAGTATCGAAGACTAAAAGAAATAATGTGTATATTGCCCTTTGCACTGCGTCTGCACCTGGGAAGTATTTCACACACATTAGCTAATACTATAGCTGTTGTGGGGAAAGCCAGTCTCCCAAAGGTCAAGTACCTCAATGCCATTGGTGATTAAGTTCCAAAGTTTGCTAGGTACCAGAGCCCTAGGTGCTGCTATTGGTGCTTCTAAATGCCAAGGGCAGCTGAAAGTCTTGCCAGACACAAAACTAAACTCTGTAACAAGCCGACTCCAAGCCCAGGACTCCTACACCAATGCCTATATCCCACACACACTCACCTCCCGATCAGTTCACTGTGCCCAGTAAGGGAGATACTGTCAGGTCCACTGACATTTATCCACTCTACTTCCGGGTCTAGGGGTCAAGACATGTCCCTGTAATCCTTTTTTTTTTTCCATCCAATGTAATGGAATAAATGAACACGTGCAAGAAAGGTGTCACAGCTGACCCTTTTTCTGTTCCCAACTCAGTTCTCCCTGCAGCACCATCCTCCCTCCCACGACAGGCTGGTCAGATCCACTGTCTCCCCATAGTGTCCAAAAGTCAGGCTCAAAAGTTTGAGTCATGGTACTCATATAGAGCAGCAATCTCTCAGCCCCAGCAATACAATTGCTTGCAAAAAGCACTAGCTGCCTTGTTTTAGTTTTGTCAAAGTGTGTTCCCAAGTGAGCTGAGGAATCTGAGGGAGCCAGGTCAGAGTGTGGTGTGGTTTCTCTGATACCAAGTTATCCAGGGGAAATACCATATCTTCAGTATTAAGGATTCAGTTAAATCTATCCCCTGGCGTGTCCTATCTTAGCTAAGCATGAAACCCAGAGCAATTTTTATCAAGAACACCTCAAATTACTCCAGATCTTCTGTTATAGGACCACACCAGGAGTTAGGGGCCAATATTAACCTATTATGGTTTCTTAAGAATATGTGTTTTCAAAGTGTAGGTTCAGCATACGTATATCAGGGGGCTGAGTAAGAAAATGTAGGGCCACAGGGAGGAAACGTATATTAGAAAGAGACTCTGCTTCTCTCCTTATAAAAACAGAAACCACAAAAGAAAAGGCGGGAAGGAAGGAAGGGAGAGAGGGATGGAGGGAGGGAGGGAAAATATTTCACTAAATCATCAGAAAAATTAGAGGCTGTGCCAGGAAATAATGACATATAAGGGAAAATTCTTCATGGTAATTTTTTAAGTGCTTACATTTAGATGTTTGATTTTTAAGGTAAAATTTATAAGTAAGCAAGAAATCAGTATGAAGCTTGGGGTTAGAACACAGCTCACTTTTACAGGAACAGGATAGTATCTGGAAATATTCTCTTCTTTCTTTCTTTATTTTTAACACAAAGAATAAAAAGCACATGATGCAGTTAGAGGTGGATTGACAGTGACATTTCTTTAATGGTTTGAATATGGCAATTTCTCTCTAGTTCACAGTACCCAGACAGACAACCACAACAGCAAGGTAGTTTTCCTTCTAATTCTGTCACAGAAACATCCATTAAAGATAAATAACCATGCATAATTATATACATTTAATTTGGTAGACATTTCTTGAAGGAAAGAAACTTTATACTATTTTCAAACTCAACCTCTTTTTCTCATTTCTCCTGTTCTGTTTTTGAAGAGAGAAGGCAATGTGACTGCATAATGATCTATCAAATCAGTGCTCCCAGGGATATACATCACACAATACAATGCAAACTCATTAGGCTGTTCTGGCATTAAATGGTGTCCTATACATGCATTTAAATTCAAAAGTCCATGTCAAATCCCAGAGGTCTGGTCCACACAGCAAAATTATCTGGAAAATTCATGCTGAGTCCCTTCATTATTCTGAATTATTTAGGTAGTAGACACGTTGGTATAACTGAGGAAATAAATACCACCCAAAAGAAAATAAGCAAAAGTTATTTATTCAGAGCTTGCTATAACAAGGCAGTGAGTCACCATCACATGCATTTGGCAGAGACTCAAAGGTAGGCAGAAGAGTGGGAACACTTTTATAGTGGAAAAAAAACCAAGAAGACTTCAGGTATGCCCTGATTGGAGGCTGTCAGCATGGGAAAGCTGTAAGCAAGCTAACTAGGAGAGGGGCATCCTATGTATTTGGTTGGGGTGCATATTTGGCTTTTTCCAGTTGGTCCAAAGGTGGAAGTGGAGGCAAAAATTGGGAAAGCTGTTCTATTAATCCAGTCCTGGCTGTTTGGGGCTGATTGCTACAGGGGTTACTGTTTGGCTTCCTAGACTGGTTACTGCAGATTATGGACCAGAGTTCTATTTTTATATGTAGTCTGGTCATTTTCCATTTGTATAATAAGTAATATGCCTGCTGTTGGTTTTCCTTTGTCATGAATAACCTGAGTATTTCAAAGAAATCAGGTTCTTTGAACCTAATATGTCTTTTTATCTCTGACATCTACATTGTCCCCAATTGTTTAGTTAATGGCTTATTTGTTTACTCCTTGGTTTAACTTTAATGACATCTCATTAGCCAAAGCAGTTCCCTCAGAGGTGGAGACTTCATTCATTCATTCAATCAACAAATATTTATTGAGAAGCTACTATGGGCCATGTTCTAGGTGTAGAGATACATTAGTGAACAAGACAAGCAAGATTCCTGCTTGTATTCTAAAGAGAGAGGGAGATGATAAATAGGCAGAAAAATAGATAAAGGAATAACTAACAAAAAACGTTAAATGGTGAAAAGTGCTATGCTGAGGTCTCTGAGGAGGAGACATTTTCACTGAAATATGAATGACAAAGATCAGAAGGAAGAATATTCCAGGCAGAGTGACCAGCTGGGGCAAAAGTTCAAAGATGGGAAGAAGCTGGCATGTTCAAGGATTTGAAAGGCCTGTGTGCCTGTAGCATGTGATCCAGGGCGAGTAGTAATAGAGGAAAAGAAAGAAATAAGGAAAGACCAGAGCAAGTGTGGTTTTTTGGGTTTTTTTTAAGATTATTATTATTTTTTTAATTTTATTTACTTATTTATTTATTTATGGCTGTGTTGGGTCTTCATTTCTGTGCGAGGGCTTTCTCTAGTTGTGGCAAGCGGGGGCCACTCTTCATCGCGGTGCGTGGGCCTCTCACTATCGCGGCCTCTCTTGTTGCGGAGCACAGGCTCCAGACGCGCAGGCTCAGTAGTTGTGGCTCACGGGCCTAGTTGCTCCGCGGCATGTGGGATCTTCCCAGACTAGGGCTCGAACCCGTGTCCCCTGCACTGGCAGGCAGATTCTCAACCACTGCGCCAACAGGGAAGCCCGCAAGTGTGGTTTTTAACAAGATAAAAAGATTATTTTTAAATCCTAAGTATGCTAGAAAGGCATTGGAGGGTTTTTAAATGGCAGAGGAATACCTCTCCACTTATAGCTTTTTTTCTTCCAGTTTTATTGAGATATAATTGACATACAGCACTGTATAAGTTTAAGGTGTGCAGCACAATGGTTTGATTTACATGCATAATTAAATGATTATCACATTAAGTTTAGTGAGCATCCATCATCTGATATAGATACAAAATAAAAGAAATAGAAAAAATGTTTCTTTCCTTGTGATGAGAACTCTTAGGATTTCCTCTCTTAACACTCTTCATATATAACATACAGCAGTGTAATGATATTTATCATGTTGTACATTACATCTCAAGTACAAATTTACCTTGTAACTGGAAGTTTGTACCTTTTGACCATCTTCATCCAATTCCCCCTCCCCCCACCTCCTGCCTCTCGTAACCACAAATCTAATCTCTTTTTCTATTAGTTTATTTGGGGTTTTTTTTTTGTTTGTTTTTTAAGTATAACTGACCTACAACGCTATGTTAGTTCCTATTACACAACATAGTGATTCCATATTTCTATACATTTCAAAATGATCACCACCATAATCTAGTTACCATCTGTCCCCAAAGACATTACATAATTATTGACTATATTCCTCGCACTATACATTTCATACCCATGACTCATTTATTTTGTAACTGAAAGTTTGTACCTCTGAATCTCCCCCACCTATTTCTCTCCTCCCCTGAACCCCCCTCCCCTCTGGCCTGTTGTTCTCTGTATCTGTAAATCTGTTTCAGTTTTATTGTGTTTGTTCATTTGGTGGTTTTTTTTTTGGGATTCCACATACGGGTGAAATCATACATTATTTGTCTTTCTCTGTCTGACTTATTTCACTAAGCTTAATACCCTCTAGGTCCTTCCATGTTGCCACAAATGGCAAGATTTCATTCTTTTTTATGGCTGAGTAATATTCCATTGTATGTATATACTACATCTTCTTTATCCATTCATCTATTGGTGGGCACTTAGGTTGATTCTGTATCTTGGCTATTATAAATAATACTGCAATGAACATAGGGGTGCAGATATCTTTTTGAATTAATGTTTTTGTTTTCTTCAGGTAAATACCCAGGAGTGGAATTATTAGATTGTATGTTAGTTCTATTCTTATTTTTTAGAAACCTCCATATTGTTTTCCATAGTGGCTGCACCAATTTACATTCTCACAGAAAGTGCACAAGGGTTCCCTTTTCTCCAAATCCTTACCAACACTTGGTATTTGTTGTCTTTTTGATAATAGCCATTCTGACAGGTGTGCAGTGATATCTCATTGTGGTTTTGATTTACAATTCCCTGATGATTAGTGATGTTGAGCCTCTTTTCATGTGCCTGTTGGCCATGTATATGTCTTCTTTGGAAAAACATTTATTCAGGTCCTCTGCCCATTTTTTTTTTTAACATCTTTATTGGAGTATAATTGCTTTACAATGGTGTGTTAGTTTCTGCTTTATAACAAAGTGAATCAGTTATACATATATATATGCTCCCATATCTCTTCCCTCTTGCATCTCCCTCCCTCCCACCCTCCCTATCCCACCCCTCTAGGTGGTCACAAAGCACCGAGCTGATCTCCCTGCGCTATGCGGCTGCTTCCCACTAGCTATTTATTTTACGTTTGGTAGTGTATATATGTCCATGCCACTCTCTCACTTTGTCACAGCTTACCCTTCCCCCTCCCCATATCCTCAAGTCCATTCTCTAGTAAATCTGTGTCTTTATTCCTGTCTTACCACTAGGTTCTTCATGACTTTTTTTTTTCCCTTAGATTCTGTATATACGTGTTAGCATACTGTATTTGTTTTTCTCTTTCTGACTTACTTCACTCTGTATGACAGACTCTAACTCTATCCACCTCACTACAAATAACTCAAGTTCGTTTCTTTTTATGGCTGAGTAATATTCCATTGTATATATGTGCCACATCTTCTTTATCCATTCATCCGATGATGGACACTTAGGTCACTTCCATGTCCTGGCTATTGTAAATAGAGCTGCAAAGAACATTTTGGTACATGGCTGTTTTTGAATTATGGTTTTCTCAGGGTATACGCCCAGTAGTGGGATTGCTGGGTCATATGGTAGTTCTATTTTTAGTTTTTTAAGGAACCTCCATACTGTTCTCCATAGTGGCTGTATCCAAAGAAGATATACAGATTGCCAACAAACACATGAAAGAATACTCAACCTCTGCCCATTTTTAATCAGGTTTTTTTTTTCCTAATGTTGAGTTGTATGATATCTTTGTATATTTTGCATATTAACCCCTCATCAGATATATTGTTTGCAAATATTTCCTCCCATTCAGTATGCAGTCTTTTCATTTTGTTGATAGTTTCCTTTGTTGTGCAGAAGCTTTTTAGTTTGATGTAGTTCCATTTGTTTATTTTTGCTTTTGTTTCTCTTTCTTAAGGAGACATAGCCAAAAATATATTGCTAAAACCAATGTCAAAGAACGTACTGCCTATGTTTTCTTCTAGAAGTTTTATGGCTTCAGATCTTACACTTAAGTCTTTGATCAATTTTGGATTTATTTTTTTGTATATGGTATGAGAAAGTGGTCCACTTTGATTCTTTTGCATGTAGCTGTCCAGTTTTCCCAACACCATTTATTAAAGAGGCTCTCTTTTACCCACTGTGTATTGTTGCTTCCTTTGTTGTAGATTAGTTGACCATATAAGTATGGTTTCTTTTCTGGGTTCTCTATTCTGTTCCATTAATCTATGTGTCTATTTTTGTGCCACTACCATACTGTTTTGATTATTGTAGCTTTGCAGTATAGTTTGAAACCAGGAAGCATGATGTCTCCAGCTTTGTTCTTCTTTCTCAAGATTGTTTTTGTTATTTACGGTCTTCTGTGTTTCCATACAAATTTTAGAATTATTTGAAGAGTGTTCTGATGTGTGGTAATGATGAATTAATCACAAGGTCCCTTGATATTATATGGATGGGCTCTCTACTAAGGTTGCTTGACATATTTAAGAGTAAATATTTTAGGTCCAATGTGCAGAAACCTAACTTAACTTGCCAGAACGGGAATTCCTACACACTTAACCAGTTCCCAGAAAGCCTGTTCTCAGACTTAGAGCCTCTTGACTAAGGAAAAGGCCAGATTCCTTTGAGTTTGGACCCTGCAACACAGCCATATGTGTATATCATTATGTAGCTTATATACCATGAAACTTATACCAAACTTTCATCACAGAGATCTGAGGCAATTTGCCAGGGTGAATTATACACTGAAAAAAGGGTAATAATCACTTTCCTGGGTTTATTAGATACTGGCTCTGAACCAATTCTTATTTCCAGAGGCCCAAAATGTCACCATAGTACACTTGTCAAGTAGGGGCCTATGGAATGAGATGATAAATGGAGCCTTGGCTTAAGATCTCCACATTACAGTGGAGCTCAGATAATAGAAGAAGACTTGGCCCAAGCTCATCTTACAGTGGTCCTATGCAGACTCATTCTGGGGTTATTTCACTGGTTCAGAATGTGTAATAAAGATTAAAATACCAAGTAAAAGACAGATTTCATACATTTTCCTTTTCTTTGAAGGAAGGCTATTATGTTAGGAAGGGACAAGTGAAAGCCCTTGCAATTGACCTCTCTCTACACACACCAAGATAGTAAAGCAAAATCAAAATTGTAACTTTAAGGAACCTGCAGAGAATAGGATCTCCATCAAAAACTTAAGAGATGCAGAGATGGAAATTCCTTCCAAATCCTCAGTAAAATTTCCTGTGTATCTGCTGCAAAAGCCGGATGGGTTATAAAGAATGACAGTAGATTATTGAAAACTTAATTATATTGTTATTACAATTACAGCTGCAAATCTAGATGAGGTATATTTACTAGAGCAAATAACTCACCATCCCTGACATCAGATACACAACTATTGACATGGTAAATGCTTTATTTTCCATTTCAATCAGTGAGAAAAATTAGCAGCAGTTTGCATTTACATGGCAGTGTTTTTTTTGTTTTTGTTTTTGTTTTGTTTTTTTTTATTTATGGCTGTGTTGGGTCTCCGTTTCTGTGCGAGGGCTTTCTCTAGTTGCGGCAAGTGGGGGCCACTCTTCATCGCGGTGCGTGGGCCTCTCACTGTCGCGACCTCTCTTGTGGCGGAGCACAAGCTCCAGACGCGCAGGCTCAGTATCTGTGGCTCACGGGCCTAGTTGCTCCATGGCATGTGGGATCTTCCCAGACCAGGACTCGAACCCGTGTCCCCTGCATTGGCAGGCAGATTCTCAACCACTGCGCCACCAGGGAAGCCCTACATGGCAGTGTTAACAATATACTTTTACAGTGTTTCCCCTGAGCAATAAAAACTGTCTTGCTCTGTCATAATTATACTAATATCTCACAGAACATCACAACATGATTGTTCAGCATCAATGTCACCTAATGACATTATACTATTTAGAACTGGTAATCGTGGAATAATAAACCTTCTAGATGCTTTAGTAAAACATACGCATGCCAAAGGGTAGGAGTTAAACCCTATAAAAGTTCAAGGCTCTGCCACATTGAGGAAGTTTCTCAGAGTTCAGAGCGTGTTGGGATATACCTTATAAAGTGACAGACTAGTTGTTACACTTATACCACCATGAAGCCAAAGCACAATGCCTATTGGCCTTTTGGGGATTTGAACACAACGTATACATATTTGACCTGCTATTCTGAACCATTTGCCAAGTAACCCATAAATCTGTCAGTTCTGAGTAAATCCCAGAATAAGAAAGAGCTCTGTGATAGATGAAAGCTATGATGCAAGCTGCCTCTATGACCTAGAGGCCATCTGTATTGGAAGAGTCTATGTTAGACACAGATGAGATATGGAACATCTGGAAGGCCTAATAGGAGAACCACAGCATAGCCCCTGAGTAAAGCCAAGCTCTTCTCTGCCAAAAACTATTCTGCATTTGAAAGTAACTTATGATTTGTCACTGGTAGAGAATGAATGCCTGATAATGGGTCAACAAATAACAATGTGGCCTGAACTTCCTATAATGAACTGGGTGTTACCTACAAAACCATAAAATTGGACATACACAGAATCATTACATTATAAGAGCAAAGTGGCATATAAAAAAATTCAGCCCCAGTGGTCAAGAAGGTAAACTGCACAAAAAGATAGCCCAAGTTACCACAACTCCTGTCCATACTGTGTTTAATTGGCTCTTCCTCAGCCCATAACTATGGTTTCATTTGGTGTTGCCTATGACCAACTAACAGAAGAAAAAGCAATGGTGTGCTTACACACTGATATACACAACATGCAGCAAAAAGTCTGCAGATGCTTCACTGTATTCCCAGTCTGGAGTGGCCTTGAAAAGTAACGGTAAGGGGAAATCTCACAGTACAGCTGAATTGTATGCAATATATTCTATTACACACTTCGTGTGAAAGAAAAGATAGCCTGAGTTAAATATCCATGCTGATTCATGGACAGTGGCTAATAGGTTGGCCAACTTATCAGGAATTTGGAAAGGACAAAACTGGAAAAATTGATGAAAAGGATTACTTAAATGGAGTTCTGAGAAAATCAAGAGATTTATGTTGATAAATGCCCACTAGAGGGTATCCACAGCTAAGGACAAGATAACCCATCTTGAAGATGCCAATCAGATTCTTTTCCCAGCCACCCCAGAGCTTACTCAATAGAATCAGGTATAAAGTGGCCAGGAAGAAAAGAGGAAGACTACATGGACTGAACACCATGGTCTTTCTCCAGCAAAGTAGGTCTGGTTACCACCATGGTTGAGTGAAAAATTTACCACCAGTGCAGACCCAAGCTGAGCTCCCTATGCAGTACCATTCCCCATAGGGTCCTGTCAGGTTTCAGGTTGGTTACATTGGATACTATTCTTCTTAAAGTTAGGTAGTACCTTGTCCTCATAGGAATGAACATTTGCTTTTCCTACCTGAAGTGTTTCAGTCAGCATCATTATTTGTGGACTTAAAAATACCTCATCTGAAATAGCCTCATCCACCGGAGGACAGACAGCAGAAGCAAGAAGAACCACAATCCTGCAGCCTGTGGAACAAAAACCACATTCACAGAAAGAGAGACCAGATGAAAAAGCAGAGGCCTATGTACCAGATGAAGCAACAAGATAAAACCCCAGAAAAACAACGAATGAAGTGGAAATAGGCAACTTTCTAGAAAAAGAATTCAGAATAATGATAGTGACGATGATCCAGGACCTCGGAAAAAGAATGGAGGCAAAGATCGAGAAGATGCAAGAAATGTTTAACAAAGACCTAGAAGAATTATACAACAAACACCTAGAAGAATTAAAGAACAAACAAACTGAGATGAACAATACAATAACTGAAATGAAAAATACAGTAGAAGGAATCAATAGCAGAATAACTGAGGCAGAAGAATGGATAAGTGACCTGGAGGACAGAGTGGTGGAATTCACTGCTGAGGAACAGAATAAAGAAAAAAAGAATGAAAAGAAATGAAGACAGCCTAAGAGACCTCTGGCACAACATTAAACGCAACAACATTCACATTATAGGGGTTCCAGATGGAGAAGAGAGAGAGAAAGGACCCGAGAAAATATTTGAAGAGATTATAGTCGAAAACTTCCCTAACATGGGAAAAGAAATAGCCACCCAAGTCCAGGAAGCACAGAGTTCCATACAGGATAAACCCAATGAGAAATATACCAAGACACATAGTAATCAAATTGACAAAAATTAAAGACAAAGAAAAATTATTGAAAGCAGCAAGGGAAAAACGACAGATAACATACAAGGGAACTCCCATAAGGTTAACAGCTGATTTCTCAGCAGAAACTCTACAAGCCAGAAGGGACTGGCATGATATACTTAAAGTGATGAAACGGAAGAAACTACAACCAAGATTACTCTACCCGGCAAGGATCTCATTCAGATTCTAAGGAGAAATCAAAAGCTTTACAGACAGGCAAAAGCTAAGAGAATTCAGCATCACCAAACCAGCTCTACAACAAATGCTAAAGGAACTTCTCTAAGTGGGAAACACAAGAGAAGAAAAGAACCTACAAAAACAAACCCAAAACAATTAAGAAAATGGTAATAGGAACATGCATATCAATAATTACCTTAAACGTGAATGGATTAAATTCTCCAATTAAAAGACACAGCCTTGCTGAATGGATACAAAAACAAGACCCATATATATGCTGTCTACAAGAGACCCACTTCAGACCTAGGGACACATACAGACTGAAAGTGAGAGGATGGAAAAAGATATTCCATGCAAATGGAAATCAAAAGAGAGCTGGAGTAGCAATACTCATATCAGATAAAATAGACTTTAAAATAAAGAATGTTACAAGAGACAAGGAAGAACACTACATAATGATCAAGGGATCAACCCAAGAAGAAGATATAACAATTATAAATATATATGCACCCAACATGGGAGCACCTCAATACATAAGGCAACTGTTAACAGCTCTAAAAGAGGAAATTGACAGTAACACAGTAATAGTGGGGGACTTTAACACCTCACTTACACCAATGGAGAGATCATCCAAACCTAAATTAATAAGGAAACATAAGCTTTCAATGACATGATAGACCAGATAGATTTAATTGATATTTATAAGACATTCCATCCACAAACAGCAGATTACACTTTCTTCTCAAGTGCACATGGAACATTTTCCAGGACAGATCACATCTTGGGTCACAAATCAAACCTCAGTAAATTTAAGAATATTGAAATCATATTAAGCATCTTTTCTGACCACAACGCTATGAGACTAGAAATCAACTACATGGGAACAAAACGTAAAAAACACAAACACATGGAGGCTAAACAATACGTTACTAAATAACCAAGACATCACTGAAGAAATCAAAGAGGAAATCAAAAAATACCTAGAGAAATATTACAACAGAAACACGATGATGCAAAACCTATGGGATGCGGCAAAAGCAGTTCTAAAAGGGAAGTTTATACCAATACAAGCCTACCTCAAGAAACAAGAAAAATCTCAAATAAACAGTCTCACCTTACACCTAAAGGAACTAGAGAAAGAAGAACAAACAAAACCGAAATTTAGTAGAAGGAAAGAAATCATAAAGATCAGAGCAGAAATAAATTAAATAGAAACAAAGAAAACAATAGCAAAGATAAATGATGCTAAAGGTGGTTCTTTGAGAAGATAAACGAAATTGATAAACCATTAGCCAGACTCATCAAGAAAAAAAGGGAGAGGGTCAAATCAAAATTAGAAATGAAAAAGGAGAAGTTACAACAGACACGGCAGAAATACAAAGCATCCTAAGACACTACTACAAGCAACTCTATGCCAATAACATGGACAACCTGGAATAAATGGACAAATTCTAAGAAAGGTATAACCTTCCAAGACTGAACAAGGAAGAAACAGAAAATATGAACAGACAAGTCACAAGTAATGAAATTGAAACTGTGATTAAAAATCTTCCAACAGGGCTTCCCTGGTGGCACAGTGGTTGAGAGTCTGCCTGCCAATGCAGGGGACATGGGTTCGAGCCCTGGTCTGGGAAGATCTCACATGCCGCGGAGCAACTAGGCCCGTGAGCCACAACTACTGAGCCTGCACGTCTGGAGCCTGTGCTTCGCAATAGGAGAGGCCGCGATAGTGAGAGGCCCACGCACCGCAATGAAGAGTGGCCCCCGCTTGCCACAACTGGAGAAAGCCCTCACACAGAAACTAAGACCCAACACAGCCAAAAATAAATAAATATTAAAAAAAAATATCTTCCAACAAACAAAAGTTCAGGACCAGATGGCTTCACAGGTGAATTCTATCAAACATTTAGAGAAGAGCTAACACCCATCCTTCTCAAACTCTTGCAAAAAATTGCAGAGGAAGGAAAACTCCCAAACTCATTCTACGAGGCCACCATCATCCTGATACCAAAATCAGACAAAGATACTACAAAAAAAGAAAATTACAGACCAATATCACTCATGAATATAGATGCAAAAATCCTCAGCAAAATACTAGCAAACAGAATCCAACAACACATTAAAAGGATCATACACCATGATCAAGTGGGATTTATCACAGGGATGCAAGGATTCTTCAATATACACAAATCAATCAATGTGATACACCATATTAACAAATTGAAGAATAAAAACCATATGATCATCTCAATAGATGCAGAAAAAGTTTCAGACAAAATTCAACATGCATTTATGATAAAAACTCTCCAGAAAGTGGGCATAGAGGGAAGCTACCTTTACGTAATAAAGCCCATATATGACAAACCCACAGCAAACATCTTTCTCAATAGTGAAAGACTGAAAGTGTTTCCTCTAAGATCAGGAAGAAGACAAGGATGTCCACTCTCACCACTATTATTCAACATAGTTTTGGAAGTCCTAGCCACGGCAATCTGAGAAGAAAAAGAAATAAAAGGAATACAAATTGGAAAAGAAGAAGTAAAACTGTCACTGTTTGCAGATGACATGATACTATACATAGAGAATCCTAAAGATGCAACCAGAAAACTACTAGACTTAATGAATTTGGTAAAGTTGCAGGATACAAAATTAATGCACAGAAATATGTTGCATTCCTATATACTAATGATGAAAAATCTGAAAGAGAAATTAAGGAAACACTCCCATTTACCATTGCAACAGAAAGAATGAAATACCTATGAATAAACCTACTGAGGGAGACAAAAGACCTGTATGCAGAAAACTATAAGACACTGATGAAATAAATTAAAAATGATACCAACAGATGGAGAGATATACCATGTTCTTGGATTGGAAGAATCAATATTGTGGAAATGACTACACTACCCAAAGCAATCTACAGATTCAGTGTAATCCCTATCAAATTACCAATGGCATTTTTTATGGAACTAGAACAAAAAATCTTAAAATTTACATGGGGGACACAAAAGACCCTGAACAGCCAAAGCAGTCTTGAGGGAAAAAAACGGAGCTGGAGGAATCAGACTCCATGACTTCAGACTATACTACAAAGCAACAGTAATCAAGACAGTATGGTACTGGCACAAAAACAGAAATATAGATCAATGGAACAAGATAGAAATCCCAGAGGTAAAGCCACGTACCTATGGTCAACTAATCTATGACAAAGGAGGCAAGGATATACAATGGAGAAAAGACAGTCTCTTCAATAAGTGGTGCTGTGAAAACTGGACAGCTACATGTAAAAGAATGAAATTAGAACACTCCCTAACACCATACACAAAAATAAACTCAAAATGGATTAGAGACCTAAATGTAAGACCGGACACTATAAAACTCTTAGTGGAAAACATGGGAAGAACACTCTTTGACATAAATCACAGCAAGATCTTTTTTGATCTACCTCCTAGAATAATGGGAATAAAACCAAAAATAAACAAATGAGACCTAATGAAACTTCAAAACTTCTGCACAGCAAAGGAAACCATAAACCAGACAAAAAGACAACCCTCAGAATTGTAGAAAATATTTGCAAATGAATCATCGGACAAAGGATTAATCTCCAAAATATACAAACAGCTCATGCAGCTCAATATTAAAAAACAAACAACCCAATCCAAAAATGGGCAGAAGACCTAAATAGACATTTCTCCAAAGAAGACATATAAATGACCAAGGAACACATGAAATGCTGCTCAACATCACTAATTATTAGAGAAATGCAAATCAAAGCTACAGTGAGGTATCACCTCACACCAGTTAGAATGTGCATCATCAGAAAATCTACAAACAACAAATGCTGGAGAGGGTGTGGAGAAAATGGAACCTTCTTGCACTCTTGGTGGGAATGTAAATTGATACAGCCACTATGGAGAACTGTTTGGAGGTAACTTAAAAAGCTAAAAATAGAATTACCATATGACACAGCAATCCCACTACTGGGCATACACCCAGAGGAAACCATAATTCAAAAAGACACATGCACCCCAATGTTCATTGCAGCACTATTTACAATAGCCAGGTCGTGGAAGCAACCTCAATGCCCATCGACAGATGAATGGATAAAGAAGTTGTGGTACATATATACAATGGAATATTACTCAGCCATAAAAAGGAATGAAATTGGGTCATTTGTAGAGACATGGATAGATCTAGAGACTGTCATACAGAGTGAAGTAAGTCAGAGAGAGAAAAACAAATGTATGTTAACGCATATATGTGGAACCTAGAAAAATGTACAGATGAACCGGTTTGCAGGGCAGAAATTGAGACAGATGTAGAGAACAAACGTATGGACACCAAGGGGGGAATTTGGCCAGGCAGGGTTGGTGGTGTGATAAATTGGGAGATTGGGATTGACATATATACACTAATATGTATAAAATGGATAACTAACAAGAACCTGCTGTATCAAAAAAAAAAATACCTCATCCATCATTATGGTATCTCAGACAACAGTGCCTCATAACAGTTGACATATTTTATAAAAGTATGACATAATTTACAACCACAGAATTCAGTGGTTTTATCAAATGCCCCAACTTCTAGAGGCAGCTGGCTTGATAAAGCAGTGGCCTGGCCTACTGAAGGTTTAGTTAGGGTCTCAGCTTACATAACATCCTGCACAATTGGGGGATTATTTTTCAAGTGTTATATTTGCCTTAAACCAGCACCACTTTCCCATAGTTAGGATGCATGGATTCAGGAGCCAAGAACGAGAACTGGGAGAGGCTTCTCTCTTTATAATATCTAATAACCTACTGGAAGATTTTTTTCTTCCATTACCTATGATCCTCACTTATGTTTTTAGAGGTTCTAGAGCTCAGTGGAGGAAAGTTTCCACCTGGGAACCAAGTCATCCTTCATGTGAATTGGAAGCTAAGTCTGTCTTCTGCCCATTTTGGGATCCTCAGACCTCCAAACCAATAAGCAGAGAATGGACATCACTGTACTGGGTAGGGTGGTTAATCCCGGTTATCAGAGAGAAATTTGGTTACTGTTCTGCAAAAGCAGTAAGGAAGACCATTTTGAGAACACAAGGAGTTCTCTGGATTGGCTTTTAGTACTCTTTTCCTCCTAACCTCAGTCAATGGAAATCTGTGGAAAACAAAAGATTTGACCATCAAGAATACAGATTCTGGGGCTTCCCTGGTGGCGCAGTGGTTGAGAGTCTGCCTGCCAATGCAGGGGACGCGGGTTCGAGCCCTGGTCTGGGAAGATCCCACATGCCGCGGAGCAACTGGGCCCGTGAGCCACAACTGCTGAGCCTGCGTGTCTGGAGCCTGTGCTCCGCAACAAGAGAGGCCGCGATAGTGAGAGGCCCGCGCACCGCGATGAAGAGTGGCCCCGGCTCGCTGCAACTAGAGAAAGCCCTCGCCCAGAAACGAAGACCCAACACAGCCAAAAATTAATTAATTAATTAATTTAAAAAAAAAAGAATACAGATTCTTCAGAAATTCAGATTTAATTATCCCTACAAAGTAAAGAACCCTATCCATCTGAGATGCTGGCAAAAAGTAAGGGGAATAAGAAACTTGCCGTGGAAGAAGCCTGCTATGAATACCAGCTTAGACCTCGTGATGCTACAGAGGCAGAGATTCTAGCAGGTTTTTATGTTCCTTAATTGTTTTCTCTCTCTTTATTTTTCTCTTACAAACTTAAATGAAGAACCCAACTGTAGCTAATGTTTTAAGTTTCAGGGGGAGTGTGATTAATCTGACATCTCCCCATGATGTGAGAATTACTGATGGGATTTTCTGAGTGCTCTGTTTGAGATGTTAGGGGAGAAAGGAGACAGGGTGTGTTGAATGCCATCTATTTGCTTACCCAGGTCTAGCTCCCACCTTTCTCTACCCTGCTTTCTCCCACAGCAGTCTCACCTGTAAGTTCCAAATGCAACAGGCTTTCATGCCTCTGGCCTCAGTTAATTGGGCATCTCTAGCAGGAGACTGGAGGGTGGGAGGAGAGTGAGGTCAGGATACTTATTCCCCTGGTTACCCTCTGTGAAGTTGCCTCAGGCTGGCTGTGTCCCTTGACCAAAGATCACTACTTCTCTCTAGACAGCCTGCTCTATGTGACTCTCTCCTTACCGGTTCTGGTAAACTCTCTGCCCCCATCCCTTCCAGACTATGGAGCTAACTGCACTGCTGCTGCTTGCCCCAGCTTCCTGCACTTCCTCACAGCTACCCTGGCATTTGTAATAAAGCCTTCTCAAAGGATCCTAATTTGAATATGCCATCTGTTTCTCATTGTCTAATATAGTTAAGGAAAGGAAAGTGAGAGAGTAGATACTGGGTAGGAAACCAACAACTGAGAAGGTGAAAGAGAAGCTGACAGTAGTTATTTTGGCATAAAGTTATCACATTCCTGTGGTGGTTTTAAAATGTGCTCACAAATTCTTTGACATCCTTCCCTTAATGAGGTGGAGCTTAATTACCCTCCTGGAGTGTGGACTGGATTTAGTGACTTGCTTCTAATGGTGAAAATAAAGTGGAAGTGACAGTGTACAGTTTCAGAGACTAGATCCTAAAAGGCACTGTGATTGCCTTCTTTGTTTCCTGGATCACTTGCTCTGGGGGAAGCCAGCTGCCCTGTCATGAAGACATTCAGTAAGCCTTAGTTAGAGGGGCACACATGGTGAGGGACTGAGGCCTCCAGCCAACAACCATGGGAGTCAGTCATCTAGGAAGTGGATTTTCCAACCTCAGTCAACTCTGCAGATGACTGTAGACCCTGCTGACATCCAAACTGAAACCACATGAGGTATTCTGGACCAGAACCACCCAGCTAAGCCACTCAAAATTTCTGACTCACAGAAGCTGTGAGATAATAAATGTTTACTGTTTTAAGCCACTAAGTGTGGGGTAATTTGTTGTGCAGCAATAGATATCTGATATACTTGGATACAACTAAGATGCTATATTAATAATAACAGGGTAAATATTTACTGGACACCTATTATATATCACTTACTGTGCTAAATATTTCAATTTTCATGCATACCCTATGAAACATGTACTATTACTAACCACATTTTATAGATTAAGAACCTGAGGTACAAGGAAGTTAAATATCCTGCCCAAGGACACAGCCTGGACTGTATTTCATAGATTATAAAATGCACATTTTTTTCATGTTTAATATCTCTGAAATCGGGGTGCCTCTTACAATCAATGGTATCTCACAATTACTGGCAACCAGGCAGCAATTTGATATAACTGCAATTGTGTGCACCTGTGTGGCCTTGGACAGCTGTTCATGTTGCTTCAACTGAGTTATATACATTGAGCTTAACTGCTGTTTAAAATATCATCAAAAGTGTATCCTATGACTTGCAATTAAAAGTAAAAATTATTGTATACACAAAAAGACAGAAATAAAGCAGCAGATCATAAATTTCATATTTGAGAAGCAAGTATTTATTGCTTGAGGAATAACAGCAATTTCATATTTTCTAACAAAACAGCTACCAAGTCCTTTACGGAAGTTGGTAAATGGACGGTGTCCATAAATAGCTCATGCTGTTCCTTTTTATTCCTGATATATGTGCAAAAAGATTGCCTATCACGTGCTAAGAAAGACACTGTAGTAAATGGCCAAATTCCCTGAAAAGGAAGAAAGGAATTTCAAGGCAGCTAGAGACTGGGGGAACTGATGTATGCGTCATGTAGGACCATTATTAAGGCACTGTTTCCTACTTTAATTAGTCATTGTTTTCCTTCTTAGCGTTTAAAATAATAATGGTGTATCTTACAACTGGCAGTGTCTTAGAGATGATATAATATGTTAAATGGTGGGGCTGGGATTTGAACCTGGGCAATGTGATTCCAGAGTTCATACACTTAATCACCACACAAAGTGCTTCCTGTATGACTTGGTTACTGGGAGTTTAGGAAATGCCTAAACAGCTCTGTATGGTAACTTAACTAAAAGTTATTCAAAATATTTTCCACCTCTGAAAAAATTCTGGAGATTGGTTGCACAACAATGTGAATATACTTAACACAACTAAACTGTACACTTAAATATGGTGAAGATGGTAAATTTTATGTTATGTGTATTTTACCACGATTAAAAATAAAAGTTAAAAAATTAAAAAAATATTTTCCATCTCAAGTATTTGTTTTACTACTTTCTTTCTCTGGACCTTGGTGGAAGGTGTTGGCAGATGGTAGAGGGTGAAGTTAGTACCCTATATCATAATATCAAAAAAGCATTGACGTTCTGTACCCTGATTGTGGTGGTAGTTACCTGGTGTATACAATTGTCCAAACTCATCAAACCATACACTTAAAATGAGAACATTCACTGTGTGTATATTATACTTTGGCAACAACAAAGTTGAATTTTTAAGAAACATTGAAAAATTTGGTGGAGAACCAGGCAGGCATAGGGAAAAAAAACTATTTAGTAAACATTATTGATACTAAAGAACCTTAGAACTTGTTGAGATGATTTCCAATCTTATTTCCATAATTCATCATATTAGCTGTTCCATTCAAGCTTCCTATCACAATGTAAGTGTTAGAACAATGTACATCCTATCTATGGCATGTGCCTGATATTCCAATATAGTTTCCCAAAAGAAGGGTTTGACATGACTTGTCTTGCTGATCCCATGCTGGTTCCTAAAGAAAATCCATACCTTTATCTAAGCATTCACACACATTTGTTTAATAATCCATCTGGTCAATGTAACTTTGAACAGAATACCTATTAGTTACGTTTACAAAGTGAATTCTTTCTTCACTCTCCCTTTATGAAGTAGAAGGAAGGTACCAACAAGTTCCTTTTCCCTCAACATCAAACAGTTGGGAGGAACTTCTCAGGTCCTCAGTGGGAGCAGAGAAGAAGGAAATTGCACGAGTCTTCCTCCAAATCTTTCTTTGGTTGCAGGAGGGAATCCTGTGCCTATACTCTCAAAAGTCTGCAAGTAACCCTTGGCCTAATTGATCTCACTTCTCCATGAGCCGTTTCTCTTGGTTTAGGAAGATACCCTGATGCTGGGGAAGGTGGGATTCCACTCAGTCCCTGCCAAGGGGGCCTGGGGAGCAGACTCTTCCTGGAGAGCACAAATGTTGGATGTGATGCAGGAAGAGACACGTGAAAAAAGAGGAAAATAAACACAGATGGATGAAGTTGCGCTATGGGTTTCTCTGTGTCATGTGCCCAGCAATGCAACTGAAGAGAGGAGACTGATTTTAGCCTTGGGTTATAAGAATTAGTCTGGACGCTTGGTGGTGAAGATAACTGTAGAAAAGTTAGAGAAACTGCTCACCACCACCAGTCCACACCAGAAACAGAGTTAAGAGAAGGGCTTCCAGGTCCCTCTGTCCCTGTGTGGCACTCTACCTTGACCGCACAGTTATCCAGGGTTTACTTGCCTACCATGGCCTGTCACAGACCAGAGAGAGGCAAAGCACAGACGGGCTTGCACAGGTGAGCCCACAATAAGATTAATGTTAATTTTAGGGGAACAAATGGTTTCGGGGTGGGGGTGGGGTGAGAACCCCAAAGCCAGAACATGAAAAATGCAGTAACTCATATAGACTTTTCCATTGTTCAGCCAAGAGGCCTGAATCAAATGGCTTACCCGCTCGATATCTCGATTTCTCCTACTATAAAATAAAGTCAATATTTGATTCTGTTTTCTCTCTCAGCTTCTCTCTTTCTCCCTCTCCCTCCCTCTCCTCACTTGCCCTCTATCTCCCCTCCCCCGCTTCCTTCCTCCTCCCCTCCTTTTATTCATTTATTTAACTACTATTTCTTTAACACAAGCTCTACACTAATCACTGCCCCAGGCCTAAATAATGGTGGGCAAAACAAACCCTGCCCTTTCAGAGCTTGCACACTCTGCAGAAAAGACACTTATTTAAATAAATAAACTCTGATAAATGCCCTAAAGGCAAAGGACAGATGACTCACCTCTTAGTGGAGTAACATGTGAGGTAATACGTGGAAAAGTCCTCTGCTGGAAAAACCTGAGTGGAAATCATCATAATGAAGCTATCAAGGTGGCCCGATAGGAGAGTGACAGTTGGGATTGTAGAGCATTAGCCCCTCGGTTGGGATGCACGGAGCGGAATGAGAGACACGGAGAGAGGAGGTCTCTCAACTCACCCCCATTTCACCCTCACCTCTTTCCTGTGATGAGGCCCTGACTCCAGCGGGCTCCACATTTCAACAGCCCGTAGAGCCAACAGAAAGCTTTTCTTTCCCTGGCCTTTGGACTTTTTCTTTCCTCTTGGGAACAGGGAGGTGACTGGGGAGTGGCAGGACATGCACACTGGTTTCCTGTGTCGAGTCTGCAAGACAGCCAGAGGAGGATACTGGGGAGGGCTGAGGTTTCCAAATCACACTGTCAGGCTGAGCTCACATTCGTTGTTAATGACTTTGACGTTATTAAGCTAGACAGAGGGATGTCGATGTGAATCATTTTCAATGTTTTTCCATATTCATAATGGACTAAATATAGTCAGAGGGATGAGACTGGCAGGCACAGGCCCCTGGATGGTCACAGGGGATGATTCCTAAGATGAAATTAAATGCCAACCCAGCTCCTTTGTTCCCTGAGGGGCATGGAAACCCACATCCCCACCCTCCAACCCAAAGATGAAACGAAGATACAGTTGTTAGATTTTTACCCTTCTTTCCCAGTAGCCAAATTCAAATCACATTTCATGAGGCCAGGCACTGTGCTCTGATGTGTGGAGATTCTGAGTGCACAGACCCAGCCAGAGGCAGCCAATCCCCACTTGCCTCTTCCTAAGGCAGTCCGTGACTCTGTCCAGCACCAAAGCCTCGGGGCTATGATTTTCATTAAATGAGAAGGTTAATATTTTCACTTATGTAAAGCGGAATACGGGAGAGCGGATGGGAGGGGTTGCAGCTTTGAAAATAAATAAGCCTTTTTCTTTGCAATGTCATGAAAAGTGGTGGTAAGAGAAGAGGAAGAAGTACAGAAAAATGGTCATTGGTCCACTCATAGAATTCAAAACTGAGAACACAGCTGGTAGTGCCTAGAATGCTAGAAGTTCCAGATCGTAGGTTTTGATAGATTAAATTTAATATTTATTATATTCATATGTGCCATTTAGCATTTAGTCCTGAATATAGACAACAGAAATGATTTATTAATTTGCTTTTAATTTATGAAACTTCTGATTATAAAATAATGCATGTTCAAATAATATAATTGAAAAAACAGCAAGAAGTAAAATTACATGTAATCTACCATCCCATTCATATATATGTATATATATTGATACTTATATATCTATATCTTCAACTGTCTTTTTGGCATATGTGTGTCTTGAGGTAATTAAGTTTAAAATTCTTCTGTGTAGACAGTAAGATGTGTGTATATCATTTAATTTTAATATTCATCTGAGAGTCATCCAGTTTTTATTTAGCACATAAAAATTCACTATTAAGATATGCACCAGTGGGTTTGATAATCACCTTTATTGGTTTTAGAAATAATTGAGGGAGTGAGAAAATAAGTAATGTCCAAGATGTGTGTGCTAGATTGTTCTATTGTCAGCTTGGTTAAACCTGGAACTATATTTCCCAAAGCCCCTTCTGCATGATTCTGGACTAGAGTTACTAAGAGAAGAATTTGCATGAAACTTGGGAGCTGGAAGGGAAGTCATTCCTCTTTGAAGTTCTTTGCAGTTTGTCACGTTGACAAATAGAAACAGAGGTGCCCGGCAAATTCCAGCTTGTCTTTACTCTTCTTCCCTCCATGCCCAAGTCTTCTGACTGTTGGTCCTGTTGAACAGCAACTTCTTAGGCTCCCTCCGGTTGCCTAGCTACAGACACACAGAGGTAGGTTCAGAAGCAATAGCTTCCCAATCAGCGCCCTCAAAGTTTCCCCCTACATGGTCCCACTTTGGCTTGGTTTCATAGATTCCCTTGCAAGTCCTGACTTCTCCACCCTTACCAGTTCCTCTTTATCTGATTTTCTAACTTCCCATTTCACATCTCCACTTAAACTTCTTTCACAACTGTGTAAGGTATAATTTCTATGATAAATGCCATATCCTGTTACACTCAGAATCATTCTGCTTCCCTAACTAAACCTTGACTGATACAGTTATTTGCTCCAGATGTGGCTCCAGATGAACAGAATCTAAAGGATGGGAATCTCTGATTTGGTTATACTTAAAGGCATTAATGATCCTATTTCTACTAGTGGCAAATGGGATACTGGTAGTCCATGGCACGCAGTAGTGAAACAGTTATTTAAGACATCGCTGTGGTTACCTGGAGCCAAGTGCCTACAGAAGACCCAGCTTTGATTGACCAAATAACTTACTCCACAAAACATTTTAGTAGAAGTAAAGGTTATATAGACTATCAGGTTGGTTGGTTGTACTTATGTATACTGTAGAACATTGAGAAAGAAGATGAGGAACTCAGAGCTATAAATTTCCAGGTCAAGGTCCAGGTTAGTGACAGCAAAACTCCTTTGTCTGTTTTATGTAAGACAGTAAAAGTAACTCAGCTCTTCGAGTTTCAGATTGAGATATCTGAATACCAACCCAAAGTTTAATCTTGTGGATGACTGAATTACAATACAAATAGAATTTATAAGCTTGAATAATCTCTTATGTTAAATTCAGCAAGATAATTGGGAAGAATTCAAACACCAAAATTTGGAATGAGGATATATGAGTAAATTCAAATGAAGCTATGACCCTGAACCTTCATATTCTGCCAGGATTTGTTTATTATTAGATGCATACTTTTCTCCCCTATCTGAGGTTAGTCTTCCCCTCCCTGAAGAACATGTGATGGCATCTTTTGCATCACAGGAAAATGCTGATCCTTCTCAACTCCTATCCCTTCATCTACTCATTACTTTGGGGGCTATATCTAGACTCAATTCCATCAGGTCCCCAAGGAGTCATTTCAAAGTATGAATGTTAGGAGATAACCTAAAAATGAATTGCAAGATTTGTCAATTATATAATCAGAAACCTGGGGGAAGACGTATGAGAAAGGATACAATGGTTTGGATCAGGATAGAAGGGATACAATATTACTTATGGTCTTTCTTTTGGGGGTGTGCTACTCTTTCATGTAAACTCTCCATCATATCTAGATTTCCTTTTCCATTGAAATAACTCAAAGCCATTTGCCTTGGTTCCAGGCTGTGGGTCAGGTTCAAGTTTTGGTCCCGTTCTGGGACCCAGATTGAAAAATCAGCACTGCCTGAGGCTTGCTCTTTTTATGAGAGAGGACAGAATATGAGGCCTAAGTTAACCTAACAAGCACACTTAAAACCTCTGATCAATATGGTATATGTCACATGTACTTGCAATCCCTGGATGAAGAAAGTCCCACAGCCAACCCTCAAAGGGATAGGGAAGTATAGTCCTCTATAACAGAGAGGGAGGAGAAATGGGTATTTGCCAAAAAATTATAATTATAATTGTAATTTCCATGTACCTTCTTCTTTTTCAGTGTATGTTTGAAAATATATTTATTCTGCCTTCGTATGATGGTCAGTTTGGTTGAGTGTAGAATTCCTCATGAAAATATTTTTTCATTAGTAGTTTAAGGGAATTGTCCCACTGACTTCTAGCCTCCAGGACTGCTGATAAGATACATGGTCTTTTTATGAACTATTTTTTCCTCTCTGAAAATGACTTTTATCCTTGGTGTTCTGAAGTTCTGAAATAATGTGTCAATGTTTTGATCATTTTCATTCATTCAAATTGATAATAGGGAAGGCTTTCCAACTGGACATTTATAACCCTCACTCTGGGAAATTCCATTGTACTATTTCTTTGATAATTTCCCCCTTCTCCATTTTCTCTGCTCTTTCTGGAATTGCTTCCTGGGATGATCTTCTAAGTCTGATCTTTTAACTCATATATTCCATTTCTGTCTATTTTTTTCATTTTTAGGGACTTTCTTAGTATTATATTCTAAATGTTCTATTGAATATTTTTATTTTAGTATCTCAGTTAAGATGCTTTTTGCCTACCAGTAAGTGAGAGCTCAACTCAAAATGGTTTAAGCAAAAAGGGAATAGATTTTCTCCCATAGGAAAAAGTCTGGAGGTTGGTGGCACAAGAGATTAATAAACTCAGCTGCTTAATGGCATAGGGGCTCTGGCAGCTTCACTGTGTCACCCTTGTCGTTGGACTGACTTATAGACTTTTAGTAGCAAGATAGCTGTAGCAACTCCAAGCATCATGTCCTCACACAACTAGATCTGAAGAAAGAAAAGGAACCTCTGTATTGTGTCCTTTTTTTACGAACAACAAAAAAAAACTTTCCCAGAAACAGTACTACAGACTTTTCTTCAAACCTCGCTGGCAGGTATTATATCACATACCCGTTCTTAAGCAGATTACCAGACAGAACAGAATTACCACTATTATCTTAATCAAGATCCATTCTTGCTGCCAGGGAGGGACCAAGTCCCCCCAAAACACAAGGCATTTGGAGAAGAATAAACACAATCAGGATTCTGTCAGAAAAGAGGAAATGAGGTGAATGGTTATTATACGGGCAACTGTGATGCCACTTTGGTAACCAGAGTTCTGATGTCAAATAGATCTTTCCTGCCTTGAATTTTCCATTCTTATAATACAATATCTTGCTTTATGAATGCTAACTATTCTTATTCACGCAGAGGATTCTAATTAGAGTTTCATTTTGTACTCTTAGATTTTCTTATTTATGGTTTCTTATGAGGTTACTTTATTCTACCTTATCTCCATCTTCTCTTTCATGGTGCTGGCAATCCTCTGCTGTCTATTGATCCTTAGTTGTGTCAATATCTTAAATGTGACAACCAAGAGCTGGCTGGGGGCCTGGTGCCTCTAGGTGGGGCATTCATCTGTCAGGTTATGGCCCAGGATAATTAGGCTAGAAGTGTGTGACTATTTTTTAGGAAGATTCCCTAGGAAAAAAAAAAATACAGAGGTCTTTTCTCTAAGGGATATCCAATTCCTCAATTTAGAGAATAGTCTGGAAGTCAGGGAAAATGGAGTGGTTAAGGAAGACCAAGTGTTCCATATATATGCTTTCAATTAATTCTCTATTTATAAGCCCATGTTACCTTCCTGTTCACTCTTCCAGCCACATGCTTGGAGCCCCTGTCCTGGTCGCTGTGCTATAGAAGCTCCTGTACTGTCCTTCCTCTGGCCCCTACCCTCCTCACTGGGCAAGAAGTTTGAAAGACCAAGGGAGGAACTATCCAATGCTCACAGATTCCTTTCTAGACTAAGATATGCTCTGAGTGACTGGAACCCCAGAATTCTCTGCCCAATCAAGCCCCAAGTCCTTTCCACGTGCCATGTAGGCCTCTCCCCTAGGCCTTGAAAAGTAGCCACAGGGGGCCATCTGTGGGAGTGTGGATGGAGCTACGATGTGCCAACTGGGCTGACTATGCGGGTGCCCAGGAGGCCCTGGGTGGTGCAGAGAAGAGAGGGGAGGAGAGCAGGGGTGCCAGCTGGGGGCTAAGAGACTCCATTTGTCCTGTTGCCCTGGGCCCCGCAAATGATAAGAGGGAGCTTGTTTACCTCTATCACCCTCACATCTGGTACTTGGAAATGTCAAGCCTCTCTGGGATTAAGAAGGCAAAGAACATCTTCCTCATATGTATCACCCAGGGATTCTCTAGACTCACGCTTCTTAAACTCGACCATATGTAAGAATGACCTGAGACTATGCAATACATATTCCCGGCCCACCCATGGAGTCAGAATCAGCAGCTCTGGCACAGGGCCCATGAATTCCTAACAAATCCTGGGAGCGATGCTATTGCAGCTGGTGCACAGACCACACTCTAAGTAGCATTGCTCAGTTGAGACCTCTTATGTCCTGTCTCAACAGTTAAAATTCCCTACCTACTCTCTCAGTCCCTCTCTCTCTCAATCCCAATCTCTCTCTCTCTCTCTCTCTCTCTCTCTCTCTCAGGAATTTATTTAAATTCCTCATCTGTGATGTTCTCTTCATTGTTGTGTTTTATACCTTTAGGACATTTTATTTACTATTATTTTAATGGCTTCTCAAGAGGAAGAAAAAATATGTGTGCAATGAATCAGTCATATTTTTCAGTGAAAGTTTTATAAAAGATTTTTTTAAATTGGTATTTAAAGGAGTAATTTTTATTTAGCTGAAAATTAACTGAAGTGACCTGCTTCTTCATTCTGATGGTGACAGATAAATGGAGTATTATGTATTATCATAAAATAATAGTATTGAATCTAAGACTGAATTTGACCTCCACTTGACCTAATGCACATGGATATCACTTTACCCTAGCAGCTTCATCTGTAAAATGTCAATATCATAATTATACTTGATTCTTGTTTAATAGGAGTATTTTTGAGGTTAAATAAGAAATTATTTGTGAGACATTTCCAAGATCTGCACGGCAGTAATTAAGCTCCACATTTATGTAGGTCCTGGCTCTGAGTTGCCTCAGACCCCACACAGACATTGTCTAATTCACCATTTCCCTAGCACACTGGAAAGAAGTACAGTATGATTGGAAGAGAATAAGTTCTGAAGTCAGAGAGACATCAGTTTGAATTTGATCTAAGCCACTAGCTATGTAACTTTAGACACATTTCTCATCTGCAGAAAATGGCATCAGACAAAGGTCTAGTAACTGTATTTAAAAGTGTATGCCTATTGATAAAAAAGAAACCAATAGAACCCTAAAAAATAATAATATAGAAACTAACAATTCACAAGAATACAAAATGCTGCTAATGAATTAACACAAAAAATGTTCAACCTCGCCATTAGTTTTTTTTAAAGATATGGACATTAAATCGATATTATTTTTATTTATAAATTAGCACACATTTCTTTAAATGACAATGCACATTCCTATCCAGTAAAATATCTACTCTGTACAATGTTGTGGCACTTGTATCATGATATGACCTTTCTCTAAGGTCAGAGTGTGAACATCAACAGTGTGTATCAAGAACTTCAAAAATGTTCATATCTCTTGATTTATCAATTGCTCTTTTGCATATACATACATATATATATATATACACACACATATACGTGTGTGTACAAATACACAATACATATACAAAAGAATTTTTTCTTCTTTTATATATATAATTTTTCTACTTTATATATATACATATATATATATCTTTTAAAACATTTTTATTGGAGTATAGTTGATTTACAATGTTGTGTTAGTTTCAGGTGTACATCAAAGTCAATCAGTTATACATATACATGTATCCACTCTTTTTAAGATTCTTTTCCCGTATAGGCCATTATAGAGTATTGAGTAGAGTTCCCTGTGCTATACAATAGGTCCTTATTAGTTATCTATTTTATATATAGTAGAGTGCCTATGTCAATCCCAATCTCCCAATATATCTCCCCCCTGCTCATACCCCCAGTAACCATGTTTGTTTTCTACATCTGTGACTCTACTTCTGTTTTGTAAGTAAGTTCATTTGTACCATTTTAATATATATATTCTATATAATATGTATCATATGTGACATATAAATGATATATATATCCTATAAAAATATTCTATATGAAAAATTATGCATAAAGACGTGGCTATACTGTCCATAATTTGCTTTCAAATACCTCAGTTAGGGACAGCCTGTCTAGTGTGTGTTCCTTTTAACCTACACCCTCTGGGTAGATATAGACATTATTTAAAGTTCTCTAAAAAGGAATCCACATTTCGCTGGGGGGAGGTTGGTAATCAGAAATCTATACCAGAGGGTACAACTACAAATACTTGGTCCTACAGACCAAGTGATAATTATATAAGGGATATTAGAAATGATTTTTTGTTCTGCAATGAACACCTACTGGATGATGGTGGGTGTGTTGTGCAGATAGACATTGTGTGTCTGGGTACCTAGGAATTTCTGAAAAGCCATCTCAACACTGTCACCTTCTCTAATCCAGTTTCAGGGACAAGTTTAGCTTCCTGAAGGCCTGAGTTTTATAAAGTTGATCCAAGTGAGGGAGTAGAGGGAGTGGATTGTGACCTCTGATGGTGATTGATTGGACCTTGGTCCCCTAAGATCCGAGAGCTACTGACACTCTCTGTGAAGGGAGACCTGTGGAGGCTCGCGGCACAGCTCCTGCAAAGCCAGTACACCTGGAGTGTGGGGGCCCGAGGTCCATCTGGAATCTTACTCCAGTTGCTGAATCAGCGTCTCCATGTCCTGTTCTGAAATACTGCCCTGTTTCCATCCCCAGAGTGGGAATGGAAGGTAAAACTGAAACCCATGGAACTTAAGAGGAACTCAAAGGTGATGTTCAGGGTGTAGGTGCTCCAAGCAAGGAAACCACAGGTTTCCACTCAGAAAGGTCTGAGAACCAGGAGGAAATATGGGCTGTGGGGAACAGAGACCACCAGCCGCTGGTACAGGACCTTGAGGATGGTCTTGTGAGTCACAGGACCTCCACTAAAAAGCGTCTTTTAATAATGTCTACCTCCTTGGGCCAGAAAGGCAGCTGGCTCCACTGAAGCTAGGCCTGGTCCAGAAATATTACTACTGGCATTAGCTATGCTTCTTTAGGTGGAGAGGATATTGAAAAATTCACAAATATCATCCTACCTAATTCTTATAAAACACTAATTGGCAGACATTATATTCCCAAATCACAGACTTAGAAGGATTCTGTATTTTTGCCTAAGATGGTAAATCTGGCACTGGCTGAACCATGATATGAATACGAGTACATACGGTTAGTTCCAAAACCAGCCCTTAATGAATGGATGTGACTGGATTGCAGACCACTGGCCCCATGAGTCACACAGGGCATGCTACTCATGCCTGTAACCCAGCCTCCAGAGAGGTAAGGGCACAAGACAAAGTCATTGTCCCCTCCTACTGGCTGGTGTGTGTGCTTTATGGTGGTCACCATGGAACCCCAAATGCTAGAAGATGCCCCTAAAGTCATGTTTCTCAGTGGCAGACACAACCACCAAGAGCAGCTCATGAGGTCAGGAAACTCATGGATCCCCACTGGAAGAGCAGGTCGGTTGCTAAGGGGAAGAGGTGTGGCTGGGCCTCAAGCCGTGTTTCCAGGGCTTTGTAAAGGTCCACAATTCCCAGAGGCTGGACCACTAACTCCTCATGGCTACTTCAGTCTGACTAGGTCCCTCTCTCTAGATCTGACCCTTAAGGAGTGATTTTTCTTACTCAGGCTCTTAGTTCTACAAGTGAAGCTGTCATGTAAATCAGGTCCAAGGTCCCGTCACCCCAGGAACGATGTTTTTTATTTGCTGGTGGTCAGTACTGGTTTATATATCCCAGCGGGTGACTCTATCAGCTTGCTAGGGCTGCCATAACAAACTTCCACAGAGCGGGTGGCCTAAACAACAGAAATTAATTTTCTCACAGTTCTGGAGGCTGGAAGTCCGAGATCAAGGTGTTGTTGGCAGAGCTGGTTTCTTCTAAGGGCCTCTCTCCTTGGCTTGTAGACAGCCGTCTTCTCTCTGTATCTTCACTTGGTCTTCCGTCTGTGCTTGCCTGTGTCCTAATCACCTCTTCTTTTAAGGTCACCAGTCATGTTGGATTAGGGCCCACCCTAAGACCTCATTTTAACTTACCTCTTTAAAGACCCTGTCTCCAAATACAGTCACATTCTGAAGTACAGGGCGTTAGGGCTTCAATATACGAATTTGGGGGGCACATAATTCAGCCCATAACAATGGCCAAACACGCACTGTAATTCAAAGGAGGGCCTTCTCGGTTGTATAGAGGCTGCCCATCTCTCAGCTTCTCAGACACACAGCATGTAGGGAATTACCCTGAGTTCTCCTTATTAGGAGGAACATATATTTTATTATCCAAACCAGGACATATCTCAGAGGGAAAGAGGGAGTTATTGATACTGATATTGATACTGATGTTATTTTCTTGATGTCAAGAAAACAGGAATAAACTGGGACCGTCCCTAGGTAAACCAGGACCATCCCTAGGTAAACCAGGAACTATAGTCTTCCTATCCATAAATCAAGAACTAAGGATGTCCACATGTAGCTACATTTACTAGAAGATATAGATGATTTTCACAATGCCCCTAAATCTCTCTAGAGGTAAAAGCAATGGAGGCCTGGACTCTTTCAGACAGTGGAATCCATGAGCCCAGGGCGAGCTGCTCCAGCATTCTCTCTGCTCATTGGTGGTGAGCCCAGCCAGTGGGCTGTGCATTGCCACGTTTCAGTTCTGTGGTTTATTTTCCCTCAGTGCAAGACGTGGGGAGACACCATGCTCCAAATCTGCAGAGTTCAGCCTCTAACACAAGGTCAACGTGCTACCCCTCCCTCTTAGGAGACAAAATATTCAATCAGGGATGGTACCAGCCTCCAGGAAGCACATGGAAATGACTGGGACATTTTTGTTGTCATGATGACCCAGGTTGGTGCTGCCGTTTTGTATTGAGTGGGAGGCACGGATGCAAACATCTTGCAATCCTGAGCACCATAGAACTGTCCCACGCAAACTGCCTGGAGCACCCCACTTGAGAACCGCCGTGCACAAATGGAGAAGGTCTCATTGTGGGCTTGTAAACGCTGGGCAGAAAACATCTGGGGGCAGGGAGACCTCAGGGTGGTGATTGTACTGTTCCATATACTCTGTCCCTAAGACAAAACTTCTCCCCGCTTCTACCCTCTTCTCACCCCAGGAAAATAGTGAGCCTAGATTAGAATTTTAAGGCTGTGAAAGGAAAACCATAATGGAGTCGGTATTGCTAAGAGAGCTCTCTAAAATGGAGCTGGAAGGTCATTAATGAAGTGTGACTTATGCACTGCACGTCTCAGCAGTGCATAATGTCATCCAGAATACCTGCCAGAAACTCAAGATACTTATGGGACTCTTACCCTAAAATAACTTGTGACAGTCTATATACTTATCTGATCACTACCCTGAAGAAACTCGCACTTCCTTAAGGACAGATATTTTCCTACTTGCATCAGAGTCAATCACAGTTCTCACCAGGCAACTTTCCACAAACTTCCTGACATTTTGTCTTTATAAGCCCCTGACTCTTTCTCTTCACTCTTTCAGGGTTACCCGAATCTGCGTCTCCCGAATTGCAATTCTTAAGACCCCCCCCACATAAACTCTTTTCTTATTTACAGCTTCCTGCATTATTATTATTATTATTTTGGTTGACAAGACCTGGGTTTGAAATAGCAAGCTCTGCTGCTTGGTATTTGTGCAACCTTGGGCCACTTAGCTGGGTTTTCTGAGCACATTTGCTTCATCTGTAGAATAAGGGAGATGTAACTTTTAAAACACTTACTCCTCCTACCTGTCTCAAAGGATTTTGCCCCACGGGGCCATATTTATGAAAGCGATTTGCAAACTGAAAATTCTGAACATAGGTTAGTTGTCACCAGTATTAGCAAGTGTACCTCTGTTCGTTTACAGGAGAAATCATACCCCCTGTGAAATGGCTCAACCTTTCCCACTGCACAGGACAAGACAGGAAAGGGCTGCTTGGCTTTGTTCCCTTCCCCTTCCTCACACCTGTGCCTTGTTCTCATTGTAAATGTAGGTCCACGGAGGACACAGGTAAATCCAAGAGGTCTCAGATGCTGTGCACCCACCACCTGCCCCAAGCCTGAGACAATGGCCCTCTGGGGTTTTCTTCCCACCCCTACACCTATCACTTCCCTCCTTTGCCTCCAGGGAACATGAGTTTGAGGAGTCGTGATTTTATTCCTAATTGCATGTGAAGTGTTATATACCCTGTGGAGCACATAAAATTTTAATCTATTTTAGTCCCCATTAATTTCCCACCCCTTTTCATTTATAACTTTTTCTCTTTTCTCTATAATGCTCCCTTTTCCCTAATGGATTTGTAAATTCCCCTTTTATACCCTTCCACCTCTTGGCAGGCGTGAATTCAGTCTCCAGTGAGGTGGTCTGCATGTTTCTCCTTCAGTCTTCCTGGAGCCCCATTGTTTCTGAAGGGAGGAGTCCGAGGGTGGGTCAGGAGCCAGAGTGGTCTTCTGATGTCCAGCTCTCTGGCCTGACAATGTCTCACTCCAAGATCTTTCCGGTGGACAAGCTGTTTATGACTTGTTGCCAGCAAATGGGACTCCAGGTACCTGCCCAAAGTGCACTTGACAGGCACGTTGTATAGAGCAGTAAATTAGAGGGTGGCTTAATTCCCCTCCTCTGACTTTCCAAGATTATGCCCTGTGGTCCCATTCTCCTGTGTGGTGCATGTAAATTTGCAACCACTACACTCAGATGCAAGACACGTCCCCTTATTTAACTTTTCTAAATCAAATTAAACATGACCCTGAACTCTCCCTCGTTAGAGTAGCAGGCCTCGCCTCTGAAGGACAATGCAGAGGAGCCAGGGATCTTACCCAGTGCGCACATTCAGTAGTGACTTCTAGGTGACTTTCCACAAAAGTCACTGCCTGACGTGCCTTGTCCAAACCATCATAGTCTCCTGAAAGTGGAAACTCAGAGCCTTGCTCCCAGGGTCCACGGAGTCAATCCCATCTGAGGGTCTTTCCTAGCCCTGAAAGCCAAGGAGGCCCCCAAAGTAAGACCCCCTCCCTGTCAAGGGGACACTCTCCCTTCATGAGGGTTGGCTGTTCCACCTCTGACCATCTCTCCACCTATCCCCACCACCACTGCAGCATCCCAACATAGTATCTCAGAAATCATTAGAAATATCCCGATGTTCATAGCAGCACTATTTACAATAGCCAAGACATGGAAGGAACCTAAATGCCCATCGACAGATGAATGGATAAAGAAGATATGGTGTATATGTATGATGGAATAATACTCAGCCATAAAAAAAAGAATGAAATAATACCATTTGCAGCAACATGGATGGACCTGCAGATTATCATACTAAGTGAAGTGAGTCAGACAGAGAAAGACAAATGCCATATGATATTGCTTATATGTGGAATCTTAAAAAAATGATACAAATGAACTTATTTACAAAACAGAAAGAGACTCACAGACATAGAAAACAAACTTACGGTTACCAAAGGGGAAAGCGGGGAAGGGATAAATTACGAGTTTGGGATTAGCAGATCAAACTACTGTATATAAAATAGATAAACAACAAGGACCTACTGTATAGCACAGGGAACTATAGTCAATGTCTTGTAATAAACTGTAATGGAAAAGAATCTGAAAAAGAATCTGGAATTTGTTGTACACCAGAAACTAACACAACATTGTAAATCAACCATACTTCAATTTAAATAAATAAATAAATAAATAAATAAATAAATGACATATATGAACAGAAAAAAAATTAGAAACAGCTTGGCTAGTTTTTTTAGGTTGAGAAGCCATCTCTTTTGCTGAAAAGACTTTCTGCAGTCTCTTTTGCAAGTTACGTTTTTTTTAAAAAAATTGCAATAACAGATTAAAATTTTGCTGTCTCATCTGCTTCAGATCTTCTCTCTACCCCTGTCTCTGCCAGCTCAGGACTGATCCAGGCATGGAAGCCTGATGTGGGAAAAGATTCTACCAGCCCATCTCCACTCACTAGCCTCTCCAAGGTCTGTCCTCCAGGTAGATGTGAGGATAACAAGAACGGGCACCATCCTGAATGGGTAGTCCTGCAGTGTTGGGTCTATCCAAACTCCACTTGGATATCTCACTTGGAGATCCCTCTCCTGCATCCTGGGGGCCTCCCAGCTGTAGTTTTCTTCTATATCTGGCCGCCTTTAACCTCTTCCTCAGCCTCTGATCTATCCTTCTGTTGGGGTCACCTGGACCTTTCAGGCCAGGAGTCCACGTCTGGCCTGGGAAATAGAGTCATTCTGGAAGAGCAGGCTCCCACAACAGGCTGCATCATCCAGACTCTCTCCTGGAAGGTTCTTCTTTGTAACTCGTAAGTCAGACATCAGTCCCTAGGAACCCTCAAACCCCAGGAAACATGTGTTAAGTTCTCCCCAGTAGTTGTCTCGAGATTCCACCCCCTTATCCTCACCACTTGGCTCTCTCTCTAAAGACATCTTGACTCTAAAAGTTTATAAATCTCCCTCCCCAATTTAATCTTAGCTTCTTCCATCAAAGCAGCAGTTGGCATATCCTGCACGAGTAGTGAGCAAACCACTGTTCTCAGCTTTGGGACCTCAGAGACAGGAGGGGTCTTATTTTAATATCCTGTTACAAATACATAGCATAATGTCAGGCAGTGATAAGAATAATAATGAAAAAATAAACTAGCATAAGGGGAGCAAGTATGACAGTAAGAACTCTTTCAATAGATGACATTAGGGCAAAGATGTGGACAGTTGGAGGAGTACCAAAGCAGGTGTCTGAGGGAAGAGCGTTCCAGAAGGAGAGGACAGTGAGGGTGTGGGTCTGGCATGTTTCAGGAGGCCAGACTGGCTTGTGTAGAAGGAACAAGGCAGGTAGGCCAGCCAGGAGGTGGGAATGGTAGCCAGGAATCAGAGCAGGCAGGGTCTCGTAGGCATGGTAAACAGTATGGATGCTCTTCTAACAGATAAGAAAATCCTGGTGGTTTTGGAACAGGGGAGAGGCATGGCCTGAGAAGTGTTAAAGGATCAGGTGGCCTCTGTGTGGGAAATAGACTGTTGAGCAGCCAGAGTGGGGACCCAGTAAGAAGATCCAGGCACGAGCAGTGACAGGGACCCTAGTAAGAAGTGGAACATTCAAGATACATTTTGAAAACTGAGGCAGCAAGAGTGCTGATAGAAAGCAACCAGAATTTGAGAGAATGAGAGATTTTTAAAAGGCAGATTTTGAACCTGCCAGGTAGCTCCAGCTAAGACTGATCCTACAGTGTCATCAGGGCAATGCATTGTCCTCAGGGCAAGTACACCTCTTCATCAAGATTTGCAGACTCCCAAAGGTACTTGACCATGGAATCTCTCTTAGGGGGGGCAGTTTTTTCCCAAAGTATGGTCCAAGGTCCAAAGTATGGTCACTGTCATAGACAAAGAGCCAATAATATAGACAGCCTCGTTTCTACTGATTTATATCTGGATCTAAAACCATAAAAGATGAGAGGCAGTTTGATGGGGACATAATTAAAAAATAAGGAGGAAAATTAAAAGAAATATCACATTTAATTCAGTGGCTTTCTCAGTAACCCAATTCAAGCTTAATTTTCAATCATTGCTTAGCTCTTAAATTTCCTTTCAGGGTTACAGGGGAAAAAAATGTTCACTTACCCTCAAGGTGGTGTCTATCTCCAGTTTTTTAATGACTCCCAGGTTGCCTGTACTGTCTAAACAACATTTTAGTTGCACAGAGATGTATATATATATATCTATATATATATATAGATAGATATATATAGATATATATAGATATATATATATATATTTTTTTTTTTTTACTTTTGTAGAGATGTATTCATTTTTAATTGTTGCTATAAACTCCCATTGCTCCCTGAAATCTGTACACTTCAGTGCAAGGATTGTAAAATTGAAATGATCTGCAGGGTCAGGCAGGTAACAGCTGTATAGAGGGGCAGGGTGAGGCCCACGGGAGGGATGGGTGCTCTGGAGAAGAGTCAGGTTCATGCTCACAAAAAGGCATTCCAATTAAGAAAAGGAAAAGAATTAAACACTGTGCTGACAAAACAAAACACAATGTTTACATAAGACCCCTCCCACATTGTCTCTTCTGATTACATGAAACAAGATTTTCTTTTAGAACCCAAGCCTACTTTTCTCCTGGTCAGTTAAAAACAGCTGCTAAAATATGCCCTAACCAGCAAAAAAACAAAACCAAACAAGAAGCATTCCTTGGCTTGCTTAGCAAGGACTACTTGCATGGTACTACTGTCCCTCCTGTGAATACTTTACCTGTACTTGTTTTCCATGTGACCATTTCTTTACTATGCATTTGCAACTTGATTTTCCACTAAAAAGAAGATATCCCTAAAGAGGCAACCTTTTTTTTTTTACTTTTCTTTTTGAGCTCTTTAAAAGTCCACACAGAATAAAAATGTTTTCACAGCTTGTGGTTTCTTCATTCTTTTTTTTTTTTTCCCAACATCTTTATTGGAGTATAATTGCTCTACAATGGTGTGTTAGCTTCTGCTGTATAACAAAGTGAATCAGCCATATGTATACACATATCCCCATATCCCTTCCCTCTTGTGTCTCCCTCCCATCCTCCCTATCCCACGCCTCTAGGTGGTCACAGCGCATCAAACTGATCTCCCTGTGCTATGCAGCTGCTTCCCACCAGCCATCCATTCTACATTTGGTAGTGTATATATGTCCATGCCACTCTCTCACTTTGTCCCAGTTTACCCTTCCCCCTCCCTGTGTCCTCAAGTCCATTCTCCACATCTGCATCTTTATGCCCGTCCTGCCCCTAGGTTCTTCAGAACCATTTTTTTTTTTTTTTAGATTCCATACATATGTGTTAACATCCAGTATTTGTTTGTCCCTTTCTGACTACATGAATAATCCTGAATACTTTTCAAAGTGCTTGCATACACTGTATTAGTTAGGATGTGTGAGGTTATGATACAGTAATAAATAATGCCAAAATGTCAGAAGCTCAACATAATAAAAATTCTTACTTATGCTGCATGTCCAACCTGGGGCATCAGGGCTCTGCTCATTGTAGTCACTTAAGGACCCAAACAACCAAGATGAAATGTCATCTCAATATGAGCGTCTACAATCACTACTGCAGTGAGAAGGGCATGGGGCAAATCAATCACTGGTGCTTAAAGTTCTACCTGAAAGTGACACACATCATTTCTGCTCACATTTCATTGGCCAGAGCATTTCGTATGGTAATACTTAACCTCAAAGCAAGCAGTAAGTGCAACCCTTCCTTGCACCAGAAAGAGGAGAGTCAGAAATACCTGCTGAACTTCACTAATGAACTACAACATACATATTATCACATTGAGTACTTACCACAGGTAGGGCTGGAAATCTTTGTAATCTTTAGCTTAGGAAAAGACTAAGACTCAAAAGAAATTAGTGACTCTTCCAATACAATCTAGCTAGTTACTAAAGGGCAAAAGCAAGAACCTTGTTTTCCTAAATCTTAATTTAATGTCTTTTCATCACAGCACGCTTCCATCCATTGGCTGCATTAGCTAGACTTTTTTTTTTCCCCCAACTAATTTATTTATTTATACCCTCCTGGTTTCAAAGAATATTTGTGACATTATGTGATATGTGGTACTCCAAGGACAATGGTGCTTCAAGGACAAAGGACAACCCTGCCTGAAAAAGTTTCAGCGTTACACACCCTACCGGACTCTCATCGCCCTCCCTGCCATGTTGCGATGGGTATGAAATTCCTGAGCCCACCTGGGCGAAGGGACCTGTTCTTCTCTCTTCCCAAATAAGGAAAGGCATCTGCCCTGTCCCACTTCCACCCTATAGAAGGAAAGTATACGTGCCTCAGCCAATCAGTAAACAAAATTTTCACCTCAGACCATTCCTTTGTTCTCTGGCTATAAAAACTGACAAATAGCACATGTTTGGGGTCGGCTCTCCCAGACTACTAGGAAGTCGGCCTGCTGTTCTGGCAGCGACCATTCCCTCTAATAAATTCTATCCTCTTTACATTCTGCCTTGTGTCTGGAAATTCTTTTCCAACCTGCGTTCGGACCACAACATGATAGTTGTGCCGTGGCCTTATTTTATTATATACACACAGAGCTTCTGGCTGTGATCATATTGCAGAAAGCACAGGTTTTATAATCATTTGAATTTTTTCATTTATTTTAATGATCTTTTAAAATAATGATATGGTTGATTCAATCAACCAAACTGTTCAAGACTGTTGAAAATAATGATTCCCTTGAAGGGAAAAAAAAAAGGTCAATTCAGAGGTCATCTATGGGTGTTAAGGCAGAAGCCTTCAGTACAATGTGCTACAACTCTACACCCTGTGCTAAGAGCTGAAGGGGGAGAAAGCAGCCTCCAAATCTCCGCTGTGCCTTTGAGAATCTGAGCAACAACATTCCAAATTTCCATCAGCCCTGGGTTGTTACAACATGAAAGGGAACACTTTGTCCAGTAGAATGAGACGATTCACGTCACACTTTCTGAGGCAAAATGAATTTTTCACCTTTGACAAAAATGAAATACACATCAGATGACAACAAAAGCTCTGTAACCCCAAACACAGGTAGCAGCTTAGATAATTTTATAAGAAATTTAACCAATGTTTTCTCTCATCCTCATGTATTTTTTTCAGAGTTCAGAATTAATAAATTCCTTAGACAATTTGGCATCCTGGTCTTTAGTTAAGAGACACATTTGCATAACAATAATAAGCCCTTTCCCAGTGTCTGTGTGTGTCTGTGTGTGTGTATGTGTGTCCCAGCACACACACATGTGCATGAGATGTGGTGTGTTAGCTCGTAGTCATGCATGTGTCTGCGTTTCTAGGGCCCTTGGGATGAAATTACAGTGAAAAATTCAGAGGCAGTCTATTTCTCTCAACTTGCCCGAAACTGGTTTCACGCGTCTTCATTTTAATAGGAATCAAATGAAGGATGCTGACTCATTAAGAGGCTGAATGAAGAGGTGTGAATTCCTAGCTGATGGCTATGAGTTAGTATTTCCAAACGGTGAGAAAACGATTTTGCCTAACTTTAAGGAATTACTTTTTAAGTTTAGACCTGGAAGATCTGTTTACAGGGGCTTTCAAAATTGAGGAATATTTCAGGTTGTTGTCATAACACTGCCAAAAATATAATTTATTCAAAGCACTACAGGAGACAAACGTATATATATACTTTTCATTTAATTTTTCACTAGTATAGTGAGGATAATTATAATACCTAACTCACATGGTTGTTGTGTCTGCCACATAATAATGGGTCAAGGGTCATTAGCATCATCATTATAATAATATACTAAGGCTTTTCAAACGTTTTTTGTATTTTTAGCCATAAAATTTATTTATTCAAATATTATTTTAAATGGAAGCCCTGTGTGTAAAGCGTGTAATGTAAAACAAAATTGCTCCCGTTAAAGAGAAAGTAGAAACCCTGAACCCCACCAGTTCTCCCAACTCCAGCTCCTCCCCCTAGCCAAGGCTGCATAGAACATATATGGAAAACCGTTGCTTTAAAATATCTTTCATTTGTCTCTGATGTGGGTAAAATTTCCAGCTACACAGCTCTCTCCACATACACACACACACACATAACTTCGGAAGAGGTTATTTGGTAAATATATTAAGTATAGTTAATCTCTAATAATAATAGCAACACTCTTTCACTGAGTGCTTACCCATTTGTTCATTTCATCTTTTTACCTCTAATTCTCTTTTCAGCTCTGTGATTGGTATTATTATCCTTATTTTTTTAATGGGGAAAAGAGACACTAAGCGGTCACACAGCTATCAAGTGGAAAAGTTAGAAGGATTTGAACCTGAGTTTGTCTTTCTTCAAAGCTTAACTTCTTTCCTCTTTACCATGTTTCTCAAACTGGACACCCTCAACACTCTATAGTAACTTTTAAATCAGTTTTCATTTTTATAATAATCCAAAAACTTTAATGGATAGGTGTTCTGGATGAGCTCAATAACCACCTTATAACTGAGCTCTGCCCCAAGATGTCAGCATTATTTGCTTTTGTTTGCAATTATGTTGTTGCCAAGTGGCACTGCTTTAATGGCTCCTACTAATGAGAAAAGAACAGAGGTGAACTGAATAGGAAATGATGTGTTTATGCCAATTGACGGCCAAATGACATCACAGCAGGCCGTACAAAGTAGTTCAGAAGAAGAAAGTGATGGGCAAATGGAGTCAAGTACACAAGGTAATAACGGGCACACGGACGTCCGAGGAACTAGGGCTGCACAGCCAGTACCATACTCGTGTTGCAAACTGTGATTGCGTTTCAGCCAAACATTACTCATCACAGTACATTAATGTTATTCATTTGAATTTTATTATGTTTGTATTTGAGTTTTTATTTAGTTGCTTAAGTTGTTTGGAGCGTATTAGAGCTCTTACCATGAACGTTTATATCTAGTTTTATGTTAAACATATTTAAGTCACATAAAAATAATTTAACACAGGGATCCTTGAGCATTTCTCCCTTTAAAGGGGGTCTACATACATTGCTCAGTGTGAGGAATAACACTGCACAGAGTGAACAGGCTCTCTCTCCATCTTTGGATTTGCTCTTGGGAAACCTTTGAGATAGAAATCTGAAGACTGGTCAATTCCATCAATATGGAATTCCATCAATTGGTTGACTGATTTTTTTTCCTTTTACAAGTTTCCTGAAACCTCATATGGAATCCTGAATATAAAATCTGATAAACATAAGGGTTGTATCTGTGTGTGTGTGTGTGTGTGTGTTTGAGAGTAGTTTTTCTGTGCCAAAGAATTCCAATCAGATTATCTTATTGGTTATAATAATTAGTACCCATTTTATTAAAGTTACTAATCCAAAAATGTAATCCTTCCTTAAGCTTTTTAGTTCAGTTTGCAAGTCTTACTATTTTACCTTTAAATCTAGCAAATCTTAACAATCATATTTCAGGAAGGTGCAGTTATTCATGTTTGGTCCCATATATAAACTTGGTTAAGCTCCTTTACAAATTTTAAGCTGCACTTATAAATTTAATATATTCAATTTTCTCTTTAAATACTTCAATTATCTGGCTGAAAAACTTTCCCCATACTTAAATAATTCTTATAAATCTAATAAATTAGACTTTTAAATACAGTGAATCTTAAGTTCTCTTAAATATTTTAACACTGTATATAAAATTAGTAAGATTTCAACCTAAAATTACAGGACTAAATCAATCACTCAGTAGTATTTTAAATTGAAGTTACAAAGCTTAACTGTTATTCTAATAGGTCATTATAAGTATCTAACCATTACTAGTAACTGAAATTCCAAATTTTTCCTGACACAAAGATATTAATACAATCGTTCTGGTCTTTTAAACATTCCGATACTTAATTCTAAATCTTCTGAGTTTTGAAAGATGCTTACACAGTAAAGAAACAATAGTGTTACCCACATAATTTGGGGGGATAATATCTGATTCAGTTGAGGTTAACGCGATGACCTGAGGTTTCATCTGGGATGGTGACTGGATATCTGTCAGCAGTACTGATGGGGCTCGCCTAGTTCCATTTACCATGGTTATACCAAAACCCTCCAATGGGCTGGACTCATAGAATGTTTAGTTCATATCAAGTTATATATTACATGATTTATTCCATTTACTCCCAGAAAACTGCATTCCCAACTCCAGCTTGTTTGATTGGATTTTGCTTTTCTTTGTTTCTTAATATATATAAATGCGTTTTCTAGTTAATTCTAAAGACTTTCGGACCTGTCAGAACTTTGCATTCTTTTCATATACTTCCTATCTCTTATAATTGAATTCTAGATATCTCTCATGACTCATTACTATTCAATCACAACTTTTAAACTCATTTCTCTGACACAATCTATTTCTAAGATGCATAGAAATTGGTTTAGAAGTCTAGCCCAGTTATTTTCAATTTTTTTGTTGTTGTTTGGAACTCTTTGTTCAGTCAGAATGTTATCCAGAACTATGAACCAATAAAGCAGACGAAAGCTTCAGATTCTATCATCTTAGAACAATGTGGCCCTCCAGACATGAGATCACAGGGGAAGCTTCTCCAACTCTTATTTTTACGATCTTGGCGATCAACCATGAACTATGTCGCATCACCCTGGATAGCAGTAGTGAGGATAAAGCATATGGCCACATGGCTTGCACACAATGATAGCAGTAAACCATGGTCCTAGTACCCAAGGTGATTATTGGGCCATGTACAAAATCTAGGTAAGGTCTAAGAGTCAAGGCGGTACCAGATGGGGGGGATTGTAGAAGACTGCTAGCTGTTATCGAAAATTCATGCTCTCCTCTTCTTTGGGGGCATAAAGTTAGACTACATTTCCCTAACTCCCTTGCAATTAGATGTAGCCATATAACTGGGTTCTAGCCAATGGAATATGAATAGATATGGTGTGTTCCATTTCCAGGCAGCCTATAAAAACCTCCCCTATGCTTTCCTCTACGTTCTTTTCTCTTTTAACTGGCAGGAACGGAGACAACCCCCAAGGTGATCTTCTCAGCCACAATTTGAAAATGGCACATCTTCCATCAGCCTGGGTTCCTGAATAATTACATAGATGAGGGTCACTCACTGCATCAATCTGTTCTTCTACTCAGCACTGTTACACATCAAAACAAACAAACAAACAAACTTGTACTGTGTTTGAGCCATTATACATTTGGTGACTTGTTTGTTATGGTAACTAGCTCACCTTAATTAATAGAGCGATCAATAGGATCAACTTCTCCATATGACCCTGTACTCTAACTTTTATGACTAGGGTCTTATTCATTATTAATCTCTCCAGCAGAAGGTACCCATTGACCATATCCACTCAGAATAATGTAACCTTGAGTCTGGTCAACAATAGAGCCTGATATATCAACACAAAACAGACTCAAGCTTGCATTAGTTAGTACATTCTGATTCCCTTGCATCCACTATCATCAGGTCTGGTGCCCCCAACTCTTAGACTGGAAGGACATAGGGGAGAGGTATAGTTTCTCTATAACTTGAGTGTTGGGGCTTTTCCTGGTGGTGACAGGTGATGCCAGATGTTTCAGGGCAGGATGACTATGTACAGAATGGTCAGCATCTTCACAACACTTTTGGGGTTACCCCCACTGATGGCACAGTTGTTCAGTAAATCAGCAAAGTATATTTCCACGGAATAGGTCATGATGGAATAGCTCATTCTGGGGAATAGATTACCAACTAGGAATTAGAACCAAATGGCTTTTCAGCCTCAAAGAGCAAGATCACCAAAGTGAGCTGGCCTTTACCACTGAAGCCACCCCATCATGGAAGGGATCATCAGAACTCTGCCTGGAACTGTACACACATAGGCACCAGCATTCTCCATTAACAGAGCATTCATATATGTTATTTCTTCCCTCTGAGTGCTCCCATCCCTGTTCCACAGCTAACCGACTCCTTAACATTCGGGTCAAGTTTCTTCTACTCTGAGAAGCCCATGATCCTTCAGAATGGGTTAGCTTCTCCCTTCTCTAATTTTTCGTAGTACCCTGAGCATATTTCTATGTATTAGCCAGTTTTGCATTTATTTACTGTTATCTCTTTTGTCAGACTGTGACTTGGGAGCAGTGGCTTTGTCTTTCCTCTTGATAACCACCTTGCCTTCATCACCATGTATGGGTCACTCAAGAAATATCTGTTAATGAATTAATGAGCCTTTATTTGGCATCCTATAGACTGACTCCCAGCTTAAGTATCTGGAATTCCAATCTCCTACTGTTTTGTCACCACATAGAACCTATACTTTACCAGTCACAACTTCCCTTGGGTGTTTGATTTCTCCTTCTTAGCAACCCAATGATAGTTCTCTAACTCCTGCTTTATTTCCCAGGATAACGAAATAACATAAAAGGCATTAAAGGGTTAAACATGTAGCAATCTGTTTGACATGAAAAGAAAAAGATACAAAGAAATTTTAATAAAAATACAACCCTACCAGGATTTAGACTCATTACCTCTACAGTATAAGGAAGACACCAGGCAATGTGAATTTACAGGTGTTAATGAGCCAACAGAGGGCTCCTGGATTGTTCCCAGAATGCCATACAGACATAGAGAAATAGAAAAATTCAATCAAAGAGCATTCCCTGGCTCATAGGAAGGGCTGCAGTAGTGCACAATGTCATGCAAATCAAGTTTAATTTACTGCATGTTTTTCTGCTTCCGCCAAATTTGTTGAAGAAAATGGATCTTTTTCTGCTTATAGCTATAAACTCCTGCATCATCAAAGCATGCTCAGATCAAGATGGTGTTTCCCAACTGATGCTTGAATAATAACAGAAGAAATTCTCTGTGTGAAAATATTAAATGGCTATTCCCATGGGCAGTGTTAATTTGGAACTATTCCCCATTGCTCTGTGGAGTAGAGTTTATTGGGGTAATAGGAACATGGGTAGGACCTTATTTTGAACCCAAATCGTTACTCTGATAAACGTTCCTGTTCCTTCCAGACAATCAAAAATTAACCATTAATTATAATGGTTTGCATGAGGATGATTTAAAATATACCCCTGCAGCCACAATTAATTAAACCATATTCACAATTAAACATAAGTAGTAACACTTTGGGGCATAAGTTTATCTATACAGCATCAAACAATCAGTCTAATGTTTCTCCCACTGCATTGATCTGGTTTCCTGGTGAGTTGTGGACCCAGGCAAAGGTAAATTCAGCGTGTTGGTGCAATTATAATAATCCAGCCACATCCACTTTCTCATTCAGATGCTCACTCATGGAACCCCTGCTATCTTCCCAAATACTGGGTGCTCTGAGTGTTCTGAAGATGCAGACACATTGTGATAGTTAGAGCTAACACTTAGGTTTACACTTATGTAGTGCTTACCATTTGTGAAGCAGGATGTGAATCACTTTTTAAACATTCATTTAAGATGCAGACACACTGTAATAGTTAGAGCTAACACTTAAGTTTACACTTATGTAGTGCCTACCATTTGTGAAGCAGGATGTGAATCACTTTTTAAACATTCATGTTCATCTATTCAGTTGTCACATCAGACCTATGAGGTAGGCACTAAGATCTCCATGTAACAGATGAAGAAACTGAGGCACAGAGAGTTTCCTTAACTTCCATTAAATTCTACTGCTGTAATTGGCACAGGTGGGAGTCGCTGCTCTTCACCAGGACTCTCTGCCACCTCAGTTCCCAATAAATCCTTGTTGAATGAATGATTGCGGCTCAGAGAATCAGATCAAAAACTGTGCTATGGCTCATCAAGACAGAGTTGTGATTACTGACTGCTAATCGATGTTTCTTAAAATGGGATTGGCAAACTCTTTGCAGCTCATTAAGCTTCTCCATATGCCATGTGCTTTGTGACAAGGACATATTAGCATTTGTTTTCTGCTTTGTATTAAAATTTCATGAAGTCCAGATATTGCCTCCTGGCACCTTATATCCAAAAGACTGGGCTTTTTTTTTTAAACATCTTTATTGGAGTATAATTGCTTTACAATGTTGTGTTAGTTTCTGCTGTATAACAAAGTGAATCACTTATACATATACATATATCCCCATATCTCCTCCCTCTTGCGTCTCCCTCCCACCCTCCCCATCCCACCCCTCTAGGTGGTCACAAAGCACCGAGCTGATCTCCCTGTGCTATGTGACTGCTTCCCACTAGCTATTGATTTTACATTTGGTAGTGTATCTATGTCCATGCCACTCTCTCACTTCGTCCCAGCTTACCCGTCTCCCTCCCCGTGTCCTCAAGTCCATTTTCTATGTCTGCGTCTTTACTCCTGTCCTGCCCCTATGTTCTTCTGAACCATTTTTTTTCTTTTTTTTTTTAGATACCATATATACGTGTTAGCATATGGTATTTGTTTTTCTCTTTCTGACATACTTCACTCTGTATGACGGTCTCTAGGTCCATCCATCTCACTACAAATAACTCAGTTTCGTTTCTTTTTATGGCTGAGTAATATTCCATTGTATATATGTGCCACATCTTCTTTATCCATTCATCTGTCGATGGACACTTATGCTGCTTCCATGTCCTGGCTATTGTATATAGAGCTGCAATGAACATTGTGGTACATGACTCTTTTTGAATTATGGTTTTCTCAGGGTATATGCCCAGTAGTGGGATTGCTGGGTCATATAGTATTTCTATTTTTAGTTTTTTGAGGAAACTCCATACTGTTCTCCATAGTGGCTGTATCAACTTAATTCCCACCAATAATGTAAGAGGGTTCCCTTTTCTCCACACCCTCTCCAGCATTTATTGTTTGTAGATTTTTTGACGATGGCCATTCTGACCAGTGTGAGGTGATACCTCATTGTAGTTTTGATTTGCATTTCTCTAATGATTAGTGATGTTGACAATCCTTTCATGTGTTTGTTGACAATCTGTATATCTTCTTTGGAGAAATGTCTATTTAAGTCTTCTGCCCATTTTTGGATTGGGTTGTTTGTTTTTTGATATTGAGCTGCATGAGCTGCTTGTATATTTTGGAAATTAATCCTTTCTCAGTTGCTTCATTTGCAAACATTTTCTCCCATTCTGAGGGTTGTCTTTTTGTCTTGTTTATGGTTTCCTTTGCTGTGTAACAGCTTTTAAGTTTCATTAGGTCCCATTTGTTTATTTGTGTTTTTATTTCCATTTCTATAGGAGGTGGATCAAAAAGGATCTTGCTGTGATTTATGTCATAGAGTGTTCTGCCTATGTTTTCCTCTAAGAGTTTGATAGTGTCTGGCCTTACATTTAGGTCTTTAATCCATTTTGAGTTTATTTTTGTGTATGGTGTTAGGGAGTGTTCTCATTTCATTCTTTTACATGTAGCTGTCCAGTTTTCCCAGAACCACTTATTGAAGAGGCTGTCTTTTCTCTATTGTATATTCTTGCCTCCTTTATCAAAGATAAGGTGACCATATGTGCATGGGTTTATCCCTGGGCTTTCTATTCTGTTCCATTGATCTATATTTCTGTTTTTGTGCCATTACCATACTGTCTTGATTACTGTAGCTTTTTGTAGTATAGTCTGAAGTCTGGGAGCCTGATTCCTCCAGCTCCGTTTTTCTTTCTCAAGATTGCTTTGGCTATTCGGACTCTTTTGTGTTTCCATACAGATTATGCAATTTTTTGCTCGAGTCTGTGAAAAATGCCATTGGTAGTTTGACAGGGATTGCCTTGAATCTGTAGATTGCTTTGGGTAGTATGGTCATTTTCACAATGTTGATTCTTCCTATCCAAGAACATAGTATATCTCTCCATCTGTTGGTATCATCTTTAATTTCTTTCATCAGTGTCATAATTTTCTGCATACAAGTTTTTGTCTCCTTAGGTAGGTTTATTCCTAGGTATGCTTTTTCTTGCAGTGGTAAATGGGAGTGTTTCCATAATTCTTCTTTCAGATTTTTCATCATTAGTGTGTAGGAATGCAAGAGACTTCTGTGCATTAATTTTGTATCCTGCAACTTTACCAAATTCATTGATTAGTTCTAGTAGTTTTCTGGTAGCATCTTTAGGATTCTCTATGTATAGTATCATGTCATCTGCAAACAGTGACAGCTTTACTTCTTCTTTTCCGAGTTGGATTCCTTTTATTTCTTTTTCATCTCTAATTTCTGTGGCTAAAACTTCCAAAGCTATGTTGAATAACAGTGGTGAGAGTGGGCAGCCTTGTCTCGTTCCTGATCTTAGTGGAAATGGTTTCAGTTTTTCACCACTGAGAATGATGTTGGCTGTGGGTTTGTCACATATGGCCTTTATTATGTTGAGGTAAATTCCCTGTATGCCTACTCTCTGGAGGGTTTTTATCATAAATGGGTGTTGAATTTTGTTGAAAGCTTTTTCTGCATCTATTGAGATGATCATATGGTTTTTCTCCTTCAATTTATTAATGTGGTGTATCACATTTATTGATTTGCGTATATTGAAGAATCCTTGCATTCCTGATATAAACCCCACTTGATCATGGTGTATGATCCTTTTAATGTGCTGTTGGATTCTGTTTGCTAGTATTTTGTTGAGGATTTTTACATCTATGTTCATCAGTGATATTGGTCTGTAGTTTTCTTTTTTTGTGGCGTCTTTGTCTGGTTTTGGTATCAGGGTGATGGTGGCCTTGTAGAATGAGTTTGGGAGTGTTCCTCCCTCTGCTATATTTTGGAAGAGTTTGAGAAAGATAGGTGTTAGCTCTTCTCTAAATGTTTGATAGAATTCGCTTGTGAAGCCATCTGGTCCTGGGTTGGAAGATTTTAATCACAGTTTCAATATCAGTGCTTGTAATTTGTCTGTTTATATTTTCTATTTCTTCCTGGTTCAGTCTCGGAACGTTGTGCTTTTCTAAGAATTTGTCCGTTTCTTCCAGGTTGTCCATTTTATTGGCATATAGTTGCTTGTAGTAATCTCTCATGATCCTTTGTATTTCTGCAGTGTCAGTTGTTACTTCTCCTTTTTCATTTCTAATTCTATTGATTTGAGTCTTCTCCCTTCTTTTCTTGATGAGTCTGGCTAATGGTTTATCGATTTTGTTTATCTTCTCAAAGAACCAGCTTTTAGTTTTATTGATCTTTGCTATTGTTTTCTTCACTTCTTTTTCATTTATTTCTGATCTGATCTTTATGAGTTCTTTCCTTCTGCTAACTTTGGGGGTTTTTTTGTTCTTCTTTCTGTAATTGCTTTAGGTGTAAGGTTAGGTTTTTTATTTGAGATGTTTCTTGTTTCTTGACATAGGATTGTATTGCTATAAACTTCCCTCTTAGAATTGTTTTTGCTGCATCCCATAGGTTTTGGGTCATCGTGTTTTTATTGTCATTTGTTTCTAGGTATTTTTTGATTTCCTCAGTGCTTTCTTGGTTTTTTAGTAGTGTATTGTTTAGCCTCTAGTTGTTTGTATTTTTACAGAATTTTTTCTGTAATTGATATCTAGTCTCATAGCATTGTGGTAAGAAAAAGATACTTGATACAATTTCAATTTTCTTAAATTTCCCAAGGCTTGATTTGTGGCCCAAGATATGATCTATCCTGGAGAATGTTCCATAAACACTTGAGAAGAAAGTGTAATCTGCTGTTTTTGGATGGAATGTCCTATAAATATCAATTAAGTCCATCTTGTTGAATGTATCATTTAAAGCTTGTGTTTCCTTATTTATTTTCATTTTGGATGATCTGTCCATTGGTGAAAGTGGTGTGTTAAAGTTCCCTACTATGACTGTGTTACTGTTGATTTCCCCTTTTATGGCTGTTAGCATTTGCCTTATGTATTGAGGTGCTCCTATGTTGGGTGCATAAATATTTACAATTGTTATATCTCCTCTTGGATTGATCCCTTGATCATTATGTAGTCTCCGTCTTTGTCTCTTGTAGTAGTCTTTATTGTAAAGTCTATTTTGTCTGATATGAGAATTTTTACTCCAGCTTTCTTTTGATTTCCATTTGCACGGAATATCTTTGTCCATCCTCTTACTTTCAGTCTGTATGTGTCCCTAAGTCTGAATTGAGTCCCTTGTAGATAGCACATATACCGGTCGTGTTTTTGTATCCATTCAGCCAGTCTATGTCTTTTGGTTGGAGCATTTAATCCATTTACATTTAAGGTAGTTATAGATATGTATGTTCCTATTACTATTTTCTTAATTGTTTTGGGTTTGTTATTGTAACTCTTTCCCTTCTCTTGTGTTTCCTGCCTAGAGAATTTCCTTTAGCATTTGTTGTACATCTGGTTTGGTTGTGCTGAATTCTCTTAGCTTTTCCTTGTCTGTAAAGGTTTTAATTTCTCCATTGAATCTGAATGAGATCCTTGCTGGGTAGAGTAATCTTGGTTGTAGGTTTTCCCCTGGACTGGGCATTTTTTTATGTGTCATCTATTCTAGAGAATGTCAGGGTACTGTCCTTGTGTTGACGAATGGGGGTGGATTCATTGGTTTGCAAGTTCTCCTGGCTCTGCTGAAGTGGACAGTCTGAAAGTCTTACAGGCCCTTAATATAGGGGATGGCATTTAAGGTTTGGGAAAGGGAGTGTGATCCTCTGAGGAGAAGAGGATCCTGGGACACATACTCAGGACCCCAGTTGTCACCCTGGGCCATGGCAAGGCTCAGAACCCAGCAGCTGCCTGAGAAGAAGGGTCATTTCTGGCATTGGGAAGATAGGGTCTACCTGATTTTGAATGTTTCCGAGCATGGCCCCAGATCAATTGGCTGAGAACTGGCTTAAGTGGAGGGGAAAAAGGAGCCTGGATTTCTTCACTGAAGAGTCTGTTTCGTCTAGTTATTTTAGGTTGCGTTCACAACTGCATCACATTAACTATGTGTTAGGGTGAACCATATGAAATTTCTGACATTCAATCATTTTTGACTCACAAAAAAAATGCCAGTCTCATATAGATTAACCTAATAATCACAGTTCCTAAGCAGTACCCCAAATATTAGCATCATGGTATTTCAACTATAAGAGTGAGGTGGGCAATTTGCCAACCTCTTTCATTAATTCAGAAATAAAACACTGGTGTGTGAAAGGCATGATGAGATACAAAGTCTATCCTGATAAATGGCATGGCAGGAAGAGCAGGGAAACCTAACATAGGCAGAATGTGTACCCTGGCCCTACCTTCTCCAATACTGCCTCTTATTTAAAAAATAATAATAATAATAACCTTTGAAATTATATTGCTTGGTATCCATAGGTTATTATGAAACTAGTAATAAAAATAGAGTTAGAGCTTAATGAAAATTTATTGAGCCCTTCCCATGTGTATTCTAGCATAGATACAGGGAGGGAACAAACACACGTCCTAACCTCAAAGGCATTTTTAGTCATTCAACAAATTTTTCTTAAACACCTACCATGTGCCAGGATCTTGTCTAAGTGCTTGGGAACAAATCAGTGTTCAACACAGAACAAAATCCCTAGTTTTGAGGAACTTAGAGTCTAGCACAGGAAGACAGACAATAAATAGCAAATATTTAGAAACAATAAGGACAAAAAATGAATGAAGAAATTAAGGGGATCAGGACTGTGGTGGTGTTACCATTTTAAAAGGGGTGGTTGGAATGGTCCTCACTGACAAGGTGAGACTTTAGCAATGACTTAAGGGAGGTTAGGCTGTTAGCCATGCTGATATTTGGGGGAAGTGTATTCCAGGCAGAGGGAACAGCCAGTGCAAAGGCCCTAAAGTGAGATCACTCAGGAACATTCAAGGAGCAGGAAGGAATAGGCCCATGTGACTGGAACGCATAGTGAATAGCCTTCATTAGTAATCACGTAATGAACACCCAGACTAGTGTTAGGTTCAGCCATAGAGAAGGGCAACCATGTTGATTATAAAAGGCTGGAAAACATTGTTACAAAGGTGACAAAATGGAGGCCTAGCTGCAAAGATGTGTAATCCCAGGATAGTACCCTATAAGTACACCAAAGCCACCAGAACTAGGTGCACGTAGCCAGGCCATGTACAGGGTCTGGGATCATGCCACGAGAAAGTTGTCTGGGAAAGAAGCACAGTCCTCCTAAACTAGAGACCAAGAAATGAAACCGAATGCTGAGGAAAAGAAAAAATAGAGAAAAGGGAGGTTTTGGCAAAGGTGTAAATTCACAGGGTGAAACGTAAAGAAAAAAAAGAAGCAATTTTAGAGACCTACCACGTCGGTTGGCTTGAGGATGAGAGCCATTGGTAGAAGACTGGGTTTATTGTTTTCATGTGTAAATTAGACCAAGCTGAGCAGCTGCCACCCATCAGCCAGAGGATAGAGGACTGGCCAGGGTCCTGGCAGAGGGCAACCACGATTTTATGTCTCCCCGCCGCCCCCACAGTTCCAGGCTTAGACTTGCCTTTTTCTCAGGCTTCTATCCTCTTGAAATGGGCATATGCAGAGACTCACTGAATGTCGTGAATGGTTTACAGCCCTCCCCCTCCCCAGTCCCCCAAGGCAGCTCTGTGCTGGATGCTGCCATGATCTTCCTCCGGGAAACTCCACAGGCTCTTTTAACCACCCAATCCTGTGAGTCTTCCAAGTCACCTGTTTCTACATAAGAGTGCATCGATCCTGTAACGTGTGGAAGGTGCGTAACTGTGGCTGGAAGATCAGGCACACTCCCTTACACATACCTCAATCCCCACCCCCAGAAAGCCTCGGTGCACACATCTAATCAAGCACTCCCAGGTGATCATTTCAAGATTCCAATTGGTGTGTTGTTGAGGGAAGCCACCACGGAGGTGTCCCCCAGGTCTGCACGGGGGACATCTTATTCTTCTAGGTAGGCCCTAGGTAAGTGCGGGAAAGGTTATGGGCTGGAGATGAAAACGGAACAAAAAATACTACTCTGCCTAATACTGGGAAGTCCTGACTCCATTGTGGGAAGGTGGCCTTGCAGATTGTAGTGGCCTTGGGGAAATGGCTCAAGTAAATACAGCAGCATTTTTCAAAAGGGGGCCCCAAGATTGCATCAGAATCACCTGGAATATTAGTTATAATTCACATTCCTAGGCTCAGACCTCCAGAACCAAAATTCCCTGGATGAGGGTCCAAGAGTTTACATTTTAACGCACTCCCCAAATGCTTCTAATACTTGTCTCATTTGAAAACCACTGGTCTAAATTTTAGTACTGGGGGAATTAATGTTGGTCTTTGGGAAGTGTGTGTTTATGAATACCTGTTTGATCCTAGAAGTAACCTCTGCAACTGAATGAATGAAGAGGCAGGTGGGCAGCTCACGACTCAAGATGCATGGGATTTAGCCTGCCTGTATCTGTCCAGAGTTATTCCACAGAACATGGAATGTCAAAACCTCTCCTTGCCACAGGTATGTGTGTAAACACGTATAGGTGTGCACATGCACACATACATACAGTGCCCAATAGACCACCCCTCCTGATATGTGGGCTTGATTCCATAATGGAAACAGACTGCAGAGGGTTCCAGCAGACAGGAAAGATATGCACTCCAGGCCAGACCTGCCCCTGTAAGATTTCCTAAATGGTGGAGTGACAACTGGCATCATGGAAGTTGGAAGAAGGAGGTATTCTTACAGAGAAGAGCAGAGCTAAGGCTGAGACACAAGATTAAGAAATGCAGGTGATGGGCCATCTGTAAATATTTTAACACCCGGGGTGCCTTTTTAATGGACTAAGGGGAAGTCATGTTTAGGATTTTCTGCTCCTACAGGAAATTCATCTCTTCAGTAAAGGGTGGTGTAGCCATGGGGCTTGGGGAGAGAGCCGTGGAGAGTGAAAGTGGGGCAGTGGATGAGGTGTAGCTGCCCACATCCACCCCTCAGCCCAGGCATCCTGGGGAATTGTCTAGGAGTTCTGGGCAGCAGACAGTACCAAGTGAAGGGCAGCCTGTAACCATGATGAGAGCGATGGGAAGGCCAGAGTTGCCAGGCCAGAGTCAGAAAGATGAAGGCAAATGCTCCTCAATAGTTGTAACTAAGCAGGACCTTATGAGGCCTTCCCAAGACAGACCCCTCTCCCCCATATCCTCTGCTTTAGCTCCTCTCCGAAGTACCTAGATAATCGTATATGATGCATATTTCCTGAGTTTTTCAGCTGTTAAAACCACCACCAAATGAAAGAAATTAACCACGTGGTGATCATGAGCAGTAGCTCTCAGAACTTCTGGTGCCTAAGGATTGACCACCATCAACCAGAGAATTGTGCACTAGCTGATCACATACCCTGGGATACCCCTCCTTACCTTGCCTTTAAAAATGCTTTGCTGAAACCCTTCAGGGATTTGGGGGTTTTAAAGCACGAGCCACCCGTCCTCCTTGTATTGGCATCTTTACAATAAATGCTGCACTTTCCTTCACTACAACCTGATGTCAGTAGATTGGCTTTACTGTGCTTGGGCAAGCAAACCTAAATTTGGTTTGGTAACATAGCTACGTACACACAGAGCAGTGGTTTTCAAACTTCTGTGACTGTGGCCATAGTATGAAATACATTATATGTTGCACCTCAGTATACCAATATGTATATTCAAGTAAAAGTCTCATGAAATAATACCTTTACTCAGTGCAAAATGCACAGGATCAATAACTGATTCCTGGCCATGACTTTATACTTGGAAAAATGTCTGGCTGCCAGGAGGATATGAATCCTGAGGCCAGAACTGCCCCTGATACCCACCATTCTTTACTATTTTAATTTATTTCATTAAGACAGATGCTGCTCTTGACTCAACTAATTAATTTCCTGAGTATACCTGACTCATTTAGTTTAATAATGAAAATTTGTTCATTGGAATCTAAACCAATGGGATACTCTGCCTTCTGGATGCAAGTCTGAAGATGCGCCTTACAAAGCCTCTCTGGTCCCCCCAACTGAACTGAACATACTCTCCTTCCTACCCCGTGCTCCTTGGGTTCTCCCTCTTTGCTGGTACGAATGTATTGAATAGTTTTCAATTCATGTTTGTTTTCCTCTCTAAACTGTAAAACCCCAGACAGATTTGGTGACTTGGTGCCTACCTTATTATTTTCTTTCTACCCAGAGCCTTACACAGTTCTGACACTGGACACTTTATATATATATACACACACACACACACACACACACACACACACACACACATATATATATATATATATATATATATATATATATATATATATATATATACACCACATCTTTACATCTTTTTTTTTGGCACCGTGAGGCATGCAGGATCTTAGTTCCCTGACGGGGATCGAACCTGTGCCCCCTGCAGTGGAAGCACAGATCAAACCACTGGGCTGCCAGGGAAGTCCCTGACCCTGGACACTTAATGATTGTGGAGATTGTTTGTGGGAAGGTTTGCTGGATTGAATTTGTTGAATAGAACCAATAAAAAATATATGTATGTGTGTATATATATACATATATATAATCACATCATATATAACATATATATAATATATATATTCTGCCTCCCAGCCAGCACAAGTGCATGACCAAAGGCACTCATGCTGGCTGGGAGGCAGAACAGTGATCTGACCAGTGTCACATGCTTGGACTTGAATCTTTCTTCCCGTCACAGTCATGTGACTTGGGCCAGTAACAGACTTTTGGAGTCTCAATTCCCATATTTGTAAAAAAGAAGATATTGAGAGCACTTATCTCACAGGCTGTTGTGAGGATTAAGTGCAATAATTCACTAGAAGTGTCTGGCACATAGTAGGTGCTCAATAAATATCACAATTATTGTTCCCATGCCCCTCTATGACCTCTTGTTAGAGTTAACAACCATCATGGGAGTCATCATGCAAACAGTGAACCACCACCCTGACTTGCCAGAAAAGCAAGGTGTGGACTTATCAATTTGAAAGTTTTTGATCTTTTAGTATCGGCCTATAGTTTGCTGATCAACCACATTTATAGCAGCATTTTGTGATCTCTATCTTCCTGTTATTTGGAGATGGTCCAATACAGTCACCACTAGTCACATGTAGCTACTGAGCTTGTCCAAATTGAAATGTGATGTCAATATAAAATACACTGGAGTTGGAAGGCAATTTTTTAAAAAGAGTGTAAAATTTCTCATTCATATATTATTAAAATTAATTTCACTAGTTTCTTTTTCCTTTTTAAGCCTCCTCCATTCCATTCCATTCCATTATGTATGTGGCTTGCATTATTGTGGTGGCCCCCAAGCTGTAAGCTTATTCAGCTTTCTGCTTTGCGGAGAACTGCTTGTCTCTTTCTTGGTATGCACTCCTGACGCTGCGGTATTGAGCGTAAAAAAGGAAAATGGCTTGCGGCCAGTTTCGTTCCAGGTGCCTGCTCTGGATCTAAGAGCCCCTGGTTGTTCCCCAGAAGAAGGACGTGCTGCCCTGAGGGGGAAGTCTGTATCTCCAAAGAATGGCCCATAAGGCATGCTGACGCATAGATAGTGATGCATAGATAGTGATGCATAGATAGTGATGCATAGATAGTGATGCATAGATAGTGGCGCATAGATAATGGCGCATAGATAATGGCGCATAGATAGTGGCGACAGAATTATGTGGAAATACAAGGTTTGCTGATTTGTTGTCTGGTATTCGTTCCGTACTAAACCTATATATACATTCATGCTCTTTGAATAAACTAGCCTTGCAACCATCAGTTGTCTTGGCCCTTCTGACCCCATACTGGTGCTTTTCAGTTCCTTACCCCTCACCGCCAGGAACTTCTAGCTTTCTGCAGCCGGTCTGCGGCAAGTGGCGCCCGAACAGGGACCTGAGTGCGTGAGGCATTTCGGAAGATTTCAGGTAAGTAGAACTCTCGAGTGAGATAGTATGGCCACAAGAAATAATTTCGTTTTTAGGACGGTAACTCGAGAAAGAGTCAGAAGTAAAATAATATGGGACAAAAGGGCTCTAAGGAGCGTGATTTATTTGCTCAGGTTTTGCTTTCAATGTTAAAAGCCCGTGGAACTAAGGTAACTACCTCACAACTTCTGGAATTTTTGCAATTAATATATGATGCTTGTCCTTGGTTCCCTGAAGGAGGATCAGTGGACTTAGCAATTTGGACTCGTGTAGGAGATGAATTATCTAAATATCATGAAGCTCATGGACCATCTTCTGTTTCAGTTTCCATTTTTAGCTTGTGGAATTTAATAAGAGATTATTTTAATCCAATTTATGATTCAGTTCCAAAATTAACAGCTAAATCTGTAGAACATATTGCTGCAGTAGATACTGCTCCTCCGTTGCCACCGAGGATAAAGAGTGTTAATTCACTTGATGATGATGACTTTTCTTTTGATTTAGCGGGTGAAGAAGCCAAATATGAGGCTGAAAAATATCCTGATGAAAATATTCTTCCGCGGTTACAGCAATTACATGTCTCTGTCCCTATCCCTCCTAAGCTTAGTCCTTTACAACAAGCAGTACGGGGAGCTCTCAATAGAGGGGAGGATCCTTTATTCTGCTGCCCGGTGGTAGAACGACCCAATCCTCAAAATCCACAACAAAATAATCGGGAATATCAGCCTCTCTCCTTTAAGGTTTTGAAAGATTTAAAAGCAGCCTGTGCACAATATGGGCCTACAGCCCCTTTCACTATTACTATGTTGGATACTATTGCAACAGAAGCATTGCCTCCAGCAGACTGGAAATCTATTGCTCCTGCTTGTCTCACTGGTGGCGACTATTTACTTTGGAAATCAGAATATTATGAAAAGGCTGCTAAACAAGCTGAAAGAAATACTGCACATAACGTGCTAGTAAATTATGAGATGTTGATTGGGGAGGGACAACATCAGTTATTACAGGATCAATTAGCTTTCCCTTTTGTGGCTTATGCTCAGATCAATCATATAGCTCTACATGCATGGAAACATTTACCTGCCTCCACTAGGACTGAAGACCTTGCTAAAATAAGGCAAGGGGCAGATGAACCTTATGCTGATTTTGTGGCTAGATTATTACAGGCTGTTAATAGAATTATTTCTGATGGTCCTTCTGGAGCAATTATCGTCAAACAATTGGCTTTCGAAAATGCTAATAATATTTGTCAAGCAGCTATACGTCCATGGAAAAGGAAAGGAAATTTAGAGGATTATATTCGAGTTTGTTCTGATATTGGATCATCTTACTTACAGGGAGCAACTATAGCTGCAGCCCTAACTAAGGCAGGATTTGGGCCAAATGCTAAAAGTAAAAACTGTTTTAAATGTGGGAAGCCAGGTCATTTTGCAAAAAATTGTACTGTTGATACTCCTAATATGCCTATCGTAAGTTCTATGCCTCAAGGTAAATCTCCTCCTCCCACAATTTGTCCCCGATGCAAAAGAGGACGGCATTGGGCTAAAGAATGTCGATCAGTGACTCATAAAGATGGAACTCCTTTGTCGGGAAACTTCCGGAGGGGCCTGCTCCGGCCCCATCAAACAATTGGAGCAATGTCAATAATCCCCTCACAACCTGCTCCACCGCCTCCAGCTCAGACCTTTGTTCCTCAGGGAATGGAATCTCCTCCCTTCAAAGGGCCACGCCAAATAGTGCAGGACTGGACCTCTGTGCCTCCACCCAATTCTTATTAACCTCGGATATGGGACCCCAAGCCCTTCCTACGGGAACTTTTGGGCCTTTACCCCAGGGAACGGTTGGTATAATCCTTGGAAGAAGTAGTATGTCTATGAAAGGTTTAACTATTATTCCTGGGGTGATTGATGCTGATTATGATGGGGAATTAAAGGTTATGGTTCAAACATCAAAAGGATCTTTTCTTATCACACCCGGTATGCGAATAGCTCAGCTTCTATTAATTCCATTCATACCAGAAGGAAAAATTTTACAACATAACAAAAGAGGAACTAGGGCTTTCGGTTCCTCCGATGCAGTTTACTGGATTCAACAAATTGGTAGGGAAAGACCACAATTGGTATTAAAAATAAATGGAAGGCATTTTTCTGGGTTATTAGATACTGGTGCTGATGTTTCTGTTATTTCGTTTATACATTGGCCAAAAAATTGGCCCGTGCACCAAACCATTACACAGTTGCAAGGTATTGGCCAATCTAATTCTCCACAACAAAGTTCGCAATACCTACATTGGCAGGATGCTGAAGGTAACCAAGGAATATTCAAACCCTACGTATTGCCCGGATTGCCAGTTAACCTTTGGGGAAGAGATATATTACAACAAATGGGAATCCTATTGCTTAGTCCCAACCCTACTGTAACTAATATATTGTTAAATCAAGGGTATGATCCTAGGAATGGTTTGGGAAAAAATCAACAGGGAAATAAATTACCCTTACAGACTGATAATAAACGGGATAAAACAGGCTTGGGTTTTTTCTAGGGGCCTTGGATTCTCCTCCACCACATGCTGACCCTATAACTTGGATTTCTGATAATCCTGTCTGGGTGGACCAATGGCCCCTTTCTAAGGAGAAATTAATGGCGGCTCATAATATAATTAATGAACAGCTTGCTTTGGGCAGACTAGAAAAGTCTAATAGCCCTTGGAATACTCCTATATTTGTTATAAAGAAAAAATCGGGAAAATATCGTTTATTGCAAGATTTACGTGCTGTTAATCAAACTATGGTAATTATGGGAGCTCTGCAACCAGGTTTGCCTTCTCCTGCAGCCATACCTAAAAATTATATGATTATTATTATTGATATTAAGGATTGCTTTTTTACTATTCCTCTATTTCCGGCTGATAAGTTGCGATTTGCTTTTAGCTTACCCTCTTTAAATTTTATAGAACCTATGCAACGTTATCAATGGAAAATGCTGCCTCAGGGTATGGCTAATAGTCCTACTTTATGTCAACAGTTTGTAGCTCAAGTTATTGCCCCTGTTCGTAAACAGTTCCCTCAGATATATTTTATTCATTATATGGATGACTTATTACTTGCTTATTCTGATAAACATATTTTACTTAAGGCTTATAATTCCCTTCAAAGTCATTTGTCACGATCAGGACTAGTCATTGCTGCTGACAAAGTACAGATGAACCCACCTTTCTCATATCTTGGTAAGTATATCACAAATTATAATATTACACCTCAGAAGATAGAGATACAGACTGACGTTCTTAAAACTTTAAATGATTTTCAAAAGTTATTAGGAGATATTAATTGGCTGCGACCTTCTTTAAAATTAACTACGGGTCAGTTACAGCCTCTTTTTAATATCCTAAAGGGAAGTCCTGATCCTTCTTCCCCTCGTATTTTAACTTCTGAAGCTCAACAAGCACTCAAGCTTGTAAACAAAGCAATACAATCTGCTCAGCTAACTAGAATTGAGCCTTCTTTACCTATACTATTAATAATCTGTGCTACGTCACATACCCCTACCGCCTTATTATGGCAAGAAACAGGAATTCTTGAATGGATTCATTGAAAAATACGCCTAATAAAGTCATTACACTTTATTATGAGTTAATAGCAACCCTTGTTCAATTGAGTCATAGAAGAAATATTCAGTTGGTAGGATATGAACCAAATTCTATTATTATACCTTATACTACTTATCAATATTCTTGGCTATTATTTGTCTCTGATTTTTGGGCTCTTGCTTTTGCTGGATATTCAGGAATTATTGATAATCATTATCCTTCTAATAAGCTCCTTCGTTTTGCTACTCAACATCTATTTATTTTTCCTAAAACTATCTGTTCAACTCCTATTCTCAATGCCCCAAATGTTTTTACTGATGGTTCTGCCAATGGCATCGCTGTGGTTATTTCTGATGACTTACTTCATAAAGAACAAACAGATCATACCTCTGCCCAACGAGTTGAATTACATGCGATTTCCTTGGCTTTTCAAATCTTTTCACATTGTTCTTTTAATCTCTATACAGATAGCCATTATTTGGTTACTATTTTGCGTAACATAGAAACTGCTATAATTGGCAATACTGTTGATTCTCAATTGTTTCAGACTTTCTTTCAACTACAAAAGATTATTCGTCAGCATGACTTTCCTGTAGCCATATTACATATTCGAGCCCATTCAGGTCTCCCTGGCCCATTGTCTTTGGGAAATCAATTGGCTGACGAAAATACAAAGATTATAGGCTTAAGTTTATCTCAACCTCAGGATCTTGCTACTCAATCACATAATTTACATCATCAATCTGCTGCTATGCTTCAAAAACAATTCTCTATTTCTAGAGAAACAGCCCGATACATTGTTAAGTCCTGCTCTAAATGTTTACCCCACCTTCCTGTTCCACAATTTGGAGTCAATCCTCGGGGTTTACTCCCTCATCATCTTTGGCAAATGGATGTTACTCATATTCCCTCTTTTGGTAAATTACAATTTGTTCATGTAACTGTTGATACTTACTCTAATTTTATATGTGCTACGCCTTTGGCTGGGGAATCTACTAAATATGTAATTACTCATTTATTTCATTGTTTTGCATCTTTGGGAATTCCTAAAGCTTTAAAAACAGATAATGCTCCAGGATATACGAGTAAAGCTTTTGCCAATTTTTGTGCAACTTTCCATATTTCACATAAAACAGGCATTCCCTACAATCCTCAGGGTCAAGGTATTGTAGAACGTGCCAACCAACAATTAAAAATTACATTACAAAAAATAAAAAAGGGGGAATATGATAGGTCTCCTCAGATTATGCTTAATCATGCTTTATTTATTTTAAATTTTTTAACTTTAGATGCATTTAGTCACACGCCTTATGAACGATTGTTTACAGGTCTTTCTGGAACCCCTCCTGAAAAAGCGCTTGTTAAATGGAAAGATCCCATGACTAACCTTTGGCATGGACCAGACCCTGTTTTAGTATGGGGCCGAGGCCATGTTTGTGTTTTCCCTAGGGAGGCAGACTCTCCGCGGTGGCTCCCGGAGCGCTTGGTTCGACATTATCATGCCATCACCAATAAACACCCTGACTCGAAGAATGCGTCGCCTGAGGCTCTCGCAATAGACCACAGCACACCCCAACCGGTTCCCCCGGCGGACGAGAAGAATGCGGCGACGGAGTAGGAGACAACTTGTCAGGGAGGCGAGGGGAGATCGAAATCAAATTACTTGACTGTTCCTAGACGAGAAGATTTATCCACCTTTGTATTTTGGTATAAGGATAACGTTCCCATTCACATGAATGCTAGAGTAACTAAGCTTGCTTCTAATACTTCGTTGGATCATTCTCTATGCATATATCGCTTGAGGATTGAAGATACTGGACATTATTTGTGTATTGAAACTACCATAGGTAATCAAGGGACGTTATTAGCTGGACATCAAATTACGGTCGTAAAGACTGTCACAGGACTACAATTTCCTGCTTTTATGGCTTCTGAATTCCCGCAGTTTGATTTTCCTGTTTGTAATGATACATGGACTAAAGCCTCTGTCTGGTGTACTTTAGATTATGATAATGGCACCATACTAGTTTCTTCTGTCCCCGTTAATAATAACAGCCTTGTTTTTTACAAACAATGGGAATTCTGGAAACTTGCCTTATCCTTTTCTTATAGACCGGTGATTACTTGCGTCGCTCCTCCTTATGCTTTATTGATTGGAGATTTAATTGTAGAAAACACTATGAATCCTATAGGTTATAATATTACTTGTGTTAATTGTATCTTTAGTAGTTGTGTTTTGCCCGTTAAAGGATCTACATCTGTTATGATTATGAAGCAACCTTCTTATGTAATGTTACCTGTTAATTTGTCTGAACCATGGTATCATAACACTGGCATGCAAGCCTGGCTGGAATTGACTGAAGCATTAAAACGACCAAAGAGATTTATAGGTGTTCTAATATGTGCAATCCTAGCCTTAGCAGCTTTAACTGCTACTGCGGCCACTGCTGGGATTGCTCTTTCACAAACTATTCACCAGGCTCATTATGTTAATCAGTTATCTAAAAATACTAGTGTAGCATTAGCCCTACAAAGTCATATTGATACCCAACTAAAAACGGAAGTAGATGAATTAAAAAATGTTCTAATAGGAATAGGGGATCAAGTTATGGCTTTAAAATTAAAAATGCGTTTGATTTGTCATGCCAAATATACCTGGATTTGTGTAACTCAACATTTATATAATGATTCACAATGGGATTGGGAAAAAGTAAAAATGCATATATTAAGTGTATGGACTGATGGACACATTAGCCTTGATATTCAAAAGTTAAATGCCGAAATACAAGCTATTCAAGAGGCCCACCTGGACGAAGATGGACCCCAGAATTTGATTCAAGGATTATTAGATCAACTACAAGGGCTAAATCCGATACGATGGATTCATGGAGGGCTCTCAGGCCTGATATCAATTGGTGTACTACTTTTATTGGTGATCGGTTTATTACCTTGTATTGTTAGATTTGTAATGGGGCGCTTCGCTGTCTTGCGTCAGGATGTTCATGGCTTAAAACTACATTATCAAGCTTTAAAAAATAATAAAAAAGGGGGAAATGTGGTGGCCCCCAAGCTGTAAGCTTATTCAGCTTTCTGCTTTGCGGAGAACTGCTTGTCTCTTTCTTGGTATGCACTCCTGACGCTGCGGTATTGAGCGTAAAAAAGGAAAATGGCTTGCGGCCAGTTTCGTTCCAGGTGCCTGCTCTGGATCTAAGAGCCCCTGGTTGTTCCCCAGAAGAAGGACGTGCTGCCCTGAGGGGGAAGTCTGTATCTCCAAAGAATGGCCCATAAGGCATGCTGACGCATAGATAGTGATGCATAGATAGTGATGCATAGATAGTGATGCATAGATAGTGATGCATAGATAGTGGCGCATAGATAGTGGCGCATAGATAATGGCGCATAGATAGTGGCGACAGAATTATGTGGAAATACAAGGTTTGCTGATTTGTTGTCTGGTATTCGTTCCGTACTAAACCTATATATACATTCATGCTCTTTGAATAAACTAGCCTTGCAACCATCAGTTGTCTTGGCCCTTCTGACCCCATACTGGTGCTTTTCAGTTCCTTACCCCTCACCGCCAGGAACTTCTAGCTTTCTGCAGCCGGTCTGCGGCACATTATATTTCTACTGGACAGTGTGGGTATAAGAGTTGAGCACATACTGCACTCTTTCATCATGTTCCAGTCTCCTGCTCCTTAAAAAGCAAACATCTCCCCACTACTCTTCCATACAGTTCTCCTCCCATATATCCAATGCCATCCCCTTTTGTATATGTTGTCCATCAGTGATCAGCACCCCATTCCAAGAATAGCCTTGTTTAAAGGTGTCTTGTTTCCCAAGTTTTAGGAACAGTGCATGATCGGATTCTATTTATCATACTCATGATCCAGCTAATTGTAAAGAAATAGGTCAATAAATGGTTGAAAAATATTGTTTCAGTATTTTATTCAACAGACAAATGAGTAAATATTTTGCAAACATTCTAGGAAGAGCAAGGCACCATGTTTGATGCTCTGGGAAATACAATGATGAATAAGAAACAATGTTGCTTTCAAAAGCATACTTAATATAAAAACTTATGTTTTGCTCTGTGCTGTGTGGTCCCTGAACATCCATCAGCCCTCATTTCCAGAAGCTCTCTGCCTCGTACCAGATGCCTAAGTGGTGCCAAACTACCAGTGGAATCCTGCCCTTACCATCTTGTTTCACTGGAAGCTCTACTAGGTTCATCCCTCTCCCTGGAATGCTCATTCCTCCCCCTCTCCTCCACCCTTGTCCTCCGGGTTAAATGGGTTTTCAGGGCTCAGTGTTCCACCCCTTCCTCTGAGAAGCCATCCCCAATCCTCCAGCCAAGGTAGTAATGATCACTGCATTTTTCATGCAACTAGTAGGCTTTATACATATATATATATATATATATATATATATCTTTATTGTTCATCTGTCACACTGGATGGCAACTGTTTATTGGCTATTCATCTTGCTAAAGTATGAGCCATATGTATGTCCACAGAAGTTAGATGTTGAGTTTATACTTAAAGACCAAACTCCCAGCAGCCCCATGCACCATAAACTCAAACTCCTCTGGCAACTGACAAGCCAGAGGAAGAAAGGCACGCAACCTCATAATTACTGTTTGGGGGTAGGTGTGATATAGGAAGAAGAGGGAATTAATTTTAATGTGAACTTGTATGACAACACTTTAATAGTCATGCCAGACTCCTTGCCAGCACATTTCTGATTTGGAGGGATGGATTGGAACTCGTCACATGCACGTTCATGAAATCTATTTAGTACGATTTTCTGATTTGGATTTTTTTGAGAGCTTGGAAGGAAGATTGATGCTGTCTACTGTAGGAGTGGAAAAATACTTCCCTTCTAGGTTCTTTGACTGATCTAATAATTAAATTGATATAGGACAGATTAACAGGAGAAAAACAAACAAAATTATGTACAAATGAGAGTCCCATAAAAATATGAAGACTCCAAAGGCAGCCAGGTAATTGAAGTTTATATGACATCCTGAGCTAAGCAAAGGGGTTGGAGTCTGCAGAGACAAAGGAGAGGAAAGCCATTCACTGGAAGGGCAAGGAGACGTTTGGAAAACAAAGGTTGCCCTGTTACTCAAATAAATTTGTTAGATAAAAAGGTACCTCTGGTAGTAGCTCTCTGCTTGTAACAAAACCCCTTTCCAATGTAAATTTTTGCAGTTGAGAGGGAGGTAAAGAGCTTTTTCTGAATCTACTGGGTTTTGATTGTCTTTAGCTCAAAATATTCCTCATGCCACAGTGGCAGGTTTTGGGGGGACAAATTCTGCTCCTCTTCACTACCCACGGCTGCAAAAGGCCACTACGGGGTTGGAATTAACTGCTCGTGGGATGGCTCAAAGTCAGAAGGCTACTGAGATTCATTTACTTGAGCTTTAAGAGCTTCCCCAAGTGCAGCTATACTACCCGGCAATGTTGTCCAGCGTGACTAAGGCAGACGCAGCCAAGGGGTGAAGGCAGCACCATCTGTTGACAAGTATCTAGGAGCTGGCATGCAGTGGGAGCTCAATAAATGCTGTTGAGAGATTAGGACAGACTCATAAGCTGAGAATCCTCATCTCGCCTGCTGTGGCAGGAGCATCAAAAACTGCTCTCTAAGCATATTTGCTGGGAGAGTTTCTAGAAGGGCAAGAGAGAGACCAAACTACAGAGGAGTTCCTGTCCTCAGAGGCCAAAACAAAGTCAAATGGAGACTTGGTGCTCTCTGAGCTCCATAAATAGCTTTTCTCTGTGCTATTTAAGTGGAGAGATCAGTTAAGAGAATCTTATTCAGTTAATTTCATTTTTTTTAAGCTCTCACCCTATATTAATTAGCTGATAGAACCCTTATGGTGTGATGTGTGTTTAGGGCCATTGTGGAGTGCACGTTGTCACCGAGATCTGTTGTGTGGGACTTGTTAGCACAGATATTATTTAGCTAAATAGCTCTTAATGATTCCTTCAGAGCCTGCTGCGTCTGTTGGGTAATTCGTTTTATAGTTGGGGACTTTAAAAATTCTGTTTTTTAACTTACTCAACCCTAGTGACCTGTCTCTCGATCAGGGAGGTTAATAGGGTATCGTTGTGTTCAGAAGAGATTTTTAAATAATTTCTGATTTATCCTGGAGGAAGGAAAAGCCCCAGAGTGCAGTATTATTTTATTCCCATTTTGTTTGAAGAGTCATTAAGAAAATATATATATATATTTTCAAACAAACTGCTTCAAGGGAAAAGAAATGTGAATTACATCAAATGCCAGGCTCTTTTGAAAATTACCTGTTGAATTCAAACAACTGAGAGTTGATGTGAATTTATTTTCACAAATCAGTGGGTGCCTCTGGGGACAAGTGGACTGGGGTTCTGAGAGGTCCATCCGGTGAGTTCTATTGCAGTCGAGCAGGCTTGACTAGCAGATCAAGGGTTTCAGTTTGCTGCAGGCGATGCCATCGTATGTCATTTAAGAAATCCCCAGCATCTCAGGGCTGGGGCAGCCGCGGCGGCCGCCTTGTGATGGCAGCAGAAGCAGCATCTCATCAGGTAATTCATTTTGCTTGTGAAATGTAAATATTCAAATGATGACAGATGGGCCTGGGAAGGAGGGCTCCTTTAATAATTCTGTAATTCCATCAAATATTCTGGTCTTCGATAAATGAGAGCTTTGAATATGGCGGATATTTGGAACCCCACGTGGTCAAGAGAAGTTTCTGTTCAGACTTCTTTACCTTGCATATTTCAAGATAAAACTAAAATCTCTCAAAAATGAATTGCAAAAAGATAACCCAACCATAACCACTCCAAGTATAGCATCTGGATGGTTTTTTGGAAGGAGAGTAAGTCTGTGCATTTAGAAATACTTTTGTCCTGAGACCTGACAACCTCAGGTCCTTCCCAGGAAGCTGCATACTACTTTTGAACCCAACAGCCATTTTCCTTTGTCAGCTGGTCCTGATAGAGAATACGCAGGGAATTCAGTGCAATAGAGTGGTTAGTAGCCCAGGAAAGAGAGAGAAATTGAATCAAATTCTCATTTCTGCCACTTACAAGTTCTATGCACTTGTACAAGTTATTTAACTTGTCTCATCTAAATTTACTCATTTGCAAAATGAGGATGATACTACCTAATTCACAGGGCTGCGATGAGAGTTACATGAGATAATGTATATAAAATGCTAAGTGATGTGTTGCTTATGGAGTGAGCGCTAAGAACTATTATCAGCCCTTACAGGATCTTATCTGATGGGTGGGAAGACGCAGAGTTTCTAGGATGACCATAAAAAGGCAAAGGGTATGTGTGTAGTTGCCACTAAATGTTCTTATAAAAAAAGGAAGATATACATAGCTTCACCTACTTTCTAGAATAAGAGTCAACAAACTTTTTCTGTAGAGTGTCAGATAGCAAATATTTTAGGCTTGTGATTACTCAACTTTGTATTGTAGCATGAAGGTAGCCCTAGATGTTATGTGAACAAATGAGGGTGACCGTGTTCCCATAAAACTTTATGTACAAACCAGGCATCCAGCTGGACTCAGTAGTTTGACAACCCCTGCTATGGACTAGAAATCATTATTTCTAGAGGGACAATTGTCAATAACTCAAAGGAACAATAACCAAAATCACATCCTATTACGCACGCCATCCTTTCATCCACCCTTTAACCCATGCACTAGAATATTTGGTTGATCTTAGTCACACAGAGGGTTGGCAGCCTAAATTTCCAAAGGCGCTGCTAATAAATAAGGAACAGTACTACTGTTTATTACAGTAGTGTTGTAATGAACATACAGTAGTACTGTTATGGACACTAATAAAATTTAGTAGGCTAGGAATGATCACCTATAAAGATAAGACAAAAAGGAAATAAAAACTTGGTTAAAAACCACATTTTGCACAAGAAAATGAGATGGTCTACACCATAGAGAATGTATACAATGAGCTATTGATTCTACTGACTTCTGGTGAGTATATTTTAAAAGTCCTAGAAAACTTAGAAGGCACAGCGAGAATTGGGAATTTTAACAACATCAAAAAACACACACATAAATATTCAACCGATCTTCAAAAGAGGTGTGACCTTAGAAATCACTGTGGGATAAATTCCAGCTGAGTCTACACACACAAACGTATTTTGTGAAAAGGAAAATGATCATATTTGAATTCAGTCTCTTCCCTGACTATATGGGGGGAGGGGCAGGAAGAACACAATAGTTTACATTTTTAAGTTAATCCGTGAACTAGTTATTTTTTAAATAACTGGGTTTTTAAAGGAGTTCAACTTTTTTTTTCAACTTTAGAGTTTGACAATTTATAACTTTGAAATGCAAATGGGATCAAATCCCCCTTCCCCATGTGCTTCAATAGCTTATCTTCATTCTTGTGTTCTTGGGATAAAGACCACACACATAACCTTGCCCACAGGCTTGCTTGGTCACCACAGACGTCCTCTTCCAGCTTCATCTTCAACCATCCCCCCCCCCCAGGTTCTTTGAGCCCCAATCACCAATGTTCCAAGCGCTCTCTCACCATTGTCTAACTCCCCCCCCCCCACTATCCCTCTGCCCACACCACGATCACCACCACTACACACACACACACACACACACACGCACACACGCACACACACACACACACACACAGAGCCTTGGTCTAGCTAACCTCTGCTCCTCACTTTAGGCCTCTGTTCAAATCACTTCCTCACTGAGCATTTCCTGAGCCCCAGTCAACTGTCACAGAATCTGTCTCTAGTGTATCACAGTTTGTCATAGTATATTCATTAGGGTGATGCTTTAATTAATATCTGTCTCCCCTACTGGGCCATGAGCTCCCCAAAGAGCAGGAAATGTGCCTGCATTTGAATGGAGAGGGCTCAACTCAGCACCTGGTGGGTAAGTAGGACCATAATAAATAGATATAATGGAGTGGTCATCAGAAGGATATAGAGTTAAAACATAGCCATACCAGTCAAAACAAAGAGGATTTCTAAGGGATATTATACATGTTGCAGACAAAACATTAGCATTACAAAAAATAACACAGGTTTTCTTGTTCGCTCATTGTTCTTAACTGATGATCTAGATTTGCGTTGGCAACTTTTTCTCTAAAGCGGCAGACAGTAAATATTTTAGGCTTTTGGGGCCATATAATCTCTCAGATACTCAGCTCTGCTGTTGGAGCACATGGAAGCAGCCAGAGAGAGTACAGGAACAAACGAATGTGGTTGGCTTCCAATAAAACCAGGGATTCTCAATTTCCCTACTACTGACATTTTACCCCAACAATTTTTTGTTGTGTGGAGCTGTTATGTGCATTGCAGTATGATTAGTGGCATCCCTGGACTTGACCCACTAAATGCCAGCAGCGTCCCCACCCCGACTCGTGACAACCAAAAATGTCCCCAGACATTGCCAAATGTTCCTTAGGGAACAGTCATCCCAGTTGAAACCACTGCAATAAAACTTTATTTGGATTTGGTCTGCGGGCTGTAGTTGGTTAAATTTTATCTAGAAAAAAAGAAAATTAGGGAATTCCTCACTGGCATTTTGTTTCTGGAATGGCTATTATTATTCTCTAACTTCTTAGATCCTCTCCATAAAATAAGGGTCCTTTGAATGTTTTCTTTCTCAGAAAAATCCTTTGAGGGTGCTATCCTCAGAGAGAAGCAGGGTCTATTGATTTTAGACTGTGTGAAATTTACCTGTTCAAATAAAGGATGTTACCTTTTGTTTTGTTTTGTTTGTTTTTGAAGTCTTTATTTTTTTAACACCTTTATTGGAGTATAATTACTTTACAATGGTGTGTTAGTTTCTGCTGTATAACAACGTGAGTCAGCTATACATATACATATATCCCCATATCTCCTCCCTCTTGCGTCTCCCTCCCACCCTCCCTATCCCACCCCTCTAGGTGGTCACAAAGCACGGAGCTGATCTCCCGGTGCTATGTGGCTGCTTCCCACTAGCTATTGGTTTTACATTTGGTAGTGTATATATGTCCATGCCACTCTCTCACTTCGTCCCAGCTTACCCTTCCCCCTCCCCATGTCCTCAAGTCCATTCTCTATGTCTGCATCTTTATTCCTGGAGGATGCTACCTTGATATTTATACATCACTTCCTCTCTACATTTGGATCCCCACAGTCCTTTGTTTTTATTTTTTATTTGTTCCTTTGTTCATTTATTTATTTATTTAGAACCAGCTTTCAGCAAAGTGTGCATCGCAAGACAACTCAAGAGCTGAAGGAGCAATGAGGAAGAACAGCAGGGCTGACCTTCACTTAGAGCTGGAGACCAACATCTGAGTCTGGGTTCTGCCTCTCAGAGCTGGAAGGTGATGTTAGGAACCACTCTTTATTCCTTCCCACTTTCATTTTGGATCTCTAGTACTCAGACTCAGATTTATCGTAATCTTTGGTTCATGATACCCTCCTGTCACCTGTCTGGGCAGGGCCCACTTTGGGCCTTTATCCATTTGTTTTGCTTGTTTATATTCAAACATCTTTGTCCCTGACCCAACACAAGAAGTAGAACACTGTCACTACCTAATATGCCCCTAGATGTTCTATCCCCTTCTGGTCCCCCAGACTCCCCTCACCTGAGGGAACTACACTCCTGAATCTTCACTTCATCTTCCCACTTTCCTCCCCAGGATGGGAGTTTCTCTTCTTTAAGGAGTGGGAGTTCAAGGGAAGGGGCTCCAGAACTGACTTATCAACTCCTAAAGCTCTAACTCTGGTCCTGATGCAGTCTTCATTTTCTCTGACAATCCTCAGACAGTGTGCCACACATGGATTTTCCATTTCTAAATGGGAGTGAAGACCTAGGCAAATTGGTTTTGTGAGACACAAAGAAAACAGAGAGATTGTGATTCACAGAGAAGTTATCTTGTGGCCAAGGCCTTTACAACATACTAAGGCCCTGAAGATGTGTTGTATCGAGAAATGTTTATCCTCAATAGTCAAATAGATTTTTTTTTTTAATATTGAGCCTTTTCCCCTTCCTTGGTCATTCCTCTATTTTAACACTAGAAGAGTGGTATCATTTATACGGCTCTGTTCAAAAGAACTCTGTCTATCTGCCCCTGGGGCGGCAATACTGGCATGGTAAACTTCAACACAGCGTGTAATGTATGGTCTCATTTTAAATTCTTCAAAATGCCGATTTATCTGATTTTTACCAGAGCAGAGAGATAAGGCAGTCATCCTCCACGCAGCTCGACATCTCTATATCCTTGAAATTGAAACTCAGGGAAGACAGGCGCACGAGCCGGCGCACTGGCTGTGAATAAAGGAGGCTGGTGCTAACACACGTGTGAAAGAGAAGATACGAGAGAGGAGACACTTGGGAAAAAACAATCCCTTGTGTGTGGAGTGGGGCGAGGGGGGGGATGAGTAATGTTAATAGCAATTTGCATCGCTATTGATTTAATATGGGGAAATAGGATTCTCCCCTAGGCGTCCCTGACCCTTTTGGGTGAGATTCTAGCGACTTCCAGTGGAGAATTTGTAGAATTGCTCTCATTGCCTTAACCCTGAGACCTTCGCTTTGGGGTGCCTTTTAAACGGTAAATATTTTGGGCTCTTTCCTATTTGAATTGAATATAGCTAACTTACGCGTATAATTTCAAAATAATTCATAAAAATCCTAACTTAAATTGTAATTCAAAATAAAAATCCAAGGTAAGTATTTTTTTAATAATTAAAAAAAATAAAATAATTAAGTAAACATATATTTTATATATAAATATAGTAATTAAGTAAATAAATACATATATTTATATATTGAAATGCAGATTGTTTTATATATATAACAAAGCAACTTAAGTATATAAATGTCCAGGTCCAAGTGTTCTAGAAGATATAATTATTGGAAACTTGCATCTAGTCAGAATCGTCAAAAATGTCACAGTCACAAACGCAGTAGTAGAAATGTACTACACTGGGATCTCAAGTGCCACCAGCAGTATTACTGTAGGTTATGTGGGGTTTTTTTGTTGTTTTTTTTAATAAGTGTAAAAAAAAAAAAAAAATCTGGTAAAATTCCAAACAAAACTAAAGAAGAATCTTCCCTGGGATTTGCATGGCAGCTTCATTTCTAGGAAATTTAGCATATACTAAAATTTTGCAAAAAGTCCTTTATGTTTTTATGGTAAGTGCAGTTAGGGTGTAGCCTCCTCAGGCAACTATAAATGGGCTTTTCACCTGTTCTGGAGGAACTTCCAAAGCTGCAGGGGAAGCTGCAACAATTCTTTGTCATGCTGTATTGTTCATTGTATTTCAGAATATTTAACAACCTAAGACCCTACCCACAAATACCGACAGGGCCCCTCAATCAACGTGAGGTTCAAAAAGGCCCACAATTTACCAAACGGCCTCTGTTGAAAGAAGCATCTCTGTAAGGAAGCGCGGCCCCAGGCCTTCCTCTGACACTGGCTGGGGAAGTTCCTGCCACGTGAGAACCTTCCAGCTAGGGGTTTCTCTAAGATCCGGCAATGTGGGCTTTTAATTTTTGCCTCCTACTTTGGGGGACTCTTGAGATGCTGGGTAGGGCATCCCAGAAGGAGCTGGAAGGGAGAGAGCCGACGAGGGTTAGGGCTGGTGAACAGTAGAGCAGGTTAAGGGCCAGATCTGCCTGGTTCCAGAGCCCAGCTCTCACCTCTTATCTCAGCAGCCCACGAGGTAAAATGCCAGGTTCTGAAACCAGGCCTGATACCCACCAGAACCCGTGTCTTCAGCTCTGCACCAGTGGTTCTCCAGGATGTGTTTGTCTTAAGTTCAAAGAGAGTCATGGTTGGTCTTGCACCCCTAGAAATCTTAGAATTTTTCCTTGTAGGCCGAGCACAGCTGTCTGATTCTTATTTCTGAACACTCAATGGAGATGATTTGCTATTGATAGTAAGCACGATGATCCAAGAATAGATTTGTTTGCTTGTTTGTTTGATATGAATGGCACATTTTAACCCACATGGATGAAAAATGTCACCTGCCATATCAGTCAACAAAGGATGCTGTGGTCATCAAGACAGCAGCCATTGCAGCCTCCCCAGCTGTGCACCCTGGGGGGATTCAAAGTGGAGAAAAACAGGATATGGGTCCTAGATAGTTAAGGTGCATATCAAAGGAATAATTTCAATGAACCCAGACTCTTGCATCTTTCAGTACATAGAAAAGCACTAAATTCATTAACCTGAGATAGCTGGTTTTCTTAAATAGCAATAATCTTTTGATGTTTGACTATCTGGGTTTGTTTTGTTTTGTTTAAACGCCTATATATGCTGGCTTCTCCCTTACTTCCCTGGAACAGTCCCTCAGAGTGGCTGCATCCTGGGCAAGTCTACCGAATAAAACATAATTCTCAACTTTTAGGTGCTGCTTTTTTCTTTTCAGTCAACACCCAGAATTCCCTGGAGTGTATGTAGTAAGAGGGACACTGGTTTGAATGGCTAGTCATAGATATTTCTCAGAAAAAAGAAAGTATTCCTTGTCAGATAAGATCCGACATGCTGGCTTAAATGAATTGTAGCAGGTACACATTTCACAAACTCAGGTGTGCAAAAATGTAACTGTTTTCTAAAACTGAACATAAACTAACTTTGGTGTCTTGAAAAAAATACTAATCCTGACAATGCAAGGGAAACATTGTCAAAGCAAATGTTCTCAATCAGTTCAGGAGTTTCCCCTCCACTCGTCCACTTCCTGTGGGTGATTTAAAATCATGGAGGGCCTTCCTTCCGCAGGTCCCATTGGAGCCAGGTGACCAGTCTTCAGACTCTGACCTTGGTCACAACCACTGCTGATGGACGCATCCCGTCTGTTCTGTGGCTTCACTCTTCCTCGCAAAGCCTTGGCATCTGCATCCTTTGCATGTCTCTTGGCACCCTCTGGGTCTGCAGCCGTCTCTCAACTACTTTTCCAAGGCATTCTTCAGAGCAGACACTTGCAGCTCCTTTCCCTCCCCCATAAGGAGGTGTGAGAGGCTCCAGGACATTCTTAAGCTGGAATCCTCTCCAGGCTACACCTTGCAATTGAGGCCCAGGTCCTCTCCTCTGGAACCTCCACATTTATCTAAATCTCTATTATCCCATCCTCCAGACCACTCCTTCCATGGGTCTTGGCCTGTGGGATGATGGGCCAGAGGGTCCCTTCTCAGAAAAACCCCATTTGTAGCTGCCTCTAATGTTGTCCCCCTCAGACTCCAAAGAACATCTTCCTCTCCTAGTCCTGAAATGATTTTTAATTTCCTCAACCTGTGGCCAGAAATCGGCTTGGCAAATAGTCTTTTGCCTTCCAAGTCAACTGATAAGAGCAGTGGTTCAGATGATTTTGACCCTCAGGGAACAATGCTTGGAGACATTTTTTATTGTCACAATTTGTTGGAGGGCGGTCACTACAGCCTCTAGTGAGCAGAGGCCAAGGATGCGGCGAAACATCCTTCAGGGCTTTGGACAACCCTCCACAGAGAACTCTCCTGCTCCCTGTCACTAATGCGAGGTTGCGAAACACTTTCGGTTAGACCAAGAAACTTGCTCTTTTGTTTCTATATCAGAGAGAAAAGGAATCAATTCATTGTCTTAAATTTCTGGCCTAACGTTTTATTCTAGTCAATGACCACACTCCTAGCTGCCAACTGTCATTTAACAGCCATATTAACAATTTCCACTGGACCCTGGAAAACTGCAGACATAAGCAGTTCAAGCAAAGAGATTGTTTTTTTCTAATCTTCTTGATAACATGCACCTGGGTGCTGATAAATGCCATCCCCTCTGCTGTCTTTGCGTGTCCTCTGTCAGATAGCGGAGGTGGGAGGGGTCGCCTTTCTTATCTTTGCAATGCTCTCTGAAATCTGGAAGCCAGGCCTGTGGGGAACAGCTGGCAGCCCTCAGACCAACCAGGTTTGTTCCTCAGGTGGGGAAGGAGAGAGGCTGTGTTCCAAGGTACATTAGACCCATCCTGGGCCTGCCTGAGTTCAGAGCTGCATCCTTCATGGTGTAATTGACAGGCACCGAAAAGCTCCGCACTCCCATCAACAAGCCGGGAAGGTGAATGGAGGTGTTTCACCTGTGTGATACAGAAACTTAGGGATCTGTAGAAGTTTGGGGGAGCCTCACCCTTCAACCAGACAAGTGCTGATTTCTAACTTTTTACATATTGGACTTTGAAAATCAAATTTAAAGAAATAATTCTGAGAGTAGAAAGGAAGATGGAGAGACATCCTAGGAGAAGTGGATATGGTGTCACTTTCTCAAAAGGCCACAGCTTGAAGGGCTCATACTCCCTTTCTTTCTTGGAGAACACAGCACAGCTCAGAGGGGCGTGTGTAATTTCCCTCTTGGCCGCGTGAGTCATGTTGTAACAAGTTTCAGGGAGCCCGAGATGCTAAAAGTAGAGATGAGAGAGCTGGGGAAGGTCTCAGGGCCAGAAAGGAGGCAGTCACACCTACCACAGATAGAGCCTATCCAACCTCTCTCCTGGTCCAGCCCAAGGCAAGATCCCCATCCCTTGGTGGCTTTGCATTTTGAGCTTCTCTGAGCAGCCCCGTGCATCCTCCTTGCTGGTAGCAGCTGTGGGTGTGTGAAGGGAGAGGCTCCTGTCCTTGGGTGTCTTCTTGCCAGCACCTCTGCAGAGGGAGGAGGAGGACCGAGGCGTGTGGCAGCCACGGCTCCCAAAGTGCAGGGCACGCCTGTATCACCAGGAACATCTGTCTCAGCCGTAACACTTTTAGGCTGGTGGTTTTGTTTACATGACCCCAAGCAACCAGTCTGAGAAAGATCTTCACAAAAAGACTGAGGGGGTAGGGCAACGAGGGGACAGAAGAAGATGACATCTTTTAAAGAAAGAATGGGATACAGCCTTAAACAGGTAACTTCAGACTTTTAATGGCTGAAGCCACACAGTTAGTTAGTTAATCACTAACACTTCTAGAGACGTCCTATCAAGTGGGGTGACAGTAAAACGCACTCAATGAATGAGGAGGGCCTCTTCTTAAATAAGGTAATTTTTTTATGGGTGCAGAAAGTATACAGAATTAACAATAACAATGAAAAAAGACACAAACACTGATGGTCAACATCAGTGCCATAAATAGAACCTGCCCCTCCTTAACTAACAGGGTCTTCTACTGGCACAATTATACCCTTTTATGAGCTGTTATTATTATCATTATTATCATCATTTTCATCATCATCATTATCACTATTACTTTGCAGTGGGCCTCAGTCCTGGCTGCTCTAATAATCATGAAATAGCTTGAAAAACATACAAACAACTCCAGGTCCCCACCCCACAATAAATGAATTAAAATCTCAGAGAGGAGAGTCCAGAAATTTGATATTTTTTAAACTCCCCCCAAGACTCTAATGTGCCACCTGGGTTGATAACCACTGTTCTAGCTTTGCATATAAACATGCTAGGTGACAGCATTTTAGCAATTTTATTGCCCAGAAGAAAGATTCCTTCCTTTGTTCCTTTGTTTTGCGACCCCAGTGCAGTGCTTCTCAAACCTGGCTACACATTAGAATCACCTGGGGAGCTTTCAAAAAAACAATCGCTGCCCCAGGACCCACCCCAATCCCATTAAGCCAGAATCTCTGGGGGTGGAAGTTGGCATCAGCATTTTTTAAAAGCTCCCTGGATGATACTAATGTGTGGCCAGTATTTCAAACCACTGCTCTCCTTGCAGGGGTTCTCAACTTCTGCTGCTCATTGGAATCACCTGGGAGATTTAAAAAACTACTAAGACCTGGGTCCCATCTCCAAAGACTTTGATTTAATTGGTCCGCTGAGAGATCTGGGCATCAGGAATTGCTAGCAGTCCAGGTGATAATAGCACGCAGTCAAGCTTGAGATCACCGGGTCTTCAGGAAGGGGGGTCAGAGAGAGACAGAAACAGAGACAGAGAGATCAAGACAGAGTCAGAGACAGAGAGAGAGAATTCCAGCAGTGTTACATGATGAGAAAATGCAGCGGAAGGGCTGAACTATTTTTAAACAGTAGCTGTTACTGAACACAAGTTCACGTGTCCCACACACAGTGAGGCCAAACAAACTGAAACGTCGGAGATTGGAGCAGAGAAAGGTTTATTGCAGAGCCAAGCAAGGAGAATGGGTAGCTTGTGCTCAAAAACTCCTGAACTCCCCAATGGTTTTCAGTGAGAAGTTTTTATAGTCAAAATTTGGGGTGAGGGCTGGAGGATATGTGACTTTCTTCTGACTGGTTGGTGGTGAGGTAACAGGGCTGTGTTCCAGGAATCTTGTGCTCAGCTTGAAGTTACCATCCTCCACCTGGGTGGGGGCCTTAGGTCTTATAGAAGAGCTCAAAAATACATTGTTATGTGTATTCCTTGAGGAGGAAACAGGACCCTGCTTTATCCATGTACTATTGTTTCTTGACTGCACCTCCTTCGTTTTTGCATTCCCTCCCTTCCCTGATAAGCAACTGTTTGAATCTACCCTTTGGAACTCAGGGAAGGTCTAGGAGGCTTAATGAAGCCTATTTCCTACAAACAAGAAACGGGGGACATGGAAAGGATTTGTACTGGAGAGGGCCCCACAGGGTCCTACTCAGTTTCAAAGCCATTTCTTCTTTCTGACCTAATGGGTATGATTGGCTCCGTGGTACCAGGGAACAAGAAATGTGATGTTCTTTCATTACGTTTGGCTCGAGCCTGAGTTGGTGGCCAGTTTGATGTCCATCTGCCAAGGCTCCTTCCCACTTTCCCAGTCCCCTGAAAGATGCCGAGCACCAGAGACATGTTCATTTCAAAAGAGTGGTTAGAGCATCTTCCCAAATCATGTTTCTGCTTATCAAACCCATACCCCTTGCTCTTTTCTCACAGATTCCCAGATCTGCTCACAGATCTACTCGGGATGGCAACGTGTCCCTCAAATCCTCTTTCCCAGCTTCTCCTAGATGTAGCACGTGTCAACTCTGGTCAGTAAGGAGTATGTGAAAGTTGTTAGGACATTTTCATTTTCTTATCATGAGCCCTGACCCTTTATGCTTGTCTCTTTCTCCTTTATACTCCCTAAAGTACAGACACAAGGCTAGAGGTGAAGCGGGTTTAAAGCAACAATTCGAGGAAAACCACAGCCAAGGATGGCCAAGCAGAAAGACTGAAGGAACCTAGGACACGAATGCCTTCATGGAGCCACAGCATCAGCCCTAGTCTGGAATACAGTCTGTTCCTAGCTTTGTCATTTTTCTGCACTATGACTTGATGGCACTGGTGAGTGTTGGGTATTCACTCTCTGTCTAGTTGCCAAGCTGCTAGTGCCCACCCACAGTGGGAAATTCTATTCTCTGCAGGATTCAAGCTCTTTCCATCATTCTAGCCCACCATCTTCATTGTATCAGGGATGTTGCCCCTCATGATGCAAGATGGCTGCTGAAGCTCCATAAAACACACATCCTTACCTAACAATGTTCCAGTGTGGAAAAGGAAGGGGCACTCTCACTATTTATCAGCGTGGAAAATATTTTCCAGATGTCTTCAGTAAACTTACTCTTAGGCCCTGTTAGCCATAATTATGTTGTTTACACAGCCCTACGTCAATTGTTGGCAAAGGAGCATCAGATTACCATGATTGGCTTAGACCAACCACAGATCTTCCACTGGGACTGCAGAAAGAACTCACCAACTGAGCACACTGCTGCTCCAAACCTTAACCAAGTTGGGTTTCTTTTAGCAAGCAACAGGGTCTGCCAAAAGGGACCAACCTGGCAACAGGGGGAGGAAAGGTGTTAGAGCAGAGGGAAAAGCATGCACCAAGGAAAAGACACATGAAAAAGCATGTTGGTTGCAAAGAGCAGTAAAATATGCACTATCACCTCACATAAAGTCATCCACAAGAATCCCCAGAGAAGGGGATCATAGAGGTTTGGTCAAAGCACAGCATAGAACCTCTTGATTGGACATGGCAGTGAGCTCTTTATCAACTATCATGAAGGCCCAGTGCATTGTCCCTGTGTGGTAAGCAAGGGATCCCTTGGATTATCTGGTATTTTGTGGTCAGGATTCCACCAATATCAAAGTGAAGCATTCTGGGTAAGAAGCCATGATCACCATTGTATCATCAGCTCAAAAGTCCTACAGGGCCCACAACTTCCTGATTAGGGCCTGACCCACTCATTCCCATTCAAACTCCTGCCCCTCTTGGCCTTCCCTATTCTAATGGAATCTTTTCTCAGCCTTGGACAGATTCTCTTAAAACCAAACTTATGAAAATACATTTTTTTGTCTAATAATGACTTTAATTAGCCACAATTGCATTTAAGTTAGTTCTGCATTTAAATTATTCATTCTAAATAAACAATCCAAAATATTTTTTTTAAATGTTTGACTCAAAGATGTCTATAGCAATGTTTTTATGACACTGAAAAATTACAAAAATGTCCACAAGGGATAATGGTTAACTGAATTATGTATAACTATGGAATGAAATAATAACTTAGTCATAAGTGCTTAACTGTTAAAGTTTGACTATATAGAAGCATGGAAAGATATCTATGGTATGCGGTTAAGTTAAACAAAACATGATTATGTGAAAGGCCAAGATTGCCAGCCTTCTGTCTTTACCATCACAAGTAGAGGAGGTGGAACATATGCACAGCTATTATGTAGGGCTGTTATAACAAAGTATGGCTTATAAACCACAGACATTTATTTCTCACAGTACCAGACATGCAAGTCCAAGATCAGGGAACCAGGGTTGGGTTCTGGAAAGAGTCCTCTTCCAGGTGCAGACAGCCAGCTCATCGCTGTGTCCTCACATGGAAGAACAGGTTTGGGAGTTCCTTAGGGCCCCTTCATAAGGGCACTAGCACCATTCAATGGGGCTCCAGCCTCATGACCTAATCACCTCCCAAAGGCCCTTCTGGTACCATCACCTTGGGGGTTAGTTTTCAACATTTGGATCTGTGGGGGACACAAATATTCAGTCCACAACAGCCCCATTCAAATTCCAGAATCTGATGTACAGGATTAACACCTTGTGGTGGGAGAAGAAGGAGAAAGGAAAGCGGAGGGGGTGGGTTTGAGAGAAGAATCTGAAGTGACCTATGACACAGAGGTAGCTCACTTTTTCAATTCCTATTTTCTTTTGCCTTAAATATCCAATAACATATGATAATGTTAGAATTTCCAAAGTACTTCTGAAAATTCACTATTGTTGATTTATAAAAAAGACATTTAGAATCCATCCCTAGTATCCTAGAATGGACAGCCTCCCTGAAACTGGAAAATTCTAAGGCTAATAGAAACTATTAACAGAATATGCTCACTTGAGAAAGCCCTTTTTCAAATGATTGAGCCTCTGTAGCAATATAAATGACTTAGAGTCAGTGAACCTGAGCAAGAGAAAGCTATCTACTGCCATCATGTCATTGAACCTAAAATACCTTGGATTATAAGATGCATCCCAATTTCAGACGTTAATATGTAAAAAAATGTGGATAGTAAAAACAAAACAAAAAACCATGGGATTACAAATGTTAGCTTTTCTGAGAGCCCATTATGTACCAGGAATTTTATATACATTCTTCCAAATATTCACCAAACTGGTATATGGTGTGTTCTGTTATGTTCGTTTTACACATAAGGAAATTAAAGAACAGAGAAATTATGGAACTTACATACCACATCATAGGGTGAATGAGTGCTGGGACTAGGATTCCAACCGAGGTCAATCTGACATTTTTCATTATGCCATACTGCTTTCAGTGATTTTGCAAATACTTTTCCTTTGGGGGAGAAAAAAGCAAAACAAGTTGTAGAAAGCGTAAGTTGCCCTTATAGCTACTCAGCTGCACAGCCTGGATCCTGAGATGGCTCAGGATCCCCATTTTGCAACCCCTGGGAATTAATGGATCTAAGCAATAATCATCAAAAAGAGATAACCAGACATTATGTACCCTCCAGTGGAAATACACACACAACCTCTGAAATGGTTTTAACAACAACAACAAAGTTACATCCAAATTTGGTCAATCTTCTAGGTCTAAGCACTCATCTTAGGAAATACAGGAGACAGAGTAACACATTAATATCACCATGGGAGTAAGACCAGAAAAACCCAGCCCATGAGAAAATCTATAGGTCAAACAACATGGTTTCTTCACAACTTAGTTGTAAGGGGGGAAAAAAAAGACTTAAAGGGGAAGCCTATTGAAAGAGAATTGAGAGACTTATCAGTAGACTACAATGCATGGACTTTATTTGTATCCCTATTCAAAACAAATTGTAAAAAAAATATTATAAGACAATTGGAGGAATGTAAATGTTTGATGATATTAAAGAATTATCGTTCACTTTTTTAGGTGTGATAATGGTATTATTAGTTATGTTTTTTAAAAAGAGCCTATATTTCGAGGTAGTTACTAAGGTATTTATATAAAAACAATACAATTTGTTTCAAAATAATCTCAGGGTGGTGGGAGGGAGGGAGGAATTAGGTAGGGGTACAAAATGAAATAAGATGAGCTGTGAATTGATGGTCACATGAGGCTTATTATATACTATTCTCTTTGCTTTTGTGTACTCTAATTTAAAATTATTTTTCAAAGAGGAGACCCAGTTTAAAATAACTCACTCAAATTGCTCTAGCAAATACTTCCAATATCCCCACTCCCCTCCCTAATTACTACTGATCTTTGACTTCTCTTCCCCATCCAGCCACCTTAGAACTCCCACCGTTTGACCCTGGTTACCTCCATTATTTTGACTCTTGGGTCACAAGAGCCTCTCACCAAGCCTGTCAAGGGATTTGTGAGAGTGCCTCAAAATTCTAGTAGAGTTGATAAGCACAATTGAACAGGAAGCTGCCAACATCACCATGTGCCACTTGCATCAAGGGAACAGCAATGTCCATTCATGGACCACCTTGTCCAACCTTCTCACCCAGGACCTGAACTGGAATAAAATTGCCCACATCTAGGAGTGCTTAATGAAGTGAGACTTACAACCAACCTAATTCGATCAGCCCGTGCTCAGCCAGGCCATGGGGATGCCTGGTACGTCAAGGCAAGTCAGATGAGCTGGGCAGCCCCAAGATCCTTGTGAAATACCTGTGGTCTCGCAGCCACACTGGGAGGAGGATTGGGGCAGAGTGAGGGGCATGCCTCTGAACCCACATAGTCAAGTCTCTTCCTATGTAGGGAACTGCTCTTTGACCATCAAGTCATATACTTCTTTTTTTTAAATGTATTTTATTGAACTATAGTTGACTTACAATGTTGTGTTAATTTCTCTGTACAGCAAAGTGATTCAGTTATACATATACATACATTCTTTTTCATATTCTTTTCCATTATGGTTTATCACAGGATATTGAATATGGTTCCCTGTGCTATACAGTAGGACCTTGTTGTTTATCCATTCTACATATAATAGTTTGTATCTGCTAATCCCAAACTCCCAATCCATCCCTCCCTCACACTCCCCCCCTTGGCAACCACAAGTCTGTTCTCTATGTCTGTGAGTCTGTTTCTGTTTCGTAGATAAGTTCATTTGTGTCATATTTTAGATTCCACACATTAGTGATATCATATGGTATTTGTCTTTCTCTTTGTGCAAGTCATATACTTCTTAAGATTGCTCTGCCAAAGTTTCATCTGGCCAAGGAGAGAGTCACTAGCCCATCAGTGAGGGAAAGCTTGGCAGATGTAACTCACTCTCGGACTTCACAGCACATGACTTGTGTAGCTGACCCTTGGGATCCAGGCTGGGAGGTACTTCCTCTCTGGGTGGGATGTCATGGCCCCACAGATTTCTGGGAGTTCAACCACCTAGATCTCTGGGAACAGGTACGTCCTTCCTCTAACCTGCCCCAATATTGGGACAAGCAATAGATCTGTTGGCCCTTCTTATGCTACCATTCACCCAGGAGCCCCAGCCTCTGGTGCACAGGGGACTGGGTCTCTGTGGACCAGGAACCCACTGCTCACACGAAGACTAGAGACAGAGAGCATTCAAGGGAGACCCTGGCCTGCCATTTAAATGCACCAGCGGCAGTGAAATTTATGGACTAGGAGGGGACAGGAGCTGCCCCGAATAACTGCAACTGAAGTGTTTCCCACCCCCCAACCAGAGCGCACTGACCTCTCAGCAAGGCGAACATGCCACCTTGATGTCTACCTCAGAGCTAAAGCTACGTATGTGCAATCCACCTTCCAGCAAGGCCTGTCCTTGTCCCACTGACCCCGGTGCCCACTGTAATCAACCTGGAAGCATTTCCCATGGCACAGATCAACCTCGTGGCCATGCTCCGGGGGGTGGTCAAGTCTCGTTACAAAGCCAACATGGATATGCTCTTAGGAAGCTCCTTCTATCAGTTAAGATTGAGCTCAGCAGGGTCTCTCAACCTCAGCACTGCTGACATGGGTGGCTGGATACCCCTTTGTTGTGGAGGGCTGTCCCGTGCATTGGTTAGCAGCTTTCCTGGTCTCTCCCAACAAGATGCCAGGAGCAGCTCTCCAGTTCTTAAAACTAAAAACGTCTCCTGGCGTCGCCACGTGTCCCCTGAGGTAGCCCCCAACTGCAAACCAATGAGCCATGAATGACAGAAAATCCCAAATAACAGTGGCTAAAATGAGACACAAATTTATTTCTCTCTCACACCACCGAAGTCCTAAAGTCAGCAGTGCGGCTCGTATAGAGGCTCCGTGTTATCAGAGAAGGGGCGCCTTCCTGTTGCCTCTCTGTTAGCCACGTGGGGGTCCTTGTCATGGTCCGAAGTGGCTACTCCAGCTGCAACCCCAAGTGTTGCTTCAGCCACAGGAAGGAGGCAGAGTGAAGCGCCAGCGTCCTCTGCCTTTAAGACACTTCCCCAAAGTGACACACAGCATGTGCGTCCCATGGGCTGGAATTAGTCACCAAGTCACACCTGCCGGCAAGGAAAACTGCAAAGGGTAGTCTACGTTCTGTGTGGCCATGAACGCAGCTAGCGGGTGGAGTTGTTACCATGTAGGAAGAGAAGAGCAGATCTGAGGACAGCTGGCCATCTCTACTGCCCCATCATAAGCACCAGCCATATCTGAACTAGGACCTCAGTTCCACCTGGCTGCGTTGAAACCCGGAGGATGCACGCACAGAGCTTCTTCCCTTCCCAGCACCAGCCTCCACCTGGTCTCCATCCAGCTCCTGACCCACAGTCCCCCCCCCACCCCGACCCTCCTGCTCTACCCCCATTCTTTTAAAATGCTTTCCCTCCTTTATTACACATTATAAACAAAAGGCTCATTTTTTTTTAACATCTTTATTGGAGTATAATTACTTTACAATGGTGTGTTAGTTTCTGCATTATAACAAAGTGACTCAGTTATACATATACATATGTCCCCATATCTCTTCCCTCTTGCATCTCCCTCCCTCCCACCCTCCCTATCCCACCCCTCTAGGTGGTCACACAGCACTGCGCTGATCTCCCTGTGCTATGTGGCCGCTTCCCACTAGCTATCGGTTTTACATTTGGTAGTGTATATATGTCCATGCCACTCTCTCACTTCGTCCCAGCTTACCCTTCCCCCTCTCCGTGTCCTCAAGTCCATTTTCTAGTAGGCTTGGGTCTTTATTCCCGTCCTGCCCCTAGGTTCTTCATGACCATTTTTTTTTTTTTTTAGATTCCATATATATGTGTTAGCATACAGTTTTTGTTTCTGACTTACTTCACTCTGTATGACAGACTCTAGGTCCATCCACCTCACTAAAAATAACTCAGTTTCGTTTCTTTTTATGGCTGAGTAATATTCCACTGTATATAAAACCAAGGAAGAGAAGCCCCCCACAGTCACACTACCTTGAGATCATCACTGTAAAGTTTTTGTTTCTATCTGGAATAAGAGCCAACATGTATGGAGTGGGTACCCTATGTCACGTGCTCACCTTTCCCACCTGACTTAATCCTTAGGACAACCCTGTCGGGTAGGACTGTCACTGAAGTGTAGAGAGGTAACTCTAGTCTGTACTTCCTGAACAAGGCTAGGAAACAGCTGAACCAGAATTTGAACCCAGAAAAAAGGCTCCAACCCTCTTATGCTTAAACCCTTTACTCCACTCTCATAATTTACCTTCCTCTGTCTATGACACGCACACACACTTTCTTTTTTCACAGAATGTGGCTAGACTGTACCATTATGTTGTATGCCTTTCCTTTTCACATGACATATTATGAACATCTTTCCATGTCTTTACATTTTCCTTAAAAGTAGCTTGACATTGTAGCCTGATTCAGGGAGTCAAACAAACTGAGATTGGAGTTCCAGTTCAACCAGAGTCTCACCAGGCGGCTAGCCTTTCAAAGTTCTAATTTTCTCATCTGTTAGAGATGATATTGTTTTCTAATCACAGGGTTGTTAGGAAGATTGCACTGATACCATTAAAAGTGACTTCATGGGTAATCACGGGGGCCAATATTTATTAAGTAGCTGCCAGGTACCAAAAGAGGGGGGATAAATTAGAAGTTTGGGATAAACATAAACACACTACTATATATAAAATAGATAACCGACAAGGACATACTGTATAGCACAGGGAACTCTACTCAATATTTTGTACTAACCTATAAGGGAAAAGAATCTAAATATGCATATATATAAAACTGAATCACTTTGCTGTACACCTGAAACTAACATAACATTGTAAATCAACTATACTTCAATAAAAAACAAATGAATAAAAAAATTTTACAAAAAACTTCAACAAGTTAGTCATTATTGTTTTTCCATAAGGGCATTTGAAGTGGTGTCAGTATTCTATTCCACAGAGAGTACCTTGTCCTCTAGTATACATTCCCATAGTTTGTGTCTGTGATAAAAGGCTAGAACCCTCCTTGTGTTACTGGGATATACAAGATCATAGAGCCTCAGGTCGGCCTGGGAAGTTGCCAGTAATTTCCTTTAGACCCAAAGAGGCAGCTGCAAAAATGTCAGTGGATTCGCAGCAGACTAGAGGTCCCTGCTGGGCACGACCTGCCTGGTGAGTCAAGTTTCCTTCTATAGGCTGATGCACAGACCTTGGCCCACCTTCAGCCAAGGATCCAGTCTGAAGTGGTGTCCCTATTGGCAAACAGGCAGATTGTGTGAACTTCCTCTCCTAACATTGACTGCTCACACTCTCTGCCATTCTTTTAGGCAAAACTCAACTCCCACCCTTTTGGTAACGAAAGTGCAGAAATCACCCACCTGACCACTTCTGATCTTGGCCTTCTTTTTCTCTTTTGTAAAGTGGTAACATTGCCTCAGAAAGGAAAAATATATGGGGGAAAAGAGATCAAATGATGGTAGATATTTAGCCAGCTTTGGTGGTTGGAAGGCAGGAGAGCGGCAGCCTTTGAAGCGAGGAGGAGGGAGTTTGCATCTCCCTGTGTCTCTCCTTTAATCTCTCTCACTGCACCGCACTCACAGCACCTCTGACACCAGGTGTGTGGGCTTGTTTCCCACACCAGGCAATTCTCTGCTACACCAGCTGATTGTACGATAATTGAATTCTGGAGTTAGAGCAGACGCCACAGGTTAGGGGCTCAGTCCCACAAGACTGCCCCCCACTTCAGGTGCCAATGGCAAGTAGAGGTTACCCACAAGTTCTGTTCAACTTGGTTGCAAGTTGGATGTTCCCATGACCCCTACCCCCACTTTGGGTTCTATCATTTCCTAGGACAGCTCACAGAACTCGGGGAAACACACTTACCAATGTATTATATAATAAAGGATATCATTCAGGACACAGATGAACAGCCAGATGAAGAGGTACATAGGGCGAGGTCTGGAAGGCTTCCCAGCACAGGGGCTTCTGCCTTGTGGAGTTGGGATGCATCACCCTGCCAGTACATGGGTGTATTCACCAACCCGGAAGCTCTGCCAACCCCTTATTTCAGAGATTTTTATGGAGGTTTCATCTCATAGGCATGATAGAGCGTTATCTCAAGCTTCAGCCCCCTTTCTTTCTCCAGAGGATGGGGGATGGAGCTGAAAGTTCCAAATTTCTAATAATGGCTTGTTCTTTCCGGTGACCAGCCCTCATCTTGAAGCCCACCCAGGAGCCCACCCAGGGTTGCCTCATTAGAGCAAAAGACACTCCTACCACCCAGGAAATTCCAAGGAATTTAGGAGCTCTGTGTCAGGGAACAGGGTCAAAGACCAAATATTTGAACAAAAGATGCTCCTAGTGTTCTTAGCAAGTTAGGAAGCTTCAAGGGTTTTAGGAGCGCTGTGCTGGGAACCAGGGCCAGAGACCAATATATGTATTTTCTATTATGTCGCAGGGGGAAAGGCGGGGGCTGCAGAACGCCAGGCCTCGTGATGCAGACAACTTCGCCAGCCTCACAGATTTGGCTGCAGATCCAGCCCTGTGCTCTTAGCCGGTAAGTGCGTGCGTTTGGGAATTGCTCCTGAGTAGCTGCAGCTTTGTGTTTGACCACGAGATGGAGACTTCGCCTTTTACACTGGAAACCTTGGCCCAGCTTTCAGGAAGGCACTGAAAGGCTAGGGAGGGCAGTCCTGAAGCAGGCATCCCTTGCCCATCGCTGAGCAGAGCCGGGGCTGCACGCTGCCTTCCCGAAGCGGCTGAAGTTCGTCACTTTTGCTCAGCTTACATTTCACCAGCAAGGTTCATACTGTCTGCTGTTTCTTTGTTTGCTTGTTTGTTTCTGGTTTTGTTTTTGTTTTTGATCCCTGCTGGTTTCTGGTTTTGGGGGGGATATTTTTCCATTCTTTTTTCAGACCAACTCCCCAGCCATTTTTAAAACATCTTATTTACTTTGATTTCATATTGAAAGGCTGATTAAGTAGAGAAAAATCTGTCGGAGAAAAGCCCCTTGGAGATGTACCGAGGAACACGTTGCCCGACTGCCTTTTAACTTTACACTAAGACTCCCCATCCTTCTCCTCTTATGAGCAGGCGACTGGTCTTCAGAGTCTGTCCAGTTAGGGAGTCATCACGGTGCCTTCACAGACACACACATAAACACACAGCCTCACACATACCCACAATCTCACTCACAGACACACATACTCACACGCTTACATGCACAGACACTCACTCACATATGTGTGCACACACATGTGTGCATACTAATGCATACTCACTCTCACATCCACTCACACACTCACTTTACATACACACTTACACATATACACTAATAGACACACACACTCTCACACACACACATACATATACACTCACACATACACTCTCACATAAACATACACCCATGCATATACCCTCATGCATGCACACACATTCACCTACACACGTGCACATATGTATACATGTGCAAACACACACTCACTAACTCATTGTTACACTCACATTTTATATACCGTCCCATACACACACATACTCACACGTTCACCCACCACTTATAACACATACTTCCATATATACCCCAAGTAAGAAAACAGAAAATAGGAAGAAAATAGGAAAATAAGAAAACGTTTGCCTGCATCTCCAGTAGTACCTACTGCTGGGCATTAAGTACAAGGAGAAGCAAAAACAAAGACACAAACATTTGAAACAGGAAGAAGAAAAATTTTAACTGATTAGCTCCTTCTTTCCAAGTAGATTAATTTTTGAAAGAGCAAATACTGGTCCATTTATTGCTCACCACAACATTGTTATAAATGTCAAAAAGTGGAATTTATGGCACGGCATATGTCAAAAACAAGTATCAGAAGTCAAAGCAAAATGCACACAAGTTTGGTTGTTGCTCTAAGCAAACTGTCCAGACAAGGGATGGCATGGCTTTGAGATAAGCACTATGATTCCCGTTTTACAAAGAAGACACCAGCACCAACCCCTGGAGGAATTAAATGGCACTTGTCACCAAACTGAGAGCTCTGTGGCAGGCAGCACGTCTGGGACATCCCACTCGTATCCCTATTACTAGTGGAGTATCTGACTCCCTATTTTCTTACTCAGGATATAAATGTAAGAATATGGTGTGAGTGCAAGAGTGATCGTGTGTTAGAGAAGTATCCGCCGAATAAAAGAAGGCGGCTCAAAGGCATGCAAGTTAAGAGGGCACACTTGAACTCAGTGCCAGCCTGACTTACAAGTATATATTCCTTCCAATACAACCATTGCCATTTGAGGTTCACGACCAAAGGTACAATACAGAGCGGTGGCAAGGTCTAATGCCCTGGAATGTGGTCCAGAGCTATACTATTGTCCCCCAAATGCTAGCTCTCTGAGGCTTGCAAGCAACGAAGGCCAGGTCGGGGTCAGAGGGTGTTCAGGCAATCTACAGGCTGCAGCAGCCACTCCCGTGCATGGCTCTCTCTTCTTAATTTAAACACTTTTTTCCCACATATTTTAAGCTACAAATTTCAGTTTTTGACATTTTAAAGTATCATTTATTAAAACTTTTAAACCACTTGTTTTTTAGCTGTTTTTGTCTATTTTTCTTAGACTTTTCTCTAGAAACACAGAGATACTTTGGGGGTATCCCACGATCTAAACATTTCGTTAAGACACTTCTTGTGAAAATGCTCTTTTCTAAGAATTTTTTAATTTGTTCAGAGCCATAGATAAATCAATGTCTTTATGAGAGAATAAATGAATGAATAAAATCAACTGTTATTTCCACGGCTGTTGAGGGAGAGGTTGAAAGTTCCCTCACTTGTTTGCTTGTAGATTCTTTTATCCACTCAACCAATCAAACAATGGAAGAGAATTTTGTTGGAATCCTCCAATTTGCTCTCAGCTGCTCTTCTATAACAGAAGGAACCTGACCCCACTGAATGACTTCTGTGACTGACTTTTCCAGCTCTCATGTTAGGCTGTCTTCTAGAAAGGAAGTCTGAGGAGAGACGGTTTCAGGGGAATCTTGAAGGGGAGCTGACATTTACCACAGGGGTGGACCAAGGGCAGAGAAAATGCTTGCAAAGTTGCAGTGCTGTGTTTGGGGAGAGAGGGCAAGAGAGGACATTGAAATTGTCATTGAGGCTGGATGCCAAAAAGCTCCCTTTCCACACACGCTAAGGAGTAAAGATTCGGGGCTTGATTTGATAGGCATAAATGGGTCATGAGTCTTAATATTAGAACAAATGAACCTTTAATGATCTATATCCAAATGGATGCACATAGCATGTTCCCATGCGGTGTTTCATGTCACCTGAAGCAGCCTGGCCTGTTTCAAGTTTATGAGTGACTAGGACAAGCTTTATCTCACAGAAGGGGAGTTTTTGCCTAAGAATAAGCTATACAGTGATTGATCTGACTGCTTTGGCCATTATTTTGAGCTTTCATAGAAATGGAGCAGACTTGATCCAAGATTTCACAAAAGCAGTTGTCAATCAAAGTCACTCACTTGCTTTGCGGCCGGCACTGGGGCTGGCGTTCCTCTTCTCTGCCCTCGCCCTTCACCCTGTGCCCTAGTACATAACACCACGGACTTGGCCACGCTGCAGTGCAGTGACCTGGTATGTGCCTACCTCCCCAGCAGACCTTAAGTTCCTTGAAGGTATGCTCATGCCTTATTCAGGAATTATTCAACAAATATGGGTAAATGCAAAGCTGGCACCAGAGACTGTGCTAGGGACTGGAATGGCAAAGGTGAGTAGCACTAATGGGGTCCCTGAGCTCATTAAATAGACAGTCACAGTTCTGTTACTTGAGTGCTGTGATTGGGAAAATGCAGGGTGCAGGGAGCTCATCACAAGGCTACCCACAGTGGACTTGAGGGGTTGGGGCCATATCCTAGAGGCAGTAAAATCTAAGTCAAGTTTTACCAGATGTGCAGGAGTCAAGGCTCCTCTGTATTTGGTGCAGGACCTGATCCGCTCCCTAAATGTCTGACGGAGAAAGGACAGGACCTAAAGAGCGTGCACAAAGAAACTGGTAGAAGGAGGAAGAAGGTAAAACTGTAGGGCCTCCTGGTCCCAGGCAAACCCCTGAACATCCCACAAACTCTTCCCAAACACCGGCCCTAAGGAGATGGTCTGTCCTCTGGTTGGCTCCGGCCCCATTCCCATGTCCATGCCCAGCTCCCTCCCTCCACCAGCCTGCACTCTGTGTAATTACTTAAGGGCTTTTCAAAAGTTTCCTCCCTGTTTTCCACCCTTCCTTTTAACCCCAGCAGCTTCCGTGAAAACTTGCCAGCAGCAGGCCTGCCAGGCCAGCTGAGAGAGGGGGCGGCTGGGCGCCCAGAGCTCCCCCGACCTCCGCAGCTCGCTCGGCAGGTGCCCGGGCCCTGCCTCCACGTGCGCCTCGCTCCGCGCAAAGCGCTGTCACGACTCGGTGGCCGAGGTGATTAATTAGCGGCGTGGCGGAGCGGGGGACGCGTGCTGGCCTCCACATCTGCCCCGTGACAGCAGGGGTCAGTATGCGGTGTCACTTTTTTCCCTCTCACTCCCTCCAAAGCCTAATTGGCTGTGACACGCGGGCCAGCTGTTCTGAGAGGTGGAGCACGGCGGGCGTTTCGAGGACGGGAGGCTGTGGGCAGGTGGGCGCGCCTGTGGACTGCGCACGCTGCTTCCTGCCAGCCGACCACATCTTTGTTCCAAGACCGCGGCGGGCTAGAGGCTGTGGGCTTTAGCATCTCATTTCTCGTCGTTTACCTCCTGATCACAGCCGGGGGTTGGGTACAGAGGAAAGGAGGAAGTTTCAGGTTTCATATGGGGCATCAGGAAGCACCCTTGCCCGCCAACACCCAGAAACCTCCCTCCCCTCCTGGACTGAAATCATTGTGCCCCTCTTCCGTTCTCTCATTGGGAGATAAATTCCATCAGAGTTATTCTTGCTAAGGAAAAGAGAGAATATATGAGCTGGAGTGGGAGGCGGGGAGGAAGAAAGAAGGGGTGGTTTTGGAGCATCGGACACGGGCAGGGGGAAGATGCCTGCGTTAGGAGGTTGGTCTGTACCTCCAGGAATTGGCTGGAGCACAGGAGGGAGAAAAAGAAGCGCTTGGAGAGGGGGGGCAGGCCTGGTGTTGGGAAAAGTGCAAAGGTCTTTGTCCCGTTTGTGGGACAAATACGATTCAAGAAGGAATACACTTTTTTAAAAAGTCTTGCAAGCCTGTTTTAGAATACATTCCTACTCAGCAGCAGATGTGTCCTGAAGCCATTCTGATTTTCTAACAAGATGATTAGTGCTGCTGCCTGGATTGAGGAGGGAGTAGAGGGAAGAGCCCTGGTATTTATGGAACCCCTACCGTGTACCAGGAAGCATGCTGAGCTCTGCTATACCCCTGGGAGAGGGGTGGGGACAGGCTCCTTGGCCTCTCCAGCTCCTGCTACCCAGAGCTGAGCTAGGTGGTGAATTCCAATGATTGGTTCCTTTGTTTGGTTATTCAACAACTTTTACAGAACCCAGCTCTGCCAGGTACCGTGATGGGAGCCGACAATGTGTCTGAGAAACAAAAAGGGAGTGAGGGTTACAACCCAGGGCGAGAGGCGGGCGAGAGAGCCAGGCAAGGGCCGTGACAGGGTTCTTGGTCAGAGGCGAGAGTCAAGGGAAGCCCAGGGAGGCACCCCCGCAAAGAGGGAACTCCTGAGCTGAGTGTTGAAAACGAGCAGGCGTTAGACAGGTGTCACTGCCATGGTTCCGCAGAGGGGGACCCAGGCTTAAGCCCGGGGAAGGCAGAGGTTGCTAATGCTGGGGGCACCACAGCAATCCTCTGCTCCCTTCTCCTCCTTCTGGAAGAAGCCAGGGAAGGCCGTGAGCAGAAAAGCCAGCTGCGCTAATGGGACACTTCCCCCTGTAGGTATAGGGACACCCTTAAGACCATCCTCCTCTTAGAGAACTGAGGGCTGCTGGCACCCACAAGTGGGAAGACGGAGGGCTGGGGAGGGCCTTGAGGCCCCCGCAGCCGCTGGGGCAGTAATAACCTCATTAGGAGGGTGAGGAGCGGGGCGGCACAGGTAGCGGCGCCGCCGGTGGCACCACGTGCTGTCAGCGCTTTGAGCAGCTGTAATTGCCGCTGTAGCTCCTGCCTCACACCTCGGCTCTCATTAGCCCCCCGCTGGGCTGCCGCCAGGGCAGATGAGAAAGAGCTGCTGCATCTTCAGCCTGCTCTGCTTCCTGGACCACTGTCCTGCCGCTCCCCTAACCACTGGGCGGTCACCTTGTCCCCTCTTTCTGGGTCCTCCAGCCTCTGAAGCGAGGACACAGGGGCTAGGGGTGGAGAAAGTAGGAAATCAGCTTCATCCTCAGCTCCCTGGTCCACATGTTCTGACATCCCTGCTAAGCCTGGAGGAACCACGCTCCATGCGGCGCCCCCCAGCGGCTGAGCCGGACCTGGCCCTTCGCTCTCGGTTGAGTGTGGTTAGTTGCTCACATCTGCTGGGTTTGACCACACAGGATGGGCAAGACACCTCACTAGGGAATAAGGGTGCTCCTTGGATTCTTGCAGTCTAATAGGGAGGAGTGAGATCACAGTGTGTAAGGAAAAAAGCAGTGCAGCAACGCAAGAGGCGTCCTGATGCTGAATGAGTTGCGAGAGGAACAAGAGAAATGAATTTAAAAGAAATGGGGGAGCCGGAGGTTGGCAGTATCCTCTGAGCCTGCTGTGCGCTGCTGACTAGGGCTGTAAAGACCACCAGAAAGTGTGTCCCCTGCCTTTGAGGAGGTCGCAGCCCAGCAAAGAAGTGAGGACTGAAGCCTGGGACATTCCAGGCAGAGCGCAAAGTTGAAGCAGGGGCACCAGGTGAGGGACAGACGGATGAGGACAGAGAGCTGGTAGAGGAGTGGGGGGTTGAGTGGGACAGGATGGGGTGGGGCTGTGATGGGGAGAGTGCCCTAGATTGCAGCAGCCGAAGGAAGCAGGACAGCCTGGACACAGTGCCTGCTCTAGGAGGGCTTTACAGAATCTGCAGCCTCTCCTCTAACTGTGCTTTTTCCTTCTTACGTAACAAGAGCAGTAGGCCCCAGTCTGGGGCTTCTCAGGGTGGACCAGGGCTTCTCACCTGGAATTGGCATCCTTGCTGCTCTTCACCGTCCTTTCTTCCTCCCATGTCCATCCCAGGGGCTTCCTTCAGTTCCCACACAGCAGCCCACTCACTCATGTAAGAGGTTTTGATTTAGCTATAGAATGGTTAGTCTTTTCTTTCAAAGTTTGTGGTCAACCTGTTTGTCTTAGGAACTTTGTATACAGACAGCCAAGAAGCTTTTGAAAAGTCAAGGGGAAATAATCATCATCTATTTTTAACTCAGCATTATCAAGAAATAAGCTTTACTGATTTCCAATCACTCCACCCCTCCCATTGAGACCACTTCCCCGAGCAGAACAGACTCAATTTTTGACTTAGTGAGCTGAGCAGTAATTTTGGCATCTGATGGGCAGAGCCTTCTGAAGTCCTGGGTCAGGATTCTCATAGCTTCCCTCTGCTCTGCCAAGTGCAGGGCCCAGCATTGAGCAAGTACACTGATGAAACAGCACAGCTTTCTCTGAACCCTCAGGGTCACCCAGTGGAAGTGTGAAGACAGCCAATCAAAGCTGAATCAGGTGCCACTTTGCGAAAGGAAAGATGACACCTGAGGCTCGGGCAGAACTGGGATCATCCACCACCTGTTCTGGGCCTTCCCCTGCCATGCTGAGTTTGGCTGAGCTGCTGGAGGCTGCAGTGTGTCTTTGATGCATCTTTTTATTCACTTCAGCCCTGCTTGCCTCTCTGAATTTGGTATGGGGCTAGCTCTCATGGCCCCTAAGGCAGCTTTCCTCAGAGTATATTCGGTGAAAATCTAGACTCTTGGGACACTTAATCTAAAAAATAAATAATAAAATAAAATAAGTACTGGAGAGGGTTCTGGTTCTGTCATATAAATTTGGGAGCTGTGACTACTGCATTCCCCTTGCACATTGGCCTATTCAAAGTTCTGAGAAGTCCTGTAACCAGGAAAGCCTGTTTAATTTTTTTTTAAATAAATTTATTTATTTATTTTTGGCTGTGTTGGGTCTTCGTTGCTGCACGTGGGCTTTCTTTAGTCGCGGTGAACAGGGGCCACTCTTTGTTGCGGTGCGCGGGCTTCTCATCGCGGTGGCTTCTCTTGTTGCGGAGCATGGGCTCTAGGCACGCCGGCTTCAGTAGTTGTGGCTCACGGGCTCTAGAGCACAGGCTCAGTAGTTGTGGCACATGGGCTTAGTTGCTCCGCGGCATGTGGGATCTTCCCGGACCAGGGCGCGAACCCATGTCCCCTGCATTGGCAGGCAGATTCTTTTTTTTTTTTTTTTTTTAATTTATTTATTTTTGGCTGTGTTGGGCCTTCGTTTCTGTGAGGGCTTTCTCTAGTTGCGGCAAGCGGGGGCCACTCTTCATCGCGGTGTGTGGGCCTCTCACTGTCGTGGCCTCTCTTGTTGCGGAGCATAGGCTCCAGACGCGCAGGCTCAGTAGTTGTGGCTCACGGGCCCAGTCGCTCCGCGGCATGTGGGATCTTCCCAGACCAGGGCTCGAACCCGTGTCCCCTGCATTAGCAGGCAGATTCTCAACCACTGCGCCACCAGGGAAGCCCGGCAGGCAGATTCTTAACCACTGCGCCACCAGGGAAGCCCAAAAGCCTGTTTAATTTTAAGTGTTGTAGCTGCCCCAATTTTTTCATCACAGACATTCCATTTTTATGTAACACCTATTAGTCACTCATGGAACTTGGGTTTTCTAGAATGCGCTTGAGGTAAAGGATGATGGCCTAAAGGATCTTCAGTGATAGTCTGAGGTATACCATTTTACCAGGCTACTCTTGAAGATGCAAAGCCTTCTTGAACCAAAGGAGTAATTCTTTCATGACAACCAATGGGTAAGCAGATGGTAGCCCCACTAGTACGTCCGAAATCACATCACATGGGTGATCTCCCACTTTATGCAGCCAACCAATTCAGAGAGCTCCAGTAGCCATGGGGTTATATAGAAGCACCGGGCATCTCTTCAAAAATCAAAAGCAGGCCTCTTTTGTGACAGAAGGCAGAGGGTGAAGAATATCCCCTCAGATAAATTAATACGTATCTCATGCAATTTATTTAGAAAGACAAAATTTCATATGCACACAGAAAAAGACAGTCAGAGGATAGGAGAGCCACCTTCCTTTCATCAAAATTTGATCTCCGGTACATAACTCTTTAGCCAAAGCAAGTGCCGTGTATGAACAACAGGAGGTAGGAAACAATTATTAAATAAACAGTACACATCAGCTCTTTTCCATATCAATCTAAAAACAAAATAAGACGTGAGATCAAATTGCAGCAAGCTTTTTGTCCTCCACTCTTTCATTTAACAAGGATTTATTGGGTATGTACTGTGTGTAAGATACTCTTGCACCAAAAAGAAAAAGAAAGTTTAAGTGAATAAGGTATCAATCTTGCCCTAAAGAAGTTAGCGGGTTATAGGGGAGTTAACATGTAGACTCTGAATTATAATCATAGGGTTATAATTATATAATTATAGTACATAATTATATAATTATAATTACTGGGCTTTAAACAGAAGGCTCCTTAGAGGCCGTATAATTCAACCCATCATGTTGACACGTGAGGAAACTGAGGCTCAAGGAGACTGAGGAACACAGTTAAGGTCACACACCTTTTAGTCACAGAGCTGAAGCAAATGCATTGTCTTCCAATCAAGGCTCCTCCTCCTTTTCCACAAAGAGTATTATCAGAGCCCCAAAGAGTTGCAAGGAAAGTGCTATGAGGGCTCAGAGGAAAGGAAAAGGAGGCATTTAGGCTGAATCTTTTAAAATGTGTAGGATTTTGATGACATTGAGGATGGAAGGGCATCCCAGGAGGGTGGAACAGCAGACAAAGGTTTAGAAATGAAAAAGTACAGAGTACGTTTGGATAACAGGCAAATAGTCCAGTTCTTGGTCAGATACTTGGTAGAGGGAGGGAATTTTGTGACGTACTTAACCCTCTAAAGTAGGTAGCCAAGACCCTGGGTGGCCCAAAGAGTCAGACCAAAGGCTAGACTAGGTCAGCATGATGTGGTCTGAGTCATACACAGGAGCTGTAGAAGCCCTTACATTATCCACTCCAAAGCAAAGCCTACTGCAGAAGGATGAGGGCAGCATAGCAGGGAACTGAGGGCTGAGATGCTAGAAATTTAGGAAACATTGCTAGAGTCCACCAAACGTAGCATGTTGAGACAGTGAATGACATTAATTTGATGGTTCCTGGAGTAGAGAACAGGAAGGATGAAGTTTCCTTTCCATCAAACCAGGTTAAGTATCATCAGTTTGTCTCTCCAAAGTGGCTGTAGTCTTGTTCTTGGTAAGAACTGAACTTAAGGGAGAATAGTTAAAAACCCTAAAATCTCTTCTAAACCTTGGGGTGATGTGAACCTTGGGGTGAAAATTACCACCCAAAGTCCTGGAATCACCAGAGCAGGCAAAGGATGACAGAGTATTATCCTCACTCTGCCCATTGGGGCCTAACAGTGATGATTTCAGAGTTTTCCTCTTTAATTCATATTCTTTCTCTTTAAATGAAACAAGTGTCCATACATATATTTAAACCACTGAGAAGTGCTTCACGGTGGAACATCTTGGCCCTCAAACCATGTCTGATCAATATTTCCATTTTCTAAAACTTTTCTTGGCATCTTTTTCAACACTGTTTTGCCTAGTAAAAGCAGGGAGATTTACAAATGGAGATTTCAAATACTCTTCCAAACTGATGATTTAGATCATCTTATATTTGAATATAAACAAATAATCTCAGTTAGTGTCCTGATTCTTTCAACTATTTAGACATCAGTTACTGTAAAATCAAGATATTTATGTTTTTACATGGCAAATGCTATAGATACTTGGTATTATGGTGACACAGGCTCAGAACTGGGTCACAGTTTAACTCTAAGCTAGAAGAAAGTCTGATCTACATGCTCCCCCCAAATTCATTTTTGTAATTCCTGCCTTTCTCCACAATGCAATTCCACCCCAGCACACACACACACTCTCCCAAAGAGGTTTTCATCTGAATGCCCGCCAGGCTGTGAAAACACCTCCATTCCCTGTGACCACTGGGTTTGCTGCCATATCTGGGAGGGGAAGGAAAGCTGAAGGACTCGGCCTTATGTTCAAAGCAGAAAATCAATAAGCTCATTCTCACAAATTAAGAAGAAATGGGGGGGGGGGTGGTGAGAAGAAAACAGGAGGAGAGGGGGAAATAAAGAGACAAGGAGAAAAGAAGGAGAAGGATTCAGAATCAGCTCACTCTGTGCTGATACACACCCTGCAAAATAATAGAGAAACACATAAACACCCTGGCTGTTTGTGTGAATAAAGAAATCACGTGTGTATATCACAGTAGTAATTAAAACCTCTCAGTCAGATGCTATAGAGAGATTAGTTGTCACATTGTGTTAAAGGAATCCTTGCCTTATTCCCTAGAAGGGGACAGACTGCCTGCCGTCCCGTCATCTGTTCCTGTGCTAGATCAACCCTCAGCCAGGATGCCTCACTGGCAGATTCTGTGCCCAGAAGCCCTTAGCTCCTGGGAGTGTTCTATCTGCTCAATAAGAGAAAAAATGGACTGAATCTACATGCCCAGCTACTCCAACCCTGGGCCCCAACAGCAACACAGTTGTTGTTAAAGACCCTAAACACTGCCCAGAGACTTTCACTTCCCAGTCTTGCTTTACAGAAAAGTGAGTCAGAAGGTTTAAGAGGCCACCAGGAAGGGCAGGGAGGAGGGGCAATAATATAGGGGTGTAGGGAGAGAGACCGCCTGCCTAAAACTCAGGGAGACAGCTTCTGGTCGTCCTCACTACCAGGCACTATGAGACCAGGATGAGTGTCTTAACTTGCTCATGTATGAGCTGGACCCCTTGGATCTGTTGGTTCCAAGCTGTAATTCTTCTAACCAAGTAGAGTAGATTCTATGGTCAATAAGTGAAATAAAAAGCAGTGAAGTCCTTGGGCATTTTTTCACTATCAGATAAGCAGTTGGTTCAGTCAACATTCGGTCAGCCCAGTAAAAAGAAAACTCAGCCAAAGCAGCTTTTTGACTGAACTGACTGCTATTTTGACTGAACTGACTGCTATTTTGACTGAATTTATGTGCTAAATAGTTGGTCACAAAAGAATTTACACAGACTACCTGAGGAGTTCATGGACACTTGTTCTCCTAATCAACCACAGCCCCCATCTGGGGTGATTTTTAAGCTACCATATGATCCTACAATCCCACTCCTGGGCCTATATCCAGAAAAAAACATAATTCAAAAACATACATGCACCACAGTGTTCATTGCAGCACTATTTACAATAGTTAAGACATGGAAGTAACCTAAATGTCCATCGACAGATGAATGGATAAAGAAGATGTGGTGTATGTATATATATATATATATATATATATATATATATATATATATATATATAATTCAGCCATAAAGAAGAATGAAATGCCATTTACAGCAACATAGATGGACTTAGAGATTATCATACTAAGTGAAGTAAGCCAGACAGAGAAAGACAAATATCATATGATATCACTTTTATGTGGACTCTTAAAAATAATGATACAAATGAACTTATATACAAAACAGAAATAGACCCACAGACCTAGAAAAAAAACTTATGGTTACCAAAGGGGAAAGGGGGGCAAGGGATAAATTAGGAGTTTGAGATTAACATATACACACTACTGTATATAAAATAGATAACCAATAAGGACCTACTGTATAGCACAGAGAACTATACTAGGTATTTTGTAATACCCTATAAGGGAAAAGAATCTGAAAAAATATATATATATATATATATATATATATATATATATATATATATATATATCTGAATCACTTTGCTGTACACCTGAAACTAACACAACATTGTAAATCAACTCTACTTCATTAGAAAAAGTTTGTTGCAGGCAAATTCTCCCTGTATTGTATCCACATAATACCTTTGTCTGCAAGTTAATTGGAGGCAAGAAACTTGTCTTCAACACCATTAAGAAAGTGAAAATACAACTCACTGAATGGGAGAAAATATTTGCAAATCATATATCTGATAGGGGACTTGTATCTGGAATATATAAAGAATGCTATAACTCAATAATAAAAAGACAAATAACCCAATTTTTTAAATGGTCAATGGATCTAAATGGAGATTTCTCTGAAGATATACACATGGCTAAAAAAGCACATGAAAATGTATTCAAACATCATGAGCCAGCAGGGAAATACAAATCAGAAGGAAATACCTTCACACCCACTAGGATGGCTATAATCAAAAAGATAGCAATCATGAGAGTTGATGAGGATATGGAAAACAAGGATATGGAGAAATTGGAACCCTCATACATTGCCGGCAGTGATTTAAAATGGTGCAGTTGCTTTGGAAAATATTCGGGCAGTACCTCAAAAGGTACTGAGTTACCATATGATCCAGCAATTCTACTCCTAGGTATATACACAAGAGAAATAAGAACTTATGTCCACACACAAACAAGTGCAGGAATGTTCATAGCATCTTATTATTATTAATCAAGGTCTGATCCTAAGACTTACATGTTTAGAAACGAGATCCCATCAGATGAGCTAGAGTTGATTAGACTCAATAGCAACAAATTACTGTGGGAGACTGCTAGTTGTTCCAAAACATCTGTTTCCCTTTCTTCCACAGGAAACAAGTTGTAGCTGCCTACCTAGCAGCTAGGTGTAGCCATATGATTACGTTCTGGCCAGCAGAATGGAAGTGACATATGCCATTTCGGGGTACCCTTAAAAGAGTTGGGCGCATGTTTCTCTGGGTCCTTCCCTTTTTAAAAAATCTTTCAGCTGTCTGAGAAAGAAGCAAACACTGGAGCAAACACCTTTGCCCACAAAGGGATGACACCTTTTATGAGGACAGAGTTGTTCTACCAGTCTCGAGCCCTATAATTACCACTGGACTGTGACATAAGAGAAAAATAAATTTCTATCAATTTAAGCCATTGTGTTTTGCGGGGCTCTTTGTTATATCTGCTTGCACTGTACTCTAACTGACAGAATTAGGCTTCCAATTGTGCATGTGACTGATAAGAAAACCAAATGCTACTCTGCCATTCCTACTACCTACTATACATTTCCCCAAACAGGAATGTTTAATTCTCTTTACCGAGCATCCTCTTCTTATTCAACATCATGGGAAACTGAACTAGAAGCTCTGTTAACAGATATTATTAAGACTGGTAGTTGGTAGTTAATCTAAATGAGTTGGTTAAAGTGGATAATCATTTAAAAATGATACAAGCATACTATATTAAACATTTCATTTCAGTGTATATGGGATACTTACTGGAAGTCTCTTAAAAAGAAAGTGGTGGATGATTGGCGCTCTGGGAGTCATATTGGGACATAAGGATGATGGTTACTTTCCAGGGAGAGTGAAGCAGAAACCTGGAGGGAGGCTGGATCCTTAGCAACCTCATGATACTATCATCTGAGTCTGGACTGCTTGCCTCTGGACTTCTGTTCCAGGAAAGATACTGTGGGCATCAGTCTGTAAGTTCTATGGAAGGCATAGAGAGTGTTGATCAATTCAATATATTTATTAAGGGGTAATCAATTAAGAACATTTGCAGAGTAATCAGATTCTGGACTGAGCAGAAGTTTAGAACAAAGTAAATTAGGTAGAGTTACAGGAAATGTCATTCAAGTTACAGAAAGGCTTAATAAATGTCTCTATCCCACAGTAAGTACAATACATCTATCTTGTGGATAGAATTCTTGGAACCACTGGATATATCACTTTATTTTCTCTCTGGTGGTACTAAAATCTGCTGATGATTTTTAAATTTCCAGTTCTGGTTTTTAAAGTTACTATAAGGGCTTCCCTGGTGGTGCAGTGGTTAAGAATCCACCTGCCAATGCAGGGGACATAGGTTCGAGCCCTGGTCCGGGAAGATCCCACAGGCCGCGGAGCAACTAAGCTCGTGAGCCACAACTACTGAGCCTGCACTTTAGAGCCTGCAAGCTACAACTACTAAGCCCATATGCCACAACTACTGAAGCCCACGTGCCTAGAGCCTGTGCTCCGCAACAAGAGAAGCCACCCCCATGAGAAGCCTGCGCACTGCAACGAAGAGTAGCCCCACTCGCCACAACTAACGAAAGTCTGCACGCAGAAGCGAAGACCTGATGCAGCAAAAAATAAATTAATTAATTAATTAATTAATTAAAAATAAAGTTATCATCAGCCCACCGTATAATATGAGACAAGTTATAGTAAAGTTGAATGTTTTGCAGTTTAATTGGTTTTCTTAGCCTCAAATAATTCTGGGGACACTTCTCATATCCTGGCTACAACCATTGCCTTGGCTTCATCAACCAAGTCCCATAATTAGCTGAACTAGAATCATTGCAAGAGAATATGTCATTGACTATGGGCAATGCCAAAGTGATGTTTGTGTAACTTACAAAGGTCTAAGTTGGAAAGGATTTGAAGTTCATTTATCAGACCCCTACATTAGTTCCTAAGGAAAATTCCACCTAAGCTATCCTGAGACATGGTATAGAATCACTTGAAAGACCAGCCAGGAAAACCAACAAAATGAGTGCTTGTTCTGTATTATTCTTTAAAATGATTTAAAATAGGAAATGAAGCTTTGGTCATGGAAATAATAAAATATTATGAAATAAAATAGTCTCTACTATTCATTCATTTATCCCTTTGTAAATATGGCAGATATTTATTGTGGACCTCTGATTGACTGTATTAAGTGCAGGATGTGTCTGTGGCAGCTACCAGGCCATCAGAGACTGGTGTCCTCTTTCCATGGTGTAGAGTTGTTGCTGGAAAGTGTTTCCCAGCCAGGACTACATGCTCCGGCATCTGAGTGACCAGTTCTGGTCTAAGCAATGTGAGTGTAAGTGATGTGTGTTACTTCCAAGCCAAGATTTTTAATATCCTTCCCCATTTTTCTTTCCTTCTGTTTTGTCTTTGGAGACCCTGTTAAAGATGGTGGCGTCACAAGATGGAAGGAGCCTGCACCTCTGAGTCACCACTTGTTGGAGAGCTTTCCAGGAGAACCACCCAACCAGGAGCACTGCATTGGATTTTATGTGAACAAGAAAAAATATTTTATTTTGTTCAATCACAGAGTTTGGGGGTTGTTTTGCTATAGCAGTCAACCTACCCTGACTAATACTTAATATATAGGACTGGGGATAAAATTCTCATTTATTATACGTAACTGTTCCCACTATTATGATCTTATTACATTGTTATGTAACTTTAATAGAAAATATTGGGGGTTTGTGAGAATCTCCCTCTGGGGATCTGAAAAACCTTCTTTACACAACAGACTCTCACCAAAGAATGAGAACAACCCCAAATTAAGTGCATTTTGGCAAACATTCTGTGCATAATTTGGAAATTAAAGTCTCTCAAAGGCAATTGCTTAGTTTACTGAATGGAATGTTGGAAAAGTTAGCAAATGAGACCACTGGGGACATGTACATTTTTAATAGGAATACTCTGTAAGGTCTGGAAAATTTAGCACTAATAGTTTGACTGTCTGTTTAGCTTTTCACACCATGCCCTCCAAGCCTTCAGATATGTCTGATTTATGAAAAGCTACACCATCCGATGTGACATGGCACACAGAATTGGAAGTCCACCTGTCAAGGAATGTGGCCTGGGTGTTGGGCCCTCAAAATGCACTCACGACTTCTCAAGCCCACCTCTCTCTAGAATTTTTGACATGCTTTATCCTTCCCAGGCTTACAAACTAGAAGAAGAGAATAGCATACATACAGAAATGATATAAAAGTTTTACATTACACTCACCATGATACATGCAACAAAGTCAAATATGTTCTGTTCTATTTCCTTTTATAAATGTTGATTGAAAGCTGATAAACTGTTTTCATGATCCACTAGAGAATTAGAACTCTCTGTCTGAAAACTGTCCCGTCTTCTCTGTGTCACCTTTTTGCCTTAAAGTGCTCTTTTCCTTTGTGCTCTCTCCTTAACTAAAGCCTGCACTTAAGAAGGTTTCATTCATTTCCAACCTATTGAGAATTTGAGTCAAATTTTTACCTTCACGGGAAATATTTGAATTTTTTAGCCTTCGAGCTGAAAGAAATCTTAGATCTCTTTTTCTTTTAATCGATGCGTTGACAAATAAGTTTGGAGAGGCTAAGTTCTTGGAATGGCTGGTTATAGAGTTGGGTATGAGAACCCAAGTCTCAGATATGGGGTCATTTCCAATCATTACTCTGCCACTTTACTAAATCAATGACTGTGCCCTCTCATTACCAATTTCAGGATTAATGAGATGTGAAGAGTTTTGTGGAGACAGGGTATTGAATACATGGAAGATCCTCAAATTGTATGTATGTTATTTATGTATGTTTGTATGTGTTTTTGATGATCAAATAAGATATCTCATTTACTGAAAACTCTATTCCTTCATACAGCTCTATAGATTTTTTATTGTGGTAAAATACACGTAACACAAAATGTACCATCATAACCATTTTTAAGTATACCGTTCGGTAGTAGTAAGTGTATTCATATTGTATGCAACCATCACCACCATCCATCTTCAGGACTCTTTCCATCTTGCAAAACTGAAACTCTCCACCTGTTAACAGTAACTCTCAAATCCCCCTTCCCCTCAATCCCTGGCAACCACCATCCTACTGTCTCTACCTCAAATTGTATTTTCAGATAGCTTTTTCATCTAGGCTACCCAGCTGCAGAGGTGGAGTGGACAGACAGGATAGCAGGCCAGCTCCATTTAGATGTGCACAGAATCCTAATTTTAAATGCTGCTCCTGGGCTCAGCAGGTGGCGCAGTTGGCCATCAGATGCCTCTGAAGCAGCTCATGAAATTAAGCAAACTGTTAAGAAAGCGGGAGCTGGTGTGGAAGGTAGGCGAGGACAGCGAGAAGGCAGACACTGTTCGGCACCTTGCACTCTGACCACGGAAGCCGCGTCTCTGCGGACAAGCAGGGCAGACACGGTGACTGACAGCAATAAAGATAGAGCAGCTGGTGTGCCATTAATCATCACAAGCTCCGGGGAATTCATCCCCCTGCAGATGAGGACAAACAGTGCAGGCTGTCGTCAGCGTGTGCTGGGAACACCCATCAGTCACCCTGGAGGCATGACTTCATGTCCCTCACCTTTTCAACTTGCTTTTCTAGGTGCCTGTGACATTTATTTCCTGACCTCAGGGTGACAACTCATAAAGGCAAAATTATCCCAACCCAGCACCTTCTAAGCTGTTAGGCTTAATCCATGTAAATCATTACTGCAAATGACAACCGCCACCATTGACAGAGCCGTATGGGTCCCAGAGTCCTGATCTTATCCCTCTCCTATTTGTCCCAAGCAAAATATATTTCTTTTTGATCACACTCTTAATCCCTTATGTTAATGGTAGCCTCGTCTTATATGGACAATGTAAGCAATTTACAAAAGTCATCCTATGAGCCAGACAGAGCCATTGTCAATAGTAAGCATAAAGTGAGGAAAGACAGCAAGGGCCCTGGGCCATCAGCATTACTGATACTTCTTGGAACAAGTGCCACATTCAAGCACTAATAAACGGCCAGGTGGGTATCTCCACCCAAAGAGCCAATATGAAATATTCAAGGAGAAAATAACAGGACACCCTTCTCAGTTTGGACTTCACACCAAGAAGAAACTCCAACAGTGGCAAGTTGATAGAAGCAGCAACCTCACTCTTTAGGAATGTTGTGGGGCTGTGAATTGCCAAAGAATGTACTAAGCACCCTAAATACTGTATGCAAGAGAGTCTTGGATTTGGAGTGAGACCCTTGAGTTTAATTTCAGGCTCCTGCTCTCTCTAGCTGTAACCCTGAATAAGACATAAGCTCTCTGAATCTTTTTTTTTTTTTAATTTGGCAAAATGGATATAATATCACTAGCCCCTGCCTTTTTCACAGGACTGTGAAGATGAAATGAGATCATGTAAATAAAGCACCCTAAACCTAAGTGGTGAAGGCGAAGTAAAAATATGCAGATGGCCATGCACGTAGGTAGTCACACGTGTCACATATACACACAGGCAAAGAATTTTGATTAGTTTCATTATTAAGAATTCTTCATCAGTGCTTAATGAGAATTGCTGCCTGCCCTTCTGCCCTAGGAATATTCACTCAGTTCTATGAAATAAGTTCAAGTTGCAGCAAATGCATTGCCATTTGCAGGACCTTGGAATATCTGAAACAAAAGATGATGTGTAAGGAAGGTAACCACTTTGCAATGTGTGAGTAAGGGGGTACATATACTGCAAAGTTATATAGAAGGGTTGTCCTAATATGTCCTAATGGATGCTACTAATTTCCAGAGTACAGTAGAGGGGCGTGGAATCACATTTGATAAACTACAACGAAAATACCATGTTCTTGCTTGCGAAGGCAGTTCTGTCTGTTGTCCTCATGGACATCAGCGTTCATGCATCCCGTGCATTTACTGGCAGCTGTGGTGGGTACTTAGTGCTATGGTCTCAACGTTTGTGTCCCCCTCCAAATTCATATGTCGAAATCCTAACCCTCAAAGATAATGGTATTAGTAAGTGGGGTCTTTGGGAGGTGATTAGGTCGTGAGGGTGGAGTCTTCATGAATGAGATTAGCGCTCTTATAAAACAGACCCCACAGAGCTCCCTTGCCCCTCCCACCATGTGAGGACACAATGAGATGTCTGTGACACAAAAGAAGGCTCTTATCCAACCATGCTGCCACCCTGATCTTGGACTTCCCAGCCTCCAGAACTGTGAGAAAAAATTTCTGTTGTTTATAAGCTACCCAATCTGCAGTATTTGTTATAGCAGCCCCAAAAGACTAAGACACACAAGGAAGTGTTCAATAGGGGTCTGAGAAAAAGAGAAAAAACGTAAATCAGGCCAGTTCATTCCAACCTGAAGGTTGAAGATGATGTAGGCACAAAGGATCTGTGCACAAACTTATCTTCACACAAGCAATACATGCTTGCTTGTCTGTGATGTGTCCATCGGGGTATCTGCCTACTAATATCCCAGATCGTCTATCTATTCCTAAGAGCACCTCCCACCATGCATTGCCTATTTGTCCATCCCCCCCACCAACTATAGGCAGAGTTCTAAGAGGGCAAGGACTGTGTTTTCTTTCATTGTATTCTCAGCACCTAGCAAACTGCTTAATAAATATTAATAAAATGAATAAATAATGAGCATGGCCAATCTCATTTTTCTAAAAGAGAAGTTACCAAGACATTAGAAACATAGCTCTTTTGCAGAGGCAGTTTGAACAATTCCTTCTGGGGATGCCTTTAAAAATAGGGGAGATGCCTCAGATGCTGTGAGTCCCATCTTGTTAGAAGGAAGTAGCACGTTCTAAATCCATGGACCATCTGTACCAGAATCAGCAATGAGACTTTAGAAAATACAAACTCTTGAGCCCAAGACCTGGGGGTTTCTGAGTCAGTAGATCTGGGATGTGGTCCTGAAATCTGTAGTTTTAAAAATTCCCGTTGGTGATTGTCGTGCATCTCTAGGCTTCAGAATTACTGGACTAGGGGACTCTAGTCAGCTTCAGGGTGAGTTTAGGCTGGGTCTAATTTGAAAATAAGTCCTTCTCTGTCTAGATTCAAGTCAGAAAATCCTGCCTGGTTAGAGCTCAAGATGAAATGTAGATGTTGAGCAGTTGGCTGGTTCTTCTGGATTTAAATACTTGAGATTACAAAGTGGGTTTAAGCCTCGGGAGGGATCATGAGCTCATCTTTCTCTGAGGCTCTCAGATTAAAAAAAAAAAAAAAAAAGGCTCCCTTCAGGGCCCAGAGCAGGTGCTGAGATGGGAGAAAGAGGATGGGATTCGATTTTAAGATTTAAAAAAGTAAGAATTAAATAAAACAAAGAAATTTCAGCAAGGTAAGTAGCATGATTTTCTTGCAGTCACTTGTAGGGAACAAATGGGAAATTTACCTATCACTTAAATTGTTCTGCATCCTAGATTTTTCGACTGCATCCATTTAGGAAACAAATGAACAAACAAGTTATTCAAAATGTCACAAAGGATGAAACTCAGGGATGTAGAGGAGAAGTGACTCTTAGTTATAAGCAAACCAGATAATCTGTTCTTTTTATTTGCTATTAAGTAATAATTAGCAGAGAAAAAAATCATCTAACCCAAGTTTTTAGGCACATCGGTCCTATATTTATGCTACAGACTCGACAAATTCAGTAAAGTATAAGTGTTCAATTATTCAGTCAACATTTTTGGACAATAAACTTTGTGAATCTCTCTGCTAGGCAGTCTGAAGATTCAGATGTGAATTTTACATGGTCTTCACCCTCCTGTAATTTATACTCCACAAAATCAATAACTTAGGATTTTATGTGTTTTTAAATATTACAAAGTTATTTCTTATCTATTAAACCCAGACTTCCATATCTAACTGCCTATTCTACATCAACACTTAAATATATAATAGGCATCACTATCTTACCATATCCAAAATTTAACTCCTTATGTTTCCCGCAAAACGGGCTCAACTTTCAATCCTCCCTATCTTCGTAAATGGCCTTTCCAATTGCTCAGGTCAAAAAACTTGGACTCATTCTTTTTTTTTTTTTTTTTTTTAACATCTTTTTTGGAGTATTATTGCTTTACAATGGTGTGTTAGTTTCTGCTGTATAACAAAGTGAATCAGCTATATGTATACATATATCCCCATATCCACTCCTTCTTGAGCCTCCCTCCCACCCTCCCTATCCCACCCCTCTAGGTGGTCACAAAGCACCGAGCTGGTCTCCCTGTGCTATGCAGCTGCTTCCCACTAGCTATCTATTTTACATTTGGTAGTGTATATATGTCAATGCTACTCTCTCACTTCATCCCTTGGAGTCATTCTTGACTCCTTTCTTACTCTCAACATCATCAAATCCTATTGGATTTACCTTTAAAATGTATCTAGAATCTGACCTCCTCTACTGTTACCACCTTGGACCAGACCACCATTATCTCTCCACTAGACAACAGCAGTAGTTTCCTTGCTTCACTCTTAAACCTGTGTGATTTATTCTTAATACCTAGCTTGAGTAGCTAGAGAACTTTCTTTAAAAAGTAAGTCAAATCATGTTACTCTTCTGCTCACTTCCCTCTAATGGCTACCATTTTGCTCAGGATAAAAGCCAAATCCCTAGATTGTCACCTTTCCCCTTCCTGAATCCTCATTTACCCACTCCCTTCCCTTAACTCTATGACTATATCTCTGTTCAGCACAATAGAAACATTCTTCAAACACAATAGAAATATTCTTCAAAGCGCTAAAAATATTCCTGCCTCAGGGCCTTTGCACAGCTTGTTCTCTATGCTTTAAATGCTCCTTCCCATATATCTGTATGACTAACTCCCTCATTTGCTTCAGGTTTCTGCTCAAATCTCACTTTCACAATAAGGCCTATTCTGAATACTCAGTTTAGAATTTCAGCCTGAAACTCTCCACATAGACTCCCGATGTCCCTTACTCTGCATCTTTTTTTTTTTTTTTTTACATATTTCTTATTTCCTTCCAGCTTATTACATAATTTACATATTTATCAAGTTTTCTGTTCATTATCTTCTGCTCCCTGGTACAATGTAAATGCCATGAGGCCAGAGACTTTTTGCCTGACTTGTGCGTGGTGATATCCCAGGCACCTAGAATAGTACATAGAAAATGGGACAGACTCCATAAATGATCATAGAATGAGTGAATATACTTTACTGAGTGCTTTTTAAAAACATTGATGTTTTATTTCATCCTCACCATAACACAACGAGGTAGGTAATATTATTATGCTTACAAAGTAGGAAATATTATTTATCCTTAAAAATATAAGAGAACTGAATCATAAAGAGACTTGAGTACTCAGCTTTGAGCCATTAGCTTCCAGGGCCTGTACACTTGGCCATTACGATAGAGCTAGAGCGTGAGAGAAGTTATCTCCATTTAAAAAGTGGACCAAAGACCTTAACAGCATGTTAAAAAGGGGTAGAGTCTAATGCAATGACACAAGAAAAGGAAATAAAAAGTGTACACATTGGGAAGACATATGTCTTTGTTCACAGATGACATGATCATCTATGTAGAAAGTCCAAAAGAATCGACGCAAAAACTCCTGGAAATAATAAGTGACTGTAGCAAGGCTGCAGGATACCAGGTTAGTATACAAAAGACAATTGCTTTTGTACATACCAATAATGAACAAGTGGATTTTGACATTAAAACACAATTAGAACCCCCCAAGAATAAATACTTAGGTATTAATCTAACAAAATACATACAAGATGTATATGAAGAAAACTACAAAACTCTGGTGAACAAAATTAGAGTTAAATAAATGGAGGGATATTCTATGTGCATAGATGGAAAGCTTCAATATTGTCAAGATATCAGTTCTTCCCAATTTGACCTACAGATTCAATGCAATCTCAAATAAAATCTCAGCAAGTTTTTAAGTGGATATGGACAAAATGATTCTAAAGTTTATATAGAGACGCAAAAGACCCAGGTTAGCCAATACAATATTGAAAGAGAAGAACAAAGTTGGAGAACTGATGCTACCCAACTTGAAGACTTACCATAAAGCTACAGTGATCTAGACAGTGTGGTATTGGTGAAAGAATAGACCAAAAGATCAGTGGAACAGAATAGAGAGCCCAGAAATAGACCCACATAAATCTAGTTAACTGATACTTGACACAGGAGCAAAGGCAATACAACAGAGCAAAGATAGTCTCTTCAATAAATGGTGGTAGAACAACTGGACATCCACGTGCAAAAAAATGAATCTAGACACCTTTCACAAAAATTAACTCAAGATGGATCATAGAGCTAACGTAAACTGCAAAACTATACAACTCCTAGAAGATATAAGGAGAAAACCTAGATGACCTTGGGTTTGGTGATGCCTTTTAGGTTACAACACCAAAAACACAATCCACAAAAGAAATAACTGAGAAGCTGGACTTCTTTAAAATTAAAATCTTCTGCTCTGCGAAAGACAGTATCAAGAGTATTGGAAGACAAGCCACAGACTGGGAGAATATATTTGGGAAAGATGCATCTGATAAAGGACTGTTGTCCAAAATAAACAAAGAACTCTTAAAACTCAACAATAAGAAAACAACCCAATTTAAAAAATGGACCAAAGACCTTAACAGACACCTCATCAAAGAAGATAAACAGGTAGCAAATAAGCATATGAAAAAATTCTCCACAGCATATGTCACCAGGGAAATGCAAATTAAAACAATGAGATATTACTATACACCTATCAAAATGGCCAAAATCACACTGACAACATCAAATGCTGACAAGTATGTGGTGTAACAGGAACTCTTATATATCACTGTTGGGAATGCAAAATGGCACAGTCACTTTGGAAGACATTTTGGTGGTTTCTTACAAAACTAAAAGTACTCTTACAGCACAATCCAGCAATTGGTATTTACCCATAGGCGTTGAAAACTTAGGTCCACACAAAAACCTGCACATGGATGTTTATAGCAGCTTTATTCATAACTGCCAAAACTTGGAAGCAACCAAGATGTTCTTCAGTAAGTGAACGAATACACTGTAGTACATCCAGAAAGTGAAATATTATTCACTGCTAAAAAAAAAAAAAAAAAGAGCTATCAAGCCATGAAAAGACATGGAGGAACCTTAAATGCATGTTACTAAGTGAAAGAACCAGTCTGAAAAAGCTATATGAGTCCAACTGTATGATATTCTGGAAAAGGCAAAATGATGGAGACAATAAAAAGATCAGTGGCTTCTGGGGGAGATGAATAGGCAGAGCACAGAGATTTTAAGGCAATGAAAATACTCTGTATGATATTATAATGATGAACATACGTCATTATACATTTGTCCAAACCCACTGAATGTACAACACCAAGAGTGAACCGTAAAGTAAACTATGGACTTTGGGTGATTATGAGGTGTCGATGGGGGTTCATCCTTGGTAAAACCGTACCATTCTGGTGAGCGATGTTGACAGTGGGAGAGCTGTGCATGTGTGGGGTCAGGAGGTATATGGGAAATCTCCATAACTTCCTCTTAATTTTTTTGGTAAACCTAAAACCACTCTTTAAAAAAATTGTCTATAAAAAAAAAAGGACTAGAGTTAGAAATCTTGAGACAGCATGTGTCAAAATAAGGGCAAGCAGAGTCCCTAGATCTTCTCACATGTATGGGTTTCCTAGGGCTGCCATAACTAATTACCACAAAAATAAACTTATTCTTTGAGAATCTGGAGGCCAGAAGTCTGAAATCGAGGTGTCAGCATAACCGTGCTCCCTCTTACGGTTCTACAAAGAATACTTCCTTGCCTCTTCCTTGCTTCTAGTGGCTGCCAACAATTCTTGGTTTTCCTTGGCCTGTAGCTATATCACTCCAATCTCTGTTTCCAGCTTCACAGGCCTCTTCCCTCTGTATCTCTGTTTTTCCTCTCCTCTTCTTATAAGGACACCAGTCACTTGATTTAAGGCCCACCCTCATGCATTACGACCTCATATTAACTAGTTACATCTGCAAAGACCCTATTTTCAAAGGTCCTGTTCTGAGGTTCTGAGTGGACATGAATTTTGAAGGGACATTATTCAACCCACTACACCATTTGTGACAGATTTCTTATGTCTCAGGTTTGGAACAACCTTATAAAGACATCTAATCAACCTCTTATCAGGTATTAGAATCCCATCTACAGCATTGTCATCAAAAGTTGGTCCATTCTCTGTTGGATTATTTCCAGGAGTGGCATGTCAATGCAGCCCACTCATTGCTGTATAGCTTTATTAGGAATCTATCTACATAATCCATTCTTATGCTGAATGTGTGATAAACAGAATAATGGCCCGCCTAAAATGTCCATGTCCTAATCTCTGGAACCCATGAATATATGGCAAAAGAGACTTTGCAGATGTTTAAGGATCTTGCCACAGGGAGATTATCCTTGAGATGGGCCCAGCCTAATCACCTAGGTCCTTATAAGAAAGGAACTTTTCCCAGCTGTGTCAGAGGGACTTCAGAAGAGTGATCAGAGAGGTGCAATGTTGTTGGCCTTGTAGATGGAGGAAGGGAGTCATGAGCCAAGAAATGTGGGCAAACTCTAGAAGGTGGAAATAGATTCTCCCTTAGAGCCACTAGAAGGGACACAGTCCTGTTGCCACCTTGATTTTAGTCCACTAGGATCCATGTTGAACTTCTGACCTATGAAACTGTAAGATGATAAATTTGTATTGTTTAAGCTGCTAAGTTTGGGGTAATTTGTTATAGCAGCAATAGGAAACTTACACGTAGTAGAAACTGACATTCCTGTAACCATCCCCCATTGGCTCTAGATCTGCCTCTGTAGTAATCAAAACACATCTTTTTCTTTCTTTCCTAGAGCAGACATTCAACTACTGGAAGACATATTTCAAATTCCCCCTAAATCTTTAGTTTGCTAATTTAATATTGTCAATGTTTCTTCATATGACAATTTTCAGATGCTTTATCACTGTAACTACATTATATTTTTGTCCTCCTCCTCACCCAAAAAAAGTTGGTGCCCTGAACAGCACACTAACTCCAGAGTGGAATATGGGGGAATCAGCCCCTAAAAATACTCTAGATTGCTAATTCCTCCCTTGAGCATAGGTGTTCCCATCCCCAATGCTTCAGTGTAAACAGAGCCCCACATGATTCTACAGAAGACTTATTATGGGAAAATGGAAAGAGCAGGGCTGTGGAATTAAACCCACCTGAGTTTGAACTCTGACATTTCTATTTTCTGGTTACATGGTCTTAAAAAAATTAAGTAGCCTTTCTGTGTCTTGGTCTGTAATTCAGCTATAAAAAGTGGGGTTTACAGGTTGTGAAAAAAATAAATAAAATGAGATAATGCATTTGAAAATATTTTGCAGGAGGAAGGCATTAAAATAGGTTGATTTCCTTTTTTCCTAGTTCTAAACACTATATTTCCATACACATGGATCAAGTTTGAACTCACTTTTTAGGCAAAAATATCACATCCCAGATGATATTTTTATCAAGTTTATAATTACCTAAAAGCCTAAAGTCTTTTTAAGGGTATGCCGAGCAAGCCACCTTCACCCTAGTCAGTACTGGAACAGTTATTGATTTTATGTTATATTTATCTTGTGAAGTTTGGTTTATTGGCCCAGTGCACCAATAACATTGGGATTCTAATTTTCTCTTAGCATATTGGTCATTGTGCGTAGCTTGAAACCATATGAGTTTGTCAGATGTTTCATTAAATACCTGTAGAAATCCCAAGAAGAAAGGAGATGAGCCTATTTTAACATCACTTGTCCTCAATGCATTTACGCCGGATCCAAGTGCTCACTGCTTCCTTGTCCAAGAGCTCACAAGCCAGCTTTCCAAAGACCTTTGATTTCCGGATTCCTCAGATTTCAGATTTCGCAGGGTCTTTCCAGCCAGCTCATATGCAAGTTCTCTCCTCCTCTGAAAGCCGTCCGTTCCTCTCGGGAGACTTGCATGCATGTAAAGCACCTTGTTTCTCCTTTATTGCTTCTCCCCCTCTCCAGGGCTTAAATCCCCTCCCAACAATGCTGATGTTGACCTCCACAGTTGTACAATCTTTCTTTTTAAAAAAGTATAGAAGCAAAGTAGGTATTGGGGAGCTCTGTTTTCTCTGTGACCTGTTCCTTTTCAACATTGACCTTCAGCAGAAGGATATCCTTTGTTACTGGATTTTCTTGCTCAAATTCTAATTCTAAAAGTATTTTTATCATTTGATGCATTTTGGTTGACTTGCAAATTGCCCCTCCAGAGGTCAATGGCATGGCGTTCTGTCCATCATTATTTTTAGGCACTTATCTCCATAGCTGTTTATGTCTGAACTTGCAGATGCATTCCCTGAGGACGACTCAGTTTATATTCCTAAAGTATAAGACTTGTGTCTAACTCTGCCCTATGCTCTTTGGTGCCGTGAACAGTCAAGTACCCACAATTTAGAGATTGTAAAGTCAAGTTTGGTCCTTGCTCTTCAGACATGATTTTGGCTTAACATCTCTCCAATCCCCAGCACCTAGAGTAGCAAAGGAATCTCCTCCCTTCCCCCAGGGAGGGCCCTCCTTAGCCCCAGAGAGAAGGCAGACCCTGGGGGGCTGAAAGCCCAGAAGTGATGGCTCCTCTTATCCCTTGCTATTGCTGAGAAGCTCAGAGAAAAAATTCCCTGGTTAAAAATCATGGTCCTATTCTTTCTTTCAGCTCTGTATTTCCCTTTACTCAGATTCCACCTGCAGCAGGACTCAGGAGGCATGAAACACTGTGGCTAAGAGCCTTATTTGTGGTTAACAGAACCTGTCACAGAGGGATGGTATGAGAATTCAATGAGATGATACCTAGAAACCACTTAGCTCAGTGCCTATAAAATAACAAATGTCAATTAATGTTTGTCATTATCATTCACTGGAAATATGTTCCTCCCATGTAAGGTTAGAGCTTGTGTCTGGTAATTCAGCCTACCTAAAAGTCAGGTGAGGCTGCCATGTGGTCCAGGCAACCCACCACGGAGCATTCGGCCATTAATGTGACAGTGGAAGAAAACAAGAAAAGGAACAGACTACAGAGTGATAGACTCTGTGGTCCATTTACAGATAGGGCCTCAAATGAAAGCTGAGTCTATAAGACATGAGGGCCAGAACTCAGCTTGACTTTTTCCATAGAACTAGTGGTCATTCCATCAGAAAAACTCAAGTCATTCAATTATTTGACTCCATTGCCCAGTTATTTCTGGGTAGTAAGTATATTGCAGATTCTGGTGGAAAATAGCCCAGTTGCATCGGTTTGCACAGAGAGAAGGGAATGGTGAGGGGTATCCTTTGTTTTTTAAATCTCAGCACACAGATGGATTTGAGAAAAGAATAGAGTTGAGGAGGACGGCAAACACAGCTTCCCTTTGTCCATCTGTCAGAACTGGCACCAAGTTCTTGGCAACCTTTTGGGAGCCTCTGTGCCTGGGCTGGGTTAACTTGGCCCCATGCATTTAAGAATATTTGATTTGATTGCACAGCAAAATGCTTTTGAAAAGCTGGGCTATTATCCCTGAAATAGAAAAATTTAAAAAAATTTGAAAAGCACCTTTGAAGTCAGCTACCCAAATGAAACTTGTGACATCAGAGCGATGGCAGATAAGTGGGGGGCAGAACAAGGCCGTCATTGACCGCTGAGGAGGCCAGGCCGATGCCACACTTTACACCCTACCAATATAAGTCAAAGATGAAAGATGCTCCGGGCAGCTCGCCTGACCCCTGTGCTCTGTTATCTCCAGTTGATTGCACAGTGTTTCGCTCTGAACAATCCCTCACTGTCTACCTGGTGCAGGTGAATCTCAGAAGAACAGGGGTTTGGGCGGCTTGGCCAGGTTATAGGAATGCCATGCATAGCACAGGGGGCCAGAGGAGGGCTTGCTCGGATCAAGCACTGTCTTTATTACTCCTCTTATCCCCTGGATGCTGAGGACAGAACAGCTAAGTGCAAATCGAGGGCAGCAAAGAAAGCCCAGGGCGTGTGTGGTGACAGACAGGCAACTCTCTCTCCAACTGATAGAACATCAGAGACTGCAAACAAGCTCCAGCTGCCACACTGGCCCCTGCAGATTTACATACAATGTACTAGAACCATGTTATAGCAGGAATTTAAACAAACCTGGATTGAGTTCTTGCATCCTTTAATATATAACAACTAGCTACTGAAAATGTTCAACTGCTAAGGAGAGTCCAACAGCGGTTCTCAAACTTGAGCATGCATCAGGATCACCTGGAGGACTTGTTAAATCACAGATTGCTGGGCCCACCCCCAGAGTGTCTGATTCTACCAAATTTCTACCAAATTTCCAGGTGATGTTGATTCAGGGCCCACGCTCTGAAGGCCACTGGTCTTTACGGTAAATATCAGTCTTACATTCAACACCATCATAAATGAGATTCATTTGAATTTAATACAGTTCAACAAGAGTCAGGTGCTATACTAAGTGCCGAGGGTACAAAGATGAATAACAGACTTTAGCTGAACAGTTCAATACAATCTAAGTTCTATCTAGAACAAAATGGGATCAAATAAAGCCCACTGGTATCAAATAAACCCAACAGAGCATTTGGGGAATCAGCAGAGTGGGTTTGCAACTTTAACAAAAAGAAGTAAAGGTATCTTGTATCTATCATTAAGAATAGATGGAACATGCAGTTTAGGAAGGGAATTTGGCAGAGGAAGGATTACTCTGTTAAAAAAATTTTTTTAAGACAAGCAGAATGGCTGTGCATGTCTAGAAGACACACTGTGGAATGGAAATCCATGAAACTGAGGGCGAGGAAGGGTGGATGAATATGAAAGGACAGAGGGAAAGAAGTAGAGTCATTGTCAACGGCACAATTAGGTGGAGGAGATAGACAAAGTAATTCTGATTCCATTTTCCATTGGAGTCTGACTTAGGCACCTGTGAAAGAGAGAAGTCCCTGGGGGTCTTTCAAGCCTTCCTCTTCCACGCCGTTTCACCTTCTCTCACTTCCTCAGGTACTCAACACGCCGACGTAGCTTCCATCAGTTATCTAGGGCAGCTGAGGCAGAAGAGGAAAACTACTCTCAAACTGAAAATGACTTGATTGCTCCAAGTCTTCCTTTTCTGAGATGGCCTCATTCATTCATTCAGTAGCAGCCCTGAGCAGCTCCTGAGTTCCCAGTAATGCGATGGGCTCAGAGGGGGTGAGCTCTACCCTCAAAAGCATGTGACATCATCGCTGTCTTCAGGAAGCTTCCAGGAGACAAGAAGGTAGTCTTAAGAAGTTATTTTTCATTGACTATCAATTTTAAAACTACTGTAAGAGATGCTACAAGGTATAAGTGATTAAGGGCCCTGTGAGTAATTCAAGTAGGAAAGTAGGGCTGCAGAAGACTGAACAGTCCCCACTAAGGAGCGAGATGGGAACTCAGAGTAAAACATGTGTAGATATTATACAGTTGGAGAGGGTAAAAGGGCAGAGAGAAAGAAAGAAAGAAAGAGAGAGAGAGAGAAAGAGAGAAAGAAAGAAGAAAGAAAGAAAGAAAGTAAGAAAGAAAGAAAGAGAAAGAAAGTGGGAGGGAGGAAGGGGAGGGAGGGAAGGAGAGGGGGAGGGAAGGAGGAAGGGAGGGAGGGAGGGAGAAAGAGAGGTGGGAAGGGAGGAAGGAAGAAAAGGAGGTGGGAGTGTATGTAGTATATTGAAGGGCAACACAGTTTATCTTGGCTGAATCAGAGGGATTGAACCAAATAGATCAGGTTGAGAAGAGACCTAGCAAAGTACTGCAGGCTGTCCTAAGGAATTCTGACATTATTTTCCAGATAATAGGAGATCAGTCATGCATTTCACTCCTTCATCTATCTAATCCACACTTATGGAGCCCATACCGTGGGCCAAGAACAGAGTTCACTTGCAGGCTTAGAAATCGATAAGACTAATCCTTGCCCTTTAAGTGTTCACTGGCCAGTAGGGAGACTCCATGGAATAAGATAATAACACAAAGCAGCAACTGCAACAAGGGGAGTTTGAACAAGGACAATGGAAATCAGAGGAGGCAGCAGGTGGCTCTCCTTGCGAGCACTTAGGAGAAGCTTCACAAGACCTAACTCCTTGAACTGGAACTTGAAAATGAACAGACAGCCTGAAGACGGGCAGCAAAAGCAATCATCACTTCTCAGTGTGGTCATCTAAGTCTGCTTCCTACTTTTCTCACCCACCAATCCTGTGTCATGAGTGGATGAAGGAATAACTGAAGGAGGGAAGGAAGGGAGGGAGGAAGGGAAGAAGGACGGCACAGGCTACAAGAGGGGAGGATGGCAGAAGGACATTTAGAAGGGGTGACAGGGAAGTCAGCCGAACATCATGGTGTGCACGTGACAGCCCTAGAAGGCGCTCGCGAGGGGTGCCCAGCACTGCAGCTATCAGGTGACGGCAGAAAGACATTCTTTCAGCGCAGGGAAAGTTCCCATATTCCTTCCAAGCACACCGTGTGTGGCTGGCCATCTTCCTGCTTCTCTCTCTCCTCAGGGACAAATGTCCCCTAGTTGTGAGAGAGGAGAGCTGGTTGGTCTCTGCTCTGCCTTGAGGCACCCAAAGTCCCCTCATCAGTGCTGCCTCCACTCCACCAGGTGGGTGTGTGACTTCCCAGTCCCATAACAGGCTTCACGCATGGGTTAGGAAAAGATCAGGACTCCTTTTCAGAAGGCCACAATTAAGAGGTGAATGTGTCAGCCAGAAGCGCCATCACCCCTTTTCCAGAGCTTATTAGCTAGCTTCTATAAGGTGAAAGGAAGGAGCTTTAAAAGGGGAGCCCCATAAGGAAATGCATCCTATCCTGCTATGAAAGCTAACCTAGGACCACCCTGCCAGTGAGTAATGGGAAGACTAATTTTTTCAAAGCAACTACTGTCTCAAAGCCCAGCAAACAATCTATCTGAATAGATCATTTCTGTGAAAAAGCAAACTTTCAACAGCTGGAAGATCAAAGGAGTGATTCCAGTTCAGAAATAGATTTCAACTTTCCTTTGTCATTGGTGTATTCCATTAAGCATCATTCTTCAATCTCTTACGACCCACTCCTCCCCCTTCCCTAAGTGGAATTCTACCTAAGAGAGGAGTTGTGCTAGCCCGGGACTCTGAACTAAGGTAACTTGGGGGTTATGTGGCCTAAGCGCTCTCCACAAGCAATTTTCCCCGTCAGTCAATTTCTTCCTATTAGTGAGAAGGACCCCCAGTATGGCTGCTCCTGTGGTTGGATTCCAGGTCACTGCTGTGCCCCATGTAATTTAGGAACCTCTTTGATTATGCAGGTGAATAGCTCTACTTGTTTCCCCAGCAGATGTTTGGTTGAAGTTCCTTCCCTGTGATTATGATTTTCTTTGGTCAAAAGAAGAGTAACTTGAGAAAGCTGGTCCAGGAATGAAGAATAGGGAAGCAGCCACAAGATGAATTTTTGAACTCTCCAGACTGCATTTTTGACTATACAATCCCTGAGCCAACCTTATTATTAAGTGTAATTACCAGCCCCAAGCACAAGCTCCGGGACCCCTACAGAGGACCTGAGCTTGCTGCTGTAGGTACCACCAAGGTAAGCTATACTTTTTCATGCACAGTCATCTTACCAATTGAGGGATTATGAACTCCTGGGTGATCATTGGGTCAAGGAGGCTCCAAATGCCCAAAAACCTTGATAGGATCCTAAAGAATGTAAAATATTCATCATTAGAACCTTAAAAGCTAAGCATACCCAGGCCCCACTTCAAAACACTAAAGATGTGTTTAATGCAACATTCTTTCCCAATATTAATTATTGCAAAATAATTAAAGCTTCTCCCTGCCCCTGAAAAAAAAGACGTACATCAACTCCAGGCTTGTCCATTTGATAATGCTCTTGGGAGATTGGAACAGGTGTTGGTTTAAGGATTATTAGGCCCTATTTCATAGGAGCCACAGTCACTAATCAAATAAATTTGTTGGCAATGGGTTGCTCTTTTTCACATTGTGATTGTGAAAAGCATGCAGATATCTAGAGCAGCACATATTATCTCAATAATGCACCTCAGATTATTTCAGTGAAATATTCAAAGAGCAGAAGAGAGTGAGAACGTGTACCTCTGGGGGATAAGAAGAATGCCAGGAGCCTGGGAATGTAGGCTGAGCCAGTCCCCACAAGTAAGACGTTTCTGTGAAGATTAATATTTGATCTTGAAAATTTATGAGGATATTACAGTCTACTTCTTCATATATCTGTGCTCTACTTCCAACAATGACTTAAATTACTTATACCCCAAAATCTGATAGTCCAGGAAGTTTTGCAATGTTCATTCTGGAGCTAATCTTCTGTACCCCAGAGGACTGGTCCTCCGGCTCAGGAAACAAGGTCACAAAGGACACAATGTCTTGGTGAGAAGACGGGCCACCAGCCCCATTCTTCTTCAGGGTAAGAGACCAGCCCAGGAAACTTTGACCTACGGAGACCCCCTAGTAGATATCGTAGCTAATCTTAGACAACTGGGGCCCCAGTCACTGTCTATTGAGGACAGATCACCTAGCCTCATTCTTACTGTTTGGGGAGGCAGATGTAATAAAGTGATATTACCTTATTATATAAATCAGAGATGCAGTGGGTTCTTGGGGGGCGGTTTTTGTCCGTGCCAAGCGGCTCGCGGGATCTTAATTCCCCGACGAGGGACTGTACCCTGGCTCCCAGCGGTGGAAGCTCGGAGTCCTAACTCCTGGACTGCCAGGGAATTCCCTCAATGGTTCTAAAGGGTCCTGAGAAGTTGAAAAGTTGAGAAGTGCGTGTGTATACTAAATATGCAATCAGTCCCAGCAGTGCATTAATGTGCCACATGGTCAGAAATCAGTGGAGAACCTGAAGGAACCAGGAACCCTGAGCAAAGCGGTGAAGGAACTAGGTGTAGCAGAGGCGGAGTCAAGAGCGCCATCTAGAGGCAGAAAATGGAAGGTCAGACAGGCCAAGCTGGGTAGGAATGAAGTGGAAGGAATAAGGGTCAACAGTGCGTTTCCCGGGCTGTTGCAGAGATGACACACAGAACACAGGTGATGAGGACACGACCTCCAAAGGAAAAGTTATAACAAGAAGTTGTATTTACTGAGCACTTTTCAAATGAGATAGGTAGGGCTTCCCTGGTGGCGCAGTGGTTGAGAATCTGCCTGCCAATGCAGGGGACACGGGTTCGAGCCCTGGTCTGGGAAGATCCCACATGCCACGGAGCAACTGGGCCCGTGAGCCACAATTACTGAGCCTGCGCGTCTGGAGCCTGTGCTCCGCAACAAGAGAGGCCGTGATAGTGAGAGGCCCGCGCACCGCGATGAAGAGTGGTCCCCACTTGCCACAACTAGAGAAAGCCCACGCACAGAAACGAAGACCCAACACAGTCATAAATAAATAAAATAAATAAATAAATAAATAAAAGAACGTGAATTTCTTTTAAAAAAAAAATGAGATAGGTATGATTCTTAATCCCATTTTTCAGATGAGACAACTGGGATTTAAGGGAGATTAGCTCATTTGCCAAATTTCCTTCTTTTTTTTTCTTCCTCCCTTTCTTCTTCCTTCACTTCTTTTCTTTACATTCTGTGTGTCAGTCACTGTTCTAGGCACAACAGAAAACAAAAAGACAGTTCTGGCCCCTATGGCACTCACAGTCTAGTGGAGTAATAATATAACTTTATATAGAAGATAATATGTATAGCATACTTCCAGGTAACGAGAGCTATGGAGAATCATAATGACTGAGAGAGGGAGAGAGAGTGATGATGGTGGTGAAAGGGCATCCATTAATACAGATGCTCAGGGGAAGGCTCTCTGATAAGGTGACATTTGAGCAGTGACCTGAATGAAGGGCAGGAGGGAACCATTAACATATATACACTACTATATGTAAAATAGATAACCATCAAAGACCTACTGTATAACACAGAGAAATGAACTCAATATTTTGTAATAACATATAAGGCAAGAGAATCTGAAAAGAATATATACGTATATAAAACACTGAATCACTGTGCTGTACACCTGAAAGTAACATATTGTAAATCAACTATACTTCAATTAAAAAAAAAACTTTTCAGAGAAAAGATATCTTTGGAAAGAGTATCCTAGACAAAGAGGATAGCAAGTGCACAATGCACTTGCGGGTTGGAGGAAGACTGAGGAAACTGCTGCTTCTGGAGCAGAGAACAGGAGGCGCAATGATAAGAGATGAGGCTGGAGAGTAACCGGAGCACATACATACGTTTGCCTCATCCATGGCAAGGACCCGGGAATTTAAGTGCAATGAGAATATATCAGGTTGCTGGGGCAGAATAGACTGCAAACGGACAATAGTGGCAAGGGATGGGGGGTGTGATGGTGATTCAAGTGGAAAGCAGTATACTAGGCTTGGTAAAGATAGAGGTAGTGAGGTTATATCTGAACGTAGGACCAATAGGATTGGCTTTAGGATACAGTGAAGTCTAGCTTTAAACCTAGGTAAGTGAGCCCACACCCAGAGCCCACACTCTGCCCAATACAGTAGGCTGGTCTCACTGCATCAACCACCTCCATCCTCCCTTTCCTCCTATTGCCCCCCTGCTCTCAGCTGCCATCCAGCATTCACATGCTGCCTCAGAAGCTCCCCAGCTTGCCCTGAGTGGGGTGCCCATCAAATGTTTATGAACAAAGTGTCACCTCTCTGGGCCTCTGTTTCTTCATCTGTAACATGCCAAGGCTGGGATAATTGTCCTCTAAGGTCACTTTCAATCCTGATTTTCTTTGACCTGTGATCTAACTCCCTATAATGCAGAGAGGACAAAAAAAGCTAAGATTGTGGATATTTATGGAATTTTTTTCCCCGCATGAGTATGTTTTTAAATGTTGCCTGGATAGTTCTTAAGCATCCTGCTCTATTGCGCAAAAAGAATCAAGGTGCTGTAGAATCATTAGGGCTTTTGCAAAGTTGGGATTTAAATGATTTAATTATTGTTTAATTAATTGTTAATTAAAATTATATGAAACTAAAAATTCACCTCCTCAGAAAACAATTGGGTGGGTTCTCAAATAGTTAAATACAGGATTGCCATATGACCCAGCAATTCCACTCCTAAGTATGTATCCAAAGAAATTGAGAACAGGTATTTGAACAGATCCTTGTACACGAATATTCATAGAAACACTGTTTACAATAGCTACCAGTTGGAGCAATCCGAACATCCATCAATGGATGAAATGATAAATAAAATGTGGTACATAGTACATACATTTAAAGGACTATTACTCATCCATCAAAATGTTCGAGGTCCTGATACATGGCTACAACACGGATGAGCTTTAAAAACATTATGCTGAGTGAAAGAAGCCAGTCACACAAAGTCATGTATTGTGTGATTCCTTTTATATGGAATATCCAGATTAGATAATCCATAGAGATAGAAAGCAGACTGGTGTTTGACAAAGACTGAGGGGAGGGTGGAATTGGAAAGCCACTGCTTAATACATACTGGATTGTCTTTTGAGGTGATGAAAATGTTTTAGAACTAGATAGAGGTGGTGGTGGCACAGTGGACTAAAAGCCACTGAATTGCACAATTTAAAATTGTTAATTTTATGTTACATGAATTTCACCTCAATAAAAAAAATAAATCAGTTCCTCAAGTGCTCAGTAGCCACATTCAAGGGCTCAGTAGCTAGGGGCTACCATGCTGGGCAGCACAGCTAAACTGAATATTTCCATCACTGTAGAAAGTTCTATTGGACAGCTATGATTTAGACAATGCGTGGTTTCTGAAACGATTGTGGAGAGATCGCAGGAGTGGAGAAGAATAGGGAGAGCTGGATCCCATTGCCTTTGGCCCCTGCTCTTCACAGAAGGTCCGTGCATGTCTGTCCTCCATCGCAGAGCAAGGAGCATACTCAGCTCCACATTCCCAGCCAAATGCCCGCCAGAGGGCACTCACATACCCCAGAAAACAACACTGAAAGAAGAGTGCAAGAACCAAAATACATTTTTAGCAGCCAATGCTGAATCACTGAATGCTAAACAGCGGGTAACAGAAATGTGTGGAAACAAAGATTTATATGACAGATTCCATGTGATCTATCCTATTCCCACTTGTGAAATTGTTCATAATTGGGGGAAATTTCCCTTCTTGGTCATCTTGGATCTCAGCACAATTATGTGCGGATATACACAGGCACACACTTAAAGCAGATTAATGTGTGTATACACAGATATCGTGCAAATGTAAAAGCTGAAGTCCTATGGCACAGAAATTGTCCATCCCTGCCCTCCACCAGTAAATATAGTAAACCAAAACCCCATGCTTCACAAGCATTTCAGAGAGATAACCCTCTAATTAAGGCAGCAGGCTCTTAGTGAACAAATTATCCATCTCCGGGATAGGAACTATACCAAAAACATTTGAAAATCACCATCCCTTCTGGGACATTAGTCAGTGAGAGCGTTTATGTTTCACCGTTTGAGTTTTCATGTGAATCCTCTCACATGAAAAGCTGTTGTAATCTGAAAGTTGACCATTATCGTAGTTGGGTGCAGGCATTGCTGTCATTTTGCAAAGCTCAATGTGAGAAACCAATCTGTCAATTTTACACTTGCAGAATAACTTTGTACAGGACAAATCTATTGCCTCTACCACTTGGCACTTGGAGGAACTAAGATAAAATCCCTTCATTCCTGAATGTGGAAATGTTTTGGGTTAAAGATATAAACTCACAGTCTTCTGGAAGTGGAAGCCCCTCAGGACAGGGGTGTAAGTGTAACTTGCCCTTACAGTGGTTGGTTGTTTTGTCCCATGATCATCAGTGTGGGTTTTCCTCCCTCCCGTCCTCCCATTCTCCTTCCCTTCTACTCTCTTTCCTTCAATCTGAGGTTGATTTCTCAAAATCGGAACAGTCTCTCCTAATTCTCAGCTCTCCAGAAAAAGTGGACAAAGCCAGACTTCAGCCTTGGATTAATGGCAGTCAGTGGTATAACAAAGAGAAAAAATGACTAGACCTTCCTCAGCTGGATATTTAGAAATGAAAGATCTTTTAAATATCCTGTTATTTGGTACTTTATAATTTTTAATTTTTTGTATGTAAAAAATTTTATATCTACTCACTTTGTTGGTACACATGTTCTTTAGGCCTTTGAAATCCAAGACCAAAATACCATTGAAATTCCACAGTACCATCACTCCCTCACTTTCCTCAGGCAACCTTAAATATCTTCCATCCCCAAAAGTATTCAATATTACCTAAAATCAACCACATGCAGGCTAGTCAGTTGGAAAGTACTGTAAATTAGGAAATCATTGGCCGACCCAAACCTATTTACACAATCTTAATCTTATGTCTCCCTAAACCCTTAGAATTTGCAAGAGAGAGCAAAATGTAAGCAGCATTGCCCAAAGAATGTTTCACAGAAAACCAGTAAGAGAAGCATTGAGGAAAACAGAATGGACTTCCTGGCCAAATAAATTTGGAAAACATTGAGCGTTTGATCTTTCTCCTGACTCTTCACAATTTATATCAATGTATTACAGTAAAGGCTTTGAGGAGTTGCATTGTCAGTGCTCTATCCAGACCTCCAAGATTTCTTTACAGTACTTCATACTCATCGCCAGCCTCTGTGTCCCCCACAGTTTTCTTCAGAGAACTGATAGGGGCCCTGAGAGCTGGAGTACTGAGTTCACATTCCCCTGGGAGGCTCATGGCCAGTGATGACTGAGGCAGGAGTTGGGAAGCCTAGCTCCTTGCCTTGGAGTAGGACAAATTCTGCCAAGTAACGTAAGCCTCAGAGTTTCCTGGGGTTGAGACTGAGGCTGAGACATCACCTGAAATTATACCCTGCCTCACTTCTTCCACTTCTGTCCTGTCTCCTGCCTCACTTACTGCCTTCTGCAGGGAGCACTTCCTTCATAAATCCCTGCCCGTATGGCCTCACCTCAGGGTCTGCTTCTGGGGCAACTGACCCACCATACCATTTAACTCTGTTTCACTCAGGATTTTGTTTATTGATGCATTCATTCAACAATTTTTTACTGAGTTTCTACCATGTGCCAACATTTCCTAAAAGTCCTTGATCGTGAGTGGCTGGCTAATGGTTGGCTGGTTTGTGCCACCAAGTACATAAGTGGGTGAGCTTTGTCATCCAAAAGAATGAAATAATGCCATTTGCAGCAACATGAATGGACCTACAGATTATCATACTAAGTGAAGTAAGTCAGACAGAGAAAGACAAATACCACATGATATCACTTATATGTGAAATCTAAAATATGCCACATAAAATACGAATCTAAAATGAAAGTATCTACAAAACAGAAACAGAATCACAGACATAGAGAACAGACTTGTGGTTGCCAAGGGGGACGGAGGGTGGGGAGGGAAGGATTGGGAGTTTGGGATTAGCCAGAGGCAACCTACGATATATAGGATGGATAAGCAATAAGGTCCTACTGTATAGCACAAGGAACTATATTTAATATCCTGTGACAAACCATAATGGAAGAGAATATATATGTATGTATATCTGAGTCACTTTGCTATACAGAAGAAATTAACACAACATTGTAAATCAACTATACTTCAATAAATTTTTTTAAAAATGAATAAATGGGTGAGTTTTCTCTCCCATGTAGTATCTGTCAGATTTCTGGGAAACTAGAATGCCAAGGAACTTACTTTAGAAAATGCTGACACACATAATTAGACATGGCACACACAAATCTCTCTCTCAAACTACATCGTACATTCCTCAAGGCAGAACTGTGGGGTATATTTCTTTGTATCCATGTTATTATTGTTCATTCTGCATTGTACCCTGAAAATACTCTGGACATGGAGTCAGAAGCCCTGAATTCTCACTCATCCTCATGAAATGAGGAGAAGCAGGAGGAGACAACCTGGTGATTAAGATGTAACACTGGTAAATATGGGGGCGGGGGGTTAACATCAATTTTGTAGGATGAATAAAATTTTGGCCACCTGGCAAATCTGGACAAGATTTTCAAGAGTGTTGGGTAATAATTTCTCCCAAGAAGCTCCAAGTTCATTCCCAGATAGGGTGTAATCTACCTCCAAACATCCCTAGGAAATAGGAAGTGCTTCAGAAGCTCACAGTATAATTTTTAAAGGTATGTCTGCCCAGTATTGAAACTTTTAATCAACTCATAGAACTCAGCATTCAATTTTGGTGTTTGGCATCACAGAGGAAAATGACCCAGGTGTTTTGAGGCTGGACTGAATGAGTAGAAAAGAATCTGGAGGTGAAAATTGAGTCAGGAGACATGCTTTCTACCTTTTATCTCTACCTTTTATCTGCCCACCTTTCTCAAGTGAACAAAGAATTCAATATTTCATAGAAGCCCAGTGTGATGGGAGAGTGGCTAAACCAGGGTCCATCAAGAACCAAGCTTGGTCAGGGACCAGCAGAAGAGGTACACCTGCTGGCTGCTTCTAGGGCGAACACAACGCACACGACGCCCAGTGCTGCGGCCTGAAGCCAAGCACTGGCGTTCTTTGTACTTAGTCAGGTAAGATGGTTAAAAAAAACAAAAACAACAAACAAATCACCACCTGTGCCTAATACTCCTACTAGAAACGAGTAAGAAAAAGGAGGTGATTGAAATTACAAGTAAAATGGTGTATGTGCGTATCTGCATCCTGGTCACAGCCTCAAAGGTTAAGAAGGCCTGCTTCAGATAAATGGTGGAGGAAAAAGACTGGGAACAGGTAATATGTGATCAGAATTAAATGAGGGGCACAGACGATCAGAGGGTTAAATATTCAGAACAGGAAGACACTGTGGAACAGGCTGGACCATGAACGGCTATACAGAGAAATCAAGGCTTGCAATAGGCCTCAGTGGAGTTAAATCTGGGGAGTTTTTGGTTGCAAGTTTAAAAATCTTATCCCAGGGGCTTCCCTGGTGGCGCAGTGGTTAGGAATCCGCCTGCCAATGCAGGGGACATGGGTTCGAGCCCTGGTCTGGGAGGATCCCACATGCCACGGAGCAACTAGGCCCGTGAGCCACAACTACTGAGCCTGAGCGTCTGGAGCCTGTGCTCCGCAACAAGAGAGGCCGCGATGGTGAGAGGCCCGCGCACCGCGATGAAGAGTGGCCCCCGCTCGCCGCAACTGGAGAAAGCCCTCGCACAGAAACGAAGACCCAACACAGCCAAAAATAAATAAATTTATATAAAAAAAAAAGTCTTATCCCAGGACACTCCCTGCCTCCTTTAGCACTGAGAGAAAGCCCTCTGAAATTCTAATCTTGACTCTTCTGAGCAAAAGAGTCTAGAACCATAGCATGAACATTTTCAGGACCTGCACCTTCCACCAATCACCAAGGCCCATTGTTGACTTGCCCACTGGCTCACCTCCTGCCCATACTATAATATCTGTCCACATGCCTAGGACCCTTCCTCAGGGGCAGAGTTTTATTACTTGGGATCGAACAATTTGAAAGAAAGGAGCCATAGAATTTAAGAAGCTCAATGTATCCCAAGCTGCTAGTCTTTTACTTAATAGACAGCAAAAAGGTGTGGGCATGTATGAGGGGAAAGGGACCTGAATCTGTATGTATAGTAAAGTCCAGGCTCTGATACTGGTATGACCACCTACAAGACAATTATTAAATAGCACAATGCATATGACACTGTGCTACACTGTGGGAAGATCTCGTCCAAGACAGGTGCAGCGACACAGGGCAGAGTGTGCAAACATCATCACAGTCTAATCATTGCCCTCCATGCCTGATGGGTAGGGAGTATGCATGCTGCTGAGGTCAAAGGCATGACCTCGGTGCAGCGAGGGAAACTGGGTACTAAAAGTTAGAGCGCCTAGGTCCAACTTTTAGTTGGACCTCGGCACTTTCTAGTTCTGTGACGTTGAGAAATGCACTTAAGGTATCTAACTTGGGTTTCCTGTAAAATATCTGCCTTGTTTACTTCAGAAGACTGTTGTGAGGAAGTCAGATTTATCCAGTTTTGCCATAGCTCTAGGAAAATGTTTACAGAAGAGTAAGATAATTCAAGACTGACCAGAGGAAAGAGTTGAAAATCTGTGAGATGTTTCCTGTGGAAAATGCATAATTCAAAGGATGTATGATTGGTTTACTGTTTTCATCTACTGTAACAAAAAACGTGACCTTTATGCCTAGTTCAAGCATCATTTTTTTAAATAATAAGAATAACTACTAAGCAATCAAACCTGAAATCTCATCATTTATGTCAAAACCTTCATACCATTTATCATATTTATGTCAAAGAGACTACAAAATTCACATATAAAAGGATGCTGTTTTGCTAAAACCATAAAATAAAATTCAGTATCAGGACAAAAGAAAAAAAAAAACTGTTGTGAGAATCAGACGAAAGAACAAATGTGAAATCATGTTGCACATGCGGAAATAGAATACAAATCGAAATTCTTTTAATGTAATCGATATTTAATTCTCCCCAAGCCAGTGCAAGATGGTGCAAGGATAATCATCATCATAATAGTTAAAATTTATCTCTTTTATGTCATAACTCTTATTTGATATAATTTCAAATTACAGAAAAGTTATAAGAAAGTACAAAGAAAGCTGTATGTCCTTTACCCAGATGTACAATTGGTAATAATTTGCCCCATTTGCTTTCTCTCTCTTTGTGTGTCTCTGTCTCTCTGTGTCTCTCTCGTTGCAGACATCATGTCCCTTTATCCCTAAATAACTTACTATATATTTCCCAAGAACAAGAACATTCTCTTACGTCACCCCAGTACAATTACCAAAATCAGCAGATTCAACCAACCGCAGATTGTATAGTTCTGTAGTATGTATTTATTGAAAAAAATCTGTGTATAAGTGAACCTGAACAATTCAAACCTGTGGTGTCCAAGGGTAAACTGTGTATATATTAAGCATAATATACATATAGAGAAAACATGAGTTTATACTGGTACTTCCATTCAAATCAATACTACCAGTGCATTCTAGCCCTTCCCCTTCCCATATTTGTAACTTCCTTCTCTGACAGTGAGTAACCTGGCTTCCATTCACAAAATACTTATTTGCCCAATCTTGAAACACTCACACAGTAGTTTCAAAATTGCTAACCCTGTCTGTTACTTCACTTAGTATGATAAATATCATATGATATCGCTTATATCTGGAATCTAAAAAATGATACAAATGAACTTGTTTACAAAACAGAAATAGATCCACAGACATAGAAAACAAACTTATGGTTACCAAAGGGGGAAGGGAGGGGAGGGATAAATTAGGAGTTTAGGAGTAACATATATACACTACTATATATAAAATAGATAACCAGTAGTGTGTTAGTTTATACTGTATGGCAACGTGAATCAGCTATACGTATACATATATCCCCTCTTTTTTGGATTTCCTTCTCATTTAGGTCGCCACAGAGCACTGAGTAGAGTTCCCTGTGCTATACAGTAGGTTCTCATTAGTTATCTATTTTATACATAGTGTCAATAGTGTATATATGTCAATCCCAATCTCCCAATTCATTCCACACCCCCCTTTTCCCCCTTGGTATCCATATGTTTGTTCTCTACATCTGTGTCTCTATTTCTGCTTTGTAAATAAGATCGTCTACACCAGTTTTTCCAGATTCCACTTATATGCGTTCATATACTGTATTTGTTTTTCTCTTTCTGACTTACTTCACTCTGTATAACAGTCTCTAGGTCCATCCATGTCTCTACAAAAAAGAAAAAAGAAAAAAAACGAAAACTAGGCCTGAATATTTGTATTTGTGGATGTATTTGAGGCAAGAAATTTTGAAGTTTTTGAGTACAGAATCAATTATCTTAAAGTAACTGCTTAATAAAAGCTTCAAACTTTTCGTGTCAAAAAAAAAAGATACAATGGCATGCAACGAAACAAACAAATCTTGTGTGATAGTCTGATGCATTTTGACAAACGTTCAAGACAAGGAACATTGCCATAACTCTAGAAAGTTCCCTGTGCCCCTTTCCTATTAATTGCCCTCCTCCACAAAGGCAATCATTCTGATATCTAACCCCATAGACTAGTTTTGCCTCTTCTTGAACTTCATAAATATGGAATCATACAGTATATAAAGAAAAAAGATAACCAATGAGTACCTACTGTATAGCACAGGGAAATATACTTAAAATTTTGTAATAACCTATAAGGGAAAAGAATCTGAAAAAGAAGATATACACAACTGAATCACTTTGCTGTACACCTGAAACTAACACAGCATTGTAAATCAACTATACTTCAATTTTAAAAAAAGAAAAAAATTGCTAACCCACACCACTATGAAAAACAAACCTGCTAAGTAGAGTTTAATATTTATTTATGGTTCTTTTTTACTTTAGATTGAGGTTATATAGTGAAAATACTGTGGTCAAATGTCACTTGGATTAGTTTTATTTCCTCCTTTGGTGTGATTATGTTTTTCATACGAAATGTAAATAGACCCATTTGTATCTGTTTGTATTCCATTTTATTCCATTTCTTCCCCATATTTCCTGATTAACTTTTTTGCATAGTAAAACGTTGACCTGGTTCCAAAAGTTATCATACAAAAAGGTATTTTTAAATTGTCCTTCCCCAATTCTTTGCACTCCATTCCCACCACTCCCTGCAAATAACTAATCTCGTGAGTTTGAGGTTTACTCTTTCTGTGTTTCTTTTGGCAAAAAAAAATAGGAGATGCATGTATATTTCCTTAGAAAAATTAATAGCAGGATTATTACTGGCTTACAGGAAAGACACAGTCGGTACACACCATATAGTCAGTCCATCAGATCAGGTTGCATTTCCTACTGACTCAGAGGAGCCTGCAGGGGTCAGCAGGGGACACAGAGCCAGCTCTCGTGAGCTGAGTGGATATTACAAGTTCACTGCAGTCTGAACCCACATCCATCAACTGGCTGCTAATCCTTCTTGACAGACATCCCAGAAGAAACTTGATGTGTTAACTAGTTCCAGAGTTTAACGAGTGTGAAAGCCAAGGTTTGTGTTTGAGAAGCTGGAAGTAAAGTGATTTATTTCTACATTTGACTGACCATGAGAAGTCACTCAGAAAGTGGCTAGACTCAGTTGCTTCAGTGCTCTTCCCCCGCTCCACCCCAAGAAAAAGAGCCTACATTTTTAGGGTTCTCCATAGGGCTGTGCTTAGGAGACCCAAGAGTCTCGAGCCCCAAGCCCTTCTTAAGATGCATTTGATATACCACCCCGTGCAGGCGACAATAGCAGGTCTGTCTGCCCGCCTGTCAGTGGGGCCTCTCAGCCCCACAGGTGAAGAAAAAGGACGGTGGCTCCACCTGAGTGCACCTGTGCTCACCTGAGCGGAGTCAAGAATGTGAACAATTCAAGTATTCTCCGACGAGAAACTCAGCTGCGAGGCTGAGAGACTCTGGATGCACTTTTCTCTGTGGGAATTTCTCCTTTGCCACCATTGCTTTTCTTAGCAGGACACAGTCTGTGCTGCATGACAGGCAGAGAGCCTCAGATGGTTGCCTTGGCTCAGGCAAGCAGAGCTACAGCAAAGGAGGCAGCTTCAGCTGTTCTGTACAGCCAGGAGCGATATAAGCCCACCTGGGCATAAGGGAACACCCCCCGGCTCTGCCAAGTGTGCAGAGGGGCAAAGCTTTCTCCTCCATCCCCAGCTCTCCTTGTTTTCTCATTCAGTCCATCTTACTTTCCCATTTCAGTACACTCAGTTGAGAAGTGTAAAGAGATACATACCCTTAGGGCACTGAAATGATAAATCCTGCCCCTTCCTGATCCCATCATAAACTCTCTTCTGGTTGACAGCAGCTCCCCTCTAGCCCCATGAGGCAGAGAATAGGGAATTATGTGTTGACGGATGGTAACATATATGCTAGTACACTAATGTTCTACTACTGTGGCTCTTTTATAGAATCTTGGATTTGGAAGGACCTTGAGGTCACCCAGGCCAGTCTCCCACCTCCCCAGAAATCCCTCTGCAACACCTTTGACAGGCGGCCATTCAGTCTCTGTCTGAACCCTTCCAGTGATAAGGCACTCCATACCACTGAATAGCAGACTCCTACTCATCCTTCAAGACCCTGATCAGGTGTCATCTGCTTGGTAAAACTTCTCCCAACTCCCCCAGGCAGATCAGTTACTTCATAATTTGTGATCCTTCAGCACTTTCCCTTCAGTCCATCAGAGCCTATTGCATTGGAATTTATCTGTTTACAGCCATATCTGTCTCTCCTATTGGTCTCTGAGAGAGTGAGCCCTACATATTATTCATCATTGTGTCCTCAACTCTTAATACAACACCTGACACTTAGATGATGTTCCAGTAATTGTCGTTGACTATGAAGATGAGTGCATTCTCCTAAGATAGCTCATACCATATGTAAACAGCTATAATTATTTAAAAATCCATCCTTATGTTGAGCCCATGTCTTCTTTCCTGCATTTTCCATGCAGTGGTCCTTATTCTGCCCCTGGGCAAAAGGACAACAGGAAAGTAGAGCTTATCAAATTTCCACTATTTCCTGGACACTCTGCTGGACAACTTTACATAAAATCCATTTATTCTTTCATTAACCACCCTTCTGATAATTGCAGTCCTCATGGCTCCCGTGATACTCTCCTAGGGTTCAGGCTAACCCTCCCTGGTTTCTGCAATACTTCCTCAGCTGATGTGGCTTTAGGACATCAGCTCTCCATTTGCCCAGTTCTGCATGGGTTTACTTTGGAGAAGCTAAGGAACCTCAGAACCATGTGGTGAGTTCTATTATCTGTCCTTGGAATGCAATGGCTCACCAGATAGCATGTGACAGCTGCTCAGTCTTACAGAGGGCAGATACAAAGGCTTAGGAAGAGAGGTCAACACTTTTCCTAAGTACCAGCCACAGTACTTTGGTAGGACATCCGATTTTCCTTCAAGCCAATCTCAAGGGAAGATCTTATTATGTCCCAGCTAATGAAACATTAAACCTCTTTTTTAGATTTCCTTTCCATTTAGGTCACCACAGAGCACTGAGTAGAGTTCCCTGCGCTATACAGTAGGTTCTCATTAGTTATCTATTTTATACATAGTAGTATATCTATGTCAATCCCAATCTCCCAATTCATCCCACATATGTATACGTATAACTGATTCACTTTGCTGTACAGCAGAAACTAACACAACATTGTAAAGCAACTATACTCCAATAAAAATTAATTAAAAAATTTAAAAATAAAAAATAAATTAAAAAAAATTAAACCTGAGACCAAAGGGCCATACACCCCATCCTCAGAAGATTATTGTCACTAGTGTTGAATCCTCAGGCCCAGGTTTTTATTTGTAGGTCAATCAGCATTTTTTTTTCTAGTCCTGCCTGGATGTATAATCTATTATGGTTTCAGTTATTTTCAAGTAGGAATCTTCTCTGCAAAATGCTGCCAGAACGTGAATATATCTGTGCATCTCTCGTATCAGGTCTCTTTCCTCTGCAGAACACCAAGAGATCTCTGGGGGGAGGTGGAATGGGAGGGGGACAGAAAGCAAAGACATGGTATCCAAATCAAACCTGATTGCTTGGATCCAGCCCCCTCTCTTCACTTCCACCAAAATGCACCCAAATATCCAAGTGCTTCCCTTCCTTGCCATCTCCAAAGACAAATCTCTGAAGATGATGTATTTGATTTTAGTCACTCTCTTCAAAGCTGAAAATATAGTGCCCAGCCACTCCTTAACCATGTAACTTTCTTTTCAAAAACCACCCCAGGATTTCTTCCTCACTACACATCATATTAAGCTCTTGTTACTGATAACAGCTTTCAAAACACAACTGTTCCCCTCAGCTTAAATCACCTCTGTGCCTTACTGTATCCCAAGGGACCACCACTTCTACCTTGGGGCCTGCACTGCATCTTTGTAGAAGCTTCCAACCTAACACATGATTAAAGTTATTTATTTATACAAATGTCTCCCACAGTAATCGTCTCTGAGCTTCCCGAGGGCAGGAACTCTGTCAGTCTTTGTGTTTCCAGGATCCAGCATAATCTCTGACATGTAGGAAGTACTCATTTGGCACTAATGAACTCCTTTTGCAACAGTCCCCAAATTGCTGTGTCAGTGTGTGACCTTAATCACTCCTCACACTAGTGGCTTTGAATCCCAGCTGGAGAGTTTGTTAGAAATGCACACCACAGAGCTGGTGACTCTTTTATTGGTGGGGTCTAGACACTTGCATTTTTAGATAAGCACCCCAGGTGAATCTGATGTTGGTGTTCCTCTTACCACACTTTGATGAACAGTGACTAACCTGCAGCTTTCTTTCCCGTCATGCCCTCGTTTCAGGGTAATTTGCCATGTCACGCCCAGAAAAATATTAGCCTGGTAGATCAGTGACAAATTATAAATATCATGTATCTGGTGTTCAGCAAGGCAAATGTCAAAATCTCTTATTAACACAACTTTGTAAATTAATAGCTGGTTAGACACTATCAGTCAGCATAGGAGAGGGTAGACTGCAGTAACAATTCACCACGAAATCCCAGTGACTTAATGTTGCAAAAGTGTACTTCTTCCTCAATGGACTTGGCAGGGAACTTGGTTCATTTGTGGAGCCAGGCTGATAGAAGTTCTATATTAACATGTGCTTCCAGAGACCCACAGCAAGGAGAAAAGGTGGCAAGTCTTGCACTGGTCCCACGGCTTTGGCCTAGAAGTGACACCTGATCACGTTTCATTAGCTGAAGCAAATCCAATGACCACACCCAAACTCCATGGGGACGTGTGATCCTACTACATGTCTGGAAGGAGAGGGGAACCTAAACATTAATGAATAGCAATAATGACTACCCAAATTCTCACTCACACCTAATATCAAAGTAGGGAGAGGGTGTCAGAGAGTCTGGCACAGAGTACGTGCTCAATAAATATTTATCAGATAAATAAAATAAGAAAATGTAGCACCCATGTGGGGAAACCACTGTCATTATCTTTCTACTTGCGAAGCTAGTTATATTCTGTTTTAGTATATATTAAAATGCATGTTCTATGCTATTGAGTGGGGGACCAGTAGATTACAGAACATCTGTTTGGTATGATTATGATCTCATTACCCAAAGTTATGGATGTACACATCACACCAGATACAGTTATATGTTATACAAAGAGAAATAAATGTCTGGAAGGGTGTTCCACCAAAAGTTATTAGTGGGTTATTTCAGTCTGGTGAGTTTTTATGTTTTCAAATTTTATTTTCCTATTTTGTTTGACATATTTTCAGTAAGCATGAAAATCAGAAACAATAAAGCAACTTTTGTTTTGAAAAAAAAACACAGATGCTCATTATAAGGGAATGAAGTAGACAATACTAATAAAAAGCATACAATGGAATATTACTCAGCCATAAAAAGAAAGGAAATGGAGGTATTTGTAGTGAGGTGGATGGAATTAGAGTCTGTCATACAGAGTGAAGTAAGTCAGAAAGAGAAAAACAAATACAGTATGCTAACACATATATATGGAATCTAAGGAAAAAAAAAAAAAAGGTCATGAAGAACCTAGTGGCAAGACGGGAATAAAGACACAGACCTACTAGAGAATGGACTTGAGGATATGGGGAGGGGGAAGGGTAAGATGTGACAGGGTGAGAGAGTGGCATGGACATATATACACTATCAAACGTAAAATAGATAGCTAGTGGGAAGCAGCCGCATAGCACAGGGAGATCAGCTCGGTGCTTTGTGACCACCTAGAGGGGTGGGATAGGGAGGGTGGGAGGGAGGGAGATGCAAGAGGGAAGAGATATGGGAAAATATGTGTATGTATAACTGATTCACTTTGTTATAAAGCAGAAACTAACACACCATTTTAAAGCAATTATACTCCAATAAAGATGTTTAAAAAAAAAAGCATGCATGGGAGAAAATTAAAGTCAGTATATGTTCTGAAATAAGAGCAAGTTTAACAAATGGCCTAAGATACAAAGACGTCTGTTCAAGGATATTCAGTAGAGCACTTATGATAGTGGACAATTGGAAATGTCCATTAGAAAATAAGTACGAGCTCCAAGAATAGTATGGACTTGTGAAAAGGACCCAGGGGCCAGCTGGAAGGGGCTCCCAATGGCCAAATCTAGGACAACATGAACATTAAAATTAATAATAATAGTAATGGGTTATAATCCATTGAATAAATTAAGAACCAGAGAAGCTCTTGGAGGCTCCTTCACCCTCAGCACTCACTACAGCTGTAGGCACATGGTCAGTTCTCAGTCCTCATATTACTTGATTCAGAAGCAGCATTCAACAGTTGATTCCTCCCTCCTCCTCTGAACATTTAAAACACTTTCTGACTTCCAGGACACAACACTCTCCTGGCTTTCCTTCTACTTCATTGCTTCCTCCTTCTCAGGCTCCTTTATGCTTTCTTCCTCTTCTCCTCAAACTCTCAACATTAGAGTCCCCCAGGATTCAACCCTAGTTCTCTTCTCTACTTATTGTACTTGCTCTCCTCTGGTGATCTCAGGCAGGTGCATGACTTTAAGTACCATGTATATGTTGATAACTCCCACTGTCTGTCTTTCCCCCAGCCCCCCTCTCACTCCTGGACTACAGAGTGTACATCCAACATCTTCAACTGGACGCCCAGTAGACATTGCAGATCCAATATGTCAGAAACTGACCACTGATCTTTCCCCCAGAACTTATTCTACCTCAACCTTCCCCCATTTCCGTTGATGTCTTCTCCAAACTTCCATTTGCTGACACCAAAACCCTGGGGTCTTCCATGATGCCTTTTTTTCTCTCACGCCTCCCCGTTTGATCTGTCAGAAAATCCTACTGGTTTTGCTTTCACGCATATACAGAAACCGATCACGTTCTGCCCCTTCTTACGCCACCACTGGTTGTTTTCTCCACCTGGAATGCTCAGACAGCCACAGTCTAAATCTCTCACCTCCTTCAAGTCTTTGCTCAAATGCCATCTTCTCAATAAGGTCTTTGGTTAAAAATGTAACCCAAATGCTGCTCTATTTTCTTTTTGATGGCACATATCATCTTTTTAGAGACTATATGATTTGCTTTTCATTATGCTTATTGTTGGTTGCATGGCACAACACAGTGTAACCTCCATAAGAAGTATGATTTTAATTTGTTTACTTCCATGATGTATCACGTGACACATAATAGATATTCAAGAAAATTTGTTGAATTAAAAATTGCCATTTAAATGTATTCATAATATATCATTGTGGGAAAAAAGCCAGTTACAAAACCAGAAAAGCAAAATGATGTTATTTGGGGAAAAATAGTGCATATATGTAATAAAATATACATAATAGAATGGAAGAATATATAACAAAATGTTTACAATGGATTTCTCTAGGAGATGGGCCCTAAATAATTTCCATTTTCTTCTTTTGGCTTTTTAGATTTGCATTTTTTAAAAAACATAAATATTATGCATTTATTATTTTCGTAATCAAAGAAAATTCTTTATTTTCCTTTTATGGAAAGAGTTGTAAAAATAAAATGTCACCCAGAAGCCTACAGAGGCTAAAAAGAAATCTAATGTACGATTATGGCAAATTCCTAATGAGAGGGAGGTTAGTGAGGATGCCGTAGCATTATGGTTATGAATTTGGGGTTTGCATCCAGATAAACCTAGGCATTATTCTGATCATAAGTGGTTCCCTCATCCATAAAACTTAAATTCACAAGGTTAAATGAAAAACGCATGAAAAGCATTTAACCCAGTACCTAAATTAGTACAATAAATACTAGCTGTTATCACTTATCTCATTTAATCCTCCCAACAAGCTAATTAGGAAGCATCATTATTCCCATTTCCTAGAAGACAAGTCTAAGAGGAGTTAAGCACTTTTCCCCAATAAGAGGTCACTCCAAGATTTTTCACCTGAGTTTGCCTGATAGGCGAGTCCACACTCACGGCACTACACCGCACTTCAACTCAAATCCACACAAACACTGCAAATGTCACTATTTCTTTATTGGGTACGGAAGAAGCAACAAAAATTAGAGCATTCCTTCCCTGCTTTTATTTTTAAGATTGATGAAGGGGACGTCTAGAATCACAGGAAGACAGAGCTGCAAGAGTGTTTAGAGACCTTAAAAATAAGGAAATCAAGATCCAGGAATGTTAATGGAAGTTGCCAATGTTTGGTGGCTGGAACTAGACCTGGCCGCCTGTCCAGCCCCATTTCCACCTCACCCACCAAGTCAAGGCCTCATCAAGTACCTTGCCATGTGCCTGTGCAGCCCTGTTGGATCGCCTCCTCCAGGCTCCCCTCTCCCTGGGGCAAAGAGCACCAATTCTTTCCATTTTCTTCTAGGGTGCTTATCCAAGCCTTTCATCATCTCCACAGGTCTCTCTGGATTTTTTTTTTTTTTTTTTATCTTTAGTCTCTGAAGCCCAACTAAGGAACCGTTTCATACAAAGAGTGATTCTTGAATTAGGAGAGAAATAAAACATGCATCTGCTTGTGGGCAGCTGTAGTGAGGGAAGAGGGAAATGCATGCTAGCTGCCTCCCTGCAGGTCATCTCTCCTCGTAAGGATCAATGGGCACGAGGGCTGGCCAGCCAGGGGGAGTGAGAGAAGAAATGAAATCTTAATTTCCAAAAAGCCTGGGGAATAAAGCTGCTGGGGGAAAAAAATGTGATCCTTGCAAAGATAAGACAGGCAGGGAAGAGTCAATAAAATTACTAGCTTACTATGAAAACATTTGACTACTCTGCTCTCTATACTGTCTCCTCCCAACACACATTCATGTACCCCCTGCCCCTCCCCCACAACACACAACAGCAGCTGATATTATTATCATCATAACAGCAGGTTTCAACTCAAAGTATTTGAGAATTTGAGTATTTGAGCTGAGTTCCGCTTGGCATCCATTCGTGTCTGAAGGACACCTCTACACATATTTTCCCACTATCCCTACAGTTTTCCTTATCTCACCCCCAGTGGAAAACCAATTGTTAATGAAGATGGAGAGTTAGGTTGAATTAACCCAAAAAGAAATTGATGTAATGGTTGAATGGTTAGTAGAAAGATCCTTGAACTGGAAATCACAAGATTCAAGCTTTATTTCCTCATGTCCTAAAACACTGTGATCTCAAGCCTCTACCATAAAATAAGGATCACACCTCTCCAGGTCTCACCTTCCTCTACCAGAAAATAAGGATGACAATGAAACTTTTCCTATCTGATGGCAGGTGACTATGTCAAATAGATGGTTTTATGAATCCCTTCCAGTTCCACAGTTCATTTATTTCTTTCTATATCTAATTTTTATTCTTTTTTAACAGCCTCGTTGAGATATGACTGGCATACAATAAATTGTAGATATTTAAAGAAAACAATTTGATAAGTTTGACACATGCATACAGCCAGGAAACCAGCAGCACCATTAATATAATGAACACATCCGACACCCTCAAACTTTCCTCTTCACACTTGGTAGTCTCTTCCTCCTGTCCCCATACATTATTTTACATTTCCTAGAACGTTACATGATAGTGCATACTCATTATTGTCTGGACATAATTTATTTATTTAGTCAAAAGTATTTCCCAAACTTCTACTATAGCTCCAGACAAAGTCTTATCCTCAAGGTGGACGGTGAGTGCTAGAAGGAAAAAATGAGCAGGAAAGAGGATAAAGATGCTATTCTTGGTAAGGTGGTCACTCTAGAGCCACGTGGATGCCTGGGGGAAAGGCAATCCAGGAAGCAGGAAGAACAGTACGTTCTCTGAATTCATGAACTGCATTCTGTACACATTTCCAAAGGGGCTAAAAGTCCTCCCAAAGTCTGCTTCCTTTAGAAAAGTTAGAAGTGTGAAGGCCTGGCCAGCTCTGTCTTGGAAAGAGCAAGTATTGAGAGTTAGGAAAACAGGACCCCTTTTTTTCTTCCTCATTCCTTCCAGGACCAGCTGGAATGTAGCCACCTGTCTGTGGACAGCGATTTTTCAAGAGTACAGCTGCAAACAGGCCCTCAGTTCCAGCGGATCTCTCGTGCAGAGCCCTTGTTAACAGCCCCACTGTCCCCTTCCAGCTCCTCGGAGGATGATGACACTTCTTCCAAAGCAACCTAGGAAAGCAAGCTTCCCACTGGCTACTCCCCTCTTTGTTCAGGGGCCACATTCTCTCACTCTCAGGCAACCCTGAAGCTCTTCTCCTCAAGTGGCACTTATGAGGCAGAGCATTGGTGTGATCGGAGGAAATAAACAACCAAGCAAAAAAACCTGCCCCAAACTACTGCACAGACCTCCCTATGAGGATGCCAGAAATTTCCACCTTGTAGCATTCTTTCAAATTAAAATAGTGAAGTTTCACTTTAAAAAATGCAAATATGGTACAGTGTTGATAACCCTTTAGTGCGTTATCTGCTTTTTGCTCCTGTTGTGGGTTGAATCATGGCCCCCCAAAATGTACGTTCATGTCCTAAACCCAGAACTTGTGACTAGAACTAGTGCCCCTATAAGAGAGAGAAGGGGAGAAAACAAACACACAGGGGAGAAGGCCAGGTGAAGACAAAGGCAGAGAGGGAGCGACATGGCCACAAACCAAGGAATGCCCAGAGCCCCAGAAACGCCCAGAGCCCCCAGACGCTGGAAGAGGCAAAGAAGGACCCTCCTCTGGAGCTTTTGGGAATGTCAGCCCCGGCCAGCACCTTGATTTTGGACTTCTGCCCTCCAGAATTGTGAGAGAATAGGGTTTTTTTTGTTTTAAACTACCGAGTTTGTGGTAATTTGTTTCGGCAATCCTAGGAAACTCATATAACACCTCAGCATTTTATTTCATATTTAGCGTTATATTTATTATATTTGTTTCTTCTGCTCTTCTGGACCTCAAAGCTCTGAGACGTGGGACATTTTCGTGTTTCACAGGGAAGGGAAATGGGGCATTAGGAAATGTTGGTGAAGGGGATTGTGACGAGCAGACCCGGGGGGGCACAGAATGTGGCAGATGGGTCACACCAGAATACTCTGGGGAATGGGAGGACATGGGCACCTGGGGTGAGAGGTGACAAGATGAGGTAGGCAGGGTCTGGGCCCTTGAGGGGTGATGACAGCTAACCCCACAGCCTACACATTTTTTTTTTCACAATGAGGAAACGACAGCCTTTTTATTTTTATTTTTTTATTTATTTAATTTTTGCATTCCAAGAGACCCTGATGAATTTTACTAGTGTACAAAGCATATTGCATGAATTTACCAGGGGTCTTTATTCTGACCTCACATATGTTCTACAAAGCTGTTTTTTTTGTTTCTACATACACATATATCCTTTTTCAAATTACTTTCCCATTTAGGTTATTACAGAATATTGAGCAGAGTTCCCTGTGCTATACAGTAGGTCCTTGCTGGTTATCTATTTTAAATATAGTAGTGTGTATAGTAATGTCAGTCCCAGACTCCCAATTTATCTGCACCCCCTTTCCCCTTTTGTAACCATAAGTTTGTTTTCTAAGTCCCCATAGCCTGCACTCGATATTCCCACAGTTTTATGTCACTGCAGCTTCTAGCCCAAAGCTCAGAGAATGGACCTCATTCCCAGGAAGGACTCCGGCTCTCCCCAAACGAGCTGTTGATCCAACTCAGTCTCCTTGGAATAGGCCCTGGGCTGAGCAAAATGATTTATGAAAAGCGTTCTCAGGCTGCATTTATCTGAAGTGAAAGCTTGAAGAACCATCTGACTGGTGCTCGAAGGCAAAAACACGGCTGTTGGCTTCAGATGAAGAAGTCGCAGGCAACCCAACCCTAGTTTGGAAGCCAGTTCGCCTGTGATTTGTCACAGGGAGAAGGTTCCAGGGACTAAGGAGAAGCGTCTGAGTTAGCAAGCTGGCACACATCCAGCTGTGGGTAGGAACGCATGCACCAACCCAAAGCCGCTGATGGTTGAAACATCTTGCCGAAATTCCTTTTCTTGGCTGAGTTTGATGGCAATGATGGAAAAGCCTCCTTGGGAAGCACCTTGAGGATACAGAGGGGAAGAAAGCTTCCTTTGGGGTTTCCAAAACACTCCCCTTTCATGCTTGTTTTTACTTAGTCATTGCCTCCCTCCTGGCCTCCGGCACCGAGCCTGCATCCTGCCTGCCCCAGGTAACCAGAGCCCTGAAAGTACACAAAGCTCCACTATGCCAGAGTGATGTTATCAGGCGGGCCTGGCCTGCTCCACACGCTAAGACAGCGGCCGAGCCAGGGTGGCCGGACCCACAGCTGAAACAGGATTCCCATGCGGCCGACCGAGGACAGAGTGGCCTTTGTGAGGGACAAATCATATTTAGGCTGGTTCCTTATTAACATTGCAGTCATTAGAGCATTTTCTTTCCTGACTTCCAGCGCCAAAACCCTGTATAGGCTTCTGTAGGATGCGGATCAACCCTGGAGTTGACATTGGATGGAAAAGATGATGTGGCTTTATTTGTCTTCAGTCTTTGTGGGCCCATCAGGACACTGAGGACACCATAACTCGTGATGCAGAGCAAACCTTGTGTGGACGAACCATAGGACTGAAAGCTTGATAGAGCAGTGTTAGACCAGAAAAGATTTGGTCATCATAGAAGGAAATAGTGTCTTTTACAGGAAAGAGGGCAGATTTGGAACTGTATAACCTTGGATTATTGAGCCTTAGACCACCTTTCCCACTTAAAGCAGCACTGAAGGTCCTACTGACAAAGATTACCAGCAGTTGGCTTCAATTCTATGTGTGAGGAAAGCCGAGACATTCACATGGCACATGGATAAAAGACTCACTATCTCCTTATGGCTCTATTGGACCATGCTGGCTGTTTAGAATCCCCTTCTTTCTGTAGGATCCTCTTATGAGTCTACAAAATGGTCTCATGGCTAAAACTCACTGGTACATAACTGGTTAGGACATTTAACAGAAAATTTCATCCTTCATCAAAGCCCAGCTCAAACAACACCTCAGCCAAAGCTTCAACTCCCCCGGACCATAATAGCCCAGTGTTTATACAATACATGTAGCCAGAGCAGATCAGGTTATACAGTTTAGGACAGGTGGACGGGACGGAGGGGCTTTTTAAAAGAAAGAACACAAAATAATAATTCAAATTTGATAGGAAAGTAAATATTTATATAGAATGAAAAAAGAAATAACGAATTATAGAATTTTAAAAGCTGGCAGGTACAACAAACATTGCAAAATCCAGAACAAAACACATTTTTGTGAATGAACTGCCTGATACATTTTTATATGTTCCCTACATTTTGAGCTACATACTATTTTGTATGCATACATATTTTTGTAATGCTTTCTACCAAACAGAATAAAAAGATAATTTCATCTTTCTTTTAGCATGGTTAATTAAAGTTTGTTACTATTGATAGGTGGGATGCAGAAAACATATAAACACACAGAGATTTACTCGGTATTGTACTACCACTACAGTTTGTTCCTATAAACACAGGAATCAGGAATTCTGATAGATCCTACATCATGTAATTCTCATTACACACCCACATACCCACACACCCACACGTTCTACCTATGTATGTATAGTGGGTGTGGGTGTATTTATAATTGCATGTATTGCATCCTTAAGTATGTTCCTGACCTGAGGAAAATTCCATTTTGATTAGTCATTGACGAGAGCCAAATTCCCCACTTCCAATTTGATGTTTGGAAGAATTTTCCAAAGACTAGTTTCTGGGTCCATATATTTCAAGTCTTCTTTCACTCCCGCGATCTACACACTTCTGGTGCCAGGTGTGATGTGATCTCTGGCCCTGCATCTTCATTTTGTCAATGAACTGGAACGTGGGTAGTAGGCATATTCGTGGGAGCCATTTCTGTACCAGCTTGGCTAGAGTAACTGTACACAGAAGTGACCGCAGAAAGAACTAATCCCAAAACAACTGTAATCCCAAATCCACTGCTGCTTAACCAAACCTCAAAATTGCTCTTGTAGCACCGCCCAGCACTGAGGGAGATGGGATGGAAAGAAAGGCAGAGAGAAGGGAAGGTCTTAACTGATTCCATTTAATTCCATTTCACTGTGCAAATTTTACAAAAGCCCATGACCACTTGAACACATTCCTAGAACTTCTCCAAGGCTCTTTGAAGGCATCCGTGGAAGTGAGCTGTATTAAGACTGAAGATTCATTAGCTTCACAGGAACTCTGCCCCCTTTATATTACCTTTCTTGATTAACCTATTATATTGTCGTTTACCATTATCCTGCATTTATGTCCTGTCTTTACCACTCACTACCTATGTGATTTGAGTCATATCTATTAGCCTTGCTGAGTTGCAGTTTGAAAATCTGTAAAGTGAGGGTAAAATAGAGAACGTTCCTGGGGCTCTTGGGAGAATGGCGTGAGGTGATGGCTGGGAAGGTTCTTGAAAACCAGCAAACAGTTGCCATGCCCATGGCAGATCTGGTGATGGAAGTGGCAGTGGATGTGTCCTTCACACTCATTGGTTATGACATAGGGGACAAAGAAGCAAGTGAGTCTCTGAACGGACCTTGGATTGCCCTCAGAATAGCAGTCAATTTTTAAACAAAGCTTATGAGACCCTTTATGGGCTTGCCCTGCTTATCTCTCCCACCTTGCTTCACCTCTAAAACTTTTCTCTCCAACACCCGCCTACTCCATTCTTGCTGCTGAACCACTAGGGAATTTCTCCACCATGCAACACTTCTCTGGCCTTTGGGCCTTTTCTCATGCTAATCCCTCTGTCTGGAAGACTCGTATCCCCACATTCCCCCTGTTTGCCTCACTACCTTTTTTTTTTTTGATTTTACTTTTTTTTTTAAATTTATTTTATTTATTTATTTTTGTCTGCGTTGGGTCTTCTTTGCTGCGCGCGGACTTTCTCTAGTTGTGGTGAGCGGGGGCTACTCTTGGTTACGGTGCGCAGGCTTCTCACTGCAGTGGCTTCTCTTGTTGTGGAGCACAGGCTCTAGGCGCGCGGGCTTCAGTAGTTGTGGCACGCGGGCTCAGTAGTTGTGTCTCGCGGGCTCTAGAGCGCAGACTCAGTAGTTGTGGCGCACGGGCTTAGTTGCTCCGTGGCACGTGGGATCTTCCTGGACCAGGGTTCGAACCTGTGTCCCCTGCATTGGCAGGTGGATTCTTAACCACTGCACCACCAGGGAAACTCACTACCTTTTGACGGTCCTGCAGGACGCAGCTTAGCTGACGCCTCCTCCAGGACATTGTCTCTGAAGCCCTGGTCTGTGTCCTATGTGTTTCCTGGTCCACGGTACACCTGCCCCCCCACGTGTCCCAGAGCATCCTGCTCTTCCTCTATCTCTGCACTTAGCACACTGATTATAATTTCCTGCTCATTTATCTGTCTTCCCCCACTAGCCTGTGGGCTCCTCGAGGACTCACAGTACTTAGTGCCATGACTAGCAAACACTAGGTGTTCAATAACTATTTGTCAATGAATATACAAGTGAAAATAAGAAAAAAAGCTGACCCTCCAATCCCTTAGTGGCACCTGGAAGAAGCAGCATAAGGCAGCATCCTCTGGGATGCATCTTTGGGCAGTCAGCTGACTTAAGAGCAAAGTAAACTTTCTCCTATCAAATGACAGAGGGTGAAAGCCTCACTCCCTAAAAGCACCTCTTCAAGGAGCATGGATATCATTTGCTGGAGTCATTGATCCCAGACCTCAAAAGTTTTGCAGGAGTTGTTGGACTAAATGAAGGAACCTTCTACAGGTCAGGGACAGGTGCCCTGAAAACATAGGCCTCCCTGATTGCTGGGTAACCAGCCACATAAAGGAGTTGCAGGTGGCTGTGTGAGGTGCTCACTCAGTGGCCAGCCTGGGGCTACTCTGAACAGGAAGAAGGGCTCTGCCTGCTGTGGGAGCACAGGAATAGAAGTGGAGGAAAGAAATGGGTCATTAATCAGAAGATAATGGCCTGAGGTCAGCCTTCTTTCAACCCCAAAATTCATCTCTAAAGCTCAGGGTGTTGCCAACAAATCAACTTTTCTTCGGAGAAGTGTCTAATCTGTGCTTGAATAAAGCCCTGTTCTCCTCTGTGTAGGCAGAAGCAGAGCAGGAAGCCTCTGTCATGGGATTTTTTCTTTTAGATGCAATGGGGAGGCCACTTTACTCACTCCTAATTGTCCTTTATGGTCTGAAATTCCACAGTTAGACATGCATTCCTTTGGCTTAGTATTTCCTTCCCTGTTAAAATACAAATATCCCTGGCAGCCTGTTTTGAACCGTATCCGTCATTTACACTTTATATTACTTGGTATAATCCACTCCTGACCTCAGGGTTTGCTACCTGAGTCAGGGGAGTTGGGAGTGCTCTAAAGGGATTTCAAGCCCCAAAGTCACTGTCCCCTCCTTTTCAGTTTTTCCAAGTGCCTTTGTCCCTGCCCCAACTAGAAATATTAGTAATCCTATGATACTCTTCACCATGGATACTGTTTTCTTTCTCTGCATTTTCTACTTCTCTCCCTACATTATTTCTCTTCTTTCATTCAATTTCTTCTCTTTTTTTCTCTCTAATCCATCTACCCCAAGCCTGGAGAAACATCCATACATATGTTCACGTGCATTCTTTAACATAGTGGCAGTGTGGTATATGAAGAAGAGCACAAAAGCTTTGTTTATCTAGCGTCTATTGTTTAGTACCTATGTGACTTTGGACAAGTCGTTAGCCTTATTTTTTCCTTTGGAAAGTGGGAATAATAACTTATACCAACCTAGAAGAGAGCTGTCAAGACTCAATGTAGCCTGGCTGATATGGTTGGGTCACAGCAAACCATTTCTCCTTTCCCCTCTATCTTTATCTGGACCTAACAAGAGCCCTCAGTGAACCCGTGGGCATTGCTCAGCTATGGGGACTGGAGATCATTAATCTCTCTTGTCAGCCACTTTTACTATTATCTTTTCATTTTCCCTGGCTTTACTCCTCCCCCTATAATAGTGTTCTTAATTAGGTTGCAATAAGTCTGTAACATGGCAGCCTGATATTGTAAACACAGGTGCTTTTTCTGATCAATTGCAATGGAAATTCCACAACTTTAGAACAATACTTCCAAAAGCATGGTATTCAGTCTAGCTGCAAGCTGCATCAGAATCTCTAGGAGTGTTTGCTAAAACTGCAGATTCTTGGGCCCTATCCCAGAGTTCTTAAACAGAGATCTCTGGAAATGTGGTCTGGAAGCCAATGTTTGCCAAGCACTCCAGGTGATTCTCATGAGAGCTATTGTCTTACAGGTTAAACTTAGTCTTACAGGTTAAGCTTAGTACCTACATTGACTATTGCAACAAAGGAAAAAGCATTCATCAGCTCTTACTGACTATTCATAGCAGTAAGATAACCTTTTTCCGCCGGTCATTAAGACCCAAGAAATGACTTGGCAGGAGGCTCACAGCTGGTTAGTGACAGAGACAGAAGGAAACCCAATTCCCTGCTAGGAGGTTCAGGTCTGTCTCTACTGCACCATGCTGTCTGACCCTCCAACCACCATCAATCCTTCTTTCAAAGAGTTCTCACCACTGAACAAAATAGTTCCAGAATCTTCAGGCAAAAGAAGTAAAATAAGTGTGTGTGTGTGTGTGTGTGTGTGTGTGTGTGAGAGAGAGAGAGAGAGATACAGAGACAGAGATAGACAGACAGACAGACACAGACAGAGCACAGAGACAGAGAGACAGAAACAGAGAAAGAGAGAGAGGGAGAGAGAAAGAGATCTCCCTCTTTTACTACCTATGCTCATTACATTTTCTCTTATTTTCAAATTCATCATGAAGGTTAAATGCTTGATATGTTCTTTTTAAATTCTTGAAAATTCAATTTCAGGTGAGTATAATCATAATTAAATTTCATTATGGAGAAGGAATTTAGATGACTAATGGCATTTTTTTCTTAATACTGAGATTTGATCTATATGTCCATTTAAGTATCTTATATTCTTCCTTATAGTTGGGAACTGTTCTATCAAGTTTCATGCTTCCACCTGATAAAAGATTTTTGGACCACGGTAATCATTTAAAACATAGCTATTTTCTGGCAGAGAAATTAATTTAATGATGTCTCAGGAAGAGTGAAGTTGAAAGAGCAATGGTCTGAATGTCAGCAGATTTGAGGTTCCAGCCCAAAGAATGAGACTGGAACCCCGGGTAAGTCACTCATCCTCCCAGGTCTCAGGTCCCTCACTGGAAAAATAAGATAGAAAATTTGCATGCTTCATACACTGTGTTCTGCACAGTGATGTGCCTTGATATGTTAGTGATCATTCATGGGAAGTGCTGCCATACACCACATCCCATCTCAGAGAACCTTGACACATATTCTTGTAATAAAGGCTGTGAGAAATTCTGAAGGAAAGAATCAGGTCTAACTTTTCTCAACCCAACTTTTCCCAAGCCCATTTCATTCTCCATTCAAAAATTATTTATCGTGTATCTACTTTGTATAACGCAGTGTTCCAGGAGCTAGGGATTAAGCAGGAAAAAAAAATACACTGAAATGCCTTCCCACAAGAAACTTACATTTTAATGGGGGAGACACTAAAAGCAACATAAAAAATTGAAAAGTATATAGGATATTAGATGATGAAAAGTGTTATGAAATAAAATAAACCAGGGAAGAGAGTTGGTAGAAGGGAGGTGTGAGTGACCAATATTCTTTAAGAATAATTCTTATTAATATCTCTGGACCTGATGTTGCACAAAAATATAACCTGGGCATCCCTCTACTGGAAAATGTCTAAAGGCTTATCTGCTCTTAAAGTCTTCTGTTTTGCTATGAAAGATCATACTGAGAATCTCGCTGGTAGGTAGGGAAAGATAGAGTTGGTCTTTGGCACCATAACTGATTATATAGTCAGATAACTCCCATGATGTTACCTAGAGAGTAACTCAGTCCACCTACCCTTTGTTTGCCTAGCACTACACTGGGTGATATTAGGAGACACTAAAGTAGAAACCATTGCCCTGACCCTAAGGCAGTTGAGAGTCTTACTGGATAAAATAACTGAGAGAGTAATTCCAGGTCAATGTCTGCAGTGCAGTTGAATACAGGGAAAGATATTAGACAGAGAATCATGAGGTTTGTTACCTACAGGACATTCTGCCCCTAGTCAGTGGTTTTGTACCATCACCTCACCAATCTCGGCTCAGTTTTGTTACATTTAAAATGCAGATGGTGGGCCAGATGACCTCCAAGTTGCTTATACTTGTGAAATGTTATTTTATACACTTGTATGAGGTAGATTTATGCATTCACTTAATAAACATCTATTGAGTTCCCAGTGATACTTGGCTCTGGAGTCAAGGTAAATAATCCAAGAAACCTTCTTTGAAAAAATCTCACATTTAGTAATGCTCTTTTGACTAACGTTTGCTGAGCACTTACTATGTGCCAAGAACTATTCTGAATGCTTTTCATATATAATTCACAACCTTTTGAAGAAGATACTGTTTTTTGCCCTACTGTGGGAAGCGGAATTCTAAGAGAACCCCAATGACTCTTGACCTTGTAGGATGCCCTCCTGTTGAATGTGGGTGGAACCTGTGAATCTGATGAGATGTCACTTCTGTGATTAAGTTATATAATATGACAAAAGGGATTTGCAGGTGGAGTCAAAATCCCTAATCAGAAGAAGCAGTGATGTTTTTTTTTTAATTTATTTATTTATTCATTTTATTTCTGGCTGTGTTGGGTCTCCGTTTCTGTGCGGGGGCTTTCTCTAGTTGCGGCAAGCGGGGGCCACTATTCATCGCGGTGCGCGGGCCTCTCACTATCACGGCCTCTCTTGTTGCGGAGCACAGGCTCCAGACGTGCAGGCTCAGCAGTTGTGGCTCACGGGCCTAGTCGGCCCGTGGCATGTGGGATCCTCCCAGACCAGGGCTCGAACCCATGTCCCCTGCATTGGCAGGCAGATTCTCAACCACTGCGCCACCAGGGAAGCCCCAGGAGTGATGTATTTTATATATAGTAGTGTGTATGTCTCAATCCCAATCTTCCAATTTATCCCTCCCCCGCCTTTACCCCCAGTAACCATAAGTTGGTACTCCTTAAACTAACACAACATTGTAAATCAACTATACTCCAATTAAATTTTTATAAAAATAAAAATGAAAAAATAAATTTAAAAAAGAAGGAGTAATGTCAACAAGATGAAGATATAGGAGTTTCCACATTCAGCTTCTCACAAAAACAACAATTTGAACAACTAACCATGCACAAAACTACCTTCACAAGAGCTAAGGATTCCAGATGAGAGATTACAGCACATGGGTGGAGCACAGAAATAAGAAAAGACAATTCAAGAGGTTAGAAGGGACAGTATCACGTTACATTCATCCCCCCTCCTCCAAGCCTGGCCAGTGCACTACAGAGAGAGACACGCACCCCATGGGAGAAAGAGAGTGCAGTGAGCACCGAACTTCACTGTGGACCCCAGCATGAGGTCCCCATCACCCCAGGCACCCACAGACCCAGTCTTCAGACCCACCCCTGCATCAGGACAGCCTCTGCAGTTCTAGGCTCTAGGCTAGCCCCAGCGCCAGGCTGGTTCCCATGGATCCAAGCTCCAGGCAAGTTCCCATGGCTCCAGGCTCCTTTCCCGTCCAAGTATCAGTCCAGCACTCACAGACCATGCCTCCAAGCCAGCCCCTGCGGCCCCAAGGTCTAGGCCTTCCCTAGTGCCAGACCTTCCCCTGTACTCTCAGGCTCTCGGGGAACCAGGGTCCAGGCATGCCCCAGCAGACCTCAAGGCTGGGCTGGGCCCCACTGACCCAGGTTCCAGGCCTGCCCAGGACCAGGCCAGCCCTCATGAACCCAGGCTCCAGGTCAGCCCACATAGACATAGGCTTCAGGCCTACCTCCACAGACCCAGGGTCCAGACCTGTCTCTGTGGGCCCAGTCTCCAGGCCCACCCCTACAGACCCAGTCTCCAGGCTCCCCCCGGTACTCCTTGGCGCCTAGTTGCCCCCCGTGGACCCAGGCTCCAGGCCTGCTCCTGCAGACCCAGGCACCAGACTGGCCCATTTGAGAACTTCAAGCAGCAAGAACGTCATGGATACCACAAGATGAATATCTGGACAGGCTGACTGGTAAAGGGGTTTCCCTGCCAAAGACAGTGTGTAAAGACTGGAAGAGATGCCTACTTCTTCAAAAGCACAGACATCAACACAAGGCTATAAGAGTCATGAAAAATCAAGGAAATAGGTTAGCACCAAGGGAATAAAATAAAGCACCAGTAATCATCCCTAAAAACGTGGAGATCTACAAATTGCCTGACAATTCAAAATAATTATTTTGAAGATCAGTGATGCAGAGAACTAAACGAAATCAGGAAAACAATATATAAACACAATGAGAAGTTTAACAAAGAGATATAAACCATAAAAAGGAACCAAACAGAAATTCTGGCGGTGAAGAACACAATGGTGGAACTGAAAAATTTCATGGAGAACCTCAATAGCAGACTCAATTATCAGAGTAAAGAATCAATGAGCTCAAAACAGATCATTTGAAATTACTCAACCAGAAAAACGAAAAGAAAAAAGAATGAAAAAGAATACAGAAATCCTGTGGAAATTATGGCATAGGATCCAGCACAACAGTGTACGCATTCTGGAAGCCCCAGAGGAGCAGTGGGCAGAAAGTTTAGTTAAGGAAATAATGACAGAAAACTTTCCTCATCTGAGAAGGGAAAAAAACCTCCAGATCTGTGAAACCCAAAGAACCTCAAATAGATTAAATACAAAGAGAACTTTACCAAGAAACTTTAAAATCAAATTCTCAAAAGTCAAAGACAAAGAGAGAATTCTGTCGAGAGCCCATGGTAAGATATTCAGGACTTCTTCTACCTGGTTGTTATACTATTGGCAGCTGGAAGGGCCATAATGGAAGTATTTACCTCATGGAAATCAGCAAGCACTACAAATCAGGGTTTTCTGGGTTTGTTTGTTTTTTTAAAGGGACAGCAGGTTAACCAGCTTTACGACTGAATTGATGGTTCCTCAGACACAGTATAAATAGAGACCGAACATCTATCAAGTATGGCTGGTATTCAGAGAAAAGGAAGAATCATTGCATGATGAGGTCCGAGTAGGAGAGCATCATGAAAAGTTAAGAGTCTGTAAGTGGTTCAAGAAATACGGCAGAGGGCTTCCCTGGTGGCGCAGTGGTTGAGAATCTGCCTGCAAGTGCAGGGGACACGGGTTCGAGCCCTGGTCTGGGAAGATCCCACATGCCACGGAGCAACTGGGCCCGTGAGCCACAACTACTGAGCCTGCGCGTCTGGAGCCTGTGCTCCGCAACAAGAGAGGCCGTGATGGTGAGAGGCCCGCGCACCGCGATGAAGAGTGGTCCCCACTTGCCGCAACTAGAGAAAGCCCTTGCACAGAAACGAAGAACACAGTCATAAATAAATAAATAAATAAATAAAAGAACATGAATTTCTTTAAAAAAAAAAAAAAAAGAAAGAAATACGGCAGAGACTGTGGGAAGAGCATTTCAAACGGAGGGGCAGCACATTTGGGGAGGGGCAGCACATTTGGTGCGCGGCACAGAGGTGGCAAGGAATGTCGTGTGTGCGCACCTGGAGCAGAGGGCCATGCTGGGCACACCATTCTCCATCATGAGAGGCTGGCACGGGATGGCATCCTGAGAGCAAAGTGTGCTCTGCAAGGGAGGGGTCTGGATGGATCCCAGCAACCTACCAGATGGGCTGGGGGTGGGGCACTCACAACTGTCCATCAAGCACGACCCAGAGGCCCAGGGCACAGTATACTGGAATGGGAAGGTGGAGACCAGGGCCCCATCAAGAAAGAAGAGTGCTAATATGAACCCAGCGTGAAACCAACTCAAATCAGCTGGCACTGCACTGGGTGTAGCCACTTAATAGAACAGACACATTCACTGGACAATAGAGGCAAGAACGGCCTTAAGGAGTCTGATTTAGTTTCAGTACTAAGTCCACTAGTGGAAAAAAAATACAAATGTATCAACATTTAGTTGCGTACATTTTCTCAAAGCCCTACTATGCAGTGGCAAAAGAACTGGTTGAAAAGAAAACATTCCGTCCTTTTAACCCAGGTGCATTGCGTCCTGGGTACAATAAAAACATTTACTGGTATGTGTGTTTAATGCCCTCTGTTGGACACCCCCTTTAGCCTCTCTTCAGACCCTCTTCCCTAACTGCTGCAACCGGCTTCATGGAGGTCTGACTGGACAGCCCTCACCTCAGACTTCACCACTCACCTCCCAGCTCCTTCTTTGTTGATGCTGTGCTTTGGGTCACCTGTATTGGTGACCAGCTGACTCCGCCCATGCTTTGCTCTGCTTGTGCTTCACTCCTGCTTCCTGCTTCCTTTCTTCTCCTCTGTTAAACCTTTTACTCAGCTCTGCTGTCTGAGGAAACCAAGAGGAGACGTGTACTAACCGAATGACTTAGTATCTTGTAGACATAAATAAGAACAACAGAGATCTTAATGACTGACCTACCTACCAGGAATAGATTGATGGATAGAAAACTTTCTTAGTGAAAAGCCACAAGTAGTAGGTTTGTTCTGATCTGCAGATTTCCAGATTCCCCTAACCCAGACCTATTTGATAAAGTTTGGATAACATGCAACCTACTCACTATAATTTGGAATAGAGAAAATTTCAAAGTTTGTTGGTTAGGATGTACCTACTGTTTTAGTGGGTATAAAAAATATCTTGTTTGGGGTATATTGGTAACCATTTGCTCAGAGCTGAGGTGCAAATACCATTGGAAGGAGGAAAATAGTTACATCACCAATCACAATGCCTGGAAATCTCTGACATCACTAGTCTAAGTAAGTCTAAGAATTACTTGCTTATTTTCTATTGAATTTCATGGGTAAACTCTTTTTCCGCACTGCTTCAGAAGTATACACATTTAAAGTTGAATAAGTAACGTTTTGGAGGGTATTTTTTAATGCTCTCTGCACAATTTAAAGTGCTTTAATGGATTATCACTTTTAATGCTCTCAACTCTGATGTGGGTACAGTACTATTATTATTCCCCTTTTTATAGTTAAGAAAGCTGATATCCAGAGACATAAAGTAACTTCCTGAAGGTCATACAGCCCTTTAACAATATAGAATAGAGCTGGGGATTTAGACCCAGTGGGGGCTGACTCCAAAGCTTGTACTCCTAACCCAATCAACACACTGTCCCACATTTTGATGCCCTGCTGTGTTCAGATAGAAAAGTGAAAGATTGTGCAAATATTTGGTGAGTTGGGAATGTGGTAAAACATCAATGGATAGCTCAGAGCCTTACTGCACTTGGGCCAACATGACACCAAGTTAATGGATGAAAGTGAGGAATAACATCAAAACAGGGCACTGTTTGGTACCCAGATGGGCTTCCCACTGAGTTAGGGTGAATCAGTTTGACTTTGTTTTGTTTCTCATGGATTGAAACAATCAACCAGTTGTCAGGGGTTATACTGATACCAATCAATTTGATTTTAAAATGCACTAAGTCCATTTATGAATGTTTCTAACCAAACTTTTGGCATTTTAATCAATTATTTGACTTGATTAGGATGCAGATAGAAACCAATTACTATTTGTAATTTATCTCAGCTTCTTGTCTAAACTGTTCTAAAATGGTTGCTTGATGGCAAGAGCTGCATAGAACTGAGAAAAGGGTCCACTAACTTATGCCTAAGTCACATTAATTTGAGTGTTCTTACTTTTGGAAATTATTTTGTTTCTGTCTAGAAAATTGAGTTCCTCGGCAGATCGTGTTCTACTCTGCAACTGAACTGCCTCTGCATAGGACCATGTACGTACGGAAAGGTCAAAGACTAGATCTTGAGAATGTTAGAAAAAATTAATCTCTCTCCTATTTGTAAGAGTAGGAGAACGGAGGAATCTCACAATCCCTTTTTCTTAATCTTCTCAAAGAGCTGAGATCCAAGAACCTGTGATTTTTCTTAGTTCTGAGAACACCCGACATTTGAACACCGGGCCTGTTATGTCACGGATCTAGTGAGGGGAGGGGGCCCCAGTTGTAAACCTAATTGCTCAGTAAAATGTAGAAGAAAGGGCTGCAAGATTCCTGACTTCATGATGTGACAATGAGCAAACCACGTAACTTCCCTGAGCATCACTTCTCCTCATGTATGAAGTGAAACGAGGTTGCCGTGGGGATGGAATGAGATGATGCATGTGGACACTGTCAAGGGCTGTACACCTGCAAGAGGAAGATTTTATGTTACCCTCCTGTGCCCGGGAGAGGTGATGTACCCGGATAGGAGGCACTTTGGAGGGCATGGTAGGCTGAAAAATGGCCCCAAATATATCCACATCCTTCAGTACCTGGAACCCGTAAATGTTACCGTATACGGCAAAAGAGCCTTTGTTTAAGGTCAGGATCTTGAGATGGGAAGATTATCCTGTATAACCAGGTGGATCCTAAACATAATCATAAGGTCCTTACAAGAGGGATCAAAGGGAAACTTGACTACCTAAGTAAGAGATGTGACAAGGGAAGTGACGGACTGGAGTGATGTGATGAACAAAGGATTGACAAGGAATGATGGCAGCCTCTAGAAGGCGGAATGAGGCAAGAGACAGATTCTCTCCTGGAGCCTCCTGGAAGGAACCATCCCTGCTGACACCTTGATTTTAGCCCTGGAAGACTCATTTCAGACTTCTGACTGCCAGAACTGCTAGAGAATAAACTTCTGTAGTTTTAAGCCGCTAAGTTTGTGATCAATGTTTATAGAAGCAACAGGAAACTAATACAGGAACTGGGGATCTGGTTCCCTGTCCCTATTGCTGTTTTCCTGCCTGCCTGCCAAAATGGGATACCCTGCTCTCATGTACCTCCCAAACATGGAGCTCATGTCATGCTTCCAAGCACACCTTTCTGGATATTGTAGGGTTTTTCTAATGGAAGTCATTATTCCATTTAACACTAACACTGCATACCAGAATCCAGCCCAGTTTCTCTCAGGCAAAGAGAATTTACAACAGGTGTAAAGAGGAGACACAGTTAAGAAAATTCCTAAAGTGCTGCCTGTAATACAGGTGGCCGGACCAAACATCCAACCAATTACCCATCCATTGGTCAACATGTTTGAGCAGTTGTATGTGTAGACAGTCACCGTGCAAGTTAACAAAAGAGAGCACAGGTTTTCTGAAGAAGGAAGTAGTGTGGGTTAACAGCAAAAATATAGCAAAAAGAAGTCTTGCCTCTAACCCATCAGGAGGCTTTAACGAGTCACAACCTCTCTGAATCTTGGTTTCCTCTTAAGAGTAGGGGTTACACTGTAGACAATGTTTGTGCTTTTTAAGTGCCTTGCTTGCTATATGAACTTCCCTGAATACCCACAACAATACTATAAGTGAAGTATTGCTATTTCCATTTCCGTGTGAAGAGCCAAGCCCTAAGTTCACCACACCCTCCAACATCGATACAAGTCTGACTGCAGACGCCACTCTCCCCTCACTGCATCACAGTGCAAAACCATACTCAGCCTGCAAGCTCCCTCTCACCTTTAATGTTCTGCACCTCTCCCTGCCTTTGCCCAAGTAGTTTGTTCCTTCTGCCTAAAATGTACTTACCTAACCTTTGTTTATCGAAACCCATCATTTAAGACCCAGTTGAAATACCATCCTCTCACTTGGAATGAATTCTCCCTTTGTCACATCTCATAAAAACTTGCATGACATTTGTGACAACATGGATGGACCTGGAGGACATTGTGCTGAATGAAATAAGTCAGATGCAAAAAGACAAATATCATATGATCTCACTTATATGTAGAATGAAACAACAAACACAACAGTAAACCAAGTTCATAGATAGAGAACATATTGGTGGTTGTCAGAAGTGAGGAGAGGGGGTGGGAGAAATGGGTGAAGGAGGGTCCAAAGGTACAGGCTTCCAGTTATAAAATGATTAAGGTATGGGGATGTAATGTACAGCATGGTGACTATAGTTAATAATACTGTATTGCGTATTTGAAAGTTGCTAAGAGATTAGATCTTAAAAGTCTTCATCACAAGAAAATAATTTTTGTAGCTATGTATGATGATAGATGTTAACTAGACTTACTGTGGTGATCATTCTGCAATATATAGAAATACTGAATCATTATGTTGCACCCCCGAAACTCATATAATGTTATATGTCAATAATAGCTCAAATTTTTAAAAGCGTGTCAACATTTTCCATTTTGTGCTCTTTATGAACAAAAGCAATGGTGAGAGCCTTGTTCACCACTGAGAAGTCTGGAAAACTAAAATGTGATTGTATGTTATAAAGATGGAGATATTCTGAAAAGTGAGATAAAGCAAGAATTTTGACATGGGACGGTGTCTCTGGGAGGGTGAAAATGAACACCTTTAGGAATAAAAGGAAATGGTGTTAACTGAGAACTCAAGGGAAACCTTGAGGAGATCCGCCTTGAGTTCTGACTCAATTTCTCCCGCACTCTTGGTGGGAATGTAGAATGGTAGAGCCACTATAGAAAACAATTTCAAGGCGCCTCAAAAACTTAAAAATAGAACTACCCATATGACTCAGCAATCCCACTTCTGGGTGTGTATCCAAAAGAATTGAAATTGAGATCTTAAGAAATATTTGTACTCCCAAGTTCATTGCAGCATTACTCACAATTGCCGAGAGATGTAAAGAACCCAAATGTCCATCAACAGATAAATGGATAAAGAAAATGTGGTATATATATATATATACACAATGGAATATTATTCAGCCTTAAAAATTAAGGAAATTCTACCATTTGCAACAATGTGGATGAAACTGGAGGACATTATGCTCAGTGAAATAAGCCAGTAACAGAAGGACAAATACTGCATGATTCCACTTATATGAGTTATCTAAAATAGTCAAAAGTATAGAAGTAGAAAATAGAAAGGTGGTTACCAGGAGAGGGGCTGGGGAGAATAAGGAGTTGTGCAGTGGATGTAAGGCTAAAGTTACACAAGATGAAGGAGTTCGAGAGATCTGCATTATAACATAGTATCTCTAGCTGACAATGCAGGGTTGTGCACCAAAAAAATTTAAGAGGGTAAATCCCATGTTGAATGTTCTTACAACATACACACACACACACACACACACACACACACACACAAAGGGGCACAAGGAAACTTTTAGAGGTGATAGATGTTTATTACCTTGATTCTGGTAATGATGTCTGGTGGTGTATACAAATGTCCAACCTCATTAAACTGCATACATTAAATATGTGTGATTTTTTTGTCTTCAGTTATACCTCAATAAAGCTGTAAAATAATTAAAAATTTTTGTTCATCTGTAGGATTGAGAGTGAAAAGAAAACCACAAAACTGGGAGAATATATTTGCAATGTATGTAATCAAAGGATTATATCCAGATTACTAACAGTACTCTACATATCAATATAAAACAATTTTTAAAAAGGATCACTCACCTAGGCACTTCACAGATGAAACAGAAACAGCTGACACACATTATGTGAACATTATGCTTAAGCACATTAGTAATCAGAGAAATGCAAATGAAAATCACAACAAAAAACTTTTTCACTATTAGCCAATTTTTTAAAAATTAACACTCTGAATAAGATACATGTAACTTGTAAAATGCAAATGGCATGCATAATTATGTTGGGAAATACTTTTACTTTCCCAAATGGAATTCTCAAGGGGTTCCCTGCCACCACTGAGAACTTCTACACAGTAAACTCAATGAAAGGGATGGTGTTTTTTTTCTCCTCATTAGATTCTCAGCACCTATAATGCCTGGCACTTAGCATATACTCATTAAATATTTGATGGAAGGGAGAGAGAAAGGAAGGGAGGAAGGGAGGAGAGACTGAGAGCACAGATTATGTCCCAGGTGTTTGCATGTTTAGGGCCTTAAATCTCAAGTCTGTAGTCTGTGGAGATGAAATCCTGAGACTAAGTCCAGGCCCTAAACTTTAGAACCTTAGGCAAGTCAATTAAGCAGCGGGAATCCATTTTCCCAGTTTAAAGGGAACAGGCCCCATCACAGGATGGTGGTGAGGATCAAGGGCAGCTCTGCTTGGAAAGTGGCTGGTCACCTACTAAAGCTTTATGCAAATGTTAGCTGGTCCCCGAATGCTTTAGCCCCAAGGTCTTAGACCTCCCTGTAAACATGTTTCTGGATCATTTGCCTCCGGAGACCTCTAGGGCTATAAACCCCCTCCCCTCCTTCTGGCTACTGTCTGTACCTCTTGAATGGCAGACAAAATCTTTCTCCTGCAAAGATAAGGATGCAGAAAGGGTGTTGACAATAAGCTTCACCGGCCTCATGGGAGCAGGCAGGTCCTGTGTCGCTGAATGAACGTGAATGAAGACTGTGATGGGGCAGAGATACCTGTTTCCCTTGGGGGCAGAGTCAGGTCATGCATGGGCCCAGGTCAAGAAACTGAGAGGGCCTTGGGGGCTGGGGGTGGGCTGCAATCTAAACCCATTGTTCATCTTAGGAGAAAGGTTTTCCCCTGTACCACTCACTAACTCTCCTCACCCCCCACCCCGAAACCCGTCTAAAAGGTTGGAGGTTTAGGAATGTTATCCAACCTGGGCTTAGCCACAGTAGCAGGCAGCTGGGCCGCTAGGGACACAGGGACAGGAAGACGGCCTTTCCATCCATACATGTCAGAAGAATTGGGGCAGCCCTCCCAGGGCCACACCAGCAGGAGAAGCCCACATGCCCCAAGGCAGTCTGCCTGAGACCAGCGGCTGGCAGAGACACTGCTGGAACACCGGTCCCACCACCCCTCCCCGCTACCAGGAGGCACCAGTCCCAGGTCAGCACGTGTGCTTCAGACCCAAAGGGCGGGGAGCTGGGACAGGGCTGAGAGACTTCTAGGATCAATGGGACTCAGGCTGCCATGGGTGGCACAGCAAAAACTGCTATAGCCGAAAGTCCCCAGGAGGGTGGGATGTAGAGACACTTAGAGGGTGGAGTCAGCCCTGACCGCACTGAAGGGTCAAAAAGAGATAGCAGTGACGGATAATAACAAAAAGATAAGAACCACATTTTCTTGGATGATCGTTATGTGCCCGGCATTTTACATGCTTGTGTTCTTTAATTCTTGCTGTCACCTTAGGTACAGAAACTGGCATTATGACCATTCTGCTGAGGCATAAGGAGTCTCACAAGGTCACACGAGAGTCCAGTCCAGAGCCAGTCTTATGAGCTCAGGGTGTCTGACTCTCTACTGCTCACTCCCTACTGCTCTTATGCCCACTGAGAACAGAAATCTGTTTCTGTGGTTGGTTTTCTGATCTGAGACCACCGTGTGTCAGGCCCTGAGCTCTTACGAAGCCAAGGCCAAGGCAGAGCTGGAAGAGAGACAGGCCAAACCCTTTCATTTTGGCAGATATTAACCTCTGTAAGTCCTGGCACCAGCTAGGGCTCGGACATACAAAAGTGGAGGACAGACCAGATCCCACCTCCTGTAGCCCATGACACAGCCCAGTGGAGGCTCCAAGAGCCTGAAAAAGGGCAGAGGCCTGGACATGGAAGGAGGGGCAGTGGACCTCCTGGAGGACATGATATCTAATTTGAAACCTGAAGGATGAGTAAGTTAGTCAGGTGTGCGGTGGTGGTAGAATGCTGTATGACAAATAACCTAGGCAAAACCCTGGAGACAGGAGAAGGTGCAGCAGGCTGGGGGATTGGAATTCTGGGGACAAGAACTTGGAGGGCACAGGGAAGGGGGAGAAGACAAGGCTGTGGATCCTGAAAGCCACAGCAATGGTGTCCAGTTTGCCTTCAGAAAGATCACTCTGGCTTCAGGGCACACATAGGGAAAGGGCAGCCTTCCCTGCTTGCATGGACAATGGGATAAACACCATTGTTATTATGGATGCAGGAGTGAGGCTTAAAAGTAGAGTCTGGGAAGGGTCTAGAGCAGCAGTCCCCAACCTTTTTGGCATCAGGGACTGGTTTTGGGGAAGACAATTTTTCCACGGATGGTGGGGTGCGGGGGGGATTGTTCAGGCTGTAATGAGAACGATGGGGAGCGATGGGGAGCGGCAGATGAAGCTTCGCTCGCTCTCCGGACACTCACCTCCTGCTGTGCGGCCTGGTTCCTAACAGGGGGGTTGGGGACCCCCTGGTCGAGAGAAGCCTGGCAGAGCCTCCTTCTACTGCACTACAGGACACACCAAGGCCCTAGAGCACACCTCCTGGAGAAAGATGGACCAGGTCTTTTGGCTAGAGGCTCATGGGGCAAGAACCCACAACCTGCCTTGTATTGACCCATGTGCCTTTGACAGAAGCATCCACAGGCAGGCACCACCCGGGGGTTGGCAGGTCCAACCGGGGCAGGGGGCGAGCCCAGAGCAGTTGTTGGGACAGCTGTGTCTCGTGTCGCTTTCCCTCCAATCCATCCTCCCCACTGCTGTCAGAGGTACCTGGTATAAAACAAGCCCCTCATGTCACTGGTCTGCTTAGTGCTCGTAAAGAAATGGTTGGTAACACCGCAGAAGCCTTAACCCGAATCAAGGCAGTAGACCCACATTGAACTAGTAGTCATCGCATTCTTCACTTCCTCACACTCCCATTGTTTTAAAAGCCACTTTCACTTAAGAATATTATAGATGAGGGACTTCCCTGGTGGCACAGGGGTTAAGAATCCGCCTGCTAATGCAGGGGACACGCTTTCAAGCCCTGGTCTGGGAAAATTCACATGTCGTGGAGCAACTATGCCCTTGCGCCACAACTACTGAGCCTGTGCTCTAGAGCCTGCAAGCCACAACTACTGAGCCCGAGTACCTAGAGCCCGTGCTCTGCAACAAGAGAAGCCACCGCAATGAGAAGCCAGCGCACCACAAGAATGAGTAGCCCCCGCTCGCCGCAACTAAAAGCATACATGCAGCAACGAAGACCCAATGCAGCCATAAATAAATTAATTAATTTTTTAAAAGTTGATGATTTCATCTAACAGATATTTAACAACAACAAAAAAAGAATGTAATAGATGAGCCAGTAAAAATGGTTAATTTTATTAAATCTCAACGCTTGAATACAGGTCTTTTTAAAGATTTGGTGTGATGCTATGGGAAGTACACACAAAGTGCTTCAGCTGCTTACTGATGGATGACGTTGCATCCGCACAAAGCTCTCGTGTGGTTGTTCAAGGTGTGAGCTGAACAAGCTGCTCTTCCTGCAGGATACCATTTTTACTTGAAAAAGTGACTGACAAACAATGGTTATGCCAATTTAGCTATTTGTTAGACATTTTCTCAAAAATGAGCAAGGTGAATTTGTCAATTCAAGGGGAACAAACTGACAGTTTTTGTTGCCAATGATAAAATTCGAGCGTTCAAAAGAAAATGAGACCCTTGAAAACTCCCATGTGCTTGTGAGCTTGACAGCTCCCCAGTCCTCAAAGACTGTTCTGATGAGATCGGTGGTGATATTAACAAATGTGATGTTTTTGAATATGGTGTAATGAAATGTGTCAACGCTGGGAAGAGTTGTCTAGCTCAGAGAATCAATATGAGGAATCAATAGTTTGATTGGAACTTCTTTTGGAATCAATAGTTTCCGAAAGACCAATGAACGATGTTACAAAATGAACCATGGATTTAAAAATTCTATTCAAAGTGCAAGATTGACCCATGAATTTTTAAAAATAAACTTTATTTTTTAAAGTTTGTTTCCCTGAAGTATAGTTGATTTACAATGTTGTGTTTGTTAGTTTATGCTATAGAACAAATTGATTCAGTTTTATATATATATATATATATATATATATATATATATTCTTTTTTCATATTCTTTTCCATTATGGTTTATTACAGGATACTGAATATAGTTCCCTGTGCTATACAGTAGGACCTTGTTTTTTATCCATTCTATATATAATCGTTTGCATCTGCTAATCCCAAACTCCCAATCCATCTCTCCCCCACCCCCTCTCTCCCTTGGCAACCACAAGTCTGTTCTCCATGTCTAAAAAAAACTTCATTTTTTTTATAACAGTTTTAGATTTAAAGAAAAATTATGAAGATTGCTCAGCGAGTTCCCACATAACCCACAAGCCCAATTTCCCCTATTATTAACATCTTGTATTAGCATAGTACATTTGTTATGATTAATGAACCAATATGGACACATGATTATCAACTAAAGTCCATTCTTTATTCAGATTTCTAGAGTTTTCACCTAATTAACTTTTTCCATTCCAGGACCCCATGCAGGATATCACATTACATTTAGTCACTACGGTTCCTCTTGCTCTGACGGTTTCTCAGACTCTCCTTGATTGCGATGACGTTGATAGTTTTGAAGAACATTGGTCAGATATTTTGCAGAATGTTCCTCAATTGCATTTGTCTGACATTTTTCTCATGATTCGACTGGGGTTATGGGTTTGGGGATAAAGACCACAGAAGTGGTATTTTCATCACATCATATCAAAGGTATATACGGTATTTTGCAGAATGTTCCTCAGTTGAATTTGTCCGACATTTTTCTCATGATTCGACTGGGGTTATGGGTTTGGGGATAAAGACCACAGAAGTGGTATTTTCATCACATCATATCAAAGGTATATACCGTCAACCTGATGTGTGACTCTTAAGTTCGCTTTAGTCACCTGGTTGAGGTAGTGTTTGTAAGTTTTCTCTACCATCAAGTTACTCTTTTCTCTATTTTCATACTGTACTTATTGGAAGGAAATCATTAACTGCAGCCCACACTTAGGGAGTGGGGAGTTAAGTTCCCCCTCCTAGCAGGCAGAGTACGCATATAAATTATTTGAAATTGTTCACACGGGAGATTTATCTTTTCTCCTCCATTTATTTGTTTATTCAATCATTCATGTATATATATCAATATGGATTCATACTTATTTTATACTTTGGGTTATAATCCAATACTTCTTTATTAACTTTGCTGCTTAAGTTTTTCTAGCTTTGGCCACTGGCAGCTCTTTCAGTTGACTCCCGTGTGCCTTTGATGTACCCCCATCATTGTGTGTGTGTGTGTGTGTATGTGTTAAGGATCATCTTGTATATATCCTGCCCCAGTCCTACTAGAATCAGTCATTTCTCCTAGGATCCCCAGTTCCTTGTATTAGAGAATGGTATTAGAAACCAAGATCTAGGTGCTAGGTACTAATGGATTTTAACGTAACAGATAGCATGGTTTCAGATTCAAATAACTTTTAAGGAACTACAACTTGTCAAGTTTGGGAGTAACAGGAAAGAATAGCCACATAATCTTAAAAAGACTATTCAAATACTCCTCCCTACAAACACATATTGATGTATCTGCATGAAGCCAGATTTAACAGACTGAGTGCAGAAGCAGATATGAGAGTCCAGCTGTCACTATGAAGCCAGACGTTAAAGAGATGTGAAGAGTGTAAAACAAAGGTAATGGAAAATTATTTTTCTTTTGGAAAATATAGTTATTTATTTTTAAATGTGGTATTTATGTTAACATGTAATAGTTTATTATCATTATTTTAAAGGAGCTAATAAATATTTTACATTTTTCTTGGTTTAAATTTCTAAGATGGTAAATCCCAATACATACAGTCACATAAACAAAAGTTCTTTGAGTTTCTTAATAATTTTTAAAAGTATAATTGGGCTCTGAGACAAAAAGTTTTGAAAGCTGCTGGCTTAGCCACAGCAGATAATTGTCATCTCTCTCGAGCCTCTTTCACCTTCCCTGCACCCTTGTCTACCTCTGATCATGCTGCTGCTTAAACCCAGAACACCATTCCTCTCCTGGTCTCCAGGCCAACTCCCTCTCACCTCCCAAGACACAGCTTGAACGTCTTCTGCAAAGCATTCCCTGAGTCCCCAAGCAGATTTAAGTTTGCCCTCTCCTATATTCCCACGCTCCTTGGTACAAATTTCTATTTCAATGTGTGTCACGTACTGATTGTAATTTTGTGTACCCGCTTCTCTTTTGAACAAGGGCGGGGCTCATGTGATTCATCATTATACACTGATGCAGAATGTAATTCCAGGCACATATTTGGAGCTCAGGTATGTTTGCTGAAGGAATAAATGAACAGCTGACCCAGTGACACCCATCTCTTCTGGTGACTGAGCAGGCCCCCCTGCTGGCTTTACATCTGAATGAAATATATATCTTTCTCCATTTTTCTAGGGCGAAGGCCAAGTGTTTACATCTTGGAAATTTCATTTAATTCAGCGAATAGTTTTCAAATGTCTGGTATATTCCAGGCACTGTGCTAGGAATTAGGGGTAAGAGGTGTGGAGATGATGTCTAGCAAGAAATAACTGGTCATTTTTATGTTTGTCCCTGATATGTCTTCCCTAGTTAAGGGCATCCAGGACCAGTTGACATAGAACAGTCAGCTGCATAAATAGGCCAAGGAGCAAGCAATTACCCAGTGAATTCAAAAACTGTAGGTAGCTACCCTAAGGAATGAAATGCAGAAAAGATTTTATGCCGGCTGGTGGTCAGATTTATCCAGATTCAACAACTATGTGCTATATGATTCCTCTTGAATAATGTTACACAAACATGACCAAGTCCTTGTTCTCTCAATATTTTAGCATTTTCTTTTTGGCAAATATGGGGTAAAAGGAGGTAGAAAGAAGAAAAGAGAGAGATGATGCAAGAAAGTTAGAAAATTCAACTTACGGTGCCCTTAGCCAGTAACACGAGGGAAATGTTAATACATTGCATTTGCAATGGAACAGCTTTTTCAGATATTTCAAGCTAGAACTACAGCACCTTCCTTTTTGCCACTCACTTGTTATTTGAAATTTTTTTGGCCCAAATTATCTACATGTGTGTTGTCTGATACAGTAGACACTACCCACATGTGGCTATTGAGGAGCTGAAACGTGGCTAGTGGGACATGTTGAAAAATAATATTTCGAATATATGGGATTTAATAAAATATATTATTGAAATTAACATCACCCATTACCTCTTACTATTTTTTTAAACATGGCTAATGGAAAATTTTAAATTCCACAAGTGGCTCATATTATATTCCTAGTGGACACTGCAGTATACTGCAGCCTCACTTCACCATCTGATGTTCAGGTTAGCAGAGGCCCTGGTTCGAGTCATTTCTCTGCCCCATAATGACTGTTCTCTTGGCTAGAAACCCCTCCATTTAACTCCAAGCCAAGGTCTCTGCCTGCCTTTGCAAAGCGAGGTAATTAACATAAGATCACTCAGAGCAGGCTCTTGCCCTCTCCTGATAACATCACATGGAACCCCCCACCTGAAAGATAATCTCCCAGCAAATCTCAGCCTGGCCATCAGGCAAGATCTGAGGACAAAAGAGGGGTTGTTGATGGAATGTCCCAATCCCCAGAGGAAGGTCAATCCCGAATTCATCCTTTCTCCTCTCCCCACCCTCCTGCACCCGAGGAGACCTTCATTTCCCTTGGAATCTCCCCCCAGAAGACCCCCATCTCTGAGCCTCTCCAGCTTCCTGCTCTGCCGGAGTTGTCAGCAGCAGCCCTGGAATCATGGCAGGCACGGAGCAGCCTCCCTGGGAAAACGCCCTCGGAGCCGTTCCCCTGGCCGGGCTGGGTCCCAGACGCGAGCCTGACATCCCACACAGGCTGGTTCGAACCCAGTTCCGTGTTCTGTGTTTGTATTCATCAAAGGCAATCTTCCTCCACAAAGGAAGACGGGACGTGGTAAGATTTACTCGGTGTTGCCGATTTTCAAAGGCATCCCCATGTTTCTAGTCACTCAGGTCCAAAAGGTCGTTAATCTCTCTCTCTTCTTCCCTTGTCTGATCAGTGATCGAGTCCTGTGACTTCTGCCACGAAATCCTTCCCCCAGTTAGTACCCTTTCTCCCCCTTCCCATCCCCCTACACCAGGCCATTCCTTTGCCCAGAGTGACCACAATAATTGCCTCCAGATTAAATGCTGCTACTGATCTCATGCTTCTACGCCTCATATCAATCTGGCAACCAGGCATCTTTATCCCCATTGAGTGATAAGAAACAGGTTTGAGGGGGAAAACGTGTGGCTAGAAGTGGCAGAATGACAAAGCATGCATGTCTGGATCCAAAGTGCTCTTGTGTTCTTTCTACACTGGTTTCCCCATCTCCGTGGAATGAGAAAGAGAGAACCGAGGTCATATCTGTCTAAGTTGTGTCTGTTTCTCCATTGGTCAATGTCTGAATGAAAAGTGAAAAGTTTAATCCATCACCCTAGATCTTCCAAACATCTGACTGTTGGGGGTTGTAGGGACCCAGCTGGCTGACATGTTTGGAGTCCTGACTTGTTGGGATCTATACCTTAGGTCTCTGTTTTGTATTGCTGACTGTATTTTGTTTTGTATCTATTTGTCTCATATAGATTGTTAAAAAAACTGTCAAATATTTTCTTAAATAAACATACTAAAAATACTTAATAATATGCCATGCCTCCTTACCACCCTTTAAGCTTTATAACAATGGAAGCTGTGTCTATCTTTATGGCATCCCATAGCAGTGTCTCTTTCTCGTAGATGCTCAGGAGATGTTTGTTGAATTGAAAAACTTCTAATGCCTGGTAGATGAGGTCCCATCTGCTAAGGAAGCATCTGAGGTCCTTCCCAGCCCACAAGGCCATAATTTAATTTCACAGCCTTGGGTCAGCCATTCCCCAACCCCTCTTCCCCTGCCTGCAGTGTTCTAGCCACAATAGCAGTCCCCCCAACACTGTGTTCTGCTCTTTCTGGATTGTCCTCCCCTCTATTCCTGGCATTCCCCTCATCTTTCAAGGTCCCAATTAGATATCACCTCCACCGTGATGTCATTCCTAACCCTCCTTCTTCACTTTGCCTCTGTGGAACTCTGCACACACCCTTGCAAAAAGTCCAATTATACCATAAGGATTTATTTACAAACCTTTTCTCACCAGCTAGAATTATGCTCTGTGGGGAAAGATTAATTATTTCCAGAACCTAGTGAGGCAGGAAAATATGTGACTCTAAAATATTATTTTATTTTAGTGCAGCAGAATTAAATAAAGGCAAACGAGTAAGGATTCAGGACATGGGGGAAAAATGTCTTGATTGAAAACACAATGAAGAAAAGCTTTTTCTCATATTAAAAAGGGATCCCTGAGGGAGATGCAAGAGGGAGGAGATATGGGCATGTATGTATATGTATAGCTGATCCACTTTGTTATACAGCAGAAACAAACACACCCTTGTAAAGCAATTATACTCTAATAAAGATGTTCAAAAAAAAAAAGGGATCCCTGGCTTGATTAGGAGAAGGAAAAGGGTGGGATACCACATAGGTTTCCTAGTAATGTTAGCAGAAGACCCAACAGAAACCACTGCAAGGTGGGTCAGGACCCTGACATCTATGAAAAAGGTAGATGGCATTGACCATGGTGATGGGCACCTCGGGATGACAGCCATCACCAGATAGGCCCCTTTCTCTTAATCTTTGGCTACACTGACCCTGCCCAAGACCCAAGACTATAACATGGCCAAGGAGAGGGAAACCCAGCCTAGAGGAAAAGGGATTGAAACTAGACTAGGTTGCCATATAGAAAATAAGACAGATATGCTTCTTATAAAGCTGAGTTTTCAAATTAAAATTCATACTCACTATTCTAGCCTAGTGACTGGCACAGAGATAGCTCTGAAAAAGTTTGCCTAAAATGTTTAGTGGATGAATGAATACATTTATTTAGATTTGCCACGCAATTGCTAAACTTTTATAGTAGGTCTAATGGGTATTTAATTGTTGGAGTTTTGGGGAATAATAAATAGCATCATTGGTTCTGCTTCCCAAGTTTGTGACTAACCAGCAAATATTACAAAGGAATCAGCCAAATGGAGATTTTTTTTTTAATCAGCTTTATTGGTAAATCTAATTAAAGGATGAAGTTTAGATCTGTAGCCACATTCAAGATCTGTAACACAATCGCCTTAAATGGAACTGTTCCCCAAACTGCATTTCTGTCCCAAGAACCTTCCACATGGATGACCCAGGAACACCTAATGCTGAGTCCAGGCCACAGAGAGACACCAAAGACTCACAGACTCAGCAGGGCAGGGCCATGCATGTTCAGCTCCTTTCCCCAAACCACCATTCAGATACTTTATGCAACTCCTTCAGGGAGAAGGAAGTTAGAGGGGAGGAAAGAGGCCAGAAGTGTTTCTCCAGTGGAATTCTCCTCACAGAAACATGAGACTAGGGGAACAAAGTTTCCTCTCTAAAATCAATAAATTGTTTGTTATTGGCATGATGTAAGATTTGTGATCAATCAACTCCACTTGGCCTCCCAAATGCCTTAATTCTCTTCTAATCATATTAGATTGGTCCTCCACCCAGGCCTATCTGTTCAAGGCAGAATAAGGTAGACCAGATGCCTTAGGTGTCTTTACGTCCTTTTTCCTACTTCAGAGTAGGAGCAAATTTCCTTAGACTAATTAGTTCAGCCTCTTGTTTTCCGCTTTCTCACCCAGATTGTAGCAGATGGTTGGAGGAAGCAGTCTGTGTATCACAGGAAATTAAAAGAGCATTTTGCTTCTTTTCAACTCTCATGTCTTCTGGGTCCCCAACACACACAGATATAACCATTCTCAGGATTTGTCCAAATTATAGCTTAGGGCTAGGATTAAGAGAAAATACCTGGCCAGCCATGGGAGTGTGACTTCTGGCCAAATCTCCTCATAAATATGTGTTATATGTGTGTGTGTATAAATATTACGTACATACATATGCATATGTAAATATAGGTATTTATACACATACATATATATGCATGTACGTATACATATATATGTGAATAATTTAAATCATGAATATATATGATATATATATAAATAAATGATTTTTACAGCTACACTGGTGGCTAAAACTGGGGTATGTAGGAAACAGTGTATAGAATTGCCTGTTCATTCTCCTTCAGGAGGCTGGGTAATCTGAACAAGTTCCACATTGGTTGTAGATGCCCAAATATATGTAAGATATTTAGAGAAATTTGTGACGAGGTGAGCAGATAAAAAAGCCACCTTGACATCCCTTTCTTCAAGGGACAAGAGGACACAGCTCTAAAGTCTGTGCTTTTTAGATCATCTGTATATTCTAAATCACAAGACTATCATTCCACCGTCTATCTGCCTTGCCTCAGTTGACTCCCATTACCTAGGAATATATTGTCTGGACATTTCACTTTTTATCCACAGGAGGGGAACAAAATGAGCCTAGATTTCTTCCTAACTGGGTTAGGATTAGACTTAACTATGAGTCAAAGAAACACAAAACTACAGTAACTTAAAAAAAGAAAGTTTATTTTTCTCTCATATATATGTTAGGACATAGATAGTTCAGGGTTAGAATGGCAGTGTGGCTCTCAGAAGTCCTCAGGAATCCAGGTTCTTTCTACCTTGTTGTGTCACCATGTGTGGCCTCCATTCACAAATTCATCTCACGACCTCAAGACAGTTGCTCCAGTTCCAGCCATTATATCTGCATTCCAGCCAGGAAGAAGACAGTGACACAGAAGAAGAGGGGAAGGGCACGTGCCAGTTGTCTTTTAAGAAAGTTACCTCAAAGATGCCATATGACACGTCTGCTTATCTCACTGGTCAAGACTTAACCAAATGAGCACACTTAACTGCACTGGATTTTGAGAAATGTAGGCTTTATTCCAAGTTACCTTGTACCAGCTAGAAATGGAAGGTATTGTTTTAGGAGAGACTAGATTAAGGGAAATGACTAGCAGCCTCAGCCACACCTTGAAATAGGATATCTTTGATCTGTGTTAGTAAATCACTGGCAACAAGCTCCTGTCACCAACAGCTTCACCATCAACCTCATTCAATGCCTCAAATTCCACCATTAGTCACCCCTCCACTCCAACCAGAATGGTCTCTATGCAGCTGTACTTGAACACACCTTGTATCCTTTCCTCTGTACTAGTACCCACTCTGGTCCTTTTGTTCAGCATGTCCTCCGTCTTTCTTGCTACCTTTCTAAATTCTATCCATCTTTGAAGGCTCAGTGCAAGCCCCACCTTCTTGGTAAAGCCTCTTCTCTCCTTATCTTTTCCCAATAACTTCTCTCTTTTCAGAATGCCCAAAGCACACATTACCTATGCCAGTAACCTGACACCTGGAATATACAGGCATACATGTTGAGTTTGTTTGCACATCTTTTACTTTCAACTAGATTGTAGGCTCCTTGTAGGAGGAAAGGTATCATAACTTCTCTGTACCTCTCACCATCGCTGGCATGCATGTGCTTCTAAACTTCTGAGTATCTTGACACTTAGAAGTCAGGGCTGGGGGAACAAAAGAAAACTGAAATCCGGGAGAAATAAATTAGAAAATGCACTCCGACCCTAACTAGCTCTACAACCTTGGGCTTAATTTCTCTGAGCTACAGGTTTCTCATCTATAAAAGGAAGGAAGTAACACCAGCCCAGGCTAATACAGAGGGTTGTGGTAAGGACCTCACACACACACACCCTTTGTACAATGCAAAACACCACACAAATTGTAGGTAAGTAGCTTTGTCAGGGTTTTTTGACTGCAAGCAACTGAAACCAACTCAGGCTAACCTGGGCAAAAAGGGTCTTTATTGGAAGAGCAGGAAAGATTGTTCACAGAATCATAAGGTATCTGGAACTCAGTCTTGGCAACAGATGGGGAGCAGGGCAACTCTGGGAACCAGACAACAGGAACTGTTCGGCCATCTCATCAGGAGCACCTTCAGAAATGAACTAACTCCAAACAAGTTTCCAACTCTGTGCCACTCTCTCAGATGTCAATCCTGGGAGGAAGTTGTTGGCCTAGCTTTGATTATATGTCCCTGCTTCTTGGTTACAGCAACCCAAGTCACCCTGATGCAGAAAGGTCAAAGCCCTGAAGGAAATCAGAGTGATGTTATCAGTAGAGTGAATGGAGGCTGGACGGCCAAAAAGCAGCAAATGTCCACAATCAGCTTAATAACAGTGTTGATTGAGTGACAGTGGTCCATTCCTTTGACTCTGAAGACATTTTGCATTAAAGATACCATAAGCAACTTCTTTAGGCCTTATCAGTGAACACCTTGGAGGGCATTAGTTCATCAGATTCTTTCCACCCATGGCAGTTAGAATACGACCTTACAGAAAGGAGATGCAGAACTACATACTTGATGGGGGGAAGGCACTAGGAGAGATGAAAAAAGTCTCAGCTCCATCATCACTGGCTCACAGAAGCCTTCTCTGACCTTCCTGACTAGGTCACGCCTCCCTGCATTCTGCTCTCTTATAGCTCTTAGTGTTCTTGGTGGCTCTTGATACTATGCAAGTTAAATTTATTAGCATTTTTGATTATTGATTATTTCCTCCACTAAGCTGTAAGCTCCACGAGGGCAGGGCCAATGCCTCTTTCTCTCACCTCTATTTCTATGACCCATCCCAGAGCCTGGCACATTCTAGGTGCTCAGTAAATACTTACTGAATGAATTAAATACATGAATAAATAAGGTGCTAAAAAAGGCCAGAGTGATCAGCTGCACAACTATCTAGGGAGGGTCATTCCCACCACAAATCAGGGGCAGGTTTCACCTTCCCCTTCCTAGGCACATGGGGCGACGGGGTGGGGAGATTAAAAAGTGAGAGATTAGCTAATGCACCATCCATTAGGGGCTGGGCCACCCTAGATTTTTTTTTTTTTTTTTTTTTCCAGAATCCACCCCTGGAGGGGAGAAGGCCCATCAGGCAGTGGCAGAAGTAATCCACAGCTTCTGAGAGAGGAAATAAGATATTCTCACTCTGATCCTCCGTTCACTGTCCTGATAACATCACCCTGATTTCCTTCCGGGCCATCCCTGCCGGGAGCCTCCACCCAAGCAGGAGCACTGCTCCCCTGGATGTCGTGATCCCCAAGCGGTCCATCAGCAGGCGCCTCCTGAGACAAGATACTAAGAAGCCCTCCTGTTTGTACAGCACTGTGGTCTACAAAGAGCTTTCGTAATTACTTCCTTTGATGCTCACCGTGACCAACCTGTAAGACGGGCAAGTGTCACTGGCGCTATTTTTCAGATGAAGAAATGGAGGTTCAGAGCCCTGCTCAAGGTTATTTAGGGAACTTCAAATACGGCATAAACTTCAAGGGTAGGGAATCGCCAATGGTCCACATCATCCATGTGTAGAGGGTCTGTATTTTTAGCATAAATGTCTCAAGGCCTTTTTTTTGAGCCCTAAAGCTGGCTCTCCCCTGTTTGTCATTGAACAGAATGTTGCAACATGGAAAACAAAGGGATGCAGGAAAACAAGGTATTAACTTGGTTTTTATTCTAGTGAAATCATGTCAGTTCACAGGTCAACTTGGATTGACTGAATATATTTGGATTTGTATGTGAGGAGATGGGAGAGGGGAGAGAAGGAGAGAAATACTTTGATTTTACTGGAGGTTCAGTTAAAAATTTATTTTGTCTTTGAGTTTGGAATTGACAAATTCATTCCACTTTCCTCGCATTTTCACTCATGCTAGGTCAACTCAGAACTCTCCTATTCTGCCTGTGGCTCTGGGCTCTCACTCTCATCTCAGCCTGAATGTCTAAGGCCCCAGGTGACAGATGGCTGGAGGAATCACCTATGACCTGACTGCTTCTCCTTGGGGGTCAGAGTTCTTAATGTGTCTTTGGAATTGGAATTTTATCCTCATGCCTCTAAAAAACAAAACAAAACAAAACCAAACAACAAACCACTCCCCGACAACCGTAAGTCAGGCTATAGAAGACCCACACTGAGATTTAAAGGAGCTCCGGTGAGGCTTGACTAGGAGCCTCTCTCTCAAGTGAAACTGGATGTGCTCTTCTTCTTCCTCAAATGTGGTCTGAGACTCCCAGAAGCCTTTCATCAGTGACCAAACCCCGAGAGCAGGGTCTGGTCTCTGGCACAGCAGCTAACACATGGGGCACTCACCATGAGCCCAGTGCAAGGCTAAGTGCTTTGCATGTGTTTTCTCACTTGTCCTCATCACCCCTCTGAGGTAGCTAGTGACAAGGACCCTGCCTGTCCTTTGGATGAGGAGTCAGAGGCTCAGCAAGGGGAAGTAACTTGCCCAAAGCCACGCAGTTAGTAAGGGGAGGAGCTGGGTTTGGATCTAGACACACCCACTTTCAGCTGGAAGGGGAGAGAAAAGAAGAATGGAAACAACCATTCCCCAGTGAAATCTTGGATGGAAGAAAGGTGCCCTTCTCACACGAACTCCCTCCCAGGCCTTTCATGTGAGCAAAAATAGAAATCTCTCTTGTGTTGGAGCTATTATAAAATTGGGAGGGGTGATCACAGCAGGTAGCATTAGCCCAGTTCCTCCACACAGGTACTTAACCCAGCCCTGCAGACTTCCTTGAGAAGGTCAAGTCTAGGCTGATGCTACAGGATAAGTAGTTGTCAAGTAGGCAAATATGAGGGGTGAAGGTCTCATCCCTAAGCTTTGTCTGGAAAGCTGGAGATGAAACCAGGGCTGGCCTAGTGGAGGTCAGTCTGAGATAGAGACCTCCTAAGTGGGTTCCACCTGCCCACATCTCTCTCCTTCCAAGCCCTCGTGAGAAGCAGAGCCAGCTTCTACCATGGGGTGGATGAGCCAGGGACAGGGGTGGAAGGGCTGAACAATTGCAGGCGGGTGAGAGAACATGCAGAACAATGGTGCCTCCCCTCTGAGTATGTCTTCTGGTCTTCCAGCCACACTGTTTCCTGACTTCTTTTCTCCATAAGCATAATCTTTGCCCGTCCATACATCGCATTTAAACTTGTTGAGAATGTTGGGAGAATCTATCAGGGGAGCCACACGGTCTGTTGCTCTGACCCTGTCCCTGGCAAGGCATCTGCCTTCAGTCCTGCGTGAAGAACCTTTCTCCTGCCCCATGACTCTGCTCTGATTTCCAAGTAAATGCTCCCACAATGCGTATCAAAGCTGCTCTGCCTTGAGTGAACTTGCTGGTGAGGATAGAGTGTTGCCAGTGCCTCCTTCTGGAGGGGTGTCTGTAAGGAGTGAGGTCTCTGAGTCCATCTTGGAAGGAGGGTGAAAGCCGCTTTCTCCTTCTGTTTTGCTGTCGTCACTTAGTCACGCTTTCCCTTCGTGCAAAGCTTCCCCCACTGTTGACAAAACATCCTGGTCCCCCAGTCCCCAGCCCATCACCCCTGCCCCTGAATAAACACCAGCTCGTTTGTAAGAGGTTTTTAATTTCATCTTGGTATGCCATTAAGGAGTGGAATAAGGATCTCTATTCATTTTCACTCACAAAATATCTGCTACTTTTCTCCAACTGATCCTCACCACGGAAGCCTGCCGAGCCATGTAGCGTCTGCGTGATTTTCACTCAACAGACTGGTTTGGGTTTCTGGGTGGTTTGCATAAATTATAAAAAAGAGCACAAAAATCATACGACATCGACTCTACCATAAGGGGGGCGTGTTCCCTCTGGCCGGGCAGAGAGTGATGGGAACAAGTAGCTGCGTCCGAAGCTCTGATGACTGGTGACACGTCTAGGAGTGAGGGCAAACCTGTCCCAGGCTCTCCTGGAGGAGTCCTCCGTCTCCCCCATCAACTCATTCTGGTTTCTCAGGAGGCCTCCCATCACAGAAGTAGCCCATCCTAGCACCACAATGGGAGGACAGGGTGTGGAACTGTCCCTGTGTACAATGGCAGCTGGGTCTTCTGTGCTCAGCGGCCCGGAAAGTGAGCCGGAAGGAGGAGCCCTGGCTTTCCAACTGGACCCCCTCTGCCTCTGTGAACTCCAAGAGGTTGTTAGCAAACAGAGCATCTGCAACAGGAGTCAGCAAACTTCTTATGAAAAGAGCCAGACAGGACAGATAGTAACTATTTCAGGCTTTCTGGTCCACATACAGTCTGTTGCATATTCTTCTCCACTTTGCTTTTTACAACCCTTTAAAAATGTAAAAACTCTTCTTAGGAGGCAGGCCATAAAACACAGGCCTGCAGGCTGTAGTTTGCCAGCCCCTGGTCTAGAACATGTTGATGCCCTGTCCAACCCATCCGTTACAGCCTCCTTCCCATCGAAGGCCTCTGGCATCCCCCCAAGCTGCCCTGAGCTGGTATCTGCAGCGCAGGCTTCGCAGAAGGGCCCGTGGCAGGCAGAGTTGCCCTCAGGTTCCTGCTCTGCAGCCCCAGGTATCCTCCTTTGCCAAGTGGCTGGTCTGGTTGTATTTTAAGCAAATATCAGATATTAGTCTCAGCCCTGCTCATGTGTCCTGGGGTTGAATGAAGCCTCAGCGTCCCCAGTGAGGTAGGTACATACTATCAGCCTCGTCTCACACTTGCAGATGGTGAAGTTCAAGGGCAGAATTGACTTTCCCAGCGCTGCCCATCAGCCACATGTCTGAATTTCAAAGAAAGCCGAAGAATCTAGGCTTTAAATTTTCTAAGGACATGATCAGGGATTGTTCTGTCCCACCCAAGCCCAGTGATCCCACCTCAAACGGAGCAAGGATCCACCAGTGAATACCGTCAGCCACACAGAGTTGCTCTCCAGACCTCAGTGACACTCTCTGAAAACAGAATTAACTCAAGCACTCAAAGCTACGGGGCCTCGGTGGAGCAGCGCCCTCTGCCCTGCCCACAAGTCTCTTCAAACTCAAAATAAAGTTTATAAAAGTAAATTATCTCATTTTATAACTTAAGTGCATCAAGCATTTCCTTAAATATAGTTCACACTGAAAATAAAGTTACTTTTTGCTGTACAGTTGGTGTCTGTTATACTTAGGAATAAACTTTGATGATAAAGTATGAAAGGTTACACACTCACGCACACATCTATCTATCTGACTGTCTGTCTGTCTGCGGGTGTGTGGATGGGTAGACGTATGCACCTCTTGAAAAGAGCTTCCCCAAAAATGGTGGGAAGTTGTTAGGGGTCTCTAGGTATCTAGTTTGCATGAAAATGCCTATATTTAAAATCCCTGTCCTTAATGATAAACACATCTTCATACCTAACACTAAGACTCTTATTAGAAACATTAAACTATGCAATCCGTAATGTATTCAGTCTTTGGAAATGCCGAGCTACACCATATCATTATACAACAGCATTCCGGACAAAACTCCCTCCCCAACCCACCTCTTCCCTGCCTCCCCATCCTAAAGCCAGCTGACCCCTCATGTAATGCGGTTGGTTGTTCCAGAATGGGAGCCTAGCCGGAGAACTCGAGGGGGGAACTCAAGAGGTGAAGTAAGAATTCTGCATGGAGTACAGGTGGTCAATGGGGTTTCCCACTCTGGACTGCAGGGGCCCGGCTTCTGAGGTTGCTAGGAAGCAGTCACCCAGGTTACTGAGAGAGGTGTCATCACTATCCAGGTCGTGGAAAAGGGGCTCAGCACCTGAAAGGGAGAGGAAACACGGGCGTGAGGGTCTGGAAGAAGGGACTCCTTCAGTGCTGGGAAATTCAGCTGAATTCAGCCAGCGTGGTCTGAGCACATCCCCCAGGGGGCGCTTTCTACTGGGTGCTGGGGAGGGGGTGGGGGAGGGTAGAGCTACATAGAAGAGTAGGAGGGGGCAAAATCCCTGTCCACAAAAGATCTCCTTAGGGGGGCTCACGTCTAAAGTGCAACGACTGAAAATAATATGCACTAGGATATAACAAAGTGCTAAATTGAGTGCAGCATAAGCAAATGTCAGAATGTCTAGACAGTGAGGGTGTGGAGTGGGCAAGACATGGCACCACAGGCTGGAGAGACAGGGGCAAGGGCTTCTGGAGGACTCTGGCCACAAAAATGGTTCTTGAAGGAGGGATGGTAAGAAAACAAACATCAGCTCTGAGAATGATGCACACGAAACCTCCGGTGATAACACCTGTCCTTTCAAATAGCACAAGTATACTGAGCGCCAGCTGTTTCCCCAAATTTGTACTGCAAAGGAAAGGGAGTTTAGGCGCCCAGACTCAACTGATTTACATCTTTGACCAAAAAAAAAACCAGGAGGGCAAACTGAGCAACAGCTGGGGCACCACTATGACCGGAACCTTGAGGATGTACATTTCACCTCTACGTCAAGTAAATGGGAAAGATGAAACCTGCAGTTTATAAAAATTGTCATGTGGCTTTAATTATTCATTTTACTGAAGGATTCATCACAGGAGTCCTTTATGTAACAAGACCCCTAGGACTCTGAAAATGTAAGAATTTGCAAAAAAACCCAAAAAGTCATTTGCCCTGTTTTTGCATAGTGGTGAAGACAGGTACAGACCTTACATGAGTCCTCTACGGGAGCAAAGAGGATGGCCGTCACTGGAGCATGCATATATATATATATATATATCTATGTGTGTATGAATGAATGAGGCTGGTCAATGATGTTCCTGCAAATGGCTGGATCTTAACAAGTGTTTGCTTAATGCATCACATGAGAAGATAGGGCTGATTTTAACATAATAGATAATTTTTTTTAATGAAGGCAAAAAAGAAGTTGACAATCTGTGCACTGAGGCATATATCTCTGATACTAATGTTTTGAAGGCTTGCGGAATAAAACGTTATTTTTAGCTATCAGGGTTAACAATTGCAGATTTCACAGTACAGATGAATGCATTACATAGGCCACTTACCTTCTCTGTATAAAAATGCAGTGGCCTATGTTTGGCACTGAGATTGAACTTCAGCCTTCCACTCCAGAGCCTGACCATCCCATCAGGGTGCCCAGGCCCCAGCTTCTGTACAACAGCTTAAGCAACAAACTGGGAAAATGGGGGAGTCTCAGCTATCCCCATACCCTGTGTTTAAAGCAACTCCATTTTGGCTGGGGTGAGACTGGGAGGAGATACTTTTCACTCCACAAGTCAGTTTATGTTTCAGGAATTACATTAGAACACCTACTAGTATCCATAATAGGAGAGTCCAATTCAAACATCTGTTTTCTGTGCTTTTCAATATATTTTTTTCTTATGTGAGAGTTCGCATAGTTAAGGCCTCTGCCTATATTACTGCTGATAATGCTTATGAACATGTAAGTGTGGTACCTGGCATGAAATGAAAGACTTGGGAAGTTCAATCCCGACAAACAGGTCTACAATGAAAACACAACCTCCTATTCAAACTAACAAATAAGAAGCTTTGGAAGAAAAAAAAAAAAAAAAAGAAGCTTTGAAAAGGAGAATAAATGGAAGCACGACTAATGTGTATGTGTGCTGGTCTTTCTTCTGGAGCCATCAGTTAGGTGATTCTAGCAGTATTTTGTGGGACACTTATTCTGCTTTGGAACTTTAATGAGCATCTAGGAACTGTGTAGAGGTGTCTGGAAGGGGATGAAAAACTCACACAAGCAAGTTGTGTGAGGTCCCTGTGGGGCTTGAGTCCCTCTTACCATAGGGGTGCATGTGGTCTCCAGGCATCTGGGGTGGGGTGAGACCCTGTCGGAAGGGATCTGAGCTGTAGACGCTCTGCTCGATGGCCAGGAGCTGCTGTGGGGTGGGCAGAGCGGTGTAGGGGTTCATGATCCCTTCCATCCCAGCGCTCCCGCCACCATTTGTCTGAGCTGTGGGACAAAGAAGAAGGCAGATCATTCTCCATGTGCAGCCCAGCATCACACGCTGGGAGGGAGGGAGAGCCACAGAACAAGCTCTAAACTTCACATGCCCCACTGGCTTGTGACCACACAAGTTGTGTGACCATGGCTACATCATTTTACTTCCTGGATCTTGGTTTCCTCATTTATAGAACAGAAGGGTTGAGGTGACATCAGTGGTTCCCAGTCTGTGCCCTACCAAGGGCCATCGGGATTGCCTTGAAGGATAGGCATGGCGGGTGCTGTACTTGGAGAGCTTCCTTGAACTACATCATTAAAAGAAAGGCGTTTGATGCCACACGCAGGCTTGGCAGCCAATGGAGTGGATGCATCTAAAGATCCTTCCAGCATTACCCCACTAGGAGTCCATCCGTCAAGTGGGGTTCACGACACTGGCCCAGCGGACCTCGTGCAGCTGATACGAAGACTCCACGAGATCGTGTGTATGTGCTTTGGAATTACAACTCGCTACACTCGTGTACAGAATTTTATCAGAAAAGGACTCCGTTCCTGCCTCCACATCCTGCTGTGGTTCTCTGAACACAGTTCCATTAACTCTCAGGGACTCACTATGCCACCTTCTTAAGTCTACCCTAGGAGCTGCCCATAGAATTCTTCAAAGTTCCAAGCACTAGGAGTTTGTGTTCTCATAATGCCTTGATGAGTTCTCCTCCCTTTGAGCGTGTTGACCTATATGGAGTCAACTTACACGGCACCTCCTGAAGCCCTCTCACCTCTGTGACCCCCTCTGAGGCACACAGCGCCATGCGATAGGACTAGCAGGCCCCACTACCCTCCCCTAGGGATGCAAGCCTGAGGTGCAAAGAGACAGAAAGACAGCTCCCAGATCTCCAAACAGCACTGGGAGGTGGAACTGGGGCGAATTCAGGTCTTCTGACCAGCTCGTGGCTCCACCCTGCCCCAGGGCCTGTGCCCTTGCTTCACTTCTCTCCGACCATCTATCTTGCCATTAAGATACTGTTTGGCCTGGAAGGTCAAAAGCAAAAAGAACTCTTGACTGCAAGAGTCAGATTCTCGTTGGAGCCTAGCCCAGGTATCAAGCACAAGGCAAGGTCCATGCAAGGACAAGGGGCTCTGTTTAGAGGCCAGACAACCAATGTCACATTCCACAGCCTTCCAAGTGTGGTCCAAGGCAGGCAGCAATGAGAGCTTGTTAAAAAAGCAGACTCTCTGGGCACATCAAGAGCTTAAGAATCAGAATCTATACATTACCAAATACCAGGTGATTTAGGTGCACGTTAAAGGGTGAGAATCCCTGCTCTAGGGTTCAAAGAGACCACTCAGGAAATTCTGCTGGACAGCTGAGATGGGGAGGGGGCAGTGCATATCCCTTTAAGAATGACATTGTCCTAATATAGTTATTCTTGCTTTTTTTCTTTTAACTTCCTTGAAGGGTCCCACAACCTGTCCCTCTTCACACCCTCCCCAATCCCCACACCACCCTTATTAAAAACAACAACAACAAATGAAGGTACATGGAGGTAAGGGTGAGTTAAGGCAGCGTGGCCGAGTGGAACTCAGAATCAGACAGACAGGTTCCAGCCCCAGCTCCATCTCTTATTGATCTAGGATCGTGGTTGCCTGGAAGGAGGAGGGCCACAAAGGATGAGAAACTGGCCATGTCTCTGACTCTGTAGGTGGGCCTGACACAGGGCCCTGACACTGCAGCAGGGTCCGGGCAAAGGGGCTTTGCATAAGGGTAGGGCCTCCTGCAATCCGCAGTTCTGGGCCTGCAGAACCCTCTCACAGTTCTCAGGGTTTGGTCCTCCCTGGAAGGTCCCATCTCCCAAGCAGGTGTGGAGTGGGCTTCACGGAGCTCAGAAATGTCATTCCAAGGGCTGGGTGGGTGGAGGGCCCTGGCGGGAGAGGCCTGGCCGGGAGAGGCTCCAGCTTACCGGAACTCAGCCTCTGGGTGTTCTGTTGATCTTGCTGTTGCTGCTGCTGCCGCCGGGCCAGCTTCTTCATCTGATGAGGGGAGGACCACAGGATTAGAGGTCAGGGGGCCTGCAGCAGGTTCCTGCGGCTAGGCCAGGGGGGCACGGCTCGTGGGTAAAGCAGAGGGACCCCTTCCCCTGCTTTTACTCAGGAAAGGAGCCACACTTCAGGAACAGCGCCTTGAGCCCGATGCGTGGCGGCTGAGGGCTTCTTACACCGCAGCCGTGGAAAGACAGCTGGCTGGGAAGCAACAGCGTGGCTGGTCTTAGCAGGAAGAGGGATTTCCTCTCAGCAAATAAAACCTGCTGCTTATGTTGTGACAGTTTTATGTGAGAGGATGTGGGGTCTTCAGCCCAGCTTAGATGTGCATCAAGGGCCTGCTGACAGGGTGTGATTTGGGGTGAGGCTGGTCCCCCTATCTGCTGGCCCTTGCGACAGAGACTCCTACCAGGAGATGCACGCCTCTAGGTAAGGAGTTTGACTCCCAAAGCACCCTGTTAACACACAAACTCCCCGGAAGGAACATTGTAACCCAATGTTTCTCAAAGTGTGTTCTGTGGAACATTAGGGTTCCATGAGACATTAACATACACTTTGAGTGTGTGTGGGGGGGTGTGTGTGTGTGTATAGGGAACACTAGATTTTTAAAAAAAATTCTTTACTGTGAGATTTCTCAGAGCTTCAAATATGCTCTCTGCTTATGAATCCATAGGCTATGGGTCCTCTCAAGCCTATTGAACCATGAAATCCTCTCGTAGAAAGGACTGTGGAATACACACCAGCAGCCCTGGTGTGAGGAATTCAGTGAGGGAAATGATATCTTAACCAATCATTTCACCCACTAAAGATCAGGGCTGTAGAGAACTGGGCCACTAACTCATGCATGTATACAGGTAGGAAAATAAATAAGTAAAGGTCTAAAATAAGTAAAAGACCATGGCAGGGGGATACAGACCTTGGTAGGATCCAGCAGACAATATGATGGTTTGGGCCTATATCAGGGAAGGGTGGGGCACTGGGAAAGGTGAATAAGGGCATCCGTTCCATGTGCCATAATGTTGTCTTAGACCTATCATGTGGGTGCCATGTAGGTTTCCCTCTGAAACTTCAAAGGAACTCTGGTATCTGTGTTAAATGAATGGGAATTCAAGAACCTGCTTCGACCAAAAGACACAGAAAGGCATTTCTTCATGCAGATGGCTGGCCAGATTCACAGTCACAGCCACTAGGAAAATAAAAGCCATCTCACTAAAACAACTGCCCCGTCTCTCCCCTTCTGCAGGGCTGCTATAGCTGAAATGATTGCTGATCACAAAATTTCTGAATCAAGAGAACTATTCTATCCAATGAGTTGAGGTGAGAAAACCTGCTGGCAAAAACAATGTCCTACTATTGCTTCAGGAAACCGGCCCCACAGAGACAGAAGTAAGAAGCAGATTACCTTAGCTCTCTGGTTCTGGAACCACACCTGAACGACACGGACGCTCAGCCCTGTCTCTGCAGCCAGAGTCTCCCTCACCTTGAAAAAATGGAACATTAGAAATACAGAAACATTGGCATCTCAGAGTAGAAGGCAGAACATTCCCTACGTGGTGCACGGGGAGGCCAGCAGGCTGCATCTTACATAGGAGCTGGCGAGTGTTCGGTGATCAGCAAAACCCCAAACACAAGAGCATTGCTCTCCTTCAGGCGGAGAGGAGGTCCTTACCCGGGTAAATGAAGAGAAGAATAAGCATTAATTTTGATGTGCATTCCAAGAGGTGTTCCTGGGTTTCTCTTCCTCTGGAAATTAGGCCTTCAGGTGGTTCTCAGATATTAGCAAAATCTATTCTTGTGTTTTTAGCTGTATGCCAGGCATATGCATTAACCTACTTAAGGAGAACTGAGGGTGAAAATCACTTTGCAAAAAACAAATGGTTCTCTCTTGCTCTCTTCTCCCGTCTAAATTCACTGACTTAAATTTTTGGTTTTGTCCCTCATAGCTTTCGGTCACTTTGGGTGTTTCATGAATATTCATATTCACTGTGAGCCCTGCCCAAAGGAAATAAGACAAGAGCCATCTGGGATCCGACAGAGCAAGAGAGACGGCGCTGATGCAGGCACATGTACTGGGACTGTGAGGAGACAGGACAATCAGGGTCCCTATTATGAAGAGTCGTGTTTCAACAATCTGCCCTCTATACAGGCATTTGGTGAGGGGCTGGCAAAGTGGCCAGAAAGGAAGAGGGAAGAAGCACAGATTTCCCAAGAGTGGTCCTGAGAGACACTGCCCCCTCTTGGTTAGATTCTGAGGAGGAGATGAGATGGTAGGAGCTCCTTGAATAAACACATACGTAGAGAAAGCTGGAGGCCTTGGGAAGTGCTCACCTTTATCATGCCACTGGGGCTGAGGCTTAGGAGAAGCAGGATAATTAGAGAAGATTTTGCAGGCACATCCTTCTGCAACGCCAACTGAAACAGCAGTATGCCCAGGGGCCCACGTCCACCTGCTGAAACCCTATCCATCCTTCAGAGGCCCAGCTCAAAACCCACCTGTTCCGCAAAGCCTTGCCTGATCCCCCAGACAGAGGCGACCTTTCTCTTCCGGCAGCTCCTGGCTGCCCCTCTGTTCTGGTCCTCAGAGCTTTCTGCCCAGTGCTCCAGTGTACACATCTCCTCCCCTCTGGTGGCCTAGACGCTGCCCAGGGACAAGCACTGGGTACAGGCCACACAGAGGCTGGGAGTTTAGTACATGTAGAACAAGTAAACCAGTGAGGAAGTGGGAACTGGTCCTTGTGCAGCTCTACCTTGGGGCTGTTTCACTTTCTACCAGCTCTTCTCCCAGAGCTTAGAGGGCAGCGAGGGCAGGGAAAGGAAGTCTTCTGCAGGTGGGAGAGCTTTTTTCAAAAGGCAGAAGTGGTGGGAGACCGTATTATCGTTCAGCAAATATCCATCCTTCCCGCCCCTCCTCCATGGAGGGGTGTATGTCTCCCCCTGTACTCACACTGGCTTAGCCACGTGACTTGCTTTGGCCCATGGAATGTAAGTGGATGTGAAGTGGGTGATATTCAAGGAGAGCCATTCAGTGGGACTGCCCAGTGTGACTTGGCCTCTTGCCTTCTGCCATCGCCATGAGACCCGTGTGCCCCAGGTGGCCACTGCCCTGGACTCTTTAATGAGAGACCGGTGGGGCAGGCCTGAACCTGAGCCCAGCTGGGTCACAGCCAACCCACAGCCCAGGGGCAGGAAATAAATGTTTGCTGGGAGCCGCTAAGATTTTGTTTGTTATTGCAGCAAAAGCCGATTCATACAGAGAGGGAGGCATGCTAAGGGATGGGATGCTAGGGACGGATGCTAAGAAATTTAAAATGTCTTTCTTCTATGAATTTCAATTCAATTTCAATTTCAAGAAAGCTTTCTTTTCTTGTTTTTATTGCATAAAAAACAGTACCCAGCATACGGCAGGGAGTCAATAAATGGCGGGTACTTAATAAGTGGACGCAGCTATTTGTGGCAGAGACTACTAATTGTCTCCAGTATCCATTCTCTCCTTCCTCCTCTTAGCAACTGAATCCCCAAGTTTTAGCAAGGCATATGGACACCCAGATAGACTCATTTCCCAGGTCCCCTTGCAAGAGGTGCAACCGCAGGATTAAACTCTAGCCAACACACATGAGTGAAAGTTATGCAAAAAATCCCAGGGTATGTCCCTAAAAGAGCAGCTGCTTGCCCCGACTTTCTCTTTCCACCATGGTGGCTGGAAAAAATGGTGACATCTGGAGCAGCCCCTTGGACCCATGTGACAGATAACAGAGCTTCTCTGCCAGTCTTGGATTGCTCATCTCTGAACTGTGATGTGAGAGAGACATAAACTCCTATCTCATTAAGTCACTGTATTTTTTTTTTTTACATAACTGTTCACAGCAGCCCTATCTGTAAGAGCCCCGAACTGGAAACAACCCACATGCCCATCAACAGGTGAATGGACAAACAACCCATGGTATATCCATGGAATACTATGCAATAACAAAAATGGATGAACCACAACATGGATGAATGCCAAAATCACCACCTCAAGCAGAACAAACTGGACCAAAAAAGAATACATGTTACAAGCCACTGTATTTTTACTCTGTTGTAACATTTCGATCTATATTCCAACTGGAACCTCTTATTGTTATTCTCCCCATTGCTCTCCATGAGATGAAAGGTGTGAGCAAGTAGCCAGTTGGAGTGGGTATGCATACCCAAAAGCACAGGGAGATGCTACCATGACCCCAGCCACAGCTGCAGTGATCCCTGGAGGCTCTAACAGGGCTCAAGGCCACCTGCCCAGACTCTGTTTGAACAGCATCTCCCACCCTGACCCCCAGGTGCCCAGTGACACCTCAGAGGAGTCCAGGGTGCACACAGAGAAGAGGGGCCTCGTCCCCTTTCCTCCCTTCTTCCTCTCCCCCCCATACCTTCCTGCACGGCTTGGAGGATACTTCAAACGAGGCCTTGAATGCTCTCCTCTGTTGGGTTGTCAAGATGGTTCTGGGACGTTTAGGGCGCTTATGGTCCTTGCCATCCTCAGCGGCTCCTTTCCCTGCCCCATGGGCTGACTTGCAAAGACTTTCTTCATCATCACTTTTGCCTGAAAGAAGCAGAAAACAACGTGTTGAGTCCCTTAAGGCCACTTCCTGGAGTTGGCTGTTATTCCATGACAAGACACTTGGGTCCACGTTCCAAGGATGACTTAAGACATGAATGCAACACCCTGTGTGATACTGATCCCAAAGCCCCCAGGAAGGGCTAAGGAAAAACTTCTAAAACGTGGAGACAGGAACCAGGAAGTCCACCATCACAGCTCAGGACTTTCTCTCGGGAGGCTCTCCTAGCTCCACGTTTACTAGTTGTGTGATCTTGGGCAAGTGACTTAACTCTCTATGGCTCAATTTCCTTATCTGCAAAATTGAGATATAGGAGAACCTACTTCATTGGGGTTGTTGTGAGGATTAAATGAGTTTATCAAGAAGGCACTCAGAAGGCTGCTTAGCATATAATAAATGCTCAGTAAGTGTTGGTGGTTAATATTTCTTAAATGTCATTTTTCAACTCTAGACCTGGATAAGTTACATATAACTTCCTAGATACTATGTCTGAAATTCTAGCCAGTGCCAGGAAGTAGAAAACAATACTGTTTAAAAGGCCACAGAAGACCAGCATTAGACTACGTGCAGGTACAGATAACACAGGCAGTTAGTCAAAACTGCCTGTCTATAAAATAAATAACTCTCTATTAAAGTAACTGTATTTATCTAGATTTACTTGAATTATTTCAACTCTACAAGCAGTGATCAATACAAGCAGTAACTTGAAGGAAACAAAACCTTCAGTATATATGACATTCTTTCCCAGGCTACCTCTTGTATCCCACAGACTTCACACTCCTAAGAAGATGCTTCTAGGGTCTGGGAAATACCCATTTGAGAGAGACTCCTTCCTACTTTCAGCATTAAAAGCCATAGGCAGTTGTGTGCCCACATTACCCTAATGAGACCCTCATTTCCCTCTGGGTCTTTACAGAGCTCAGCTGCCCTCTTTCCTCCAGTAGAAACCTTTGTCCCAAGAGCTTCCCCAGCTCCAGTCCCCTCATTCTGATCCCCTTCTGGCCACTTCAAGAAATCCAAGATGAGGTGACCCACCGTGTGTGAGCTACACATCCTTGTTCCTCATCCCGCCCTCCTCTGGAAAGATGCTCTTTGCATATAATGTTTTAGTTTAGACTTTAGTTGAGTTCTAATTTTTGGCTCTGCCAGAGCCCAAAAACCTTATTTTATCTGAAAAAGCAATGGCTAAGATTCTTTCCTCTATGAACTTTTAGGCATACACTTTGAACGTGAAGGAAGACGAACCTCTGAGTTCCTTGAGGGCACAACCCTTGCAGTGTAATTGAACAGGGTCTGACATAGGCAGACCTAGGTCTCCATCCAGCTCTATCCCTTGTTTTAAGTACAGCCCTGTGCAAGGGATGTCCTGCACTGGAGACAAGAATACCCACCAGGGGGTGGCATAGGGGTAGTGCTGCTGTGTGCAAAGCAACTAACACAGAGGCACAGAGGAAGCTCTTATTAGATGTTGTGGGAAGGATGTCTTTTCCCCTCTGCCTCACTCCCCTTGATAGTACAGACGAAAAAAAAACCACAAGATGAATGAAGAAGAGATTAAAGAAGAATCCTCATGACAAGGAGTGGCCACTCTGGCATCTTCAATTCTTAGGCTGCTCTTTCCTTGATCGGAGGCGGGGGTGGGGGGGGGGTGGGGATTCAGTAAGCTGATCTCAGTCAGACCTCAGTATTGAAGGGTATTTAGGATCTTTCTAGAAGGAGGTTTTCAGAATGGCAAGGAAAAAATAAGCATGTAAGAACTAAAAGCCTTAGGGAACTAAGAAGACCCCACAAGAGAAGAAAGGTAGAAAAAAGGAGGCCATCGACTATGCAGATTCATGCTTGCTGGGCCCGACCTCCTGCTGCTCAGAGACCCCCCCCACCCAGCGCCTAGTCTTTAGTGACGTCAGTAATTCTCTCTGCCGGTGGATTCTTTGGGGTCAAAAGGATGCTCCTCTGGTACTGGTGATGCCTTCAGTAATATTTCTGAGGAAATGTGGTTGACACCCCACGCCAAGGATTGTGTAGATCTCCTGCAAGGCAGGTCACTACAAGGAGCTGAGTCTAGAACAGATACGTGAAAAGTCCAAAGTACAGAATTTACTTTAAAATGCAATTGTATCATCTTCAGAAACCACTTGTCTTATACCAGTTTTGTCCTTAAAATGGTATTTGCAAACATCTCACGGGGTCAGTCTGATTCTTTTACAGTCACATAGCTTGATGCCAATGTATATTGATGACTAGGATGATATAACTAATGAAAATGCAAAATCTAAATTAATGTGGATTCCATGGTAATGGCTCATATATGTTGACAACATTCAGGGGAGCAAGATGGCACGGTGTCCACAAGCATGGGCTCTGGAGCCATACAAACTCGGGTTTCAATTCTGGCCTTGCCGGTTCTGATGTGTGATTCTGAACAAATCCCCAAGACTCAATTTTCTCATTGGAGAAAGTGACAGTGTTGTTGGAATTACATCAGATGATGTATGTAAAGGGTTTAGCACTGTCTAGAGTGTGATAGATGCTTCGTAAATCATCATCATCATCATCATTTCAAAAGAAGTGATCTTAATCTGAGACCCATGTTTTCTGTTATTAACAGTTGCACATTGATGGGAGTTCGCGTTAAGGTTTTACACTACAAGAGTTCATTCCTCTCTCTTTGCAGACATGACCCTAGCTCACACTAAGAGTTGGTTTTATGGAAAATGCGTGTGTGAGTGCTTGTGGGAAGGAAGGGGGGGGTGGTGGTCAAGGGGCTGGTTCCAGAACGAAGATGTGATTGCTGAAGTTTGTTCGGAGCCCCAGAACTGAATGGCTGAGTTCCCTGATGTCTTCGTACTGTCTCTGGACTTACCCCTGCCTAAGATACATGCACACTTCCCAAGACCTGCTATCCCATCCTAGAACAGCAGAAAGGAGCAGTGGGGGAAAGAGCCATCTCCTAGGGCAGCCCTTGGTGCCCATTTTTGGAGGATGTAAAGATCGTCACGGGCGACTGCTCATTCATTCTCTCTACATCCCTGTGAGAAGAAAGAGATGAAAACATGTGTTTTCAGAAGAAGGGGGAGGGGCAGAAGTGGGAGCAGAGGGTGCACGAGGTTAAGATTTGTCTCTGGAGTGTTTCTATCGTTTTTTTGTGGTGCATTTTCTTCTTCTGATTCCTCCTTTTTGCTGTTCAATATCTCTCTCTTCTGTCTGCTAAGGGCCCCATTTTGCCTTCCAAGCACTAGATGCTCTAGACCAGGCCTCTACAAACTTTTTTTGTAAAGGGCCAGAGAGTAAAATATTTTACTCTTTGCAGGCCTTATGGCCTCTATTGCAACCACTCAACTCTGCCACCGTAGTACGAAAGCAGCTGCAGACAGGACGAATAGGCATGGCTGGGTTCCAATAAAACTATATTTCAAAAGCAGGCACCAGGCCAGATTTGGCCTGCATACTATAGTTTGCTGGCCCCTGCCCTAGACCTCTCCTGACCCGTTCTCCATCAAAACTTACATATCCTGTGTTCCAGGCTTTCACGCTCTGACTCTGGGGGCAGGAAGCACTGCTCATCTGCTACACTGAGTCAGGGATTAGCAGGGTCTGAAGTGTCCTCTCCCACAGTCAACAACACATAGACATGGAATGCCTCCAACCAAACAGTCACCACTATGGAATTTCAGGTGTCCTGGCAGATCTGAGCAAGAGAAACTCTGAAGATGGAGGAATGGAGGGCCTTTGGGCATGTCCCAAAGTGCAGACAGATGTCATGACCCAGCTGCCAAGGGGAATGCAGACCATCGCTAACCATCACCCAGCTTCGGTCTGCCGGCTTGTAAATATTACGAGCATAGCAGTGCCCTCTGACTCCCTCGGGGAACTTCCAGGCTGTTCAGGGAGGCTCCCATCTCCTCGTTCAGCAGGGGCAGGACTGCCTGACTCTGATGCCAACTTCTCCATGAAACCAGGCGGTGCCTGAAATATACACTTACTGATTTGTCCAAGAGAAAGGAAAGTTCTAAACGAGCCAGGAGATTTCTCCCAGGGCCAGCAGGAGTACTGGAGAGCAGGAGATGAAGAAAAACCTTCCAACAGCAGAGATGTCGCGGAAGCGGAAGGAGGGGCAGCCCCTCGGCATTGCCAGAGGCTCCCACACCCAGATGCAGGCCAGAGCGTTCTCTCATAATTTAAGCTGACACCCCTCAGCGGAGATGAAAGGAACACCACTTGCTGTCTCCAGCAACAAATGTCAGCATCCCTGGAGGCCATTTAGACACAAACGCAGCATAAATCTGACTCCTAGAGGGAAAGTCCAGAGATTAAGTCTCCACGCACAGCCTACCAGGGTGAAATGAATTTGCTTGGCACAAAGTTGGAACATGTTTCTCAGGGCCTTTCTTTCCCATCTCTTGTAAAAAAAAAAAAAAAAAAAAATCTGGGATTGCTCGGAGGCTGTTGCTTCCCCCTTGCCTGGTCCTCCCACTCATTTATGACATAAGTAATGGCAGATGAAAGACCCAGCCATGGTTTATGGCCCCGAGACAGGCTGTACTACCTGTGGGGCCTCACAGATTCATTTCAGGTTGTTGGAAAAATCCCAACAGCTCATAAACAGGGCAAGAGATATCAGAGCTTGGCCCAGGAGGCGACGGTGAAGGAAGGAGGACCGGAGACCCTCATGCTAGGGAAGGGAGAGGCAGGAACAGGCCTCACATGCCTCCCACGTGATGGGCCTCATAAATGTCCTTCAGGCCGGGGGAGTAAGAGGAAGGGTCTGGGACTTGTGGTGGGTGGAGGGGGGAGGGAAAGAAGCAAGGGAGGAATTTATGAAGACAATATATAGGAAACTATTTCAGTCGCTGCCCTGTCCTGAATGGATCAGAATTCCATTCTCCCGGAGCAGAACTCTGGGTGCAAGGCAGCATTTCACATTCAAGAGGCAGTAGGTGAAGTTCTCTAGAAGAGCAAAGTCCCTGCAGCTACTGTTTTGAAACTGCCTCACACAGAGTTCTTCAAGGAGGTCTCAACTCAGACCCAAGTCAGGTTCCCGAAAAAGATTTGCCTTGCACCTTGTTCACGTAATCACCTGCTCAGTAAGCACTTATCATGGGCTCGTGTATCACGCACTGAACAAGGACAATTCTGGGCTACAGAGATGATTAAGACTTGCCCTCTGTTCTCACAGATCCCAGATTAATAGGGGAGAAAGATACAATGCCAAAATAATAGCTCTGCTTAGAGGACTTGGAGGAGGGGACTGGGAAGGTGACATAGTACAGGTGTCACTCGAGGTGAAAGTGAACGACAGACAATGAACAGAAGTTGCCAGGCAGGAAAGGACAGAGAGGGCGTTTTAGGTCCACAGAGAACTTCTAACGGCATGGGAGCAAGACCTTGACCCGGGAAGTGAGGCTCATCCAATAGATGAGGTACATCCAACAGTACCTTGCATGTCATTAGGTACTCAGCACCCTGCACTGCATCGCAAGGGGATGAGAGAGATCTGAGATGACCCCTTGCTCTCAAGGAACAGAAAACTGTGTTAGAGTTAGCACGTGTGAAACAATAAATATAAAATAGTATTTGGCTATGCTCTTTAGGCATGGTATATATAGACGGGGAAAGGGGGGAAGGGGGATAAATTAGGAGTTAGGGATTAGCAGATACACACTACTATATATAAAAGAGATAAACAACAAGGTCTTACTATATGGCACAAAGAACTGTATATTCAATATCTTGTAATAACCTACAACGGAAATGAATCTGTAAAAGTATATATATATATATAAAACTGAATCACTTTGCTATATACCTGAAACTAACACAACATTGTAAATCAACTATACTTTAATTTTAAAATGTAGGCATATAGGAAAGAGAGGTGTCAGAGAGCCAGAGGAGCTAGTAAAGGCAGGAGCCTAAATGCAAGGGAGGAGGGAGGAGTGGATCTGGAAACGCAGAGGGGAGAGGGCAGGGGTTCTGAGAATGGCTCAGCCTTGAACTGGAGAAAAGAGGAGAGAATGGGCATGCGGGAGACCTCAAGGCCCTGGCAGAGGGTGCACTTCTGAGGGGAGAAGAAATGCAGGGTGGAGAGGCCACGTGGAGCTTACTCCAGGGGTCCTGATGTTCCAGAACCAATGTTGTTAGCAATGGTGAGACATGGGGGCAGTTCTGTGGCTGGAGCTACACAGGAAAATTGTGGACCCAGAGCGCAGGGCACCATGGATCAGGAAAGCACAGACACCAGCTGCTAGACTGCTGTGTCCATGTGTGGGTGACACCACCAGGCCACCAGGTCCACTTTGCAGACTGGGCTGAGGGAGTCTCTCAGGTCTCAGCACTAGACAAGGGCCCTGAAAAAGAAGAAGCAAATGCCCACATCCCAAGAACCAGTTGTGTGCCAGGCCCCGTGTCCAGGGTAAACATTTCATCTCATCTCCATGGCAACACAGCATGGCAGGTACTGGCGGAACTCCTCTCCTACCTAAGGAATAAACACAGTCTCAAGAGAGTTTCTGGAACCTCCCCGAACACACAGGGCCTAGGTGGGAGGGCCAGGTTTCATGCAAAGCTTGTCTACTTCCAAGCCCAGGCCTGAGACACTCCTACAGGGAGCAGAGAAACAGGCGTTTTAACCAGCAAATCAGGCATAAGCAAATGACAGTCACCTGTGCATGTCCCAGCCCAAGAGTGGGGACAATCTAGATGTTAGGTTGCCAAAGACCACGAAAAGATCACTCGTTATATCCAAAGAACCTATGGAGTGGTGGAAAGTAACTTTAGCCATGAAACAGGAGACCTAGATCCTAGTTCTAATTTTGCTACTAAGCTGTGTACCCCTAAATGAAATTCCTCACATTTCTGAGACTCAATTTCTTCATCTACAAGATGAAATAAAAAGCCCTTTCCCTTAGCTAATAGTTGCCTGGGCTTCACTTTACAATTGCATTGTTTCATTGTTTCTATTCGAACAGTAGGAGGCAGGAAATGTGTTATTATCCACCCCCTTTTTTTTTTTTTTTTTTTTTTTTACTACAGATGAGAGATGAGTCAACCAGGCCCCGGGGAGGTGGGTGATATTTTGCCCAAGGGCACACAGCTGGAATGCTTCGTCTTCCACTCCCACTTCCCCTCTCCTGCCTAAGCTGCCTGTGGGGTTGTTGTGAAGATCCAAGGGTACCTGTGACTTGCAGAACATCCGGTGAGGCCCAACTGCAGGCAGCGTCACTGTTATTTAAAGAGTGAGGAAAGAAAAGGGAAGGCTTTCTGAGGGGTATGAATCGTCCACTCACACTCTTGAGCTCCTGCTGGAAAAGCCATTCTTTTCAGTCCAAAAGGGGCAGAGCTTAGTTTAAATCCAGGTTCCCCCCACTCCTACCCACCCTCCCCAGGCACCCCCTGCCACTGCGACCCCACTCAGGGACAGGGACACTCCCCAGTCACAGGGCACTAGGCATTTCAAGAGCAGGGCAGACAGAAGCCGAGCTGCTCTCCTGAGTCAGCCTGTGGGTAAAGGGTCCCAAGAAAGACACCTTTGTTCAGCGATGCCCACGGTGGATGGAGACTCCTGTGCCAGGCAGGGGGAGGGGAAGGCAGGTCAGAGCCGGGCATCCAGCTCCGACATCCAGGCAGCCCCCCGAGGGGACCTGGGTCTCTACTCTGGGAGTGCTGGCGCCTGCCACAGCCTGGACCCCTCTCCTTTTGCTTTTCTCGGCTGGCTGGTGCTCCTGAAAGGGAAACCTTGTGCCTGGGAGGTTTGTAGGGAAAAGAGACAGTATTGGTACTGACTGGTGGAATTACTGTGAATTTGCATCAGTTTGGGGTCTTTTGGCATTCAAAAAGGATTTGTGCTGGCATCTACACTGCCTCACTCCCTCCCCCCTTCTACACAGACACACACACTCTGCATCTTTTCCTCTCTGAGGTTTTCCATCCCTTTCTCCTCCACTTCTTAATGAAAATGTGGCCACGTGCAACCCAAACTGATAAGCAGAGGTGTAAATGCTCAAAGCACCTATGCATAGCTTTGTCATACACTGGAAATCCTGGTAATCGAGATATCAGAAGACATCTCTACACCTACATCACTGTATTCCAATCAAGCATGGATGCATATACTAAATAAAAACCATAACTTGTTCGTTTTGATTCGGCCAGCCCCAGAGAAGGAGACCGGGAACCTCACAACAAGATGAATCAGATGTTCGGGGCTCTGCTCTCAGTCTCAATAAAAGCTCATTAATCCGCCAGCCCGATGGTTCACTAGGCATGGGTGTGACATGCATGACATTGTATTCGGTTCATATTAATGAGGTTGGAGTGTGTTTGCTCCGATTTAGCAACTGACTTAAGTGGATCAATACCATATCTCTTTGGAATAGTCCAATTTTGCTGCATTAATCACTAGTCTTCAGGAGGATAAAATTATCTGGGATGGGAGACAAAGGGTTAATTATCTTTCCAAAGTAAAAAAGACCCAGACGAACAATCTTCTAGGTCAGCAGCAGTCCCCAGCCTTTTTGGCATCGGGGACCAGTGTCGTGGAAGACAACTTTTGCACGGATGGGGGTGGGGGGGTGGGGAAGGCAGGATGGTTCAGGCGGTATGAGCGATGGGGAGTGGCAGACAGCTCGCCTGCCCGCTCACCTCCTGCTGTACAGCCTGGTTCCTAACGGGCCCCGGACCGGCCTGGGGGTTGGGGACCCCCTGCTCTAGGTTACTGCGGAGCTGGGGTGAATTGGCTCACACTCTAAATGTTATCACAGAAGTGAGTCCTCCCTGGACAAACTCACCTTGGACTTGACCACAGAGAGAATTTGCCTAGAGGACCACAGCTGATCTGAATGCCTGCCCCCTTGGTGGAGACAACCTGGTTCTGCAGGCCCTCTGCTGGTTTGGAACGGCAGCCGAGGCCAATACCCAGCCAAGTCTGTGCCTTCAGACTCTAGACCATTCCACAAACTGCTGATAGGCTCGAAAGAGAAGGGAAAAGTGAAGTCAGACACCTAGCCTCTGTTCTTATGTCCACCACTCACTCACCTGCTGTGTGACCTAAAGCAAATGACCTAACTTCTCTGAACCCCACCTTCCTAATTTGTAAAATCAGCGGAATAAAGACCTGCCAAGCTACCCTGATAGGATTATGAATTCAATAGCAGGAGTAAGTAAAAGCACTTTGAAAAAATTTTGTAAGATAGCATAAAAATGTAAGATTTTCAAATATTTTTATTTTCATTATGCCTCTTGAGTGCTCATGAACTTACTGTATGTTTCCACTGACTATGAAACTCACACTCCTCATACGGAACTCCTGTCATTCAACAACTACATCATGAGTGTGCCTACTACGTAGAGGCACCTTTCTAGACACAGGATAAGGAGTGAACAAGGTCCAGACAGCCTCTGCTCTCCTACCTCTAGTGGGAGAAGAGAGACAAGGACTAAAGAAACACAGAATTTGTTCTTTAACAATGTTAAATGCTAATAAAATAAAATCAAGCAATGTGCCAAAGAATTACTGGGGGCGGTGGGAGAAGCTTCTTTCGGTTCCATAATTCTGTACCACCAAGAAGATCCAAATCTATCTTCTCCTGAAGCCTCCGTCAACTCCTTCCCATGTCAATTTCTTCCCTTTCCACATACCTGGAGCACGTGTTTGTCTACCTCCAGTGTTTTCATTACTCAAGTATATGCAAATTAGAAGACAATTTTATATGTTGCCTTACATTATTCTCCAACTATTTTAGCCAAAAACAATATTACAAATGCTAAAATTTTTTGAAAAAAAAATTGCACTGGACTAATATAGAAATTCCGTTATGATGTACTCCCGGAGGCACTACAGCAGAGTGGTTAAGAGCAGTGCTTTGGGCTTAAGTATCAATATTTGCTCCATCACTTATTAGCCAGTAGTCTGGGCCAAGTTGCCTCTGCATTAAGTCTTGGTTTCCCATCTGTCAAATGGGGTTAATAGCACCTACCCAGTAGGATAATTATAATAATGATATAGACAATTTATGTGCAGTATTTATGGCACTAAGCTCATGATAAGAACTTCACAAATGCTGGCTAACTATCATCATTATAATTTTGTGTACCTTCTATACAACCAGAATAAGCTTCTAGAAAACAAAGATCAAATCTAAATCATCTCTGTATCCTCCACATACACCACCACGCTGAACACTCAGGAGATTAATAATTTTAGTAGTTGGTGTCCAGTTAATACAGAATGAAGTGATGTGCTGCATTAACAGGCACGCTGCAGTCTTTCCATTTTTCACAGATTTGCCAATGCCAACCAACTTCCAGTGGTTACAGAACTTATTATAGAATTACAAGCTACTTCCATACTTGGGGCTCAGCTGGAATGAAATTTACTTCCCTTAAACTACAATCTGGGAATTCCCTGGTGGCGCAGTGGTTGGGAGTCTGCCTGCTAATGCAGGGGACACGGGTTCGAGCCCTGGTCTGGGAAGATCCCACATGCCGCGGAGCGACTGGGCCCGTGAGCCACAACTACTGAGCCTGCGCGTCTGGAGCCTGTGCTCCGCAACAAGAGAGGCCGCGATAGTGAGAGGCCCGTGCACCGCGATGAAGAGTGGCCCCCGCTTGCCGCAACTAGAGAAAGCCCTCGCACAGAAACGAAGACCCAACACAGCCATAAATAAATAAACAAATAAATAAAATTTAAAAAAAGAAGGATGATAGCTCAGATCAGGCCTCTGCTAAAAAAAACAAACAAACAAACAAACAAAAAAAAACTACAATCTGCATTTCTCTTTCATGTTGATATTGATTCCACTGATGGCCCACTGTTTCATCAGTACCCATCCAGTTATATTTCCACAAGGAGAAAAGGAAAGTGAGCCATGAAAAAGAAAAATCCAAAATACAATAACGAAGGATAGAAAGGGGAAGGAAGGAAACTAAAGAAAAGAAAATGGAAATGGGACAGAGGGAGGGCAACACTGTGGGGCAGGTACCATGCAATTTGTCCTCCAGTCATTCCTTAGGGCACTGCAAGGAACAGTCTCCAAGGGCAGCTGTGGGAAGGATGGGGCCCTCGGGCAGGAGGCCCTTAGCCCCTTCCAGCTGGGCCGCCCTTCCTAACTGAGAGATCTTCAACAGACATTTCCATAGCCGTGATTCTTCACGGGTAAGAACACAGATTGCGTGAGGAAAACCAATATTTATCACAGGAAGAGCTTTCCCTAAATTAACTATCAACTGAGTATAACTGTGCAGTGAACTCCATCACAACAATTTGCAGAGCAGTTATGGTTATTACCCGTAAATGAAGTTGTGTGTCCCAAGATGGTTGAGATATTGATGAAATCATTGCTAATAGCACCATCACGAATGCTTCGTGTAATTAGTTAGCCTTGAATTTCTAACCCTAAAAACTCTTCTTTGCAATCCCGTCATTACTTGTAAAGTATGGAGTTTACTCTTGAAATGAGGATGAGAGATTTGGTTCTCAAATCTGAGCACACCTCAGAATCACCTGGAGGGCTGGTTACACACAGACCGCTGGCTCCACACCCAGAGTCTCTGATTCAGTAGGTCTGGGACGGAGTCTGTGACTTTTCATTTCTAATGATTTCCCAGGTGATGCTGACACTGCTGGTCCGGGAATCACACTTTGAAAATCAGTGATCTAGAACATTCCTCCTTACCCCTACCCCTACCCTTGCACGCACGCATACACAGGGAGGTCTGGCAATCATAACACATTCTTACTTTCAGCTAACAGAGGCCTTCAAATCCTTTCAATTACTCCAAATCTTCAGAGTAATTCCTGCCAGTTTTGATAATTAGGGGAGAATAAAATTATGATTAAAAATGTTTCCCTCTTTAAAAATAATGGTGTGTGAGTGTAAACCAAAAGTTGCAAACTAGCTACTTTGGCCTTGACAGTGTTGGCCCTCAAAGTATTTTTGCTTTTAAGTTGTTACATGAATTGGCAACATAAAGAACGACCAGATATTGAAATAGGGAGTAGAAGAGTGGTTGCCAAGGGGTTGGGAGTGGGGGAAATAGGGTGAGCCCGGTAAAAGGGTAGAAACTTCCAGATGAATAAGGTTTGAGGATCTAACATATAACATGGTGACTAGAGTTAATCACACTGTATTTTATAACTGAAACTTGCTAAGAGAATAAAACTTAAATGTTCTCACTAAAACAAATTTAAAAAATAATAACGGTGCACATAGAGAAAAGGTGGGGTTGAGTGTGCGGTGACTTAAGGTTGACAGAAGCAGGGACAGTCCTTGGTATGCATCGTCTTGAAGAACCCTACCAAGCATGGGGGTCAGATCTGCCTCTCTGTCAAGTGTCATGGCCACTAAACACCAAAGCCAGGGACACCTAAGCTGGTAAGAGAGCGGTGAGCCCCTAAAAGGACTCAGGGGTATGATTCAGCTCTCCCTCACCCTCGTGTGGAGTTGCTCTCTTCTCCTCTATTAAGGATCGCCTCTTCCAGGATTGAAGCAAAGGGCTGGGCGGCCCTTCTGCTTGCCTCACCCAAATGATTCAAAGCTATGCACTGCTCACAAAACACGGATGTCATCAGATGTGTCCATTTAGCTTAATGTCCTAGACCAAGTCTTTAAATGAGTCCTCCCTTGCAGTCAGCTGTTTCATCTCTACTGATGCCAGTGAGAGCCAGGGCAAGAGGTTATCAGGAAGCTTGACAATGTGGAAATACCCTACCATTACAGATACAGCTGAGCTTCGGGAAAATGTAGGTGGCTAATGGGCTGTAACAGCAGCTGCAGCTTAACCTTGCTATCAGGTTCTAAGTTAATATAGCTCCTCTTTTTATCACACATCTTGTTCTATAGAATGAATGTGCACCTAAGAAGTTATGCATGGATCAAACTCTTTATGTAAAACCGAATTTTATTCTCTCAGTGAAGAAGAGTTCTTAGTTTCATAGATTCTTTATTTTAAGGAATAAATAAATATTTTTCAATATACAGGGGGATCCTAATACTTCCATCATTCATGCATTCACCTAAAAATTTTAATTAAAAAAATTTTTAATTGAAATATAATTGACGTACATACATTGTGTAAATTTAAGGTGCACAACAATATGAGTACCACCGTAGCATTAGCTGACACCTCTATCATGTTGCATAATTATCATTTCTTTTTTGTGGTGGAAACAAGATGTAGTCTGTGAGCAACTCTGAAGTTTATGATACAGTATTGTTGTCTATAATCACTATGCTGTGCATTCCATCTCTAGGATTTATTTATCTACTAGTTCCCAGTTTGCACCCTTAAATGATATCTCCCCAAATCCCCCACCACCCAGCCTCTGGTAACCAGCATTCTACTCTCTATTTTTAACATATTTATTTTGCAAAGTACTTAGCATACATCCATGAACAAGACAGAGTGCTGGCTCCAAGAATGTACAGGCTAGTGGAGGAGACAGCAGGTGAGCAGGCATTTACAAAGCAGCAGGAGAAGTGTTCTGATGGGGAGAATTCCCCATCAGAGTGTGATGCTGGGCAGAATTCAGTGGAGGGGCAGCAAATGTGGTCACTGGGGATCAGGGTGGGATGACTCAAGAAGACTGTGGAAAGAATAGGCTGGATTTAACAAAAATAAATTTAAAATAAAACAGGAAGAGGCAAGGATATTCTAGACACAAGAGAGAGAGAGCAGAGCATGGACAGCAAAGGAGTAAGTGGAGCTGATCAAGAGGGCTCTTGCATTTTAGTTTTCTAAAACGCAGAAGCAACACAGTGAAATGATTCAGAGTAGGGGCTTTGAAATCAAAGAGACCTAGGTTCAATGCTGGCTCTTTTGGAAGCAAAGTACTTAATTTCTCCAAATCTCAGTTTTCTGTACTGGGCACAGAGTAAACATTTAAGAAATTTAAAATGTTAATTTTCTCAGTTACAACTACGTAATCATAAAGTAATATCATATACTCTATCCAAGAGGGTCTTACTAACATGAGAAATGGCCAAAATTTTTTGCATTTTTTTTTTAAAAAAAAAAAAAAAGGAAGGAAGGAAAGGGGAAAAACACTTCAGTCTCAAACTAGGGAGACCATCATACAAGCAGCTAATTTCAATGTCATTTAAAGGCATTCTTTAGTTCACTACTCCGGCAAACATTTACTGACCCCACATAACGTTTTGGCCACTGTTGTTCTAGGTTTGGGGACCACAGTGGGGAATAAAACAGATGAGACTCCTTCCTTTTGGGGAACCTACCTATCTTTGGGGAAAACATATCAAATCAGAACAAACGAGATCATTCCAGAATTTAAATAGTGAAAAGTAATGAGAAGAGATTTACAACAGGGTGACTGGGATGGAGACATCCACAGTTAAGAATGACATTTTAGATAGAGTGGTCAGAGGAGCTCCTGCTGAGCAAGTGACATTTGAAGGTGACAAGAAAGCGCAAGCCACGTGAGAGCTCAGGGCAGGATGTCCCCAGCAGAGGAGCAGAATGAACCAGGTGGGCTCAGCTGTTAGGGCCATGTCCTAGTCCCTGAAGAGGAGAGAGGTAGAAGATGAGGTGAGGAAGCAGGGGCAGGCCAGGTTAGGGCACACAGGCCATGACGGAGACTTTGCATTTGTTCTCAGTACTATGGGAAGTCATAGCGAGTCAGTGGCAAAGACTGAAGTAGAGTTACGGGCCCCGTCCCTTACCTTCCTAGTTCAGGGCTGTTTTCTATACTTTGCTCCCTGTCTCTAGGAAGTCAAGGGACATGCCTTTCCTCAACACAAAAGAAGGCCTCCACTTTTGTGAACACACACCGATTTTTAAATTTTCTTTCCACCATTTTAGATGTCTCTAATTTTCTTCTTCATCTCTTTTTACTGGTTTCACAGGTTAAGTGCAATTCCTTGGCACTCAGATTTCTTCCTTGCCTCTCCTCTGTGTCCTATGTATCACCTGGGGGCTGACCCTTGCAGGCTGCTACTTCTGCCTGGGTCCAGCCAATGGGAGGCATTTACAAGGAGAACAGAGGAAAGGGAGAAACCAAGGTGTTCCCTCGACCCCCTTCTGCCTTGGGTGGTTCCTCTGGCAGCTGTTGCATCTCCTGCATGGCTCCAAGGCCCACCTAAGAATCCCACTGTAGTTTTTGTTTCCACCAGATGTCCACAGAAGTCACATCACCTGTCACTCTGAGGCTTCTCTCCTTTGCAAATTTGTAGATTGTCTCACCATCCCGATCTGTTTGCATCCCAACAACCTCATCACCGTGTAACCAATTCTCTGCATTAAACTGTTTTAAATGCTGACAGTCGGTTCTGTCCTCCTGGCTGGTCCCTGGCTGATACAGATCTCGAGATTGACAAGGGATTTCACAGGTTTGGCAACTGTCCCTTCATCTGCCAGGTGAGTACCTCCAGACACTCCATTTCACTAGCCATACTGAAACCTAAGTTAGCTCAAATCACCCCCTCACTTCCTTTGTTATTTTCCTTGGAACTACTTTTGAAGGCTTATGCCAGAGTAGCAATTAAGTAACAAGACATGGCAATTATCTGCCCCAGGATTTAGATTTTAGGTATAGGATTTGTTGGAAATCAGTAGTAAAGGTCTACGAGCAGTCAGCACCATGGCCAGATCCAAAAGGCCACAGACAAAAACTGGAGGCCAGAAATGACTTCAACGGAACTTTATTCCAGGGACAAGAGAGAGAAATTGGACAGCTTATCATTTTTACTTGTAGAGCCTCTCTTCAATTTGTCTCCAATACCTGGATTACTGTGTCACATTGAGACCAAATAATTAAAAGGACAGGTTTTGCCACATGCTGCAACACCTTCAGGGATAGATAAAACTGAAATGATCTCTACAACCTGTCCTGGAAATTATCTACCATATTTCATCAGATATAAGATGCTTTTAATTAGAAAACATGTCAGTGTTTTATGGACCACCAAGGAAAAAATGTCACAAATTAAACTTTGATACAATGCTGTCTCATCACATCAACTGTGAGTCACGTCCCAATTAGGGATATGTTAAAATCCAGCCAGTAAAAGTGTCTCAGAATATGAAATACAGCATTGGCTCTGCTTAGACACCTAAGTTTTCTTAATCAGATAAACTGGTTAAAGAACTGGTCATTCTAGAAAACCCTCAGGCTCAGGACTTTGAGGAGGGCATCCGTTAATAGAAGTTATAGATAGCCCTCCAGTCATTTAAATTATTGGTCCCAAACATCTCTTTGATCATGTCAATGGGTGAGCCCTGCAGTGGGTGAGAGACAGCCTAATACTAAACGTGCCTCCTTCAGTAATTACAGTGCCTTGGATGAGGCACTTAACCTCAGTTTCCTCAACTATGAAGTGATGTCTTAGATTCCTTTCAACACAATCTTCTATGTTTTTAAACGAAAAAAGAAAATATTAGCAAACCTGCTATCTGGTTATGATCACTCAATTGACCAGTGGTTCTCAATCAGGAACGTTCTGTCCCACAGGGTCATCTGCAAATGTACAGTTTTTTCCTGGTTGTGACAACAGCTGGTGGCCTTATTGGCATTTAGTGCATGGAGGTCATAGATGCAAAATAGTAAACTGTCACACCCAAAATGCCAATAGAGCTCACATTGAAAAATGCTGACTGAGACCTTCTGAGAAGGTGTTTATGATGGTGAACAAAAACCTCTGTGCTTATGTTCTGTTTCCATTGTGATTTTTTTCTAATTTTATTATAATGACTTAATATCAATAGCTATAGAAGGGAGAGAGCAAGACTGTCACTTAGGCAATGCCTAAGGACCACACACCCCCAATTTTCTCTCTAGATGACAATCTAAATCTTAACATTCTCCCACGAACTTTTCAAGTTTCACTTTTCCTGGTGATGGGATCGGCCCTACATATAAGGGAATAACTCCCTGCATGAGTTGAGATGAGTGAAACCAACAGGTTTCCACTGCCATGTCACCTTGTTCACAATTCAGCATGTAAACACGGGATTATGACTTACCTTCCAGCTGCCCCTTGGTGGAACATGCTGAGAAACAGGTCACCATCAAAGAAGAAAGGAACCTGGAGAACATCTAGATCAATGACTTCACATTACCGTTGAAGAGACTGAGCCCCAGTCAGGTGAAGGAGCGTGTCCACGATCATACACCTAGTAGTAGCGGCCTGCATTACAGGCTCCCAGTCTCCTGGCTCAGAGTTCAGTGCTTTTCCTCACACCAAGTATCCATCATAGGTAGTGAGAGGAGGAAAGTCCTCGACAGTTCTGAGTCAGGCTCCTGCTCAGCTGATAGGTGAACACCTCAGCATAAAACTTTGTTGATCCACTGCCCAGGGAATGGGCTACTCTTTTTTTTCCCCCCTCTAAATACTTAAATAGTTCCTAAGAATCATGATATCTTTGCATAACCACAGTACAATTGTCAGAATTAAAGAGTGACATTCCATCATCGGATGAATGGATAAAGAAGACGTGGCACATATATACAATGGAATATTACTCAGCCATAGAAAGAAACGAAATGGAGTTATTTGTAGTGAGGTGGATGGAGTTAGAGTCTGTCATACAGAGTGAAGTAAGTCAGAAAGAGAAAAACAAATACAGTATGCTAACACATATATATGGAATCTAAGGAAAAAAAAAAAAGGTCATGAAGAACCTAGTGGCAAGACGGGAATAAAGACACAGACCTACTAGAGAATGGACTTGAGGACACGGGGAGGGGGAGGGGTGAGATGTGACAGGGTGGGAGAGTGGCATGGACATATATACACTACCAAGTGTAAAATAGATAGCTAGTGGGAAGCAGCCGCATAGCACAGGGAGATCAACTCTGTGCTTTGTGACCACCTGGAGGTGTGGGATGGGGAGGGTGGGAGGGAGGGAGATGCGGGAGGGAAGAGATATGGGAACATATGTGTATGTGTGACTGATTCACTTTGTTGTAAAGCAGAAGCTGACACACCATTGTAGAGCAATTATACTCTAATAAAGATGTTAAAAAAATAAATAAATAAAAAATAAAAAATTAAAAAAAAAAAAAAGTGACATTAATACAATACAAATTTGAATCTTCATTCAAATTTTGCTAATTGTCCTTCTGATGGCCTCCTGCTGGTCCACAATCCAGCCCAGGAACCCACACTGAAATTAGTTGCTGTGCCGCCATAACCTTTCCCAATCTGGGACATTTCCTCAAACTTTTACTTTCGTGAGCCTCCTCTCGTGAAAAATACAGGCCAGATATTCTATAGAAAGTCTACCAATTTGAGTTTGGCTGATGTTTCCTCATTATTTGTTTTAAATTGTGCATTTTGGGGCAGGAACCCCAGGACTGATGTCGTAGAAAAGTGCTATTCTTGTTACCTCCATGTGCTCCAACTGAGGGGTTGAGCACCAACACCCCTAACATCTGTTGATATAAAGTTTTCTAATGTAAATTATTCCATCTTCCTGTTTCACCAAGTTTATAGACCGAATTAGCCTTTTCTGTATGGTTCTCAATTTTTTAGTAAGTCCTGAAGGATACTGTTTTAAACATAAACAATTGCTTTATACAACTGCAAGGGTAGAAAGTCTAGAAGATTGGGCTGAGTGGGGACTAACTCTGGAAAAACATTTTTTCAAGATTGTTGCTTTAAATAAATCTTTAATATCCATTTATTTTCTGATTAATTCATTCTTTATACTACAGGAGGATTTCAAATGACATTCTGCTTCATTGAGAGTTCAAGTTAGTTGGGTTCCATGAACCTATGTTTGATGCAAAATTATAACCATTGTTATTATATCTGAATAATCCTTCCCCCCTACTTACACTAATGTAATAGGCATTTTAACCTGTTCTGAAAATCATAAATTCTGTAGCTTATAACTTGAGAATTCTAGCCTTTGAGATACAAGTTTCACCCAACTTTCTGGAACCTTAAGGATTATAAATCTGTTGTTACAGGGAATCTGCCTACATAGACTATCCAAATGCATTTAGGGCATTACAGTGACTGAAACCAGTCTGTCGTATGCATTTGACTCTCAAGGACGAGCTCTCAGACAAGGAGAAGGTCCTTGGGCACACCCAAAGTCAAAGGAAATGAACAGCATGGGGAACACTCTGTAAAACCTGCCTCCATGGCTCATGGTGTAGGGAAAGCTGAGGAAATGCCCCTGTGCTGGGGCAGCAAAGGCTCCAGATGAGGGTGTGCAGAGGCCTGTGGGAGCCTTGACACTCTGGAGAGAGGTCCAGCCCTGCCCTGAGCCCTTTGCATTGGCAATTACTGTGTCCTGGCTCAAAGACCCAGGGTTCATCAAAGAGAGGGAGGCCTTTCCATTCCCTTTCTCAACCCAGGAAAAGCACCAGAAAAATGCCAGTGCATGATTCTACCAGTCTTTTGGAGGGAAAACGCAGTCTCCATGGAGCTCTCTTACAGATAGTATGGAGTAGGCTTACAGCATCCCAGAGAACCAGGAGATACGAGCAAAGGAAGGAGTGATGGAGAGTGAACACTTCCTTGTACTTTTTTCAGGGTAGGAAACGTCTGATATCATTGCCTCATCTGTGCTGGGGGAGGCACATACTTCTGCAAAGGTGAGGAGCTTCCCAAGTTGTTTGTTTATGAAGAAAATAAACACTATTCAAACCAGACTGCCCCATATACGTGAATCTAAATGAATTCTTGGGGAAAGTGCTAGAATCAATGTCATACTCCCCCTTTGGCACGTTCCACTTTGCAGGGATTGTGTCTGGTGTCCTTTGTCCCTCCTTTGAGGGCCTGAATTCCCTCTCATCACACCCCAGCTGTTAGATGAGGTAATGCCAGCTGTGGTTCCTCGAATCACTGTCAGGCCGCCTAACACACAGCTTCTCAACCATGTGAAAAGGGCACTGTGGTGAGTCGGAAGATGTCCTTGGAATGTCACCACTTCTTGGATTTCCTCACTCTCCTTTGCCAGTGTATGAATAGGATGTCAAAAGGACAAGCAAAAGTCCCCCATGCATATGTACAATGACAAATTCTCTTTATTGAGCACTTACTTTGTGCCAGACACCACAATAAACACTTTATACATATTATCCTGTACAGGCCTCACAACAGCCATTTTTCAAGTGAGGGAAGGGAAGCTCCCACTGCTTACCCCAGGTCACCAGCTGTCAAGTGGAAGAACTAGAAATTAAATCCAGGTGTGCATAGCCTCTGTTTTAAAACAATGCATTAACTGAATCACTGACTACTCCCGTCCTCATCAATTTCTCTCTTCTCTAAAATCATTCAAACACCTAGAACGTACATCAAATCACTGTCAATTTATTCAGACAATAATGTATTATTTGCTGGTCAATTCGAGTGTGTTGAGGTCCATCTGGACCACTGAGGTGGTGTTTTTTGAATCTTTTATGCTCCCTGAGTGACCAGTCTGAGGCTGGTCACAGAGGATGGGTTCAAGTGTTGCCTGAATGAATGACATTGGAGGTGACGGTAATAAAGAGGGACTTGTAGAATGGTTGTGTGTGTGTATGTGTGTGTGTGTGTGTGTGTGTGTGTGTGTGTGTGTGTGAGCATCATTCATACCACAGAATCAGAGTTAAAAGGAATTTCAGAAACTGTTTTGTCAAGCCTTATCTGATGCCTAGGTCCTCTCATATCCGCTCATTCATAGTAATGGTTGGGGATATAATAAAAACATGGACAAACAGAAGACTGCATTCATCAGAATCTGAGGTGAATGAGACAGGGTAGAAGCCCCACAATATCATAGATTATACTAGAATTAAAAAAAAAAGCTGGAATCAAGGCATAACACTTCAGGGTGTAAATTAATGTCTGTGTCCACATGTTCCCTGGGGGAATCAGAACAACCCACAGGTGTCCTGGATGTAGACACATCAGTTTCTGTAGACAGTAGTCCTAACAAGTACTGCTCATGCGTGAGCTATAATCATTATGGCTTGTATCTGGTAGGCTGTATGGGCTGCTCTAGTTCAGTAGTTCTCAAACTTTACAGGGCAACAGACCCACAGATTTCTGACCCCACCCCTAGGGCGTCTGATTCAGGAGGTCTGAGTAGGGTCTAAGAATTCACATTTCTAACAAGTTCCCAGGAGATGCTGATGCGGGTGGTCCTGGGATATATTTACTTTGAGAACCACTGTTGTACTTGATGTCTGCTGTTGTTATTGTTCTGTTGTTTATTTGTTCTCCCATAGCCATGCAGACTCAAACAACTGCATCAGTGGAGACACTGTTGAAAAACTACCTAGTTTTAAACCCTCAGCTTTTCTGTGGTCCTCAAATCCACACCTGACCTCCCTCTTGAATCCCAGAGATGTGTTCAACTGCCCACCAGACATCCACATGCACGTGGTCCACAAAAACCTTCAAATTCAACACGACCCACCTGAATTCATTATCTAGATCTTTCTTTCTTTTCTGAACTTTCTATCTCTGCTTGTGATAACAACATTCATTCAATTTAGAAACCTCAAAGTCACCCTCAACTTCAGCATTTCTTCCTATATTTAACAGCATTTAATTCTAGAGTTTAAGCTCCCCAATGGTGGATATTTGGCCTGTTTTGTTTACCATTGTATCCCCAGCACTTAGAATGATGCCTGGCACGTAGTAGAGATTCACTTGGTATTGAATAAATAAATGAAGGAAAGAATTCTCTGAAACCTCTCTCTAATCTGTGCCTTGGTTCAAGCCTTATCCCTCACCTGTAACATGGTAATAACCTCCTGCCCAGCTTCCCTGACTTCAGTCTTACCTCAACTCCAACCCACCCTCCATACTTCTATGTTGAAAGCACAAATTGAGTAATGTCACTACTGTGTTTACAAAGTTCTGATCAGACTTTGAATGACCATCAGGATAAGATAAGATGCTACACAAAACACTTCACATTTTGGCATCATTCTTGCCATTCACCAACACCAGGATCTCAGACCCCCAGAGCAGGGGTCCCCAACCCCTGGGCCTCAGACCGCTACTGGTCCGAGGCCTGTTAGGAGCCAGGCCACACAGCAGGAGGTCTGCCACTCCCCATCACTCCCCATTGCTCGCATTACCTCCTGAACCACCTCCCCGCCCCCCCACCCCTGCTCCGTCCGTGGAAAAATTGTCTTCCACAAAACCAGTCCCTGGTGCCAAAAAGGCTGGGGACCACTGTCGCAGAGGAACCCTACATTCCAGCCCTCCTCTCATGCCAGATACATTCCTATTTCTGCAACTCTGTACATGCAAAGCTATACCATTCTAACAATGTACTCATCTGCCTTTCATCACCTGAAGATGACATACTCTGTCAAAACCACTCTACTATGTCACATCCATTGTGAGCATTTTTAAAAACAGTCCCCTGATCCCTCTGCCCCAATAACGTATAAACACCCCAAGAGGAATTACTGATCCCATCTCTACGATCACAGCACTTTGTACCTCCACTATAACATACACACATATTATATTTTACTGTAATTATTTTGTTACTGGAGTTTCTTATCCACAGAGGAACCTGAGAGCTTGCAACACAGAGGTTGTTTCCCTTCCTCTTGTAATCACTAGTATCTAACCCAGAGTCTGACAGATAGATAGGTCCTCAAAATGTTTGCTGAACTGGCCTCAATTTAATTTAGTTAGCGTCAATCAGAGAGTAAGGAATAAACAAAGTCATGGACTTAGTGAGACTAATTCTCTGAGGTCTTCACCATCAAGGCCAAGCTGAAAACTAAAGTAATTACTTGGGTAGCTAATTCATGAAAGAAGGAAAACCATTTGCATTTGAATGATCTACTGAGGATTTTCTGCTTGTTGATGTTTCTGGAATTTTTCAGATAATGGCTTCAATTCTTTGATTCTTTCATGGTATAGAGAGTAGGCCAGAAAGTTAATCTAGCAATCACTCTCCCATCTGAAACCAAGCAACTTTCAACCAGTTCCGCTGAACAGAAAGCATCCATAGAAACGAAGTTTTTAGAATGCCGTAATGTAGAGGTTGAAGGACCTGCAAGGTTCAGATTCAGCACTCCAAAGAGCTCCTAAAGAAGGCCAGTTGGTGTTAAGTTGCTTTCCTGCTATTTAAATAAACTTAGATCTGGCCACCATTTATTTATGCTCTTAGAATTCTCAAGGTTGGGGCATGAAAGGGGTGGGGGGAGACAAATCAGTAAGTGATATCTGTAGCCCAGTGTGCAGGAGTCCTGAGTCCCAGGAACAAAATCCAATCCAGGATGCACAGACCCCCTGGGAGCCAAAAGGAAAGCCCAGTTCAGGTGGCATGTGTCTGTGCCTCTGTCTGTCCCCATCCGAGTGCACGTGCAGGGGTGGAGGCACGGGGTGGGTGGGGGAAGGTCATCTCAGCCTCCAAAACTCAACAACACGCCCCTCCCTCTTAAAACAAACACACACACACACACACACACACACACACACGCAAATCCCCAGCACCTGCTTCGGAAAGCCCTCCCTCCAAGGCTGGCCCGCGGGCGAAGGCGGCTCCACCACAAGAGAGCGGCGGATTTACCGTGGCATTACTTTTAATTAACTCTGCGGCGGGCGCGGGGAGCGCAGGGTGGGCCCTAATCCCGGGCCCGCCTGACGTCACCTGGGAACGCGGTGGCGCGGGGCGGCGGGGACCGGCGACGACCTCGCCGCGACCCGGGCGCGCCTCCGCCCGCGCGGGGCTTTGCTCGGCGGGAATTAAGGGAAGGAGAAATGTTAGTACACTTTTAATTGGAAACCGAGTTCTGCTTTCAGAGCGGCTTGTTTACTCAGGACTGGGCATTAGAACTCAGGGGAGGCTCTAATTGAAGTGACGGCTTTGGAGATTATGGGGAACATATGGCCCTACCGCCGGGCTCTTTATCTGCATTTTTCTCATAAAACTGCTGTCCGTGTGTGTTTCTGCGCTCGCCCTTGTACATTTCTAAAGGGCCCCGGAGGAGCGGGTGAATGCGGTGCCCGGATCTGCTGGGGCGCCCGGCACCTTGCTCTCCCTCCCGGCCTCATGGCACGGGGAGCCCCGCCTCGGCTCGCTGGCTCAGCCTGAGAGCTGGGAGGGAAAACGAGAGCGAGAAAGAAAAGAAATCGGACTGGTGAGCGCCTAGCAGGGGCGTCATTCAAAGGGTTGTGAACTGACTGCAGGAGGGAGTTGCCAAGGTAACGGGAGATTCCCACTCGCCGCCTTTCTCTAAGGCCCAAGAGAGGGAGACTCCTCGTGCCAGGTTGGGGCCAAACCCGCACACGTAAGGGAAATGGGAACTCGCGTGTCTTGGGACAGGATTACATTTCTCGCTTTCTAGCTAGCATCAACCAACCGGTCAATCAATCATCTATTTATACACCTGTGCAGGCTCCAGCACCAATCACCACCCTATTGGTTACACCCCCTCCCCGCTAGACGCTCACTGTATCTAGAGGTGCCAGATAAAATACAGGACACAGAGTTGAATTTGAATTTCTGGTAAACAATAACTTTGCATGGCATAGGATATAGTCATATCAAAAAAATTAGTCACTATTTATGGGAAATTCAAATTTAACTGGATTTTTCTTTGCTAAATCTCACCACCCTTCTCACTCTAATGAAAAAGCTGCCTTCTGTCTTAATTCTAGAATCTCTCTGGTTCAGCACCAAAGCTCTGCAGTTGGGAAAAACAGCTGATTGAGGTGCCCCAGCTTTGTCCCCCTGAGCTTCACCTTCGACTAGATCAGTGGTTTTCAACCCTGACTGCACATCAGACTCAACCACGGATCTTCCAAAAAATCCCTGAAGCCCAGGCTGTACCCCCAGACCCATTAAATCCTCAAGGCCCAGTCCACAGGAGTCCAAAGTATTTTTTAAAATACATACGTAGAATAAGTTTTATAGGGTGACTACTTTGAAGAGTAACTCTCATTTGAACATACAATCTCATTTATCTATTTATTTGGCTATTGACTGTCTCCCTCCATTAGAGTATGTTTCATAAGAGCAGAGCTTTCACTCAACCACCTATAATAGGCCAGCTACACAGTCTGTGCTCTAAAATACTTGCTCATCAGTCAAACCTCATATACTTCTACATGTTCCCCCCCATGCCCCAAACCCAGTCCTTGCCTGAGGCAAGCGCTCAGCAAATTTCTATGGATGGAACAAATGTTGAGTTGGTTCAGTCACTGCTTCCCCCCCCTCCCCGCCCACTTATGATTCCTAAGAAGGAATACCTGGACATTCACTTTGAACGCCAGCTTGGTCCACTGATCCTACCCAATGCATAGATGCGCATGCTACTCAAATCCCCAAGAAGAGAAAAGCACAGCTCTGCATCCCAATGTGCAAACCTGGATTTGGACCACTAAGAATCCAAATGGTTCTTAAATTACTCAGTCTTCCATATACTTTTACAGCATCAAATATCAAAGTGCTCACAGGAAGCCATAACCTGGTTTGCCACCAATCCTTAGTAAACTGGACTTTGGGTTTTTCCTAGGTCACTGATACCAGGACACAGGGAACTACTGGAGGTGATTCTTCCTTTTGCTCCATATACTGTCTAAAGCTTCTTTAGACCCATCATGAAAACTCTTGGTAGGAAATCTAAAAGTTGATAGACTTGGCTGGAAAGTCAATGTAAGAAAGCCGGCGTCTTTTCTGCACCGCCTCCCCCATCTTTACTACATGATAGTAAAGGAAAGTGAGTCTCTGATTATTTAGCTCAGGTCATGAAAGGTCAAAGTCATGGGTTGGCTCTGCATGGCCAGAGACTTCACTCCTAACACCCACCAGTCACACTGCAAAGCCCTGCACTTGTACCCAAAGAGGATCCGATACAAAGATGGATAGACAGAAGCACAAATTTCATCCCTGCCGCCGGAAAAACTAATCTGAGTGCATTTCTCCTGAGAGTGGGGTTATAGCAGATGGCAGGACATTCCAGGTCAGCCTGTAGAAGCCTGTTAGAAAAAGTTTTTGTATGTACTGATTTACTCCACCGTTGTACTTTTATCCATTTAATTAATGAGGACTGTGGTTTGGATGGCTGATACCTCTCATCTGGACAAAAAGAGCAAACAGTTTTTTCCTGCTGCCATCAAATAAGCCATAGGGAGCAGAACAGAAGTTTGTTGAGTAGTTGTAAAAACAAAACCATACAACAAAAAACAATAATAGTACCTTATGCATACTTTTAAAGTACTTTCACATTCATATATCATGTTGGCTTTGGATCCTTGAAAGCCTCCTACTTCCTTATAAAAGGTGTGCATGTGAAGTATAGTGATAGTTATTAATTATATTAATTATTAAGGAGAAACCAGAGGTTAGAACAGAAGGCAAACTTGTGATTGATTTTAAAGGGAGTGGAGACTCAGTTCAAATCACCTCGTTTTCATTGCTTTAATTGTACGTGACAAGATTTTTCAGTTGGGGTCTCTCAGGTAGTAAGTCTGACAGAGTACCTGGAGCCCTGCCATAACTAGCAGGGAGAGCTGTCAGTGAAACATGAGAACAAAACGTGAGGTCAATTTTAATACACGTGTACATTTTTATCAACTAGGCAATACAGCCCAGTTCTTAACGAATCAGACTGGAGCTGAACTGCCTGCGTTTGAATGCTGGCTCTTTTCATTACTAGCTGTAGGACCTTAAGCAAATTAATACTTTGTCCATGTTCATCTTCCTAATCTGTAGAATGGGAATTATCATAACATTGCCTTCCTCACCAGCTTGATATAAAGGTTAAGTTAGTTCACTCATGTAAAGTGCTTAAGGCAATGCTTCGTGCAGAGTGAGGGTTCCATAACTGTTAACATCATCTTCATCATGCAGAGATCACAATGATCAATTGTCCACTTGACCAATTTTTTTTTCTTACAGGGATTGTGCAAGAGAAATGAATGCACACAGCACACTACTATAGATTAAATATGCTCTGAAGCCGTTGCACTAGTTTTAAATTTTGTTTTTTATCAAAATTATCAAGTGTGAGCACATATCCAAAATTATATTACGGTTCAGCAGAGAAGAGATAACGCATAATCTGTATTTTGCCTGTAACTTTTCAAGCACCGAAGATAAACTCTACCCAACTCATAATTACAGCAAAGGCTGAGTATCAAGTATCCTGACTCGGTAATTGGTAGAATTAAGTTCTTATTCTGGCTTATCCCCGACTCAAGTATCCTGTGTCCTTATTTTTCCATCTATAACAGGAAGACAAAACAAATACACTGGAAGACAAAGGTTCAGAAGAGACAAGAAGCGCTGAGCCTCAGACTGAGGGCAACAAATAATTCTGGTCATCAATTTCATGGCTGTGATACTAACAAAAGACAAAACTTGATTTTGGAAAAAACTAGAGAGGCTCAGGCAATTATAACTGCCTCTGCCTACTATCCAGAGATGACAGATTAGAAAATCAAAAAATGTCCACAAAGACCTTTGTGCTAGTCATGATATAAATATGTGTGCTCTTCATGTCTCCTTAATAATACCAACAAAGATGAAAACAGATAACAGTTATTGCGTGTTTACGCACGGCATTGAGCCAAGTCTTTGGGGCCAGAAGATATCTTCTGAGTCTCTGGTGTTAGTCTCAGCACCTGACACAGTGTGGGTATATGCAGAAGCTTAAAACATATTCATTAGCTTGAAATTTGAGGAATTTATAATTCCAAAACCTGGGGATAGGGTTGAAAGTAACTGCCCTTTGAAGCAGTATTTTTCAAACTTCAGGCCATGATCCATCAATGGATTATGAAATTAATAGAGTGGGCTAAGACTAGAATTAAAAAATAAATATAATGGATAATATCAGCATGTAGATTAAGCAGTAAATCAATATAACTTGAATTTTTATTTCATATACACACATAAATGTGTATGCTAGGGCATGATTTAAAAAACGTATTTTTACTGAGCTGCAGTTAAAATTTTCTGGAAAATGCTCTTGTAGAGGAGTCTTGAACACACTGCTTTAGAAGAAAATATAAAATAGAATTTAAATGGATTTCTTAACAACTATAATGTTTATCTAAGTATTTTAATATCTACTCAAGGTTTTTTGTTTTTGTATTTGTTTTTATAATAGCTCACCCCCTTGTTTCTTAAAGGAAAGGATGGCAAGGCTGATCTCCAGGCTATGTCTCTTTTCCTAGCTCTCAGCCCCTTTAGATCAACTAGGTTGGCCTCACTGTTCCCCCTGATATTAGGAGGCTGGCTTCGAGATGTTTTTCTGATTTGAGTTGCTCAGTATTCTCTACCTCCTCTGCCCTTCTTTTTCTGCAACTAAAACACAGCATTTAGCACAGAGCCTGACGTGGGGTAGGCGTCTGTAAGAACTAGCTCTTGGATTAAAGGTTGGTTAGGTGGCCGCCTGGAAGGACAGAAATAGATCATGGCATGTAACAGAGCAATGCTGAGGCCGCTGCAGGAATACAGTGCATTCTCTAACGGGTAACTGTCAGGTTCAGTGTCCTTCCTGGACTCAAAGATGAGTGTTGCAAGAGAGAACGGCGGCTGAGTTCAACACATCCTTTCCATTCTTGCTTGAAATTCCTACTGAGTCCCAGAAGCGACTGCAAGACCTCCTGCTCTTCTGCACTGACTTTCCAGGGTGCAATGCTAGCTCTAATGTTCAAAGCCTGGAGAGTACCTTTGAGACACGCAGGCCCATGGAGTGAATCGATCCCTCTCCAGTCCATCATCCTAGCCACCCCAAACGAGAGGCCCTCTGTACTACCCTGAGATGCCCTCGGGTCAGCTATCCAGAAGCATCTAAAATAGAAGCGCAAAGACAGCAGATGAGACGTTTGTGAAATGATAGATCTTTGGAGAAATAAGCTTATGAGCCATGAGCTATCCAGAAGTATGCTAGCCTCTGCACCAGGAGATAATAATGACACCTGCCATTTACCGGGCATCCAACAAATTTCAGGCCCTTGATACGCATTACCTCTCTGCGTTCTTACAGAGATCCACAAAAGAAGTGTTATGATCCACTTTTTACTGATTAAGAAATAGAGTCCTGGAGATGAGAAGTACAGGCAGACCTCATTCCATTGTGTACCATTTTATTGCGCTTTGCAGATGCTGCATTTTTTTTTACAAATGGAAGGTTTGTGGCAACCCTGCATTGAGCAAGTCTGTCGGCGCTGTATTGGCCACAGCATTTTCTCCCTTCATGTCTCTGTCACATTTTGGTACTTCTCGCAATATTTCAAATTTTTGCATCATTATTATATTTGTTATGATGATCTGGGATCAGTGATCTTTGATGTTACTATTGTAACTGTTTTGGCATTTTTTTAAAGCAGTAAAGTATTTTTTAATTAAGGTATACATATTGTGTTTTTAGATATAATGCCATTGCACACTTAATAGACTGGAGTGTAGTGTAAACATAACTTTTATACCCACTAAGAGACTAAAAAATTCTTGTGAGTTGCTTTATAGAGATAGTCTCTTCGTTAAGGTGGTCTGGAACCAAACCCACAACATCTCCGGGGTGTGCCTGTAACTTTTCCCAAGATCACGCTGCTTCTGAGTGTAGGCAAGACTCAAATTCAGATCTGTCTAACTTTAGATCCCAAGCCCTTTGTACTACCAGGTGGAGAATGAGACTTCCTCATACCTCCTGCTGACTTTTCCTTGCATTTTAAAATTCATGACTATGAGCTGACAAGATAATCCCGCAGGACAGTCAACTATTTTCCAGAACTCATGAGGTAACTGCTGCCTCTCTATTCTAATTTATTGAAGAACAAGAAGAGTTCCAAGATAGGCTGAAATATTTCTGTAATGAATACAAAAAAATCAGTTCCAAGGTTGTAGAAGGAAATGAAAACCAGTATCTAAATATCAGTGGTAATGAAAAGAGGAGGAGAGAGAGATGTATTACACAAGGAGAACAAGAGTCATCTGGATCGTTCAAAGCAGCAATATCCCACATCCTAAGAAAAATTAAGAAGGAAGAAGGATTCGTAAACTCTGGTATGTGTGAATAATCTTCATTCCTGCTCCAGTAAGAAGAAAGTCATACTTTTGGTTGGTGTTTCTCTGCTAAGGACCACAGAGGCTAACGTGAACAGGTATTCACACAATAAACAAACATTTACTGAGTGCCTACTGCATGCCAAACACTGTGAGAGGGCCAGGCGAGTGCAGACCATAAGGAGAGAAGCAGCATAAGCCTTTCAGTGCTGTCCAGACAACCCAATAAACAGAGGCCACTGAACTGCTGTAGTCATCCAAAACATACCTCCTTTGCAGAAAGGCTTCTCATGATGGGACTTCATGACCCAGGCTTCTTCTGGGACAATCCCTCTACAAAAGCAGAGCATCAAAAAGAATCTTGCCTTAGGCTGCTGACAGTTTTAACTCTAAGAAGATAAAGGAAGAAATGCAAGCAAGACCAGCTATTCTTGGACTTTGGTCTGACCAAGGAAGAGCTGGTACCAAGAGGATGTAATGGTTTGAACCCTGGGAGAAAATCATAGCCAAGGAATAAACCCTGGGCACGATCTAAAATGCATTCTCTTCTTCAGTTAAGAAAATCTTAAAATGATAAACAAACGAACCCTAAAACAAATAAGCAAAAAACAGATGGATCCTATGGTGAGAGATGCTAAAAGGAAATAAAACATAACAGATACTGCTGGGGGAGAGGCAAAAATGAAATTCTGACTAGGCATTTCTAGTGATCCCAAAAATGAAGAAAAAAGGCAATTTAACATAAATATAACATAAAACTAAATGCAACATGGTATCCTAGATTGGACCCTGGAATGGATAAAGACATTAGTAGAAAATCTCCTGAAACTGAATAAAGTCTATAGTTTGGTTAATAGAGCTGTACCAATGTTAATTTCTTGGTTTACATGGTACGTTTATCAAAATGTATATTTAAATGTAAAATGTTAACATTAGGAGGAGCTGAGTGAAGGGTATATGGGAAAGTCTGTCCCACTTTGCACCTGCTCTATAAATCTAAAATTTTATTTCAAAATTTTAAAAGTTTTTAAAAATCGCTACACAAGACATTCTTAAGACAAACTCTGATGCTAAAAGAAAATGTGAAAATAAGAGGGCTAGATAATTAAGAAATTCAACATGGACGAGCCAGAAGCCCTGATGGCCTATAGTCAGCCCCCAAGTCTCCACCCCCTTCCCTAGGTCAAAAAAGCTAATGACATCAATAGAATATGATGTCCATGACAAGTAGTAATAATAACATGGTGGTAGTTCAGACCACATATGGAAGATTTTATCCCCTTCTGGGTGGTACATTCTAAAGAGAATATAGTATTTTTGTAGATAGAGCAAAGAGTCTCTTTTAAGGAATAGTTTGGAGGAAAGAGGAAGAACTAGAAAGGAAAAGAGAAGACTTAGGGAGCATAAGGGACTCTTGTCTCTAACTCGAAGGGCTGCCACATGTCAGGGAGACATGTATTTTGTGAGTTTCTGAAAGCTGAACCAAGGCCAAGGCTGAGGTTACACATGGAAATAGATATTGGGGCTCAGTTTAACAATTCTGATAATCCACACTCAGAATGTGAGGTCAAGAGCTCCCCATGGTCAGACAGGCTCAGACAGAGGCTGGATGAGCTCCTGGTGGGAGTCTGAACCAGATAACCTCTAATGTGCCTACCAATTATTGTCAGAGCCCAGGATTCTCTGATCAAGAAAGCACAGGCATGAATGTTGCCAGGTCTATCCTGGAGGCCCTCAGCATCCAAGGTGCCCAATAAACCCAAAGAAAACGGTCTGACTCTGGCTACAAATACAATTCCACTGCTTGGGAGTGGTCCTTAAGGCCACTGGCAAAGCAGGGACCAGGACAAAGGAGGATTTTCTGGCCACACAAGAAAAGAACATCCAGCACCTGAGTATCTCCTGAGTTTGGTGTCCCATATAGCTCTGAATGTGTCACATGCTTTTGTGTAAGTTGGAACAGTCAGCAGCATATATTCTAAAATCCTAGATTTAAGCAGCCCTAGAGGTCACTAACCCAGTCACCCACACACTGTAATTAAAATGTTAAAAGACAAGCAGGTTTATTCCCCATAAAGGGAGTCTAGTCTGCACCCTTTTTGGACACAGTTCTACCTTATATTGAACCAAAATCTGTCATTTCACTCCCAGTACATGGGTCTACACCCTTGGGTGTGACTCTCATATCTCCTTAGTCTTATTTTTACAGAACTAAATATACTGAGTTTCTTTAGACAGGTATCATTTAACGAGCCAATCGCTCTCCTCAAGACTTTCTCTAATTTGTTTGTGACCTCCTAAAATGCATCATTTAAACCTAAACCAAAAATCCTAAAAGCACTCTGACCAATGCAAAAAAAAAAAAAAAAATGGAACTGTAATTACATGTTAGGGACATCATAGTTCTAGTAATGCAGTATATGGCCTTTTGGTTCCTATTGACTTTATGATCAACTAAAACCCCATGTGAAATTCCATGAAAAGAGGCCCCACTGCATATAATTACTGTTGAATTTTGGAACCCAATGGTTAGATCTCATCTTGCTGACTTTGTACTGTTCTGTTAGCTTGTCAAAATCTTATTGAACATCGCGAATATCAGCTGTCACACCAGCACTCCCTGCCAGGTTTGTGCCATCTGCAAATCGAATAATCCTGCCTTCAGTGTCTTCATCCAAGCCATTGATAAAAACGTTAAAGATGACAAGTCATTCAATCATTCACTCAACAAATGTTTAATCAAGCACCTACAATATGTAAAACACTCAGGACAGAAATGAGAGGAAAAATTGTATCTGTATTGGGACAGATCCTAAAATTGTTTGCTTTCTGTAAACCCCTTTCTGTAAATACTTCTTTTCTTGAAGATTTAACTCAACTCATTAGGTACTTATTGATCACTTACTCTTCTCTTGGCATCATGCTAAGCTTTGTTAAAGGAACAAAGGAATTAAAAGCTACAACCCTATTCTCTAGAAGCTCTTCCTCTCATTAGCGAGGCTGCAGCACAAAACATTTCATGTTGCAACATTTACGTAATTGACAAAATGAGTGATACAGACAACATATTTGATTCTGATTGAGACTTTGTCATTTCATTTAAAACTGCAAAAACAATGATAGTTTTTTAGAGCTGAAGGGGGCAACAGAGGTCTTCCGGCACCATCCTCCCCTCCCACCTCTCCAATATTACTTACAACAATTGGGTATCTCCAGAGTAGTTACATTGTGTTAAACCTTATAATTAGAATGACATCGTAACATCCTCTATGTTGAGTCAAAATTACTTCCCTTTGCCTTTTCATCTACAGTATAAATATTCAGTGATTTTGTTAAAGAATTGAATGAATTCTAATTCTTCTCTCTGAAGCTAGAAAAAAAAAAACAGGTCTGGTCCAACCATTTGAAGGCAATAATTATGTCCTCATTTAGTCTTTACTTTTCTAGCCTAAATATCTCCAGTTCCTTCATCTGATGTGGGTTGGAGACCTCCCCACCCCCATGCCATTCTTGTCATTCATAGCCTGACACCATGCCTGGCATAAAGCAAGCACTCAAGATACATCTACTGAACGAATACATGAATAAGTGAACTGGAAAGCTCCAGTTTGTGAATATCAGCCCCAAAAAGAAATGCCCGGAACTACAAAACGTATTGCTGAAAATGTGGTTAGAAAAGTGGGCCTGTTGCAGTTTGCTTACTCCGAACATTATACTTTTTTAAAAATTGAAGTATAGTAGATTTACAATGTTGCGTTAATTTCTGCTGTACAGCAAAGTGATTCAGTTATACATATACATACATTCTTTTAAAAATTCTTTTCCATTATGGTTTATCACAGGATATTGAATACAGTTCCCTGTGCTATACAGTAGGACCTTGTTGTTTATCCCTTGTATATATAATAGTTTGTATCTGCTAATCCCAAACTCCCAACCCCTCCCTCCTCCAGTCCCCTCCCCCTTGGCAACAACAAGTCTTTGAACATTATACTCTTAATACTACTTAGATCCAACTTCTTTTTGTCTTTGCACATGGGGAGAGGGCAATACACTAATGACTCATACTGTTTGTAGCCAATTAAAATCTGTAATTGGAAGACACTGGTCAGGACCCACACAACTGTGTAGCAAGAAAGGCTAGACCACAGCATTTATTTCCATGTGAGAAAGAATGGTATGTCCTTCTGGGTCTGCATGTCTTTCTGAGGTCATGCTGGTATTCTGATCACCATAGCACCTAAGCCCCTTGGGAATCTGAAGATTTTGCAATATTCTGCAGAGGAGACCTAGTGAGTGGGTACAGCATGACACGTAAAGGAAAAGTAGGATGAGATGACCTACTAAGTGGAGGCCATGAAACTCAGTTTAGGATGGGCCCAGTTACCCAAGAGTGAGACGTTCAGTATGTCAGTGGCAGTGTTACCGACAGGGAGAAATTTCCCTCAGATTAAAACATCCAGGAAAACTTAAGTCTAATGAATCCAATAGAAGTTGGGATTGTCCTGGTGTCAGCTTACTTGTGGCTGCAAGCAGAGTCAGGCAAGAAGAACCAGCTGGGAGGTAAAGGAAGCAAAACACAACTGCGATGAAGATGCCAACACCAGCAGGCACTTGGTAAATAAGCACCAGCACTTACACACATTTGTCTTCTATTCCCCCAAATAAAATGATTAGGTAGGCACGATGATCACCATTTTACAGCCGTGGAGACTGAGGCTGAGAGAGGTTCCGAAACTTGCCCAAAGTCACACAGATCTAAGTGGTGCAGTCAGAATGCCCACCTCACTACCTCCAAAGCTCTCGGACTCAAGCATCACGCCATAGGACTTCTGTTCCATGTGTTTATTCATCCTTTAACACAGATTTTATCAAGCACCCTCAGCGTTCCAGGCCTGTGCTAAGCCCTGTGGATACAGTGGTAAAAAAGGCACACACGGTCCCTCATGGGGCTTAGCTCTCTGGCAAGGACAACAAACAGCCAAGCAAGCAACTCCAATCAAGTAGGATCCATCTCACGGCAGGAGAGGTTAAGGGTAAACTCACCCGGCACATGGGAATAGGAGTCTTCCTCGATGAAGCGGGCCCTAGAAAGAAGCTTAAAAGATATGCAAGCAAGACAAAAGAGTAAGGGAAAGAGGCAGAGAGGGAAGAAACTTTTAAGATGTGGAAGTGAGTGGAGACACTGATGTCTGCTGAGTGTAGAGGGGAGGGGTCAGAAGCTCCCACGAGGTTGAAGAGTTGGGCTGAGTGAGATTCCAGAGACCTTGTAAGCCATGGTAAGGTGTTTGGAACTGGACTGGAATTGGCAGTGGCAAAACCCAGTAAGTTTACATGGATATCACCTAATTGGATCTCCAGATTCTTCCAGGAAAAGGGAGGCCAGGCTAAGACACACGCTGCCCTGTGGGACAGACACCCTGGGAAGGCATTCCATGCTTCTCCTGGGCAGTTTTAATTTCTCTGGCCTTGTAATACCTGCTCTAAAAGGACTCTAACCTCTGCCATCTCCTCCCTTTTCCCTCTCCAGGGAGGGTGGGTGGGTCTTGGGTGAGTGGAACAAGTATATTCTAGATGCTTTCTTTATGTGACCCACCAAGTCTTAGACAGATTCCAGCTTTCTGACGTGACAGATGAGGAAACAAAGGCGAGAGTAGTTCAGTGACTGTGGCAGATGGAATTATTGGTTCCAATCCATCATTCTCTTTAATAGTTTTATGTATCTTTACCATGTCAGGGCCTCGCAGTACATGCAGTGTATTTCCCCTCTCTGGACTTTGGGCTTCATCTTCTGATTTGATTTGGCCAGTGAAATATTAGCAGCCATGATATGAGCAGAGGTTTGAAATGTGCTTGCATGGTTGAGCATGCCTTCCTGCACTTTTGCCACCACCAGGAAATTATGCCCCATAGCTGCTATTTCTCAAGCCTGGACCCCAGCATGAACCACGCAGAGCAGACTTGAACCTGGTCTACAGCCTAAGCTCGGCTGAGATCAGCAGATCCCAGGTGACTTGAAGACCTTCAGTGTGAAGCAGAGTCACTTGCATGAGCCCAGAGACTTGTGGATGTGTGAATAAGTGTTTCTGGTCGTACACCATAGAATTCGGGGGGGGGGGGGAATTTGTTATGCAGCATCATCATGGCAATACCTGACTGATAAGAGCTTACTCCAAGCTCACAAAGAAACTTCCTGGAATGCACAGCGCTGCTCTGCCATGGGACCAGGGTGCCCTGGTGGCTGGCCCTCTAAAAGAGAAAGCAATGCAGACTGCCACCACACCCCACTCTCCCACACCCTCCCCCCCCCCGCCCACCACACGGCACTCACCTGAGTCTGAGGCTGCCGGGCTCACCAGGCTGAGCAGCTCCCGCTCCTTCTCATAGTCCCCTTTGCAGAGCAGCTGCCCCTCCTTCAGGACAAACTCATCGCCCTTCTGGAGCTGCCGCTCGCAGACACAACAGCAGAAGCAGCTCAGGTGGTACACGCTCTTCTGGGCCCGCATCACAAACTCGTTGGGCGCGATGGCCTCAAAGCAGCCCCCACATTTGACAGCAAACAGTCTGGCAGCATGGGAGAAAGCAAAGCGAGGTCGGTGAGAAAGATGGCTGGGTCCCAGGTCTCCTCTCAAGTCAACAGCGAAAGGAACTTCAAGAACTGGGACAAGGAGGCTTGGAATGGAATAGGTTTTAAATCCAGATGATTTATTCCCTGAGGAGGTTGCACCAAAGAATTCAGTTAAGTTACTCTCTCAGAGGCTTAAGAAAAGCAGGGTGAGAGGTGCCGGAAGAAGGGTGAGCTGAGGCCCAGCGTGTATTTGGTGTGGTCCATGGCACAGTGTTCCCAAAGGATGCCCCACAGACTGGTGCCAGGCAGGCTGCCCAGAATCCCCAGGGGGGTGATTATGTAAACAAAATAACAATAACAAACAGGTCCAGGCCCGCTCCAATCAGCAAGCAAAAGGATGGGCCCCAGAATGTGAATTTTTAACAAGCTCCCCAGGGCATTCTGAGGTGTAATCTAGTTGAGAGATAAACTGCATCCCAACTTCCCAGCCTGACGTTCAGTGGATTCAGCCCAGCTCTCAGGACTTAACTCTTATCTCATTTCACTTACCTTCAACCAACCACGAAGAGGGTGTCTATCTATGCCAGGCGGATGCAGTAGGTACTAGTGATATTAAGGTGAATAAGAGAAAATCCCTTCCAGAAATGAGCTCAGGCTAATGGGAGAGACAAACATGTCCAAATAACTAGAGGGTCCCGGAAACAGAGAAGAGAAGACAACTAACTGTCAGGGAGTCAGCAGGGGGATTTGCATTTTATTACCCATCCAATAAATCTTGGTCAAACGGAAGACAGGAAGGTAGGCAGGTTGGCAGGCCTGAAGGGGTTGGGGAAGTTGGTTCCCCACAGAAGGAACAGCCTGGGCAAAGGCCCGACGTCCTGCAAGTACATGCTGTGCTGCGAGCATGCTGTGTCCTCCAGCAGGTTGGAGGCTGGGGGCCTGGAGAAGGGTGACAGGTGAGGCCAGTCATGACCGGCTTGCACACTGGGGCTGGACAGCATCTGACAAGCAACCAGAAGCCTTTGAACAATTTTAACACGCTAAGAGCCTGTTTTAGAAAAGGAACTCTTTGCAATATGAAAGGTGGAGGGGAATTGGGGTTGGAGAGATGAGTGAGGGAGAGCCGCTGAGTGGTGACAAGGGGCGGCACTAAGGCAGCAGCAGGGAAGCCAGACAGGAGGGGACAGATCCAGGGCTTGGAGACTGGGAAGCGTGGGGTCGGCTCCCAGGCTCGTGGCGGCCAGAGCTGGAGGACGGTGATATGTCACCACACCTGCGCACAACGTTCCTGATTTCCTACCTCTGGGCCTTGTTATGCCTTGCCGCCCTCCTGCAAAACCCTTTCTTCTCTGTTTAATCTACCTGAATCCAGCCCACCCTTCAGGACACAACTGCTCCCACCTTCTCCCTGAATCCTGCCCGGACCTCCCCTACACCCCTCCTGAGTGACCGCACCTCCTCTGAACACCTTCACCATGACCTGTCTGTGCTGGTCACTGGGCAGTTATCTGGAGATGCTTCAAGACACAAGAATAGCTGATCTGGAAGCCTGGGCTCTGCCGACAACTGTCTGCAAAACCTTGCTGTTGTTAAAGATGTGAGGCCAGACAATCTGTTCCAGCTCCAAAAGTCCCAAGAGCATTGCTTCCTAATGCTGACTTAAAATATCTTAATCTTGCCTTATTATTTAATTTTCCCATGTTTATAATTTATCTTGCCAACAGCCTGTATTCCAAGAACAAGGCCTATGGAATATTTATATGCCCTACAACCTCTTGCACATGGTGGGTACTCAATAAAAGTTGATTTGATTTGACCTGTTGATTTCACCTGCTCACCCTTTTCTGAAATAAGATGTGCAAAGAGCCTGGCCTCAGAGCTGACACACAGTAGGTTCCCGGTAAAGGTGGCCCATCTCTTCCCGGTCACCCCAGATCAATAAGAGTTCAGGGCAGGCTATGAAAGATTAAAATCTAAAGTAGATTTCTCCGTTTCTCCTTCTCTTTTTTAAGTTGCCTCATGATAACATAATTGCCTTTGTCAAAGCCTTGGGTATAAGCACAGAGATAAGAGACCCTAAAAATATCTCTGGGATTCATTCATTTTTCTATTTCCAAAATAAAGAGTTATTTTCTTTTTTAAAGTAGTAGCGCAATAGGGAGGGAAATTTCTCTCAAAAACACTCTCTGTTTGTCTCCACATACCAGAGGGGTCACTAGACATGGGAAGGTCAGATGGTATAAGGGAGAGGATGGTGCCGAGCGGAGACAAAATGGGCAGAGTGAATTCATAAAGCTCCAAACACCCCTCCTCTCATCACAAAGGCAGACACAAGCTGACTCAGAGGATGATATCCAGGAGGCTGAAGGCACCTTGCTCTGCTCATGAGCCCTACCTCGCTCGGCAGGAGACAAGGAAACATAAATAACTGAAGAGCATTTTTCTATAGACAGGCCATCCACCATGATGGCCTAAGTGTGGCCAATCCCATCTCAAAAGCTCATTCATACATTCACTCATTCATCTAGTCTTCATTCATTCTCTCATTGATTCAGAAGCATCCACTGTGCACTACACAAGACACTGTGTCTTAACAGGGAGGTGGGGAAAGAAGGCCTCACCCAGCAACATTCATGTTCATAAACCAGCCTACGTGGAGTGTCTGTTATGTGTCAGGCACTATTGCAGGCACAGATGATACAAAACAAAGTCCCCGTCCTCCATGGAGCTCATATGATAGTGAGAGAAACAGCAAACAAAGAAACAAACAGATAAATAATGTCTACCCAGAGGGACTGACCTTTGGGAAACAGAATATAAGAATGATACAAAGCAATGTTTCATGAATACAAAACAGAGTGGCATAAAGCCATAGTCTGTTTATAATATTTAATCACTTCTCAGCTCTAAATCTGTACTAGTTGATGCCTAAGTCTATACATGTGCACAGTGTGTTTATCTTGGAAGCTTCCTGGATGAAGGAAAGAGTATTGAGGGTAGAGTGGAAAAGCAGGTAAGGAGGAATTCCCAAGGAGGGAACTGGTACAAGAAAGAGGGAGGCCATTCAAACTCTTTGAGAGAAGGAAGCCAAGGCTTGGAGAAGGGATTGAAGCCACCTCCCATGCATCTACAAGGGAACAGCCTCCCTGGACAGAGGCCAGCTTGCCGGTGACTCCAGCACAGCTCGGGATGAGAAGTGCATGTGTGGTCTCACTCTTAACCCGGGCCTTGGGCCCCAACACCAATCCTCCCTGCCCTTGGCCATCAGAAGCACGTTAGAAACACCCATCCTGATATACCTTCCCTCTGCCTCTCAGCTTCAGAAAGGGGGGTGAGGTTGGGAGACAGTTCAAGGGCTGGTGCGGCTCTTTCACCACTAACAAGGTATGTGACAGCCCCCAAAACAGAACTCCAGGTACCAGCAGCCCTGCCCCGCCCCCTCCCTTCCCCTAGCCACCCAGGGTGGTTTTGCTCTCCATGTCTGAACCTCAGGGTGCCCCAGGCCCTTGAACAACTGCCTTTACTCCCCTCCCCCCATGCTGGATGTTGTACATACGACAGAAAACCACTCAGTTCATCCCTGGCCCAGAGTCCCTAGACACTGTTTGCCAACCTGAGCAAACGAATCAGTACTTTAACAGGAGCCGGTCAAAGGCCCTTTGTCCCCAAGCCCTCCTTCTCCTCCCCTTCCCCAGGAATGAACTGTTAAACAGACTCAAGGCAAACGCTCCCAGGAGTCAACAAGCTCTTGAGAATCCACAGCCGCAGGTGGTGGCATCTGTGCTTGTCTAACTTCTACCCTGTTAATCTCCTCCTCTTCCTCCTCCCTTCTTAATTTCATCCCCCACTCCAAAAATTTCCCCCAAGTGGGAGAAGGGAGGGTTAGGGTGAGCTCAACAAAGAAATCCCACCATGTTGACTCAGGAACGCCCAGAGGAAGTGGCAGGATTGTCTGGGCTCAGATCGTGAAATGGTCATGATTGGGCAAGGGGTGGGATACAGACCCAGAAGGGGGGGCAGTCCCGTTTCTCTCCATTCTCTGCATCGGCTGCCCCGTTCTGGGTAAAGACCAGGTTGACCTCACCTTACTGCTCTGGCTCTTGTTACCCTCAATAACCCCAGGGCAACCCAAGGAGAAAAGGCACACGCAGTCCACCACCTGTGTGCCAGATGTGTACACAGCTGTATGGGTACCACTGTGGACCCAGCTGCCGACTACACACTTCCCACAAGTTGTTTTCTCTAAGGCTCAGACAAGCAGAGAAAAGGATTTGTTCAAAAGTCCAGGTCGTAATTAAAACACAGCCTGTCTCTTCCCAATGCCCTGGATGGCGGCCCCCACAGTGACTTTGGCCTCTGAATGCTAATGAGACCTCACTCTGGGTTCAGAGCCTGGCAGCCTGCCTGTGCCCTAGAAAGCTAAGCACGGTTTCCAGAAATGCACAGCTCATCTGGGCATACATAACAACTCTCAACTTTGCCCACCGTTAGAAATTCACCCACCCCTGAAATCTCTTCAGATGATTCTTTATCTCTTTGTTGCATCTGATCCCCTCACCTGTAAAATCGAGATAACAGGATCCAGCTGGTGGAGAAGCGTCCAGAGCCCAAGCTCTCTAACAGTGCTCTCCTTCCTCTGCTGAACGCTCTCCGTGGGGCAGGCATAGGGATGGAGTGCTAAACAAGGCTGCCCTGTCCTCAGGGAGCTCACATTCTCCAGCAGGCAGCAGGCTTTCAGCCAATGACCACAGGAGGGTATGTTTGGGGTATGTAGGAGAGGACTAGCCAGAATGGCCCAAAGCAGAGCCCCATCCACTTGGCTTGGGCTAGAGGTCGCCGAATCTTCTTTCTCTTCCTTCCCTCCCTCCCTCTACACCTGTTTACCCTCTTCTTCCCTCTGGCCCTTTCCCACTCCCTCTACCAGGCAGAGAAACAGAGGCTGGCTGAAATTCCATTCTATGCCTTGCCTACCTCTCTCCCAGTACAGCCACAAGCTCTAAGATGCACAACCTGTAGTTTTGGTTGGAGAGCCGGAATCGGCAGGCTCTGCCACTTCCAAGCCGTCAGTGTGACTCGGAGCTCATCCCTTAATCTTTGGCAGTCTCAGTCTGCTCAGATGGAAGAGGCAATGATGATGCTGACATTCCTGGATTACTGAGGACTAAATGAAAACAGGTATAAGGACTTTGTGACCTATAAGGAAGAGCACAATTTTTAGTTCTTTTTATTTGCCCTGCCTCTGTCTTTTGACCTTTGTGGATTTTTTTTTTTTTTTTTTTTTTTTTTACCCCGAAGGTGGCTCTCTGTGCTCAAAAGTTTCCTGAGCCCTACACTGAGAGAACACTTCTTCCTCAGCAGCCGGAGTCCTTCGGCTGACTTCTCCCAGCTCTGACATCGGCATGACTTCCTCTCCAAAGAGTGTGGCACTGACCCAGGAGATGACCCCGGGGATGCACAGATGGCGGGGCCGCCACACAGAGCGCACGCCTTAGACAAGGCACAACCTCCCACCACAATGTGCCAAGATAATGCAAGGGAAACGGTGCTTCTTGTATTAGGTGCCATGGAGGGTAGCAAAGAAGAAAAGAAAAGGTGACCTGATTCAGGGAAAGAGCACAGGACTTGATGTAGGAAGACCTGGGCTCATGGGTTCTTCTTTTACCAAGAGGCCTCAGAAAAGCCACCATCTTTCCCTGGGCCTCAGTTTTCTTATCTTTAATGGAAAAGTACTGCCCTAGATCAGTGTGTTACGTCAAGAATTGAGAGGCTGTGGAAGGGGAGAGTCTTTATTCCGTGCACCTCCTTTCAACCAGAGAAGCTCGCTCTGCCCGCACCTAAATCCAGGTCTCCACATGGTGTTTCAGCATGACAGGGCCTTGCTATGGTAATTCTCCAAACCAGGTATTTTCCAGAACCATATCATTCACAGATACACCTATATATATATGCATATATATACATATATGGAACAGGTAAGGCCAAATGAGGTTATGTATGAACGGGCACACAAACACACAAAACATACATACACACACACCAGCTAAAACCAACAACTCATTCACATAGTCTCTTTCTTCCTATCTGTATGGTACAAATATATATGTACTTCCAGAAAAGATTTATATTACATACGTATATAGATATATGTATATATAGATATATTTTATACAAATATACAAGAAGAAATCAATTTGCTCCTAAGGCATGTTTGAAACCCATTAGGTGGGATAATTTCTTTTTTTTTTTTCATTAATTAATTAATTTATTTTTGGCTGCGTTGGGTCTTCGTTGCTGTACGTGGGCTTTCTCCAGTGGTGGCGAGCAGGGGCTACTCTTTGTTGTGGTGTGCAGGCTTCTCACTGTGGTGGCTTCTTTCTTGCGGAGCACAGGCTCTAGGGTGTGCGGGCTTCAGTAGTTGTGGTGAGCGGGCTCAGTAGTTGTGGCTTGCAGGCTCTAGAGTGCAGGCTCAGTAGTTGTGGCGCACGGGCTTAGTTGCGCCGCGGCATGTGGGATCTTCCTGGACCAGGGCTCGAACCCGTGTCCTCTGCACTGGCAGGTGGATTCTTAACCACTGCACCACCAGGGAAGCCCATAGGCTGCATACTTTTTTAATTCACTCCCATTTTTATGATTCATGCTTTTATTATAGGGTTGGGGATCCTGCTCTGTAGCTAAGGAGATAAGAATGTTTCCAAAGCAGATATGAAGGCTTGACACTTGAGAAACTCCTAGAGAACATGTCTAAGGCAATCAAGACAGAGGCCAGACCTCTGGGAAGCAACAGCACACCCTGCACTGTAAGAGTTACAACAGAAAGACGACAATGTGCCAGGACCCCTTGTGGACACCTGGACTTTGATGCTGGTTATGTGAGCTCAAGAAAATCACTCCACATTCAGAATATTGGGGTCCTAATGGTTAGAATATATTTCATCCCCCAAATTATTTTACTACAAAGAAAAAGAAGCTTGTAGAAGATAGAAAAAAAGGAAATTGGTCTTCATTGAATAGTCACTTGGTGCCAAGAACTGTGGTGTTTCTTATATTCATCACCTCACTAAATTTATGGGGTAAGGGCAAACAGGACTATTTTATGAACTCAAAGAGAACCTCGCCATATTTCAGCTCAGCTTGGTTCATGATGCCTCTCTTCCACAAGAGAGACACTCTGGGAGGGCTGATCCATAAGTTCTTCTTTATACATCCTCTCTAGCACTCTTTTCACAGGAGAAATAAGTGAAAAGATCAAGCAGCTAAGATGGAGGCCTGAGCTCCCGTGAAGTTTCTTGAATAGGCCCATGGCTTTGTAGGAGGTCCTGAGACCCTGCTGCCCACATGCAGGTGAAAGGCAGGAGTTAGGAACCAAGCTGATTCCTTCAAGCTACTAGTCTCTTGGGCCCCAAAGTATCTGAAGGGATCCCCAAAAGAGCTCTCTCCTCTATGGATTTAGGTTAAGAACAAACAGTGTCCAGGAGATGCTTAGACCCAACACCACCATGCCCAAGAGTCTACTCTGATTCCAAAAAGATTGGGAAACAAGATAATCCTTGCTGGAATCCCAGTCATTGGGGGATTTGGTGGGTCACTGTTTTCAGAGTACAGGCAGAAATGTAGGCCATGGGGGTTGGACCCAGAAAGACCCAAGAAAGCCCAGCCAGAAGGACTGAGCTGTAGAAATAGTAGGACAAGGAGGCAACATGGTATAATCAAATAAACTTAGATCCAAGTCCCTGCTCCTCCACTTATTAGCTATGTGATCTTGATCAGGCTATGGCGGCATTAGTTTACTCATCTGTAAAATGGAAATAATAAGGGGACTTAACCTCAGAGAGACACAATAAGAATTAATTGAACTGACACATTAGAACTGCTTAGCATAGTGCTTGGCACATGGTAAATCCTCAGTAAAATGGTAACTATTATGATGAGGAGAAGGAGGAGGAGGAGGATGGAGAAAAAGAGCTGAATATGAAATATGAGAGGTAAATTAGTGAAAAAAGAAGAGATGATGGATCTCAGAGACTGGGAGAATCAGGATGAGATAAAGAAGCATGGAAAGAGAAGGACTGGGGGAAACAGTTTAGGACTAAGGCAGTAAACAATGCAAGAATGTCAGCAGTCAGCTTTTTGGTGGTGTTGGCTGTGGATATGGGGACCAGTCCTGCTAATATAATGGAACTAGGGTATGAGTTTCCATATGGTTTAATGGCCTCAGGTTAGGGTTTGCATGCAGCCTCTCCACACAGGATTTGTCTGGATTTACCCAACTAACGGTTCTGGCATGGCCGGATGAAATGCCTTCTTGCTCTATGTATCAAAGTAAAATCCAGGAGGTTGACTGAGGCTTAATTTTCTTCTCAGTTATCAATGCATCTGATTTTTTCACCCATGAATTCCCATGACTCCCTCCAATCTCTCCCACCTCCTGCCACATCATCCTCTAGAAACCAGACACTAGATGCCATGTTATCCCTACCTCTACTCTCCAGGCTGATGACACAACTTCCAATATACAGGAATACTAAAGAACATGGCAGCCTCATGCAAACCCAGATCTATCCCAGGGTAAGGGCTTTGAGACTCAGGAAGGCTGAGCAGAAATATAAGGGGATCCCCCATTATAATACTGTAGAAGGTTCCTAAATCAAGAGTATGTTTGGAAAGACTGAGATCTTCATTAACCTTGACCCAGAGTACTGCAGACCTCAAAGGGAGTCTCTCAAAGCCTCCACACCATAGACAATTAAGTGGAAGGATGGAAAACAAAATAAATACATGAAAAACCCTAATGCCAACTTAAGGCCAAATGACTGGCCTTAACAGTAGTTTTTTTCCCACCAAAATAAGAAATCAGAGCCACTTTTAGCCTTGGACAGCAGACAACTACAGATCATGCAGCCTTTCCACAGACACTGACAACACTATTTTTAATCAGATATATGAACACTTTGGTCTAGAAAGTAGGAGGGGGTTTTTGTACAGCTCTTTAACAAGAACGCAATAATCAGCCTATCACTCAGTTTCCACCCTCTCCACCAGGGGGCAGCATAGCAGCATGCATTAACTGCCATGTTGACTTGGTAACTGAGGTCATCCAGGCACCGAGACAGGGATTGGCCATATGCCAAAACTGTCTGTCGGGAAAATCTGCTGCTGGGAGTCTGGGAGACCATGTGGCTAAAAAGAAGGAGAGATGGTGAGAGAGAAGAGTATTCAAAAGTACTGGGAACCAAAAGCGTGGCTTGTGGCCTTAGAAGTAGTGACACAAGCAACCTTGTCAGCTGGCTCAAGGTCTCTGTCCTTGAGGCTGAGCCAACACCACCACAATAAGCAATGGAGCCCGTGGTCCTGGGGCGGTGGGAAAGTCTGCAGGGACAATAGGAGTGGCAGGATCTTCTATAGGAGACAGTCTCAAGACTCTGCAGTGGGGAGAAAATGGAAAACAATAAGTGGCCGGCAGAGCCAATCAGAGTCTCTGTCTCCCTGGGGCTCCTGGGGAGCTGTAAGAAGGACCATACAATGGGATGAGAACCGCTAAGTGTGATGTCTGCACGTCCCAGAGGCTCCGTGATTCTCTGGCTTCACCGAGAAGTGCAGGATAACACAAATAGCTCACCACTGATGGCAAATGTTGCTGGCAATGGGCAGCTTTTACCTCGAAAGGGTGGACTAAGCACTTTTCTTGTTCTCACAAAGCATCTGTTCCAGAATCAGCCAGGCAGAGTGGGAAGAGCCTGGCTTTTGAAGTCTGATAGAACCTGGATTCAAGTCTCGATTCCACCTTTGAGAACTTGAGAAAGCTATAGACTCCTTTGGAGCCTCAGTTTCTTTATCTACAAAATGAGATCATAACTATCTTACAAGATGTTTTGGAGCTTAAATACGATAATGTATCAGAAGGATCCGATACATACTAGCTGCTCTCAGTAAGTGGCAGCTCTTAACTCCCTTTACTGAAATCAGTTTAACATATCTGCCCATGTACGTATTTGTATAAGATCATTTATTTCAAGACAGCCAACTGAGCCAAAATAGAACTTCATGAGCATCTCAAGGCTCTGTTCTTCATTACTATAACAGATTAAATCAAACTTCAACAAGCCTTTCATATGTTATCGGAGAAGAGACCAATGGACAAATATGAAAGGACAAACACTCGAGAGGAAACAGGGTGCATTTCATTCAGGCAACCATGGCTATGGTCTACCCTAACCCAAAGTCAATATTGACATTAGCCAACCAGTGTCGACCAACACCCACTTTCATTGCCCAACACCGAACATATGTTCAGGAAGTCGGCAGCTCCATGTTTGACCAACCAGAGCCAACAGTTGCTATCTGGTTAACGCTGACATTATCTGACAAGTGTTTGGAACAGACCCTTTGCCCGTATCACTTCAGTTCTCAGATGACTGCCTCTCACGGAGGCTGCTGACCACTTTATGGACCTACACTGAGATGCCCATATTCTTGCCTTGTGCCCCTGACTGTCAGACCCCCCACCCCACGATCAGTCCACCTCTCCCCTCATTTTATAAATGGAAAGAAACCAAGGCCAGAGAAGGAGCAGTGACTACCCCTGACCACAGAGAAAGTTCAGATTATTAAGAGGACCAGCCAGAACTTGAGGCTCGGTTAACGATCAAGAAATAAAAGAGGTTATAACATGGCCCAGCTAGGGATGGAAATGTGTCCCCCAGGCTCTTAAGTAGTGCCCTAACCAGCTGAATGAGCAGACAGTGTATGTCAGTGAGTCTCTCCTGCTTAGAAGCTCTCGCTTTCCCCTCTCCCTCTTCTTTGCCGAGACCTGGGAAGCTGTCTACCAGTCAGGCCATGGAGCAAAAGACTGCGGTAAAAGCATGGATTCCAATAATCCAAGCCAAGGTGGCACGATTTATATTACAGACTTTCCATATTGTCACACAGACATGCAAAAATGGCAAGAAACATAAAACAGACATACAGAAAATACATGTTTCCTTTTTAGGGAATTAAAGGTTTGGTTTCCTTTGAAAAATGTCAGTTTTCCTTTCCCTTCATCCTCATTAGCCTCCTGGGACACTCTTAAACATACCCAGCAAAGAACAGAGCAGAGGGAATGAGGTATTTTTAGCTGATATTCTGGGCACAGATTCCTATTGTTCCACAATTTTTGGCTTGACTGGATGGCACGTGGCCAATATAATGTATACGCTTACAAAGAATGTATGTTTCCTGGGCTCTGTGTGTGTGTGTGTGTGTGTGTGTGTGTGTGTGTGTATTAATAGTAAGAAGGACAAGGACATTATTGATGATGTTTTGATGGGAAAGATTCTGAGATCCCAGCAGGGGTAACACCGAGCTCTCCATGAATCCCATTTGCTTTTTGTCACCATCACTTTTCATTATTACCGCTGTAATATATGTCCAAAAAAAAAGAAAAAGCCACATTGTCACAATCCAAAGCTCCTCATAGAACCAACTGCTATCAACTGCATTATATTAGGAACTAGATGTATTCTGAAGACCAGTTCTAAATCATCCGGTGCAGTGACCAGCACACGATAATGTTTAAAACCGCGGTCCCCAACCTTTTTGGCACCAGGGACCGGTTTCATGGAAGACAATTTTTCCACGGACGGGGTTGGGGTGATATGGTTCAGGCGGTAACGCGAGCAATGGGGGCGATGGCGAGCGGCAGATGAAGCTTCGCTCACTTGCCCGCCGCTCACCTCCTGTTGTGCGGCCTGGTTCTTAACAGGCCGGGGACCAGCACTGATCCGTGGTCCAGGGATTGGGGGGGACCCCTGGTTTAAAACATTGCCAGTCACTACTACCCTCCTCCTCCTCACTTGTAATACTTCTCCTCAAGGATCACCCACTCTTGGGTGAAGGGGAGACAAGGAAAGACAAACACTGACTGACCATCTGAGTAAAAATCTCCCACTGTGGCATAAAAGCCAAAGGGAGCGCCATGTAGGACTTTCCCTTTCCATGTGAGGGGTGGAAAATATCTCCGGATAATCTGAATTTCCAGAATGCCTTTAGTTCAAAGATCTCAAAGCATGTGCAATCTTGTGTAACATCTCAGCTCTGAAGTAAAGGGAGGGGGGGTCAGATTTTATTATATGATTCTATTATCTTCATCACACAGAAAACTGGAATCACAGCAGGTTGTGGCATTTTTGGTGTATAACAGCACCAAAATTCAGCAGTGGTGGAGCTCAGAGTAAAAGAAAGACAGGTGTCCTGAACCTCTGATGCAGCCTCTTTCCCATAACATTGCATTGCTTTCCTTTTGACTTAGACTCCATATGTCTTGAGAGCTCCAGAAAGGTTTCAACAAAGTATGACCCAATGGAAGGGAGACAGTTTTTATCTCTATATTTTTTTTTTTTTTCTTTTTACCCTTCAACATTTTACCCTTTTTTATCCTTCATCTCTCTCCTCACCCATTAAAAACTGGAAGACACCACACCCATTAGGGGAGCTACTATCAAACGTGGAAAATAACAAGTTTGGTGAGGAGAAATTGGAACGCTTGTGCACTATGGGCTGCAAAATGGTGCAGCTGCTACAGAAAACAGTATGGTAGTTCCACAAAAAATTTAAAATACAATTACCATATGATCCAACAATTCTATTTCTAGGTATATACCCAAAATAATTTAAAGCAGAGACTCAGATGTTTGTATATTCATATTCATGCCAGCATTATTTAAATAGCCAAAAAGGGAAAGCAACCCATGTGTCCATCAACAGACGAATGGATAAACAAAATGTGGTACATACTTTGGAATGTATTGGAATATTATTCAGCATTAAAACGGAAGGAAATTCTGATACATACTACAACATAATGAGGATATTATGCTAAATGAAATAAGCCAGTCACAAAAGGACAAATATTATATGATTTCACTCAGATAACCTCAGTAGGCAAATTCATGAAGACAGAAAGTAAAATAGTGGTTGTCAGTGGGTAGAGAAAGGAGGGATTGGGAAGTTATGGTTTAATGGGTAAAAAGTTTCAGTTTTGAAAGATGAAAAGAATTCTGTGGTTGGATGGTAGTAATGGTTGCCCAACAATGTGATGTGCTTAATGCTACTGAACTGTACACTTAAAAATGGTTGAGATGGTAAATTTTATGTCATGTGTATTTTACCACAATTTTTTTAAAAAATTAATTAAAAAAACTGGAAGACACAATGATTGTTCATACTCTACCTCCTGTAACCAAAATCTAGGTGACTGTGTTCCCAGTTGAAAATCTCACCTGCCCAAGCTCCCTTGCAGCTAGGAGTGGCCACGTGAAGCAGTACATGGGGTTCTACCGGGAGGTATGAGCAGGAAGTTCTGGAAAAGCTATTGTTCTCTTGATGAAATGAGACAGCCTCAGCGGGTGCGTACATTTTGCTCTTCACCCTTTCCTTATTTCTGTCCGGAACTAAAATATAACATCTGGAGATGAAACAGTCATCATGGTACCAAAAGGATGAAAGCTTCCTGTTAAGGACGCAGAGCAAGAGAAGAGAAGAGAAGCCTGGATCCTTGAAGACTTTTGTGAGCAGTTGCACCATCCTTGGACTTCCTACTTCTTGACTCCCTTTCAGTGAGAAAAATAAAATCCCTTTTTAATTAACCCACTGTAGTCAGGATACAGTTATATGAAGCCAAGTATTATATGAAGGACTTCCTCAACCCATCCAAGCTCTATCTAGGGCAACTTCTCCACTTAGACACTAGACTTCACCACTTCAGGCTTACTCAAAAGCTATGTCATATATTTTCCCTCTCTGTAAACATTTTAATATATTGTTTTAATTTCTCCAGTGTTAGGAAAAAAATTATCCTTCTCTTGATCCTACTTCCTCCACCAACTATGTCCTAATTTGCTTGACAAACTTCGTAGAAAAAATTCAAAAAGAAATTACTTCTGTTTTCTATTTTTTTTTTTAACAAATTTATTTATTTTATTTATTTACTTTTGGCTGCGTTGGGTCTTCGTTGCTGTGCATGGGCTTTCTCTAGTTGCAGCAGGGGGGGCTACTCTTCGTTGCGGTGCATGGGCTTCTCATTGTGGTGGCTTCTCTTGTCGTGGAGCAGGGGCTCTAGAGCGCAGGCTCAGTAGTTGTGGTGCAAGGGCTTAGTTGCTCCGCGGCATGTGGGTTCTTCCCAGACCAGGGTTCGAACCCATGTCCCCTGCATTGGCAGGCAGATTCTTAACCACTGTGCCACCAGGAAAGCCCCTACTTCTGTTTTCTATCTCCAGTTCCTCTCCTTCTACTCTCTCTTAAGGCCAATCCAATCAGGCACTTATTCTACTCTTTCTAACAAAACTTTCCTGTAAAAGTCACTCATGGCCTCCATATTTCTCAGTCCTCATCTCACTGAGCCCATCAGCAGCATTTGACATTGGAATCACTTGGCTTTCAGGACCATTCACTCTCTGGTTTTCTTCCTATCTCACTGGTCACTCCTTCTTTCTAGTTTCCCTCATCTCCCTAACCTAGAAATATTTCATCCCCTTCTCTGTCTAGACTCACTGTCCTTGGTGATCTTATCCAATCTCATCACTTTAAGTATCATGTATCTGCTAAATTACTTTGAAATGTCTATCTCCACCCCAGATCACTCTCCTAAATCGAACTTACATATCCACTCAATACCTTCACTTGGATTTCTAATTTCTAAGTCTCAAACTTCAAACTAAAGTAGAATTCCTGATCTTTTCCCGCCTACCTCACCCTGACTCAAATCTGCTCCAAACAACCACAGTCTCCACTTTTCTGTTGATGAGCGGCACCTACATCTTTCCTGTTGCTCAAGACAAACGTCTCATAATCATTCTTGACTCCTCTCTCCCCCACACCTCATATTCAAACTGTCAACAAGCCATTTCTGCTCCACCTTGAAAGTATAACCAGAATCTGATCACTTATCTCCATTACTCCCTCTGTAGGCCATGCTTCCATCATATTTTCCCTGGATTACCTCAACAGCTTCCTAAATGGACCACCTGCTTCTTCTTGCCACCTGCCAGGTTGATTTTTCAACACAGAAATCAGGGCGATCCCATTAAGAACTAAATTAGAGCATGTCACTCATCTGCTCAAAACTTATTCCCATTTTATAGATGAGAAAATAGAAGCTTGTGAAGGTTTAAGTAATTTGCTCAACTTTACACAGCTAGTAATTGGGGGCGGGGGGCCAGGATTCAAATCAAGTCTGTCAATGCTAAAACCCACCAAAGATCCATTGTATCATTGTTTAACTTAGCTCTGAGGGCTGCCTAGTCAAATGGTAGGATGGTACTTTACAAATGTAGTCTATGTGACTACAAGGCAATGCTTATCAACCACCAGTATCAACCCAAGCTCCAGATACGGCAGAGGTAGATGAATGAGGTTCATCTACACCTATATTGTAATATCAGTAAACTCTACTGAAATATTATACCTAGAAAGGAAAGGCCAGATGTTGCCCTCCACTTCTTGAGAGAGAGAGAGCTCAGGCTCTGAGATCAAAGGCCCAGGCCAGGTCTAACCCAGAAGAGCATCAGCCTTGGAAACGTGTGAGAAACAAGCGAGTGGGAATTGGGGGAAGAACAGAAAAGCCAGGAGGAACAGTGGCGAGTGTGCAGCAGCAGCCAGCAAACCTCCACCCCAACCACAACATTCGTGTGCAAGTCTGGGATATAATTTTCATCTTGGATGCCTTTCATATGGCTCTGCTCCCCACAGCCAGCTCCATTCAGAGGATTAGAGAACAGGGACAGACATGAGGAGCTAAAGAACCACAAAAATCTCTGTGAAACAGGATTCCTGGCTTGGAATCACAGTGACCAGTTATGTGTACAAGTTATGTGGACAGATGTGAGTGCATACACACACACACACACACACACTCCCTTAGATTGGGGATCCAGTTTGGTTTCATAGCATACTACAGCCGGAAGTTAAAAAAAAAAATTTATAACAACCCCTCCCTACCATGGGAATAAATAATGACCAGCTAGGGTGTCCCCAAGCCAGAGGAAGTCTTGAAGGGAACATGAGCTTTTAGAGGTGTCTCTGTTGCACTTAGGGCAGTGAGCTCTCAGAGTCTATAAGAAGGGATCAAAGGGAGAATGCTAATAAAGTAGTCCACCACCTCCCTGCTTCTCAGAGACTCCGGGTTCCCAGGTAGAATTTTAAGAACAATTAGGAATTTGAAGACTGGTTCTTCCAAGCCAAAACCTAAGGCTGGAGGGACCTCGTGCCGGTTACAGGAGAAATGCCTGCCTTCATCACTGGGTGCCAGGCAGATTACTTCAACTAGGCACAAAGACAGGGGTTTGTTTTTCATTTGGGCAAGGGAGTAGGCAGAGGAGCTTTCATGAAGATGCCTCTCTAAAGGCCTGTAGGCCTTGCCCCAGTCCACCAGGAAGAAGGGACTTCTAAGGAAAAGGCAAGAACTATTTTGCACTTGAACATGAGCGTTTCTCCGAGCCCTGCTCATTTCTTCACTGTGAGGAAGGAGCTGCATATACTAGCATCAACCTCCGTCCCAACTGTACCAAGAAGAGCCACACAGGAAGAACATTTGGTAATTGTTATTGTCACTGAAACATATTGCTACCTAGACTACAGTCGTGGGCTGAATCCCTCTAAGAACAGGTCAGTAGCCCCGTGAAAAAAAAATTCTTTGCCCAAACTGCAGCCATGGGAGGGGAAGAGAAAAAGAGGGGGAACATACACCACAACACATCTTCACCAACCAGAAAACAACATAAAGGTCATGACCAACTAATTTATGGGCACGCTTGGGGAAAAAATAATGAATTTTGCAGCATTCCTCACAAAGGGACACAAGGTCTTCACAACTAGCAAATATTGAAAAGGAAGTTGGGAAACTCAAATTATAGATCATTATGGAAAAGGTTTTATTCACACATATAACAAATAACTGTGTAGTGCCTACGATTCTAGCTGCTGATATCGAGGCACCATTCTAGGTGCTAGAAATATAACAGTGAACAAACCAAGCAAAATCCCAGCCCTTGGAGTTTACATTTGATTGAAAACAGACAGACACCAAATAGAATGTCAGAGGAGTGCGGTCGATTAAAAGGAAGGCATAAAAGAGGATGGGAAGGGTGCCAGGGTGAGGAGTTGTAATTTTCACTGAGTAGCTGATGTTTGAGCAAAGATCTGAAGGAGCTGGTGAGGAGTAAGCCTTACCACTACCTGTGGGAAGAACCTTCTTGGCAGAGAGAACAGCAGGTGCAGAGGCCCTGGGGTAGAAGCAGGAAACAGCATGGAGTCCAGTGTGGCTGGATGATGTGGGCAAGGGGTAGAGTGGTAAGAGCTGTGACTGGAGAAGTTATGGGGGAGAGGCTAGATAGGCCAGAGAGGACCTTGCAGATGACAGTGGGGACTTCAACTTTTCCTCCGGAAGCCAGTGGAGGGTGTTTTGCAGAGGAGTGATTTGCCGGATGAAGTTTTTCTTTTCCTTTTTAATTTATTGAGGTAAAATTCACGTAACATATTTCAAAGGGAACTATTCAGGGGCATTCAGTACCTTCACAGTGTTGTACAAGCACCACCTCTATCTCATTCCAAAACATTTCCATTACTCCAAAATAAAACCCCTTAACACATTAATCAGTTTCTCCTCCCTCCATTCTCCCCTGACCCTAAACGTGGGCAACCACCAATCTGTGTTTTGTCTCTACTGATATACCTATTCTGGATATTGCATATAAATAGAATCATACAGTATGTGTCCTTTTGTGCCTGGCTTCGTTCACTTAGCATGTTTACTAGGTTCATCCACGTTGAAGCATGTGTCAGTATTCCGTTCCTTTTATGGCTAAGTAATATTCCATTGAATGGATATACCACACTTATTTATCCATTCATCTACTGATGGACGTTTGGGCTGTTTCCACCTTTTGGCTACTGGGAATGATGTTGCTATGAACATACACGTCCATGAACTTGACTGGGTTCCTGTTTTCAATTCTTTGGGGTATAAGGATGACGTTTTAATGGGATAAAGTTTTAACGGGATCACTATCAGTGCTGTGTTGAGAGCTATGTGTAGGGAGGGGAAGGTCAATTGGAGGTTTTTTAAATACTCCAGGTTAGAAGAGACAGACACTGAGAAGAAGTGACCAGGAGACAGGAGAAAGAACAGGAAAGTGTAGTGGACGCCAAGTGAAGGGAATGTTTCAAGGAAACAGGTGGGATGAAACCCATCCAGTGCTGCTGACAAGTCCAGGAAGATGAAGACTGAGCACTGACCACTGGGCTCGGCAACGTGGTGAGGGAGGGTGGATGGCCGGGGTGGGGGTGGGGGGGCGCAATGGAGTGGGGGACATGGGGACACAGGAGTAAACAGCTCTTTCAAGGAGTTTTGTGAAATAGCATAGAGAAAGGGAGTGATAGCTGGAGGGGGATATAGGGTCCAGGATGGTTTCAATGGGAGTAATTATGGAATGTTTGCCAACAGGAATGATGTGATATGAGGGGAATCTTCAAGATGGACGTCAGAGGTAGGGGAGACATGCTGGAGCTGGAGCGACATCCACGGTGAAGGAGTGGGTATCCCATGGGACCCAGCACACACATGGAGTAAGAACTGGCCTTAACTTAGAGCGAGGTAAGCCTCCTGGGTGCTATAGGTAGAATTCTTGGAAAGTCATACTGAAAGGAGCCCCAGTCTGGACCACTCTGGATTGTTTGATCTAATCAAAAGCAGAGCCAAGCTTAAGTCAAAACCACATAAATCAAAGCACTAATATTTGGCAATGAATCTGCCAAGTAATTTTCCTTTTTTTTTTTTTTTTTTTCTTAAATGGGACTTTTGAGGTAACTTTTATTTTGACTGATTGCTTGCTTGATTAAATGACAATTGATAAAAGTTGGGCTTTATTAATTTTTTTGCAATTATAGTTTCATTTTTTAAATTTAATTTTATTTATTTTTTATACAGCAGGTTCTTATTAGTTATCTATTTTATACATATTAGTGTATATATGTCAATCACAATCTCCCAATTCATCCCACCACCACCACCACCATCCCCCCTCCCCACTTTCCCCCCTTGGTATCCCTACATTTGTTCTCTACATCCATGTCTCTATTTCTGCCTTGCAAACCGGTTCATCTGTACCATTTTTCTAGATTCCACATACATGCGTTAATATAAGATATTTGTTTTTCTCTTTCTGACTTACTTCACTCTGTATGACAGTCTCTAGGTCCATCCATGTCTCTACAAATGACCCAGTTTCGTTCCTTTTATGGCTAATATTCCATTGTATATATGTACCACATCTCCTTTATCCATTCGTCTGTCGATGGGCATTTAGGTTGCTTCCATGACCTAGCTATTGTAAATGGTGCTGCATTGAACACTGGGGTGCATGTGTCTTTTTGAATTATGGTTTTCTCTGGGTATATGCCCAGTAGTGGGATTGCTGGGTCATATGGTAATTCTATCCAAGTAATTTTCCTTTGCCTCAGATTTACACTTCTTGTGATGCTCTTGGGCTAACACTAAAGCCACAGTCATGAATGCTGGAGCAGCTGGCTCAAGAGTGAGCGGAGAGACTGGATAAACCAAGCCCTGCACCTCACACAACATGCAAAATATTGAGGCCTTAGGAATGGCTTTGAGAGAGAGTGTTACTGTCTCAGTAGGATTGCTAGTAAATATTCCCACATCTACTGCAATATGTACAAATAGGAAGTAAGGTGGAAGGGATGCTAAATATCTTTTTATAATATAATTTAAAGGGAAATGACAGTGTAGTGGGAAGAGCACTGAAAGGCATGAGTTTGAGACCCCACTCTACCACTTACTATCCGTGTGACCTCAGTCAAGCTAACTAATTCTCTGAGCCTGAATCTCTCAACTGAAAAATAGGGTTAATGAAAACCACGTCACCAGTTTTCAGCAGCAAATGAAGGGATATCACTAAAAACAGCTTGTAAAACAGTCCACGTACCAGGTTTTATGTACATGTACATAGCCTGGTTTTAGCTATCTAGATGTGCTTCATATTTTTATGAAAATTTTTGAAAGCTATTGCAAAGACCCTATGACAGGCAACAAGAATCTCCAGAAGGGAGCCATGCTTTCTATATACTGGACCCAAAGTCAAAGAACAGGACAGAGAGAAATCCCCAACAGCTCAGGTGTGTGGCCTCTTCAGGAGTCTAGACTCATTACCTCATCCCTGGCTAAGCCACCAAAGGCTCACCAAGAGCTACCCAGAGATGGATCTCCTGTTTCATCATTTACCTCCATTACCTCTTTAAGCACACTTCAGTCCCTTGGAGGGTCTGAGACAAAAGAGGGTGAGATACTCTGGACTCTCAATTTGGAGACTGGCTCCAGAGGGTGTTACCTATCCCAGTGCTGAGAGCAGGGCTACATGGGAATATCCTGCTGAGAACCAGCTTCTCAAAGGCCTGTTTGTACAGCTCTGTATTTCCATCCCCACACTAGAGACTGCCAGGTCAGAGTTCAGCAAACTAACAGAATAAACATGGGAACTGTCCCTGCACCAAAGGACATCAGGATTTCAGCCCCACTAGACACCTCCCCGGGCGACCCTCCAGATCAGCACTGTCCAACAGAACTTTCTGCAATGATATAAATGCCCTATATATGTGCTATCCAGTATGTTGGCCCTGAGCCAACTTTACATGCGCCTAGAGAAAGTATTAAGATGCTTGAAGGTGAGGCAAAAGCAGGAATGTGAAGACCCTGGTGTGTTCTTATTCACAGTTGCATCCTGCCCCCTCAACTACGTGGCATGGCTTCTGTTCTCTCAGCAAACTAAATCCTGCCCGGCCTTTAAGGGTCAGCTCAAGCCTCAAACGCCGCTATGAAGTCATCCTTGCCCATTCGGCGCTCTCTGTGGCTCATGTGGGTACACTGAAAACAAGAGCTACAGAAACTCACAGAAGACTCAGGAAACTTCCAGTTGGGGACAATCAAGGCAGTATTCTCCAAAGAAATGATGACTTAAACGAGAACCTTAAATAATAAGTAGAAAATCTGAACGGCCTGTTACAGTGTCCTACATGCCAAATGGAGACTCTGGAGTGAGCTAGGATGCAGAGACAAAAAGCCCAAGGTGAGGTAAGCAGGTAAAAAAGTAGACTAGCTTGATTGCTACCCGCTTGGCGCAGAGGAGTATCAAGAGATAAAATATGAAATGTGTGTTTCCTGCGAGATGTGAGGCCATCTTGAGCCAGATAGAGAGGGCCTTGAATGCTAAGCAGAGTCTGACCACTATTTCATAGGAAATGCGAGTCCACACGTTTTGGAGCAGAGGCAAGCAGCACTGTAGGAGGAACCCTGTCAGGCCAGCACGCAGGATAGATGCAAAAGAATCCTGGGCAGGCGTGGACCACTGCCATCTCATACCCCACACACTTCTGTTTCCCAGGAGTGACTTCTCCCCTTCCAGCAGTTTCGAGCCCAGTGACCCTTGCCTTTTCTGCCAGTGGAGGAGCACCGCAGCAGACACCGTTGGTTGCCTTCCCAGTCGCCACTTCTACCTCACTAAGGGAACCCCAATGTCGACGGGCAGCAATGTACCCCATTCCAGGGATAAGTCGCGAGTGATCTTAGCCCGGCAGACCAATCTCTCCCCGTTTGCTGGTGACTAACCTGGGGGCTGGGTATGTGGCCCAGTTGTGGCCAAAGAGATATAAGGGGAAGTCTGCTGGGGACTTCAAAGAAAGACCTCCCTCTCAGAAGCAAACAGCGAAGAAAGCTCTAGTCCCAGCCCTTTCCTTCTCACTCTGGGCCCTATCTTATGAGGACGTGAAGCCACCTTGCAGGCACTGGGTGACAAGCAGGACAATGAAGTCAACACATGGAGGATAGAGGGTAGGAATTTGGAGGGAGGTTGGATCCAAACCGTGGATGACACGGTTGAACTGCCAAACCAACATAGAAATGCATCCCTCCCAATTTCTGGTTAAGTAAAAATCACTCTCCTGTTGGTTTAAACCTACGATCATTCATTTTCATGTTACTTGCAGCCCAATACCTACTAAGTCATAGAGTTCACCTGGGATTTGGTCCCAGAGCTGACCTATGTTTTCTATTGCATGCTGATCAAAGCCTCTGGATCCTGCAGGACAGCCCGACAGCAGAAGGCACAGTGTTCCAAGAGCACAGGAACTGGACAGTGGCCAAAACTGAGAAGCAAGGGTCACTAAGACCAGCGGCTGCTGACCCCGTCATAAAAAGGAAGAGAACCACACTTTACCCTGCTGCTGGGCAGGTAGAAACACCTGGAAGGAAGAGGATGCGCCCAGCCAGAGGGAGGGCTCAGGGCCCCGGCTGACCCATCGATGACCACTCAGCTCACCAAGTGCCTCCGTGCTGTAAATCGAGTGGAAAGATTCCGCCCACCAGCTTGGCCCGGGGCGTGACAAGCTGGGTGTGTTCCCTGCCAGACCCTCACTGCCTATCATGCTTTACGGACGCAGAAACAAATTCCACCATATGTTAAAGTTAATTGCAAACATTTGCTGCTGAAGAGGACTCCATTTTTCAAGAGCCCTCGGAGATCTGGTTACACCGGTGGCTGGAGCGTCAACCAGCCTCATTCACTCATCAGAAGCAGCAGGGCCAACGTGAGGGTGGCAACCAAACTGTGGAAAGGACCCTCACCCACTCCTCCCTCTCCTGCCATCCAGCCTGTCCCCGCCTCCGCTGGGCTCAAACAAGTGCATACCCCAGGCCCAAGAATGTGCAACAGCCCTCACCTCCATCAGCACAGATGGAAAACCACTGTGGGGGAGCTGGAAGGACTGGGGCTGCGTGGGTGGAGAGAGGCAATGGCAGGAAGGGGCGGAAGGATGAGGATGGCCTGGGAAGCGAGCTGGCTGAGTTCCACTGTCCGGTGAAATAAGAGGCACAGAGAAACGCAGAAGCCCCCAGGAGGCCCAGAGCAGTCAGGCTAGTTTGTTAGGGGTCCGCCTGGGGATATGAGCGATAGTTATTGATGGTGTGGTTTAGGAAGAGGCTAGTGAGGGTGAGCCTGGGGCTGACAAGGCCCTCAGCTGTGAATGCAGCCTGGGGAAGTCCCCAGAGTGATGGCTGTGAAGAAGGCAGGACTTAGGTCTTCCGTGAACATTCCTCTACGGCCCACGGAGAGGTATTTATAAGCACATCCCTGGCAGCATGGGGAGAGGAAATAGAGGACTTTGTACAGCTCAGCCTATGCACTGCACCCACATTCCCATCTGTCCTGGGAGGAGCACTTTGTGGTTTGGATTTGCACCAGCCCAGCTGGAGACACGAGGTGGGAGGAGCCACAGCACTAACTGCTCTGGCGCAGGTAAGAGCACCCCTGAGGGGGTGTGAGGAGGATTCTGTGCACTAGCCATCTAGGCAAGTCCCAGTGTGCTGTGTCCAGCTGATGGAGAACTCTTCCTGAGCAAGCTCTTGGAGGAGGGATGTGTAAAGCCATCACCATCACTGAGTGACCTGTCACGCCTAGGGACTCATTCCCCCGCCCTTTACAAAGGACGAGTAGCATGTGTGGTCTAATGAAGGGAGCCTGCTTGACAGCTTCATAGGAACCCAATACCACCCAGAAGCCCCTCCTAACAGCAAGTCCTGAGATACTCTGTGTCCATACAAAGACCATTCATCCAGCGGATACAAATGTGCAATCGACTCACGGGGAGAAATTTTTCAAGAAAGGCAGGTCAACCCATCAGGGATCCTTTGGAACCTGTCCACTGAGGCAAATCTCACCTTCCCATCTGGGCTCCTATGAGCACCTACCTGCCTAATTCTGCTATCTTGTCTCTCCTGATATGAACGTGGCCCCCACCAAACACATTGCATCTTATTACATACATTATCTTATTTGTAATAAATATGCATTTATTAAGCACCCACTGTATTGAGTCACTCCATGTGATGAGTGTCACAAAAACATAGACTGTTCCTTACACAGGGAAGTCTAACCTCTAGTTGGAGGTTCAGAGCACAAGCATGAGAAAAGCTAAGTGATGATACAAGAGTTAAATAAGATGAGGGTGCAAGAAGACATTCAACACATTGCTGACGACAAATCTGGCACCTCTGGGAGAACACACAGGACCACAGAGGGATGCCACAAGGTAGTACCACGTGAAGACAAGAAACAACAAGCACTAGCAACTCACGCTCCCTGAAGCTTTACATGCCCAAGACACTTCTCAAGGTGCTAGATGAAGTCATTTATTCCTCATCACCACCCTGAGTCAGACACAGCGATCATCCCCATCTTACAGACTAAGCAACTGGGCACAGAGAGGTTCAGTGAGCGTAATCTCATCCTAGCCTGACGGTGATGTATCTGCCCTGAGTCCTGGGCAGTGCACACCTGCCTGGTTTCCCGGAATGACTTTTTCTCTCTTCTTTACTTTTCAGGTCCAATTGTGGCCTCCCCTGGCCATCCTCCATTCCCACCCTCAGGACCTCTACACACATATATATTTACCCTCTCATCTTCATGGTCTAAGAACACTTTACGCATCTACTTTGGTCTATGTCACTGAATTAATAACTATCAGCTTATATCTGTCTCCCTCACTACACTGTCCCTAGAGGAACAATATTCCTTTTTTTTTTTTTAATCCCCAGTACATAGCATAGCACCTAGCCATGTACAGTACAGTAGGTACTTAACTGTTTGTCAGATTGAATTTAAATGAATTGAACTGAACTAACTTGGGATTTTGGTTTTGGGGCATAGAAGTCAGGGCTGATTGCTGATTCTCTCTAAGAACTGAGAAATGACCACGCTGCCCTTAGCTAATCCACCTTCCCAGAGCTGGACTCCAGGGGTGAGTATTTACTGCAGAAATCAGAAGTGGCAGCGGGACTGATGGATGACCACCACCCTCATAAAGAGCTGTGGGACGCAGTCTCCAGCCACAGCCTCAGGGCTGCTAAGTCCCTTGAAACTTTATGGCATTGTTGCCATGACGGTCACGGACGTAACGTGCCATGGAGGCAAAAAACTGAAATTCCCCTAGAGGTGAAACACTGGTGGGAACCCATTCACAGGCAAGAGTGCGTTACTTAACCTCTCTGAGCCTCAGTTTCCCTATCTGTAACGTGGAGATGATAATCTGCCTCATAAGGTTGTTGGCAGGATTTAATACAACAATAGAGAGAGAGAGAGCACACTGGCTGAAGCATAGTAGGCCTTCAATAATTGATAGCAATTCCCATTTCCTTACCTGTTTTTAGGAGTTCTAGTATCCTTTCACCTTGCCAGAGTGAAGTGTTTTGGGTCTTAGTTCAGTTTTTAATTTAAACACACTAGACCGGGATTTGTAGGAACTCTGGGGTTAATGGTGGAAGGAACCCTATGGTTTCCAATCAGTGAGCCTCCTCATTGATCGAACACAGCCAGACTGACATCTGAAACTGCCATTGAAGAGCTACAGGCCTCAAGTCCTCCCAATCTCAGTCCCAGGCTGGGCCTCTACCAGGCAAGTAATTTGCTTCTAGGTGCCCACAGTCACTTGTTTGACTTGGTTGGTTAATACACTAAGAGAAGTTATTCATTAGCAAGTATGAATAACAGTCCCACCTCCTCAACAAGCAGCAGTCTGGGCTCTGTTAGAGAGCCCAATGCAACTGCCCATTAGCATTTGTGAGCAATACCCCAGGAAGAAATGCCAAAGGATGTCACACTAAACCTGACGGGGGTGACAGCGGTCTCCTCACTTACAGGTGACTTCTAACCACATCGCAATACCTTCCTTCGCATATACCCCCGCTAGGGCCCCTCCTCTGCACTCAGTATCACACCCTGAGAATGCATTTTCTGATTCTCCTCGCCAAACTTCAACTCCCCGGTCACAGTCAATCTTGGAAAACCCTCTCTGCCTTTTCCTGCCCTTCAAGAGGTCTTTAATGCTAAGACAAGTCCCTCTTTTTCTGATAACAAGAGCCTGCCGGCGTTTTAAAATCAGACCCTTGCTGCTGAAGAGCTCTTGAAACATAAAAAGATTCCAGCCAGACTGCGTTGCCCAAGAGGCAGCTGCCCTCCACCCTCCCCCATGCAGTCTTTGGCAAACCCCGGCCGCAGCATGCAGCCGTGGGTCCCAGGAAGAATCAGCACATGTAACTTGATGGGTAACTTAAAGAGGATGAATGGCCAGTGGTCCCACAACCATATGCTCGAACCCAGGGTGAACACAGGACTCAAAACTGGAGGTTATAACCACTCTCTCCTGACTTCGGCTGCTAAAATCACCTCGGACAATGTTATTCTACATTTGTCATGAAAAGCAAAAAGATTTTTAAAGTGTGACTGATGACCTGCTTCCTTGGTTGAAATAAATTCCTCAGCTCTTAAGAGAGTGGTTGGAAAAAAGCATTTACTCATGATTGAAGACGGAGGATGATATTAGTAAGATATCGCATGTGAGCACACTTTACAAAGGACGTGGGAACTCCATACACATCATTTGGTGTTGCGAGCGTTCTTGTTGGTAACTCCAAGTGACAGCAGGAGAAACGGGGCACTGAGCAGTAGAGAGATATAGAAAGGTAGAGGTAAGGGCCTCCACTGAGCCCAAGATTTGGGCACTAAAATCTTTAATCAGCCAAATTCAAGGCATGTCACAACTGTGTTCATGATTCCTAGCAATGTACGGTGAGGGTACGAATGAGCTGCAAGGAGGGTGCAATCGTGCAACAGCTCCGGGACCTATATTCGACTGTTTGAGACAGGAATGGGGAGTGCCGGGGAAGGGACCTGCAGGGCTCATTGGTAAGAGCTGCAAGTCAAGTCGGGGTGGAGTGGCCAGTTTGCTGGGGCTGCTGGAATCCCGAATGCCCGGCAAGGCTGAGTGGCAAGACGCTGGAGACAGGAGGAGGTGGGGGTCAGAAAGGCTCTGTGGGTGGCACGTCCACTCAATGAAGTTGTCTTGGCATCTGCCCATCCCTCCACTCTCCGCCAGGGCCCACAACCAGGAGTGCCAGCTTCGTTTGAGAGGGCATCTCTGCCAAATCTTCCGCCCGGGAAGGGGCATTCCAGGGCCGTGGCAGCGTCTGGGAGACTGTTCAGGGGCCGCAAACAGGGTAACCAGACCTGGGATAACGTCACTCATTGGGTCTTCTTCATCTCACACTCCCTCTCAGCGCGGGCAAGTGTATGTTCGGATCAGAGACGGATCTGACATGGGCTGTCACTGCGCCACGTGAATCCTTCAAAGCACCCTGCTGCCAGGAATGCCCAAGTCCTCCTTCGCTGCACCAGCCCTCACTGGGCTTCAGATTCCTGGAATCTGCCTCCCTCCGTCCACTGTGGCCACAGGCAGGTCTCATCCTTCTGCTGGGTGCACCCTACCTCCACCCTCCACGGCACCCCACAGCACCTAAAATGCTTCCTGCTAGAATGGCGGAGAAAGAATGGGATCTGTTGTCCTTCAGGGCAAGAATCCAGCTTCTGGGCTTCCCTGGTGGCGCAGTGGTTGGGAGTCCGCCTGCCAATGCAGGGGACACGGGTTCGTGCCCCGGTCCGGGAAGATCCCACATGCCGCGGAGCAACTGGGCCCGTGAGCCACAATTGCTGAGCCTGCGCGTCTGGAGCCTGTGCTCCGCAACAAGAGAGGCCGCGATAGTGAGAGGCCCGCGCACCGCGATGAAGAGTGGCCCCCGCTTGCCACAACTGGAGAAAGCCCTCGCACAGAAACGAAGACCCAACACAGCCAAAAATAAATAAATAAATTTATAAACAAAACAACAAAAAAAAAGAATCCAGCTTCTTCTGATTGGTTGGGTGACATAAGTGAAGAAATAACTAGGATTCTTAGTCAGGGGTCTATGATTGGGCATCAGGAGGTCTATGAACCCCCCAGAAATTGCATGGTTTTGTGTGTAGCTGCTTAATGTGAATTTCTGGGAATAACTACCATACCTAATGTCAGTTACCATGCACGAGTTGCTATTCTAAAGGCTTAACCCATAGCAGCCAATTTAGTCCTTACATAGGAGATACAAATTGCTTTTATCCTCCATTTAAAGATGGGGAAACAGAAGTACCAAGAGGCTAAATAACTTGCCAAGGTCACAGAACCAACCAGTGGTGGAGCTGGGATTCAAACCAGGGGCTCTAGCTGCAGAGCCCCCGCTCACAAAACCACCTTGACTTACTGTCCCAGTTTACATCACATTCTCAGAGAGGTCCATAACCTCACCACGTTTAACTGTCTTGGAGACATCTAGCTATCAACATCTAGCATGTGGCTGTGCCCTATTCGTTTTTGTATGCTGAGAATCTAGCACTGCGCCTGGAACCCAGGAGACACTCGGCAGCCACTCTATGAAAGAATGAAAAGTGACGATAATCCAGGCTCTCCTTCAGTAGGTTTCTCCTGCCTTTCAGAGCAACCTTTCTCACATCCCCTCACTTCTTCCCGGCACCTCCATCACGCCAAGCCCTTCATCAATCACAGGGATTTCCCTGCCACAGGTGTTCTCTCTCTGCCCGCTTGCTGCATCCTCTCTCTTGCTGACCTCCCTCTTCACCTGCAGTCTCTCCAAACCTCACTGGTTCCATACGCCCCGGGGCTAGTGCATACCACCCGATTCTGGACCACCTCCTGGCTTGACTGGCAGTTGGATGGGAGGTGGCAGAACCAGATAAAATTCAGTACACAGGCTCCCTGAGGAAGATGCAATCGCCACTGCAGCGGAGCCTCGGGCCACCCGCTCCTGCCCCTGACTCACCGCTGTTCACCCCCACCGAGGAACAAGTCCGTCAGGAAACCGTGCCGCAGCCATGGCTTTTAAAGATACCAGAAAAGACTTCCGTGGAGCCAGAGGTGGCGTGGCGATTCACCAGATTAGAATCACCCTCACCAGCCGCAACGTGACGTCTTTGGAGAAGGTATGTGTCGACCGGATCAGAGGTGCGAAGGAAAAGAATCCCAAAGTGAAAGGACCGGTTCGGATGCCTACCAGGACTCTGAGAATAACTACAAGGAAAACTCCTTGTGGTGAAGGTTCTAAGACTTGGGATCGTTTCCAGATGAGGATCCACAGGCGACTCATTGACCTGCACAGGCCTCCTGAGATTGTCAAGCAGATCACTTCCATCAGTATTGAGCCAGGAGTTGAGGTTGAAGTCACCATTGCAGATGCTTAAATCAACATTTTTAATAAATTGATAATCAGTTGTTTAAAAAAAAAATTCAGTACACAGGCCCTCAGTGGGGAGCACAGCATTAAAAAGCTTTCACCCAGAGAAAACTCACCTGCAGGCCAAGAGGAAAGCATCAAAGCGTTAAAGGGGACCCAGTGCCGAGGGTCCTGAAGGTGAGGCATGAGTCTTTTTATCTGAGGCCCGCAGGGAACCTCAGCCCCGAGAGCACCAGGCAGGAGACAAAGGAGGCAGCCTCCTCTCTGTTTGTGAGGGCCTCTTCTGGAATTTGGGCTTGAGGAGCTCGGAAGTTAAATGTCCACCACCAGCTGTACATCCTGTGGGCATTCAGCACGTTTTCCTGTGTCAGTGAGCTCCAGGCCAGAACTAGGAGCCTTTCCACTGTGGGTCGCAAACTCACCAGACTTGTCCAATAGTGGCTGAAATCGGTTCTTCCCTGACAGGAACCCCACGGTCTGTGAAAAATAAACGGGTGTGGACTTCATCCAGTGGGCAGAGGTCTTGTTCCTGAAAAGTAGCACTGCAGTCAGCAAGCACTGGCCCGAGTCTGCTTCCTGTTCCAGCGGAGACTTGGAAGAAAAGCCAGAGGACCTATCTCAGCGCCCTCTTCTTAATATCAGTCACAGAGAAGTATTTCCAGGACTAAAGGGCATGCTAGTTCTCTCTCCTGCAGCCTGTTGCGCCGCAGGGAAACCGGAGAGAAGATCTCAGAGAGGAGATACGTGAACTCCACCTGCAACGCTGCCCTCCCTTGAGGGGAACGGGATGCTGACGTTGGATTCATCTATTCCCTCAGTGCAAGAAACTCAGCTGCTTTATGCCTCAGTTTCCCCATTTGGTTAAATGGGGTCCGTGCTGCGTATCCAAAACCACATCAGTCAAATGAGTATATCTAACGCCCTCCAGAAGCGGCAGAGGGCAAACTTATCCTCTGATTAGCATCTCTATAATAATAAAAATAATTTGTAGTATTAGTTCTGACAAACGACCACAGTTTGGGCCTATGCAGCAGTGTCTCTCCACATCAATAAACATATCAACCGCCCCAAAGACTCTCAAGTGGAGATTTAGGGGGAGGGCTCGAGCGAGCCGTTTACATGACCCCTTTCCATCTCGCGGTCCCCCTCTCCCCGGGGCAGGCAAGTGCTCGTTTTACTGCCTGGCAACCAGACTGGGACTAAGCTTGCTAAAATATGAGTGTTTTTTTGGCTGGAGTACCAGAGCGCCTGCAGCCCTACGGAGAGAGAAAAATTGAACACACCAGGCCGTGGCTCCAGAAAGGGGAAGAATTAGACTTCACACCGAGCAGGCTGAACCATGGCATTCTTTAGATAATGCTTAACAAACCCCCAAACAAAGGCAGCCAACTTAGCTGCATGTTCGTAAAATGTATTCTCAGCAGATTCGGGCTTATTGAAGCACTGAGTTGCTTTGCAGCCAGGGTCCCCATCCTAAGCTTCCCGTTTTTCCGTACTGTTCCCCTTGTCTAAATTCCTACAGATTCTGCCAATCAGAATTCCTCACTTCGGGCTCAGGAGGGCTTAGCAACCAAGGTAAATGGTGGTGCTTTTAAATTTGATCCTAACCCTGAAGAACAACTGCCCCCCACCCCAAAGCCCCCTGCTCTGACGAGCCATCTTCTGAGGCCGGTCCTCAGCGGTTTGCAGGCTGACGGCTTAGAGATGAAGGGTGTGGAGTTCTGGGATTCACCTCCACGTCTCACCATTCCACCTCAAATGACACCTCTTACATTTATTCAATACTGTCGTAGACTTTCTATGACCAGGATCGTGAAAGTTCAAACTTGAGTTTATTTTTATTTTTGGAAATACCACTGTCAGTGTTATTTTTAAAGCCATGGTTATCATTAGTATTACTAGCATTTGTGTACCCAAGTAGAAAGCCAGCTTGATAAACTAGTAGGCATGTTTTTGTGGTCCAGTCCGTTTTGTGCTGCAGAATGTATAAGGCTAGGTAGAAAGGGCAAAAGGTATGGAAGCAGGCTTATAGATCTGAGATCAAACATAAACGTCATTGAACTCCACTGTTACTTAGTACAGCTTTCACTCCTTCCTCCCCCTCCCCCCTCCATGTTATCCCATTTATCCTGTACCCAAATACCCCAGGATTCGTGTATTAGTTGGACCCTTTTGTAACAGTTGGTGGAGAACAGGAATTTAAGGTCCGGAGACTAGATTGGGTTCCTTACGTATGGACTCTGCAAATTTCATGAGAGCAATACTTTTCCTGTAGGAGAAAGCACCTCTTCACTCCAAGATATGGAGAACTGGCCCTGGTGGCTAGAGTCCCACCAGCATCCCCTGCTAACTCTGGGACCTCACACGGGATTCTTTGTTAGGGGCCTTCTCCATAAACTGAGAATAACAATTCCTACTCTCACTGAACTTCCAGGGCTCTCTCTCGGGGGTGAATGGGATAAGGAGTAGAAAATATTTTCATTGCCTCTGAGAAAGAAGATGTGTTGACTGAAAAAAAAAATGCATAACCTAAAATTTGAAAACTATGTTTTATTCGGAAAATTTGCTGAGGACTTATGCCCGGGAGGCAGTCTCTCAGATAGCTCTGAGGGACTGCTCTGAAGAGGTAAGGGAGGGGCCAGGATATACAGGAGTTTCCGCAACAAAAATCAGGTAGTCGGAAAATCAAAAGCTTACTATTAATTAAAGAGAAAACAGACATCTCAAGTTAATGAATTTAGCGCTTTCCTACGTATGGGAAGATGCAAAAGTCTGGGCTTATTAAAATCATTCCTTTGATAGGCACCTTAACTATCTAGGGCCAGCATCCTGCTTTTCTCTCCATCCTGAATCCCTTCACGGTGCATAGCTGGGGACGGCTACAGTGGCTAATGGTTTGATGGCTGCAACATCCTTTGTTTACTGATATAGCAGGTGACAATTTTCATCCACAAATGCAAGACATTAAACTTCCTAAAAAATCTCCAAGACTCTAGTTCTTGAAGATTCTTGCATGTGGCTTCCCTGAAGCCTCATCTCCACTGAAAAGTTGCAGCTGAGAAACTACACCCAACCCCAAAGCACAGACCAGCACCTCTAACCAGTTTGTGAGCTGAAGTCTGCTTGGACTGGTGACCGAAATGTTCATGGATTCAGGTCTGCAGATTTAAGAGGTGACCACAGCAAACATGGAAGCCAGGAAACATGTCAAACACAGAGCTTAACAACAGAGTCCAGCTCCATCCCCAGGAGACAGAAGAGACTCCAGGATTGCTGGAGGTGAGGACAAGGGAACTTTCAGTGTGGCTCCACACAGAGCAGAAAGCAGGCTTTACGGATTACGGCTGCAACTGTGCATTTTTGCATTTATGTGTATGCAGTGATTGTCTGTTACAGAATGCCCACTCAGGCACATGGACCCACAAGTAATAATACCACACACATATGTGTGTAAATGTGTATGTGTGTGTGTGAAGCCACAATGCACTGTCCTCTGAAAATGAAGCTATATTGCCCAGAACACCACCTAACCAAAAGTGTACGTTCAGTAAGTTACCTGTTGACTGATGAGTGATTCTACAGACTTTTAAATTATCCACATAATTTAAGGGTCTTCCCCCAAGAGATCGCAATGGGTTTTCACTGATAAATCAACCTCTCACTCAGGCCATGGTGATCAATAGCCCACAGTTGTGAAACCGCTGAGTGGGATTCCGGCAATGGATAGAAGGAAGCTCATAGCATGTTCTACCCCCAGCCCCCTGCCTTGACACTCCTGCTTCTTGCTGGAGACTAAACCCTGGGTCTTGGGCCTCTGCTTCCTCTGCCTCCACACACTCTACCCAAGTCATCCATCCATCCCCATGGTTTTCAATACCATCTACAGGCTGATGAATCCCAAAGCCCTATCTCTGGCCACTTTTCCAAACTCCAAACTCATATCCAATTGCTATTTGACATCTCCACTTGGATGTAAAACACACATCTGAAACTTCACATGGCCAAGCAGAACTCTTTGCCCCCATCTACTCCCCAAATTGTCCACGTGGCAGTTAGTGGGGTCTCCACCCACCTAGGAGTCACTTTATCCTCCACACCCTACCATCTAAGTCAACCAGTCCCGTGAGGCCTCTGAATCATGTCCAGAGCTCTTCCCTTTCTCACTGTCTCCACCAGTACCTCCACTTCTTGCCCTCCTAAACCCTGCCACAGGGCAGCCAGAGGGTCTTTTTGAAAATGTAAATCAGAGCTTACTCTCCTGTGTAAAGCCCTCCAGGGATTTCCCATTGGATTTAGAATAAAATCCAAAATCCCTGCTCTGACTTACTAAACTTCCAGTCTGATCCTTGCCACCAACTCCAACCCCGTATCATGCCACTCTCCCCTCCTTCACTCAGCTCCAGCCTCACTGCCTTCTTTCTGGGCTCAAATAGGTCAAGCTTGCTCCCAACACAGGGCCTTTTCACCGGCCATATTTTCTGCCTCAAACAACCAGCACCACTGCCACCTCTGCCTCCTCTTCCCCCTCCTCCTCCCCCTCCTCCTCCCCCTCCCCTTTCCTCCTCCTCCCCCTCCCCCACCCTCTTCACCCTCCCCCTCCTCCTTCTCCTCCTCCCTTACATGCATGGCTCCCTCTGGCATTCAGATCTCAGCCCCAATAGGCCCCCTGATCACCCACCCTAAAGTACCCATCTGGTCACTTTATACATCACCCTACATAGCCCTGTTTTTCTTATTTGCATCTTTATTCCTGGTTTGTCTCCTCCAGCTCTAATGTAACTCAATGAACAGAGATATCACATCTGAGTGGCCAGAACAGAGCCCAGCATGTAGCAGGTTCTCAGAACATTTTCAAATGTATGGCTCTTCTAACCAATAAAATACACACAAACACACATTCATGGTCACAGACTTTTAGGTAGAATTTTCTCATTATTCTCATTGTCCACAAGATATTACACACCACAAGCCTATGCTTACTTTATGTCTAATATCCTTTTGTTGCCAGGAGGCAGAAGAAAGAAATTGCTGAATAATTATTGCCTCAATTGGCAGGAAGTAAGGAAAAGACCAAATTCGCTCCCCCTCACCCCAACCTCCATCATGACAAACTATCTCTATGGTCCATCTGAACACCAGTATTTAAGGAACAGTTTTGAGATCGAAAGACCTAAGTTTGAATCAGGGGCTCAGCCACTCACTACACAGGGGATGCCAAACACCCGTCCCCCTCTCCGGCCTTTGTTTTTTTCTCATCTGGTGGATGAACATACTACCAGCCCTGCCCACCTGAAAGGGCTGTAATGAGGAACAATGAAATATATAAAATCACTTTGCACACTGTAAAGTATAAGCTGGAAATGTAGGGATTATTGGCATTATTGAGATAAATGGAATTTTCAATGACTGCAAAGATCTACCTGATTATTGATTTCATTTGATACCATCGATCACCCTGGCTCAGGGTGTGTGTGTGTATTTTGGGTCAGGATAGGAGCAAAAGAAGGGCTGATAACCATGAATTTTAAAGAACGCATCCCAACAACAAACACGGAAGGCTCATTCTGGGAGTCAAAGCTAATATTAAGAGCGAGGAGCCGGCAGGCGGAGGAGGTCAGAGTTAATTACAGCCGGCGGCATTTTACATGGTGCCTACCCAGGCCCCCTCCGCTGGGAACACCACATTCTAAATCCAAGCTGGCTGATATTAGCGAGCACTGATTAGAATATGCCCACAGGGCCTCTTAAACTTTCCTCCTCTTTTAAAGCGTTTGTTTTCAGCAAGATTTATGGGCACCTCTGCTGAGAGCAAGCAGGTTTGCTAGCATGCAAGACCTTCCCTTTATAAAGCCTTGGCCGCACAGCGCCCGCCTGGGCACCCGGGCGGGCAGAAAGGCAGGCTCCATCTGGGTGATCTTCCTTCCAGCAGAGAAGAGCGTGTAGGGACCTGGCAGAAAGTGTTCAGATTTCTGACCGGCCTGCAATGGCCCCCAGCACCACAAGCTACCGAAGGAGGTAAACACCCATGGCCTTCAGGAGAACCAGAGGGTCTCAGTCTCTCCATCTGTGAAATGGGTTGACAGGAAAAATGGAAGTTGACCTTGCCAAGCTCTGACAGGTAAGAAGGGCTTGATGTTTGAAAGAATGGCCTTTAAACCTTAGCCACACACCCAGAGTACGCTTCTTAAAAAGAATAAATGTATTTCTCAGATTTAAATGTTCATGTGGAATGGGCAGCAGGATCTCCAGCCAGGATGCAGGGATCCAGTGAGGAAAATGAAAGAATTCTCATCTCCACTTCACAGTTGTGGCCCATCCCACACCTGGAAGGAAATCCTCAGGGAGAGAAAGTTCTGCAAGAACTCTATTCCTTACTTACTACCCAAGCTGAGTGAGTCTGGACCTGTGGGATGAGGTCCCTCTGTAAAATGAGATGTGGATGAGATAGCATGTCACACTCCTTCCAGTCTAAACACTATCACTATAATTCTTCTTGTCCCTTCCCATGACACCCACAAAACCAGGGACCATTCTGAAAAGAAATAAGGGACAGCTCTGAGATGCCACAGGCCTTTTCTGGTCAAGAGTTGCTCTGTGTCTCAGGGCTGCCAGGGAGTATAGTCTTCTTGCCCAGAAGACAAGAGAAGGCTGAAATCTCCAAGGTGAATGCATGCATATGGGCTTCCCCATGAAGGATTAGTAAGGAGCCCGTGAGGACCAGCTGTTCACCATCTCCAACGAGGACCAAATGAAAGGGAACGGGCTCCGCCTGACGGGCTGGGCTTAGGCTGCAAGTAGGGAAGTGCTTCTAGCCAGGACGGGTTGTTAAGCACAGCAACGGGTTACTAACAGAAGCGTTGTAAGCTTCTTTTTCAAACTCCTTCTCTGGCCTGATGGGCCCTTGTATGTCTGAGGTGGCTCGGTTGTCTGGAGCGAAACTGGGAGGAAGGGCAGGGGCTATGCGATATCCCACCTTTGCCAGCCGTGTGATGCTACTCCCTGGAGTCCGTCAGAGTGTGACTAGTTAATTAGAAAAATGGCAGCCCCTCTCCTTGGCCAGTTTAAAAAAAAAAAACAGGACTTATCCAGACTCAAAGGCTGAGTCCAAGAGGAGGCAGGACCCCTGAGCAGTCGCTGTGCAGGGGGAGGTGACGTTGGCAGCAGGGCTGTTGTCTCAAGTCCAGGGGGTTGAGTTGACCCCTCCCATCACCACTTTCACTATCTCTGTGACTGTGGACAAACTACCTAAAACCCCTGAACCTTAATATCCTCATCTATAAAATTAGGTTCAATAATTCCCACCATGGAAGGTTCTTGTATTAGATGAGTTAACTTCTGTAAAGCACCTGTTACGTGGACACTCAGTAAATATAAGTGTCCTTCTTTTCCTCCTGGCAGGCTCTGGATCTGTGCAGGGAGTGCCCTGATTGACCTCAGAGGTCTCACCAGGAAGACAGGAGCCAGGGAAGAGTCAGAGTGGGTCGACCTGCCAGTTCCTTGGACTCATTTCGTGATGGACCCTCAATAGGTCTAAATTACCCCAACTCTGTGTACCTGGGCAATGAAAGCACACAGCTTCAAAAACCAGAATCTGAGGATTCCACACTCGGCTTTGCCTTGATCAAGTTCCCTTGACTTCTCTGTGCCTCAGTTTCCCTTGATTCAGTAAAGATGGAACAAGAGTATCTAGGGTGGAGGGGAGAGTACCCACCATGTACCAGGCACTAAACTTACCACTTTCCATACTTTCCTTTAATCCTCAAGAATCCTGCAGTGTTATTACTATAGAGTCATTTTACAGGTAAGGAAACTGAGGTTTACAAAAGCACATTGCCAGAGACCAAACAGATCACGTGTGGCACCAGGATTCAACTGCAGCCTATCCAGCTCTGAAGACAACCCCTTTTGCATTTTTAAGTACCTCTAAGAGGTGTTCTGAGCATTTGCAAGATTGTGTCTGCAAAGAATGTTTGATGCTGGAAGGGAATCAGCAATTCTTAAGTACTGCAGATTCCAAGGTGTATCTACCTTAAATTCTCCATCTCTCTGCCCCCTCCTATCACCCAACTAGGTTAAAATCCAGGAGATACATACAATGGGAATTAATTGTAAGACTAGGTCAACAGGAAAAATAAAAGAATGTCCCATTGTATTTGTCTTGATAACAGGAAGCATAGAAACTTTAAAAATGCAAACTACTAATTGTCTAAATGACCTCCTACTCCACTGCCTAGCCAGCTGCCTCAGGTAGTGTGGGCCAGGCTGCCTTCCATAAAATCCATCTGATTCAGCCCAATTCATCAGACCCTAAAGACTGTTCGGGTGGCAGAATGTGATCAGTTACTTGAGAATTCCTCTTCACATACAAGGGAATTCATTTCTCCCTGGGGCCTGAAGCACTGAAGTCTTTCTCACTCCACTCCCAGAAGGTAAATTGGCGTATGGACTACACCTCCCCTTAAAGAGAGAAGCCCAAATTCAGAAACTGATTAGCCAAAAACGAGGCAGTGACAAGATTTAGTTGGAACTGGGCCCTCAGTGAGTTACGTCTGTTAACTCTTTTGTTCCTTTGCGTTCTAGAGCTCTGGTAGACTCCAGTTATTTGTCCAGGAAGAGTGAAGCTGGGTCTTCCCACCCAGGTCTCCCATCCCAAAATTCTAGAAGCTAACAGTATTGTTTCCTTCACCTCCCAGGCAACACCTCCTACAAGGGCCACACCTGCCACCTGAGTCTTGAAAATACAAGAGTCTTGTTGAGGAATACTCTATTCCCAACAAATCTATAAAAGTCAATTAGGGAAAAGTTATCCACGTTCTTGGTTTTACTAAACAACAACAAACAAGTAACAATAACAACAAACCAATTGACCACTAAATTCCTCTAAAAACTCTTTTATTTCAAATATCTGATGTAGAGCCAATTTCCCAAGAATGCCACTGTTGTGTAAATCGAGGTACGCCTGTCCTGAGAATGAACTCCCAGCCAGGGTCCCTTGTTTGGCTGTATAGCCATAGGGCCAGACTGAGTTATTCATTAACTTCCTGTATGAAAACCGAATAATAACACTGAAGTGTGTTAAACAAATCCAGATGAGGGGGTTTAAATCACCTCCAAGTCACTAGGCTTAAAACCGCTGTCATTTCCCCTGGAACAAATATGCTCTAGCACCACATTATTAAATGGAGATAACAATATTTATGCCCATCCTAGGTTGGGGCCTGGGTGGACAGCTCTCCCGGGCCGGGCCAACACAGAGGAAGAATTGACAGGCACTGGGGGAACGGGTAGGTGGTCTCCACCCCCCGAGTCCCCTTCCAGTCCTGTGATTCCAAAATACGCTCAGAGGTGAGGGGCAGAAAGGTGTCTTGGAATGAGCAGTGCCTGTCGTGTGTTCGAGCCAGAAACGTTTCTGTGACTAGCCGTGGGAGTCAAAGCCTTCGCCCCTTTGTAACAACCACTTAGCTCTTATTTCTCCTCAGGGATTTATGTGTGAGCGAACAGCAGGCAGCTGCCACCGGGAACTACAAGGCAATGGGACGCCTGCAGGAGGAAAAGCCCTCCTGGGCTGCTCCTGCAAGCAGCCAAGATGCGGTTCGCTTCCATCTCTGGTGGGATCCCATGTCTCCTAGGTTACAGCTGAGGACTGTGTTTTCCTTTATTACAACACAAAACGTGTGTTCTCCAGGGACTGCTCAAACATCTGTACGAGGTACACCGTGCCTGCGTGTGTGTGTGTGTGCGCGTGCGCTCACACACGCTCAGACGGCAGCGGCAGTCATGACCCAGCTCTTCAAATAAACCTCTCCAGATATTTAAAATTCATGGGGCCTCAGTGCTGGCCCAGCAGCCAGTCTGCTACAGATGTGCAGTGGTGCAGTCTCAGAACTCTAATTAAAATAGAGGAAGTGATCTCTTCCTCAAATTTCCTTTAGCCTGAACTCCATAAAAATCACTAGGTAATATCCGATTGGCAGAGTGAATCACAGGAGCTGGCAGCTGGGCCAAGTGGACAGAGCAAACAGACTTCTGGCCCCCCGCAGGGGGTGTCTTTCAAAACACCCACACCAGAGACTCTGGCCTCCTTGCCCTGTGCCTTCATCTAATCTTTTGTGGTTAATTTTATGAAGTTATGATTATGTGTCCATCTGGAGTTAGGGGAGGGGTACCGTTGATACACCTTAAAAACCACGGACCCAAAGTCCTTAAAAAGTGTGGTCGACTACTTTTCTCTGATCGTTGATGGAAAACGAGAGCCAGCAGCCCTGATATTTATACAAACAAAATGGCACTGCGGATCGAGTTGTCCCCAGGTGGGATCCTAGGGCTGACGAGCACACTAACACATATTTGGGGCCACTGGGCACCCAAGCCTGGCCAAAGAGTCAGATGCAAAGTGCCCCAGGAACTGATGTGGGATGAATTGGAAATGCCTTCTGAAGAAATGTCACTAAGTTTCCCTGGCCTCAAAGCTCACCGACCTCTTCTCCCATCACACATTTTAAGTGATTCAATATATAAAGGTGTTCCTGTTTCCAATGTCCAGAATCTCAGGACCGACAATCCATGCAAATGTCATTAGGTGCACACAATCACAAATGACTGCTTGGGCTGGTGACGTGCCACACGGTACAAGCAGCGCTGGGTGTGGGTCAGAGGGCTGAGTCTGGGTGGAGGACCAGCCACTCTGCATCATCGAACTTCTCCCTTGGCCTCATAATTCATCTGGAAAAAGAGGACGGCACCCACCCTGCCTGCCTCAGAGGGCCGCGGTGGAGGTTAAATTTTATAGGAGTACTTTGCAGACTAAAGCCTCCCTTAATAGTCATCGTGAGGATCAGCCAGATTCTATGACGAGCCTGGTCTCGGCCGTTTCAACCCTGGCTGTAGATTAGAATTACTTGAAGAACTTTTAAAAAATAACATAGCATAGGCCCCATGGCCAGGGATTCGAATTTAATTGTGCTAATGTGCAACTGGGGGTGAAAACCACCAGGCTGGCGGAACGGAAACTGAAGTAAGTGACAGATCTGGGTCTCCCTTGCAGTAAACATGTACAGTACTTGGACCAGATACATCAAGCCCTCGGTTTATGTATCAGTTAAATGGGCATCCTAATACCTGCATCTAGATTCATTTCATTGATGTTTATTGAATACCTACTATACTCATTTCCTATGGCCACTGTGACAAATTAGCACAAACTTGATGACTTAAAACAGCAGAAATTTATTCTCGCATAGTTCTGGAGGCCAGAAGTATGAAATCTGTTTCACTAGGCTGAAATGGAGCTATCAGCAGAGCCACACTGCCTCCAGAGACACAAGGGAAAAAGCTTCTCCTAGCTCTGGTGGTTGCTGACATTCCTTGGCTTATGGCTGCATTACTCCAATCTCTGCCTCTGTCTTCACATCATCTGTGTGTGTGTGTGTGTGTGTGTGTGTGTGTGTGTGTAATCTCCTTCTGTCTCTTTTCTTTTAAATTTATTTATTTATTTTATTTTTGGCTGCGTTGGGTCTTCATTGCTACACGCGGGCTTTCTCTAGTTGCAGCGAGCGGGGGCTACTCTTTGTTGCGGTGCGTGGGCTTCTCATTGCAGTGGCTTCTCTTGTGGAGCACAGGCTTTAGGCGCGTGGGCTTTAGTAGTTGTGGCTCGCGGGCTCTAGAACGCAGGCTCAGTAGTTGTGGCGCACGGGCTCAGTTGCTCCGCAGCATGTGGGATCTCCCCGGTCCAGGGTTCAAACTCATGTCCCCTGCACTGGCAGGTGGATTCTTAACCACTGCGCCACCAGGGAAGCCCTCTCTCTGTCTCTTATGAGGACACTTGTGATGGCATTTAGGGTCGATCTGGATAATCTCCTCATCTCAGATCCTTATCTTAAATCACATCTGCAAAGACCCTTTTTCCATATAAGATCACACTGGCAGGTTGCAAGGTTTAGGACCTGACGTGTTTGTGGGGACATCTTCAGCCCACGACACCTACTATGGGTCAGACATTGTGCTAGGTGCTGAGAACACAGCAGACAACAAGAGCCTCTCAAGGAGTGTTAAGGATTACAGACTCTCAGACTTGAGAGACGTTAGAGCAGTGGTTCTCAAAGTGTGGTCCGCAGCCCATCAGCATCACCTGGGAACTTGTTAGAAAACTAAATTCTTGCCCTTTCCTCTCTTCTGAATCAGAAACTCAGGGGTGAAGCCCAGCAATCCATGTTTTATCAAGCTTGTTTTAACAAGGTGATTCTGATGCAGGGTAATGCCTGAGAACCACTGGACTAAGGGTTATGGAGTTCCTTTATTCTAGCCTTCTTTTTCCAATATCTCTGCTAAATTTATAACCAGCTTCTGCTTAAATAGCACCACTTTAACTGCATCTCATGGGAAGATTTCCAGGGCTCCTGCTGACAGACATTGTACGGCTGGACGGAGGCTGGTTGCACTGAGGTTTTGGACTTCTGCAGTAGAGGGTTGGAGGCTGGCAAAGGGCACTCTTACCCAGATCAGATGATGACCAGGACTCCTTGTTTACCTTACCTTTTGTGATAGAAACAGCTAGCAAAATTTATAAAAATCTGCAATAATTAAGAAAGTGTGGCATTGGCATAGAGTTGGAAAAATAGAAAAATGAACAAAAAAGTCTCAAAAATAGACCAATGTAGACATGGGGACATTATATGTGATAGAAAGAGCAATGCAAATCAGTGAGGAAAGACTAGATGGACTAAATATTCAAAAATAAATTCCAGATGAATTAAAGACATATGTAATAAATGTGAAAAAGGAAAATGTTTTTAAAAGAAACCATTATTTAAAATACACAAATTCATTACGGATCAAAAAGAAAAATAAACTCTTAGAAAACTAAAAAAACCCCCACCATTTTATATACCTGCCCATTCCATTGCTCACAGTTAAAATGGTTAGAAATGGTTTAAAGTTACTAATATAAGTTCTAAGAATTTTATTATCATTACCCTACACACTCCAGATGTTGCCAGTACTCTCCATCTTAGCAATAAATCCAATTTGCACAGCCCCATGCTTGAGTAACCCAGCAGCCAGCTAATGCTGAATGCCAACTTCTGGTCTACAGCACGGTCCTAGACACTGACGGAGATATAATACACAGGTGGTGGCTTTAAAGATGTGACCATCAGAATGGAGAAACCAATCAAAGGTATGTGAAACACTGATGTAAAGTAGTAGCAGATCTCTGTCCCTAGCTTAGAGGTGAAGAGGAGGGTTCAAGGCCTGGGCTTGCCTCTTTCCATGTATGTGATGTACCAGCTGACTGAGTCTGGGCCCATCACTCATTTAGAAAATGAGGCAAGTGAACTGGACAATATCTAATCGTCTATGACTTTTAGTGTGGCCAAGTGTGCTTCTCTTATTATTATTAAATATAATGATGGGGGGGCTTCCTTGGTGGCGCAGTGGTTGAGAATCTGCCTGCTAATGCAGGGGACACGGGTTTGAGCCCTGGTCTGGGAAGACCCCACATGCCGCGGAGCAACTAGGCCCATGAGCCACAACTACTGAGCCTGCGCGTCTGGAGCCTGTGCTCCGCAACAAGAGCGGCCGCGATAGTGACAGGCCCGCGCACCGCGATGAAGAGTGGCCCCCCGGGCTTCCCTGGTGGCGCAGTGGTTGAGAATCTGCCTGCCAATGCAGGGGACACGGGTTCGAGCCCTGGTCTGGGAAGATCCCACATGCCACAGAGCAACTAGGCCCGTGAGCCACAACTACTGAGCCTGCGTGTCTGGAGCCTGTGCTCCACAACAGGAGAGACCACGATAGTGAGAGGCCCGCGCACCGCGATGAAGAGTGGCCCCCGCTTGCCTCAACTAGAGAAAGCCCTCGCACAGAAACGAAGACCCAACACAGCCAAAAATAAATATAAAAATAAATAAATAAATAAAAGATTACTATAAAAAAAAATAAAGACTTGGATTGGATATTAAAATAATAATAATAATAATAATAATGATGCCTAATCCTGAATGCTTACTTGCGGCAAGTACTGTTTTAAACATTTTGGTCCTCATTTCAACCCCACAAGGTCAGTTCTGTCATCACCTCCATTTTATACATGAGAAACTGGCTAGAGAGGAGAAATAACTTTCCCAATATCACACAGCTAGTAAGTGGTGGAACTGGGATTTGAACCTGTTCTCCCAACCACTCTTCTGTACGACTGCTCACAGCTGACTAAGATGGGCAGGGATGACTTGCAAAGGCAGTCACACTTACTTTTGGCTTTGAAAGACAACCAACATAAACCAACTATAAAAAGCAGGATTTGGCATCATGTTTCTGCAGGATTCTGGGGGTTTTCTTTTCTTTTCTTTTTTTTTAAATAGATCTTTATTGGAGTATAATTGCTTCACAATACTGTGTTAGTTTCTGTTGTACACCAAAGTGAATCAGCCATATGCATACATATGTCCCTGTGTCCCCTCCCTCTTAAGCCTCCCTTCCATCCTCCCTATTCCACCTCTCTAGGTCATTGCAAAGCACCGAGCTGATCTCCCTGTGCTATGCTGTTGCTTCCCACTAGCTAATTATTTTACATTCGGTAGTGTATATATGTCGATGCTACTCTCTCTTCACCCCAGCTTCCCCATCCCACCCCGTGTCCTCAAGTCCATTCTCTATATCTGTACCTTTATTCCTGTCCTGCAACTAGGTTCATCGGTACCTTTTTTTTTTTTAGATTCCATATATATGCGTTAGCATACGGTAGTTGTTTTTCTCTTTCTGACTTAACTTCACTCTGTATGACAGACTCTAGGCCCATCCACCTCACTACAAATAACTCAGTTTCGTTTCTTTTTATGGCTGAGTAATATTCCATTGTATATATGTGCCACATCTTCTTTATCCATTCATCTGTCAATGGACATACAGGTTGGTTCCATGTCCTGGCTATTGTAAATAGAGCTGCAATGAACATTGTGGAGTGAATCAAAATGAACACAGCTACCGGGAACATCGCTCTCACAGCAGCTCTAAATCATAGTTGCCCATTCTGGAAACACTGTTTTCATATTGACATATATACACCACCATGTGTAAAACAGATAGCTAGTGGGAACCTGCTGTATAGCACAGGGAGATCAGCTTGGTGCTCTGTGATGACCTAGATGGGTGGGCTGGTGGGGGGTGGTGGGAGGGAGGTCCAAGAGGGAGGGGATATATGTATACATATAGCTGATTCACTTCATTGTACAGCAGAAACTAACACAACATTGTAAAGCAACTATACTCCAATAAAAATAAAAATTAAAAATAAATAAGAGCTCTGAGAACCACACTGAGAGGTCTGTGTTAAAAGGTGGAAGCCAGGCTCAGGAAAGTGAATCAGCGGTAGGATTAGTTGTTATACACCAAGAGGCAGAGAGGGAAGTAAAAGACAGGTTAGACAAGTGAGGGGGTTCTAAGGCCCATACAGAGTAGAGCAGGCAGCCTCTCACCTGGACGGCCACCTGTGCAGCAGGAGTGCTCCGACTGCGGCATCAATCCACACCTATCAGGTAACAGGTCTGATTGATTTGTACTTTAAAAAACACCTGATGATGAAAATCATTCCCCTTTATTTCTTCTAGATATATAATCATTCGTTTGCTCATTCCCTCAAAACGCGTGCAAAGTGTTGGTTCTCAGAGATGAACAAGACCCAGGAACTTACACAGACACGCAAATACAACCCAGGGATAGAGATGACCCTCTACACCAGCCTGGTGTCTTGGGATTTACGCCCTTTTCACACTCATTGGCAATATCAAAAACACTTATTGGGTCAAAGCTATATGCAGATGTCCTCAGGGGAACAAAGGGCTTAAAGAAGTGTCCATTTAACCAATTAGAGTTCCACTTAGCCAATTTCTATTGAGTTTTATTTTTTTCAGGGGCCACACAGTCAGTGCATGATTAATTAACATCGGATTAATGTGTAGGAGTTTAAAAGAACTTCACACTCAATATTTGGTCCTCTGAACCCTCTGAACAAGGAGGCATGATCAGCCCTGTTTCAATGTGGGCAAGTCACGTCACCATGCCTAACCCAGTTGTCTCATCTGTAAAATAAGAGATGTGGGCTGAAGATCATTAAGACCTTTTCCAGCTCTAAAAGGCTATGATTCTCAACATCAGCACTAAGACTCAGAGAGAGGAAATGACCTGAAGAATGGTACACCCCACAGTGATCGGTAATGAATGTTGACCACGTGCTATGCACTAGACACGAAGCTAAGAGCCATACAAGGGTTTTCTTGCTGGTCTTCACTACAGCCCTGCAAGTGAAATGGGCACTAATGTTAGACCTTTATTCTATAAATGAGGGAACTGTGACACAGAGTGCTTACACACCCTGTGAAAGGTAACACAGCTGGAAGCAGAGGCACCAAGTGGAAACACGATCAAGTCTGAACCTAGCGACCAAGTTCCTACCCACCACACTGTCTGGCCCACCCAGCAAGGGAAGTGGCCATGATGGCACAGAACACAAACCCAGATCTTCTAGTTACAAACCCAGGCTCTTTCAGCTGAACCTCGGCAAACACCTCAGTATTTTGGGGTGCTTGTGACTCCAACTGCAGCACTAACTCAACAATGCTTGAGGGTAAATTACAAGTAAAGAGCCAGTACAACGAGTAATAACCTGATGATAAATCTCAATGGGGTTAATGCCGAGGGCCGGTCCTGGTTGGTCAGGGTTGGCCAGGGTGCAGGGACACAAGCACCCTTAGCTACTGCTGGTGGTAGTGTACAGACCATTTAGACCCAGTAATTTCCCTTCTAGGAATTTAACTTAAGTAAATGTCTCCTCCATTTTTGACCCTTCAGCAATTAAGCCTTTGACTCTCTAATAAAAGATATGGTCCTTCTCCCCATAAAAATCAAATGCGCATGAATGTTTGCATGCAATTACAGAGGATGCGTGGATGCCAATCTGAAACCTATCCATGAGTTGCAGCTCCGAATCCCTAAAGAAAAGAAAATCAGTGATGTCCAACACCTGGATAATACGGTACATAAATTCAATTTAATATTATGCAGCCGTTTAAACAATGTTGGAAATGTGAAAGAACTTTTAATGACACGGGAAAGTGTTCATGATAAATTGTCAAATGCGAAAGCAGATTATAAAACGTTATAATATGATCCCTACAAAAATACATAGGCAGAGGGAAAAAAAACCATGGGAGATGGGAGGCTGGAATCCAAACATTAATAGCGATTTCTGGATAGTGAGATGACAGATGATTTTAGTTTCTTCTTCATGATGTTTTACGTGTTCTGAATTCCTTATAATAAATATGAAGTCCTTTTATAATCAGATATGATGATTTTTTTAAAAGAAATAATCTAATGATATCACCTAAACAAGCATGAAGTTTCATTTTTCTCCCACTGCCGAATATAAACTCCCAGGCCTCCCAAGGACAAGGGCATCCACGTCAAAACCAAAATCAGAAGTTGACATGTGAACTTAGCTCCCACTTCTCCATTCTTTGGCCACTGAATAAAGTTTGTGCTGTGTTGGAAAAAAAAAAAAATCGAAGTGCATGATCAGTGGATAATAGTAAATTCCACCTACTTGTATGTAAAAACGGAGATACTTTTCTCCTCAAGAGAGAGGGGGTGAAACACTGGATATCAAATCCATAAATGAAAAGGCAAGGGTTCCCAGCTCTTTAAGGCAAACACTCTCCAAGTGGCGGTTCTCAGCCACAAGCCCAGGAGAAAACTCCCTCCCCAGGGGCAGATGGGAGGAGAGCCGGGATAAACATAAAGTTCACGTGGCTGGTAGGAGCGAATCGAACATATGGGCCTGGAATCTGCACACCAAGTCTGGGGCAGCATCCTGAACAACAGGAGAAAATATTGCATGTTTATTCTTCTCTCCACCTAAATATTTCTTTGGCTAGAAAAGTCTGGTTGGAAATAGTTGAAACCTTGAGAGAATTGACTAAAAATCCAGTTTAGCAATCCCACTCAAAATACATACATAAATAGAAACTGATAAAATCTAACTTGCTTGTGAGTTCTTTTAAATTGCTTAAATACACACACACACACACACAGGACACACATTTGAAAAATATGGCCTCTTCTCTTTATTTTTAATTAGTTCCAAAATGGCTTTCCAATCGAGATTTGTTGAAACAATCAGATGCTCCACGTTGCCATCAAAAGTGCCGTTTTTCTCTTCTAAAATAGATTTGATCACATCATAGTACTGCTGAAAACCCCACACCAGAGCCCCAGGTCCAAGTTTAGCCTGTTAAAACCCCCATCCCAGCCGCATACAGCACCCTGACCAAGCCCTATGCCCTGAGGCCCACCGGGGCTTGCCAGTCCTTGAGAAAACTCTGTCCTCTGTTGCTTACACCTTTCCCCTTTGCTGAATGCTATTTCCCAACCTCCTTCACCTCCTCCTGTCAAATTCTGTCCATCCTTAGACGTCTCTCTTCAAAAGAAACAGTGAAACAGAGAGCGTCAAACTTGTATAGGATGTTCATCAACTCTAGCAAAATCTTGGTGCAAAAGAAGGAGTCTGACAACAGACAGAAGTCAATCAGTTGAGAAAAAGTGGGAAGGGCATCACAGACAGGGAAGAGCATACGCAAGGTGCAGAGATGCACACCAGAGCACAAACAGTGAGGCAGGGAATGGCAGGAGAGGAAACTGGGAAGGTCCTGTAGGGCACGCTAGAGTCTACCATCTCAAAGGAGAGGTATCTGCAAAATGCAAACGTCACGTCCGGTCAAGCGCCATAGTACGTGTGTGTGGCTCAGCAGAGAAGAGCCTGGTTCTTAGACAGCCAGCTCCAGACAGCACCTTGACTGCGAAGCCTTCTTCACTGCCTCCATTCAGAATTAACTGTTTCTTCTCCACGCGCCTTTAGAGCATTCTCTTCACACCTTGAATGTAGGATAAACAGCCGATGCCTGCCACCCATCACAAAGTTGCTAAATCAGATCTCGTACAGTGGGGTCCAGGCCTTGGACATTTTTCCCTCTCACACGTATTCTTTCTTGTATGAATGAGTAGACATCTCAAAGATTTATGGCCAGCGAGGGCCTCCATCACTTGAAGACTGAAATGACTCTGGAGGCTCAAGTGCAACTTTCAGCTGAAAGGCGTGTGGCCCAGGGGCTGAGGCTGCTGTCAGTGGGGTCAAAGGGAGGAATTCTGCACAGTCAGCCCAAGGGCTCTAAATAGACAGCAGGATGTCCGTGCTGCTGCAGCCCGGGGCTCCAACACATACGGTCCGAAGGCTCAGCTGCAGAACGTGGGGCCCAAAGGGCTGGGAATGACATTCCAAGTGCCATTCTGGACTTTGGTGGCTGACCTCTGGCCAGGGTGTAATGTGGCTGAGGTCTGTGCGAAATGCTTCCATGCCAGCTAAGATCACCTCTCTTCACCGTGTTCCAAAGGAAAGCGAGGCAGCACTCTGTGTTATGAATCCCCACGAGGTTGAATCGTCCCTGAAAAGGGAGGCTCCAAAGCCCACAGAAGGGACTGCAGCTTTTAGGAACAGCCAAATTAACCAACAATGATGAGTCTAGCAAATTACCATACATAATATTGCACAGCAACTCACAATGAAAAAGAGAGGGACTACAGAATCAAAACAGGTGCTTGGGGGCTTCCCTGGTGGCGCAGTGGTTGAGAATCTGCCTGCCAATGCAGGGGACACGGGTTCGAGCCCTGGTCTGGGAAGATCCCACATGCCGCGGAGCAACTACGCCCGTGAGCCACAACTACTGAGCCTGCGCGTCTGGAGCCTGTGCTCCGCAACAAGAGAGGCCACGATAGTGAGAGGCCCACGCACCGCGATGAAGAGTGGCCCCCGCTTGCCGCAACTGGAGAAAGCCCTCGCACAGAAACGAAGACCCAACACAGCCAAAAATAAATAAATAAATAAATCATTCCTTTAAAAAAAAAAAAAAAAAAGGTGCTTGTTTTGTAAGGTTGATATGTAAAGTGATGCCAACACTCTGATTTCAGCTATGTGAACTGTGTCTGCACATGGGAAGGGGATATCGAGCATCTATTCTCTGCTGATCTCGTTACAAGAATAATTTTAACTAACCCCTACAACTCCAAGAGATTTTTATTTTTCGCATTTTGTAGATGAAAAAAAAAATGAGACTCAGAGTCTCATGTTTCAGACTCATGATTTTTAAAAAGCCAGTGTAGTGTCCTTCTGGTGTATCTCAACCCCAGACACCCTATCCTTCCTCTTCCCTTCAATATCTGCTCTCTGACCAGAATGTGGTAATGGACATTTACATATCCGTATGAATTTAAGCCATTACTTCTCTCTGGGCATTTAAGAGTAAAACGAGGAAAATTTAAGAGCAAAATGTAAAGGTGAGTTCCCTTGTTAATGGATCCAGTCTTTAAAAAGCAGCTGGAGGAGACATCTACCAAACAGGGAGTCTGGCACCCACTCCATCCTTGCAATCCTAGCTGCTTGGTTATCAGGGGGTCAGGCAGGGAGGGCACCAAAGTCCTCTGACTTCCTGCCTAGCCGCTGGCCATGGGGCCAGGCTCTCCATCATGGAAAGCCCTTAATACCACAGGATGGAAGGTATTCTCTGCCTGAAAGATATCATTATTGAATGAAAGGGGAGGGAAAACAGAAAAAGGGCATCAAAGCCTAAACAAATAACATCAGCATGAAATCTTTAATGAATGGCTCATCCAGTGCGATCTACTAAAATCCAGAAGGTTTAGTAAAAGATGGCTTAAACCCAGTTTATACTGCAAATCAGCCATGAAGAAAAGTCAACACCAAGTTAATCCCCATTTAATAATTCAGTTTCAGGATGTTAAAACATATTTCTCTTGGAGCTCCTGCATGTATGACTGATAATGGGACAACCAAGAAACACACTGAAAAAAAAAGAAAGAAAAGTATTCTTTTTGGAACTATACTATTAGTAGCTTCCAAGAGGTGGCAGTTAGCTCTTCATGACTGACGCCTGACTTCATCTCCCAAATCCTTTCTTTTCCCCCTTAGATCTCCTCCCAGGCAGGAAAATTTTAAGTCTTGCTTAGGGGCCTGGCCTTGACCAAGCATGACTGTCAGATCACTGGTTTAGACATCAAGGACAGGCTGCCCTAGAACCTTCTGTGGGACAAAGGTCATTGCGATAGAAGACTCTTCCCTCAGGCCCCTTTGGGAAGAGTTAATCATGCAGTAATTCCGATTCACCAGAAGGTCTGCTGAGCCTGACACCAAGAGATGGGAGCAGGCCAGCCGCCTCACCAATCCAACCTTCCCAACCCATACCATTCTCAGCTGACATCCTGAGTTCTCAAATCATTCTGAGCTCAGAGCCAATCAGAGGCTGCCGTCAACTAAAATGTACTCACAACCTTAGGCCTGACGCAGCACTGTCTTAACTCTCCCACTGACCATCTAGAAAGGACTTTCCCATAACTGATGTTCTCTTGGATCAGGCAGCTTCCAGGGTCTTCCTCAGTGGAGTTCTCCAGACATGCAAGAAATGCCCAACACAACCTTCTTCCCCATCGGAACCTTGACCTGACCCCAGTTAAGTCCTCTCCTCCCTTCTCCCAAGCCTCACTCATTTCTAAGTACAGAGAAAACTCCAGGGTGAAAGCAGTTCTCATAAGCTCTTCTCAGAAGAGCTGCACTTTATACTTTACTCAAGCATCAAACAGGAAGACCCACTGTCAAGTCCACAACTGACCACAAAGCAGCCTCAGCTTCTCCCTGCCATTCCCTGCTTCCCCCGCCCCACAACTGCTCCACGGATGCCTCCACGATGCTCGCAACGGCACAGAAGAGAAATTAAAAGCAAATCTGCATCACCTTTGCGCAGCGCTAGAGCACTCGGTTTTAATTTGCATTTTATTTGCACAGCACTTGCATATAATATCGTAGAAATGCCCAGAACTCTCCCTTCCCCCTCCCCACCCCACCTGCTTCTCTGCGTCCACAAATCCCAGGACGCCTGTGGACCCAGGCAAATTACAGAGGGACTTAGCATCTTGGGGAACTAAACCAGAGAAGCTCCTGGGTGGCATCTAAGGGCAAGAGAATCTGAGGATCAAGAGTTTGATGGCAGTAGGTTCTGACCCTCGAATAAATTAGAGACCAGTTATCTGTTTTCCTTACATTTGAAATCATGGTAAAATTCTCCTCACTGCCCACTGTGCAAATATGCACGATGCTGACTCAAAACCGCCAACTCTCAGAACCGGCTTAACACAATCCCAAACCTGGTGAGAAGCCGTGGGACAGCTACCTTGTGCCATCTGTGGAAGCCTCCGATGGGCCATTTAATATCCCTTTCCCTTTAACAAGTGAACTTTCTACGGCTTGGGTTCTATCGGGTGTTATACCCACCTGCCTGTCATCCCACCTGGCACCTGTATGGTTGAATACTGCCACCCCAGAGGTCCCCCACATATATACGTGCACATACACATACCCCAAAACTAGCCTCAGTCCAACACACACTCGCCTCAAGCATACACCCTTCTGCCAATGCAATACTATAACATCCTATGATTTCTGTAAGACCTGAAGTTTACATAAACATGCCCACACAGAGGACAAGAAGGATCTGGGAAATGTACCTCATCGCTTCACGTAACCATTCTCTGCTTCCTCAACACCCATCCGAAGTACTGCCCTCCTCCCTGTTTACACAGACAAGCAGTTTCCAACCTGATGGAATTCAGCATCAAAAGGGAAAAAAAAGGTGAGAACGCTTTGCTAAATACGCTCCCCCAGTGTCAAAACTGACAGCCAGGTTCCAAGAGGTACTTAAAGAAGAAAACAAAATCAGGAGCAAAAGCAATGGGATAGTGAAAACAGAAAGGACTAAAAAAGAAAGAACACGGATTAAATCGGTTCTTTTTCTTTCTCCTTTGTTTTCAACTGTTGCCGAGTTATTTATCCCTGGAAAGCCACTTGCTTTTTCAAGGTGAAGTATTTCTTTGTGGGATGACTTCTTTCACTGGGTTCCAGTTTATGGCTCTCAGGGAAGGGGGAAAAATACCAAATCATAGAAGGCTGGGGTACAAAGGGAGCTTCAGGACATCATTTGTCTTCTCATTTTATAGAATAGGGGACTGCAAGGCCCACATTTTGCTGGACCACAGTTAAGTGACTTTTCCAACACCACAGAGACAGACAGTCTGAAAGCAGAGACAAGAGGAAACCCTCAACCCCTCCCCCCCTTTCTCGTGTTCCCTCGCACTGGCGTACCGAAAGAAGAGAATGTTCTGAGATGTCCGTGATGCTGGTCTCACATTTCCTCCTCACTCCCTGACTACCCTTGACAGTGATATTGCATGTCCTTGCCTTCAGTGTCCTCTATCGCCCAACAAAAATGTCTGTGCCCAGTTCCTTTTTACTTTATCTGAGTGCCATGAAGATGGATAAGGTAGCAGTTCTTACTGAATTTGTGGCAAAGGCATCCACAAAATCACTGCCCACTGAGTTGCCCAGTGACCCTGGGATAATCGTCCCTATGATTCCTCCTCCTTAGAGAAAAGTGCCAGGGGAAGTTTCTCTCTCCAGATGCCCAGGGAGGCTGCCAATTGCTAGCAATTGAGCCCCATGTAACTCAGAACAGTTGCTTTCTCCGCTGGCTTCCAGTGTTCAGAGCTAAGTTTCATATGTTCACCTGAATGACTCCTCTGAGCCTGTGTTTTATGGAATACCTCTTGCTCCATACCACCCTTGTTTTCCTTCTTTTATTCTTATTTCAATCATTTTATTGAATCATTATCCTAGTCATTTCAGACTCTATAACAAATACCACAGACTGAATGTCTTAAATAACAAACATTTGTTTCCTACAGTTCTGGAAGCTGGGAAGTCCAAGATCAAGGTGCTGGCAGATTTGATTTCTAGTGAGAAACTGCTGCCTGGTTTGCAGATGGAGACTTCTTGCTGTGTCCTCACATGGCAGAGAGAGAGTTCAGGTCTCCTCCTTTTCTTATAAGGGCACTAATCCCACCATGCGGTCCCCACCCTCATGACTTTATCTAATCCTAATTACCTCCCGAAGTCCCCATCCCCAAATACCATCACATCGGGGATTAAGGTTCAACATATGACTGTCCCTTCCCCCAAATTCATTCAGTCCATAGCATTTGATATGATTATAAATGCCTCAAATCATCTTTGGAAGGGTATCATATAAATAATATTAATGAAACTCTCAAGATTTGAGGAGAAAGATAATGTATAATTTTCATACATCTTGGGCCAAAACCAGGAATGCAGAGCTGGTGAGAACACTCCTTCTGTGCTGAGATTACAATACCAGACAGACAGACAGAGAACTCCAAGATGATCCCAGATGTGAAGGTAAATCTGGGACAGGCTCCCTGTGCACCCATCTTTCCATAGCCCTGTGGCATTTATCCACACACGTGCTCATCTCCTTTATGGCTCACAAGTGGCATCTGACTTACTCCAAATGTGCTGGGGGCTGGGAATGCTTTGTGGTTGGCTGACCTTGTACCCACTCTGGAGCTTTGGGTTGTTCATGGATCCTCGTCAAAATTTACAAAAGCACAAGACAGATGAGAAGGGGGAAGCACATTCCTCAGCTGGAAGAGTGGCCAAGTAACCACAAACTGCTGACCCTCCTGGGATCCTGCTGGTCACGGACTTGGCTTCAGCAGCCCAATGACTTGTTCCTCCAGACAGCGCCTACGCCCAAGCCTTCTCCCCTCCAACAGCCAGCCCTCCAGGTCCCGAGGAGGGAAAGCATGATGGGAAGCAGACAGGTACCAGAAAGGAATGTAAGGAGCCAAGGTTAAGACTGAGAAAGAAGCCACTTCCTCCATACTCGGTGCTCTGCCAGATTCTAAGACCCCTCTGCCTAACAATTATCTCTCTAAGTAGCCTTTGGTCCAAGCTCTGGAGCTCAGGGGGGATTCCAAGGCAGTAGCTACAGAACATAAAACTTTCCATGTCTTCTACACAGGATGTCCTGTCTGGTATCTCTGTGGGATTACCCTAGACCAGATGTTATTTTCTTAAAATGCAGAGTTTATCACACCCTCCATCCAAGTTGTACAGACTCTGGGCCTGGAGGGAGAAGAGGGTGACAGGTAGACCCTGTGCCACATACTGGTTTGAAGCTCAGGTCTGGAGGTAGGGTCAGAACAGAGGTGGTGAAGCCAGGCTCCACTCTTTCCTAACTAGGTCACTCTGGCAAAGTTACTTAACCTCTCCATGCCTTGGTTTCCTCATCTGTAAAATGGGAACAATAACGGAAACTACCTCATGGGATTGAGAGGACCATGGGATGTGCTGGGTTCAGGGCAAGTGCCATGTAAATTTTAGCCTCTCCTTCTCAAAAAAGTCTTGTCCTCCAAGATTATAGCTCAGTCTCAGAAAGAAAAAGAGTTAGAGTTAGTTCAGCCTTCTCTCCATTATTTGCAAAAATGTTACATTTCCTGTTGTGGGACCACCTCACCAAGATATGCCTCCTCTAAACTTGGTCATCTGAGGCATGCAGGACTGGTTTGGATGTGCAGTGAAAGATGGAAATTATTTGCTGTTGAGTCTATGCCTTATTTCTACCCGCCAAACCAAGATAATTATAACTAATTGTACGTGGTTAACACTCTTTTATATACCATGTCACTCCCCTGCTTCAAATGCCACTTTCAATGGGTCCCCAAACAGGGCTCCTTCCATGGCATCCAAGGATTGTGATCTGCCGTCAGCCTTCCCCACCTCATCACCTGACAGTCCCCATCTTTCGTGACATCTATAATCCAGCACCGCTGAACTGCTGCTTCCTTCTTGGTGCTTGGCATGCTCCTCCTGCCTGATGCCTCGACTTACATCGTCCCACCAGCCTGGAAAGTTTCTCCTCTCCTTTTGGCCAATTCTTCTCAGTCATTACCTCCTCCCAGACACCTTCCTCGCAATACCACCCCCCACCAAACCCCGCCAGCAGGCTGGGATGCATCTAATTCAAGTTCCAGTTGTGATCTGTACATTGTTTCACAACTATACTTACCACTTTGAATTATATTGATCTTTATTCCCTGTCTCATGGACCCTCCGGAGTATGGGTCTCCCAAGAGCAAGGAGTGTGTCTTGAGTGTGTGACTCAGGTGCCAGCACAAAGTAGGTGTTCGTGGAAAGGAGGACAGGAAGGAAGGAGATAGAAATATGCAGTTGGATTGGTCTACAGGTAGGAGGGACTCAGATAAATAGCACACTGCCCAAGTAACGGGATCTGATGGACTCATTGCCACCCACCAGTGACAGGGCCCTGGAGAAAGGGTTCCTCTGCTAGAAATTCATGACTGAGCAAGCAAGAGAGGAGAAGGGGAAAAACTTCTGACTGTGGCACTATCTGGGATGGAATGTTCTAGAAAATTAGCACGAGGGAAAAAAAGACTCCAAGAGGAAAACTCTGAGGCTTAAGTTTGAAAGGACCTAGTAGGCCAAATATCGCACCTAAAACGAAACCCCTCCATTCAGGGCTGAGGCAAGACCAGGTTGCTGGGTAAGTGTCGGGAAGCAGAAAAGACCCTACAACCACTCTTCTTCCTGACACGGCTCCTGGGTGGAGCTGGCCAAATACACATTCCACAGCAGAAAGGTCAAATTGGATACCCATTGGTAGCTAAAAAGAAATACAGTCATTCCTCGGTATCCACGGAGGATTGGTTCCAGCCTCCCGCCCTCTGCAGCTACCAAAATCTGCAGATGCTCAAGACCCTTATACAAAATGCTGCAGCACAGTTGGCCCTCTGTATCCTCAGGGTTGAGTCCCCAGATGCAGAACCTACGGACACAGAGGTCCAACTGTACAAAGATGAAGAAATCCAACCCAAGTGCTGGCAGCATCCAACTCAAACCTGGTTTCTACCTTTATTACTGGTCTCAGTGACAGGCATAAAGCCCATAATGGCAGCTCTTTGAAAACTACAGCAGGGTGAGCGTGAAGACTAGATTTCGGGCCTAAGAGATAAGGTGCAGTGTGGAGGACAAGGACTGATCTGCCAAGTGCCACGGCACATGGGAAACCAGTGCTGCCCTCTCACCCAGATGTGCATACAAAGAAGCTAACTTTCTCATTGCCCAAATTCTTCCCGGACCTGTACCCCAGCTACACACAATAAACATTCACTCCCCTCCCACCACTTCCCTTTGAGACTGAGTAAATTTCCCTCCCCCACCGACTTTGGGCTTCACCGTAAGACTTGTTTGGCCAATGGAATGTGAGCAAATGTGCACATGTGGTTTGGCTGCTATCATCCTCCATGGGAACACGGCTCAGTGCCTGCTGATCCAAAGGGAATGTAGACAAGACCCGAACCCAAACTGACACCTGGAGCCAAGTCCACATGGCCCACAGCCTGAAACAGATTAATCATGCCAACCCAGAGACCCACGAGGGAGAAAAGTAAACGCTTGGTTTTTTAAGTCCCTGAGTTTCAGGATGCTTTGTTATGCTGCGTTCCTGTGGCAATAGCTAACCGATACACTCTCTAAAAGCTAAACGTGATCGTCTGCCTGTTCTTCCCCCATTTATCTATATCACACGGTGATGGCTCCTTCCCAAGTGCAGTCCGCGCAGATGGTCTCTGAACCTCACCGCTAGCCTGCCGGTGGCTCTCACACCATCACACACCCAGGATACAGCTCCTGACACTGCCCAGAGACAAGGTGGCTGGTGGTGGCTGCTTCTGCCCGACTTCCCACCATCAGCAGGATTTTCACTCCAGTCCTTATTGGAAGCTGTGTGTACCATGCCACCCTCCTCCTTCTCCTCCCCACCCCCCTGCCCGGGCAGCATGCAGAGCGAAGTGGTCAGCAGGAGATGGGGCTCAGGCCTGAGCTGCTGGCAGCCACTCTCCCTGTGTCCTCCCGGGCAGAAGACAGATGCTGTGTCTGTGCATATGGGCAGTGGTAATGAGAACTCCCTGTGGCTTCATGCAAGGGAATCAGGCGGTGTAGGCAAGGCAAGCCAGACTTCCCTTCTCGTTCCAGAAATGACAGTGAAACAAATGGCAGGAAATTCATTCTGCTGACCAACACAGGAAGCAATGCCAGGGCACAGATCTGGAAGTGGAGAGAAAGCAAGAGGAAAGATAATAGGGAGCAAGAGACAAAGAAAGTGAGAGAGGAACTCAAACTTTTGTGTGAAAATCAATCTATATTACATCATTGGCCCTCATAACTCTGTCCATCCAAACCTCACCGAATCTAGTTCCAAAAAGGCTTAAATCTGACAGATATCCGCTGTTCAGAAAACTGGACTGCCATTCCACAAGAATTTTGGATAGCGCAGGTGCCAGATAGAAATTAAAAAGGGGTGGGGGGAGGGGCTGGTTCGAACAAGCCCAAGGCCATAGTACAACTCGAGACAGTTATTAGCCACAAACATGCCTGTGCCACAGACAGAATAAAGAAGATTAACAGGACCTGCATCCCCAGGGTCATGCTACGCACAGAAGGAATTCTGGGGTGATATGCCGTGCAGTGTGTACGTACTTAATAAAGATGCTGGTGAGATACTAGGCGATTTGCCTGTGACCTCTGGACCTCAATAATACCCTTCTGACAGATCCTTCTGAGTCTGCAACTAAGCAGCCATCCTCTGCTAGGTCAGTTGGTCCTGGAACTCTGCACATACCTCCTGGGGATTTCCACCCAGAGGAGCCTGGCCCATGCGTGGAAGGACCTAGAAGAAGTACAGCAAGTTAACAGCATGTACCTCATTCCACCGTTGGTATTTGGACTCAGGCCTTAAATGAAAATAGTCCCTGAGCAACAGCACATTTAAAATTTTAACTTTCAAAAAAAGACAGTGAAGACCACTAACCATGGTTAGGAATGCTACTTCCCCCTTCCTCCTTAATAAAAGTTGAGACACAGAACCATTTCTGGAGGTCGAGCAGCCGGAGAAGGACTTCTGGAGACTGCTTGCCAACGCGAGGGGAAAAGAGGGAAAGGATCACCCATGGAAGAAAGAGTTCTGAGGAAAAACCAGTCAGCATATTAATGAAGAAAGGATTAGTCCAAGTGTGAAATACATGCATCTAACACATCCTCACTGCAGGAGGCCAGGCCGGTGGCCATTCGGGGGTTCTCAGTGGACGCCAGAGAACCCAGGGTCAGCCCTCTGAGGACCCATGCCTGGGAGGAGAGCTGAGAACACCCAGGATACCCTACACACGAGCCACATGGCCAAATCACTCCAGCTCCTCTCGTCACGGCTCCTTGCTGCAGATGGAAGTGATAAGGGTTGCAGCGAGAAACAGAGGAAATAGTGTTGAATGCAAGAAAGCTCCAGACAGGTTTTGGATCTGCCGTTCATGTGTGACACTGCCAAGCACCAAGCAGGAACCGCAGGCAGCAAGGTGTATAAGGTAAAGCATTGGGAAAGGCACTGAATCTCCCATAGCAGGTTTGTAAGCTATGCTAAGCACGCACTTGGTGAGTTGCACTTTCTGCCAAGTGTTGTTACTGAGTCCTGGCAACAGTTCTACCAAACAGACATTATACTCCCTACTTTACAGGTAAGAAAAATCGAGGCATCGAAAGGTTAAGTGACTCGGTTAAAATCACATAGCTAGTAAGGAACAGTGCGGGTTTGGTCGCCCAGATATGTGATTTGGATTCCCTTGCACTATGTTCTCCAGCTCTGGTCCGTATGTGTATGATGGGTGACTTTTACAGCACCTGTCTATCATATAGAGACAGAGTCTGTGTCTGTGCACACACTCTTACAATCTCCACCCAGAAGACGCTCAAGACGTGATGGTCGTTTCTAGAGGGGTGAGCTGCTTATCCTGAAAGCACCTCCCAGGTCAGACGATGGGACCTGACACTACCCTCGATGATCGTTCCCTCCCCCTTTGTTCTGTTGCAATGGATAGTATTCTAGATGACACTGAGAGAGGCTCACAGGCGTCTCATATTCTACCCTCCGTCCCCTTTGGAAAGAGGAGCTGCTTATGGAAAACCTCCCTTTCCGTCCCGAGTCAAGGCATTCCTTGGGTGATTGGAGGGGAGCCCCCTCCCCACCCCACAGCCATTTGGAAGTGATTACCACTGAGATACCCTGACAGAGTGAATGATGCTGAGGGCTCGCTCCTGGATGCTGAGCGGAGAGCTCGCCGCACGTCCCCACCCCCAGCCCTTGGCACACGCTGCTATAGAGAGCCTCGAATCCCACTTGGATGCTGACTTCCAAGGCCTGCTTTCCACTCTCTGATACATGGGATCAACTTTAATAACAAAAACCTGGCAGGGAAGGCATCGCTGCCTAGCAAGAGCCCCCAGTGGCAAAACCAAGAAGTCCTGGTGGGGGGCTGGAGGGCAGACTATCAGCTCATTTGTTACCTCTCAGTCCAAGATGCAAGGGCACCCTGTGATCTTCTCCCAGGCCTTCTGCCTTGGATCTAACAATAGCAACAATGGTCTGCATGGTGGCTTCTTCCCCTTTCCCTGGAGGAACCCTCCCCCCTGCACCCCCGCTCCCCCCCTCCCCCGCCTCTAGCCAAGTTCTACCCAATTCTTCCTGTAGGTTCATCTCCTGCTATAAACTCTCAGGGTAATTTGCACTCCCTGCATGGCTCTCAGAAGCTTCCCCAGGGAAGAATCCGAAACTGCTGGGCATCTGACATTGCCAGGTGCTCAAGAAGACCAGTGAACCATCCACCTTCCCCATGACCCATGGGAACCATCACTTCTTTGTGTCTGGAGCTAGAAACTTGGTGGTAGGGGGCTGGTCTTGGCAATCCAAACCACAGCACCCAACCTCTGCAAAAATCACCGCATTGTAAAGGCCCAGAGAGAAGACATATACGATCTTGCTGCCTCAATGAGCAAAAAAAAACAGAAGTGAGAAAAATGCTTGTTACCTACACTGAATAGTCATTTCTCAAAGATGTGTCATATATTCACAACACTCTCATGGCACAAATATTCTCCCCATTTTACAGGGACTTCCTTGGTGGTGCAGTGGTTAAGAATCCGCCTGCCAATGCAGGGGACACGGGTTCGAGCCCTGGTCCAGGAAGATCCCACATGCCGCAGAGCAACTAAGCCCGTGTGCCACAACTACTGAGCCTGCGCTCTAGAGCCCGCGAGCCACAACTACTGAGCCCACGTGCCACAACTACTGAAGCCCGCACGCCTAGAGCCTGTGCTCTGCAACAAGAGAAGCCACCGCAATGAGAAGCCCGCGCACCACAACGAAGAGTAGCCCCCGCTCGCCGCAACTAGAGAAAGCCTGCACGCAGCAACGAAGACCCAACGCAGCCAAAAACAAATAGATAAATAAATAAATTTATTAAAAAAAAATATTCTCCCCATTTTACAGATGAACAAAAGCCTCAGGAATACAAGACGTTGCCCAAAGCTCTACTACCTGTAAGTGGCAGTGATCATATGAATCCTGGTCTGGTGACCAAAGGCTATTGCTCTCTGCCTGGTTCACAGAGTTTCAGGCTCTCTAGACTCTTTTTTTTTTTTTTAACTTTGGGTTTATTTATTTTATTTATTTATTTTATTTATGGCTGCGTTGGGTCTTCGTTTCTGTGCGAGGGCTTTCTCTAGTTGCGGCGAGCGGGGGCCACTCTTCATCGCGGTGCGCGGGCCTCTCACTATCGCGGCCTCTCTTGTTGCGGAGCACAGGCTCCAGACGCGCAGGCTCAGTAATTGTGGCTCACGGGCCAAGTTGCTCCGCGGCATGTGGGATCTTCCCAGACCAGGGCTCGAACCCGTGTCCCCTGCATTGGCAGGCAGATTCTCAACCACTGCGCCACCAGGGAAGCCCCTCTCTAGACTCTTGTCCCTTACAGTGGCCTGATAGTTCCTTGAAGGCAAGGACCCTTGACCCCCCACTGATTCATCCGAGCTTTATGCAGTATAAACTCAAATTCTTCACCAGTGATGGGTGACTATGATACTTGCTTTCCAACCCAGACTTGGTCTCTTGTTCATCCTCACCTTGTTCCCCACCCGAGCTCTCTTCCAGGATGGGAAGAGTTGGCATGCTTCAAGTTATAAAATAAATGAGGAGGGCAAGAGGATAAGAAGCACCTCCTTTGCCTGTTCCTTTTGTTTCTTACTTAATAGAAAGTCACCAGATGGAGCATTTCAAACTCAAAGCTGCCTCCATCAAAATCCACAGGGCACCCAAGATGGAGCAGTACATCAAAGTGAGTTATCAAGGGTACCTGGACATCATCACAACCCCAAGGGAACTGGAGACAAAGCAGATCAGTGCCTGTGTAAAATGAACAATTAATGGAGGGGCCCTGCACCCAACAGGGCAGAGGTGCAGATGTGGCCCACACACCTTCCCTCTCCCGCCCTTCCTTCTCTCTGCCCCTGTATTTTTGGTCTTGTCACATCTTAGCGAATGATCTGGGGAGTCATGCAGGTATGCGGTGTGGGTCACTGAGGTCGGTTGGAAAGTAATTACAGCTGAATGGCAGAACCAAGAGTTGGGAGAGCTCAGTGCATTTCATCTGCACAGACGTAGGTACTTGGTAATCCAGAGGGGATGTTATGTGGACGAGGACTTGGGAAAGGATATTGCATTTGATTATGACTCCTAGAATAATCTTGGGTAAATCTCATCATCCACAGGACAGGGAAAGAACTTTTTATACAAAAGCTGCCATTTTGACATTATTTGCTATAACGTCCCCCAAATCTGGGAGTCTCTTTCTATTCTGACTTTCCCACTTCCTCTGACATTCTAGGAGTTTAAGACTTATCTGGAATCTCCTCCGCAGATGTAATGGAATCCCAAGAACTAAGCATTGCAATCAACAGGATTCACATTTTTTCTTTCCCCGGGGTCCCTTACTCTTCCCTAGGAATGCCTGGCTGGAATCAGAGTGGTCAGAATAAAAGTGCCTCTATTCATCTGAGTTTTTCAACATGAGAGGCACATAGGCCTGAAGTGATAAGTACTTTATCAGAGGTTCGTAATCACGTGAAAAGTATCTCTATGTGTAAAAAGAGCCTCGGGCCCAGTCATGCTTATACCACATTCCCAGCTTCATGTGGACTTGTGTGGCAAGAAACCTATACTCAACTGGATTCTGAAACCAATGGAAGTTCCCAAGCCCATTCTGCTTCCACCTAAGAGATGGCAGGACAGGAGTACCCTGCCCCTCAGGACCCCAGGTACTATAACTGACAGATGTGGAGGTCCACTAGCTCGCTCTTAACTACTTCATGTCCCTGCAGTTACTGCACAGACATGCCTGAAGATAGAAAAGGTATCCCAAGTACCACTACAAAGGCCCGTACACTCCAGAGTTTGGAGATCATCAATCTCTTTCCCAGAATTGTCATCAAAGATTAAGGGCTATCACCCTGGGCTGGGAAAGTTCTAATCTGTAGACCCTGCACTGAGGGAGAAGGATAAAGGTATGCTTGCCCCAGAGGCTCCTGGGAAAGTGAGCTCTTCATCTTTGGGCTCCATCAGCACAAAGGTACCCAAGCTCTTCGACAGAGGATGGGAGGCAACTGTTGCCATAAGGCCCGACTCCCCCAGGAGATTCTCAGAGGGCACAATGTGTGGCATGCCATTCGTGAGGCCTGAGAGTTCCCCAAGAGCCTTTAATCTTAACTTACAGCTTCAAAGTGACCCACAAGGGGCCTCCTAGTACCATCATGGGCATTCAAGCAGGTGGTCCTGGGCTACCCACTCTGCCACTATAACATGAGGTTACCATGTGCTGTTACATCCTCCCCACATCACCTAATCGACCAAGACAAATGAGAACTGCTTCTATTTTTATGGTTTTGGTGTTTTCCTTTGTTTTCTAAATGCCTAGACTCTGTTTCAGCACTTCAAAACAAAAGTACTGGAATATCTCCCTTACTGCTATTCTAATGTGCTTTGAGGTTGAAAAACGGGGCCACAAGGACAGAGAAGAGTTATTACGGTTTATTAGATTATGCAAAATAGCAGTATGATATGCTAGAGAGAGTACAGTCTGGGAAATCAGGAGCTTACAGGCACTGAGTCCAGCTCTGCCCCAGATTTGCGGTTGTTCTGAGAAAGATTTCATTGCATTGTTGCCTTGAATTTTTTCATATATAAAATGAGCATGCTTACTGTGGAAGATTAAAGAGATCTGATCGTAAATTCTTTGACTCTCTTCCTATCAAGAGCTGGGACTATATCTTCTCACCATGGATCTGGGTGGGTGCTGTGACAGTAAAAGTGACCATGGGAGTCACACCATGCCAGTTTCTGGGTACAGATTTTAAGACCGGCAGTTTCTACTTCCTGTTTCTTGGATCATTCACTCTTGGAAACCAGCCACCATGCTGTAAGGAAACCCAAGCAACCCCGTGTGGAGAGGCCCACATGGAGAGGAATCAGGCCCCCTAGCCAACAGCCCCAGCTGAGCCCCCAGGCAAGAGCCGGCACCAACCTGCCAGCCATATGTGTGAGCCATCTTGGAAACAGGTCCTCTGTCTCCAGCTGAGCTACCCCAGCCGACATCGCCTCCAACAGCAACAAGCCATCCTTGCTGAGCCCTACCCAAACTGCAAATTCATTAGCAAAACAAACAGCTACAGTTTCAAGCCATTAACTTTTGGGGTGATTTGCTATGCAGCAATAGATAATGGGAACTTATACGACTCTTAAGTGGAGAAAAGGACACTGAACAAAATACAGAGGAATTATCTTTCAATGGCTGCTCTCTATCTCAAAGAGGCTACATACCAGCGGGGGGAAACAAAAAGTCTTCTGAAGAAATGACACTCTAGTTGCAGCCTTATATCCCCATGGCTGGCAGAGGAGGAGCCATGCTCAACTTATGCCAGTTGGAGACAAGATAGAGTCCATAGGCAAGTTTATACCAGCAGGACCAGCATAATTTACGGGGTCCCATGATAGAGTGAAAATGCAAGAATTATAAAAATTAAGAATTATAATTATAGACAATTACTAAGAATTTCAAGATGGGACAGCAAAGAGTTAAACCAAATGTGGGACCCTTCTGAACACAGGGCTCTGTGTGACCGCACGGCTCCCACACCCATGAAGCTGGCCCTGCATCCCAGCTGAATGGCCCAGCAGGTTGGCATCAGAGGCACACAGATCCTAAACTCTAGAAACCCACCTCCTCCGCTCCTTACCCCAACTCATGCTTAAATGTTCATTTAGAAAAAGCCGGACAAACTGACAGAAGAGGCTGCCTGGTGTCAGGAACCATTTTAGAAATGACTGACCAGCCTCATACTTGGGCAAACACACATATCCTCTCCTCTTTGTTGTTGTTGGGTTAGGTAACAGAGAAGGGTTTTTAGAAGGACTATTTACAATGGTGTGGGAGAGGGTTTAAGGAAAGCAACCAAGGATGGCACAGTAGCCCACGGCTGGGAGCTTCAGGGAGCTTGCCCATCCCTAGGCCTGGGGGTTGGGGTCGGGTGGAGGAGAGGAAGCATTTACGGGCACTCAGAGAGCTGTGTGAAAAGCACATCTGGGGGCTTCCCTGGTGGCGCAGTGGTTGAGAATCTGCCTGCCAATGCAGGGGACACGGGTTCGAGCCCTGGTCTGGGAAGATCCCACATGCCGCGGAGCGACTGGGCCCGTGAGCCACAACTACTGAGCCTGCATGTCTGGAGCCTGTGCTCCGCAACAAGAGAGGCCGCGGTAGTGAGAGGCCCGCGCACCGCGATGAAGAGTGGCCCCCGCTTGCCGCAACTGGAGAAAGCCCTCACACAGAAACGAAGACCCAACACAGCCAAAAATAAATAAATAAATAAATTTAAAAAAGCACATCTGACAGCAGCTATGGCTTTGGTGAAAGGACTGAGCCAACATGTCAGGACTGTAGAAGGATGGAGGCAGGGGAATAAATACCCAGCCCTCCTCCTTCTGCCCTCAGTTCTGCTATCATTGCCTCTTTCTGGTCAAACTCAAGAGAAGCCAGAGGCCAGGTGAGTCCACAGAGGCAGAGTGCACAAGTCAGTCTCATGGGAGCATACATGACAGCTAAGTCTTATTTATTAGGAAGCTGGAAAAGCCTTCTTTAGAAAATCTCAACATTTTCCCTTCTTTTTATTTTTTTCATCTAAGATAAAAAAAAAAAAAAATTACTGGAGGAATCCTTTGATTGCCATCTCCCCAGCTGCCCTCAGAAGCCAGGGCTGGACTGTTCAGTGAGGCGATGAAGGCAGTGAGGGGTTAAGCCAGAACTGGCCGGGGCGAGCCCTCAGCCCACAGCCACGAGAGGGAGGGTTAACAGCAAACAGAGAGAGGACACAAGCCAGCGCCTAAACGAGGCAGCAAACATCTCCACAAGCTGACACCTCCATGAGAAATAAATACTGTCTCAGCCATTTGTGTGGGAGATGCCTTGGGGGGTGGGGGTCAGGAACAGACACCACATGCTTTTTTCTGAGCTTCAGAATACACTGTCAGCTTGTCCCTTGGAGGCCAAAGTAGTGAGCACGGCCAAAGGGATACAGGGCTTCGTTGAGTCAGCCTCTAAGAATCAAACGGCCCAGGATGCTTTAAAATGGGCTCAAGCAACCCTGGTTTTGTGCTTGCATTTTAAGTGCAGGGTACCTCCAGGTGAGTGGTAGCTTTTTCCTAAGTCACCCTCTCCTGGTTTGATGATCCGACAAGAGACAGGGTACAGTAACCGAAGGTTAGAGAACAGACCGGCCCCCTCACTAGCTAGTCCTGCATCTTGTTTTCCTTCCTTGCCTCTTAGCTTCTCTTTCTCTTCATTTACTTCTTCTAGCTTTTGCTCTACCTTTAAAAAATATTTTTTTCTCCCAATACCTTTATTTTTCTGTTTTAACTCCCATTCTGAGATTCACTCCCTTTTCTCTTTCCTTTAGCCTCTCAGTGATTGACCAAAGAGCACAGATGCCCATGGTTTCCAGACCCACGAGACCTCTAGGACCTCCTGCCTTTATACAAGACTGGCAGTTTCTCTTTTCTCCAGTGGCCAAGCCTGTTGCCTTTCCCCACAACAAGCACCCAATAATTATGAGCATTACTGGACTTAGGGCACAGCTGGCAGATAACAATCCATGGGGTCCATCTCACACCAGCTAGTGGCACAGTGACCACAGGCAGTTTCCCCTCCTCCCAGACAGAAGCCCTGGACACCAACACCCCAGAGGCTCCTGATGGACTGGCTACACAGCTCCCTTTTCTGTCACCCATCCCCCAGGTTGACTGATCAGAAATCCTGCCCTAGAAAGGACAGCCAGGAGTCCCACTGTTTGCCCCTCTTGACACGTCCAACAAGACATGTCTATCAATTAATTCTGTCTCTTAATAGCCCTGTTATCTTTCTCCATCTTCGCCTTTCATTGTGTTCTCTACCCCTCCCTGTTTAGCGAAAATCAGGGTTCTAGTAAACCACAGCCTTTATGTTTAGGAAGGCGATGTCACCCCAGGCCACATCCACAACTCCTGACTGGTCCTGCCTCTGGCCACACCCTCTCTGGGCTGGCTCTACCCACCCTCCCTAAGCTCCCCCAACATCCACACTAACCAAAGAACACTGAGGAAAAGCCCCACTCCCTTTCATCTCCACCAACTTCAACCTTGGTTTAAAGCCCCCTGGGATATCAGAGCAGGAAATCCTAACCATAGCTTTGTATTTTGAATCCTGCCTTTGAAGTATGTGCTAACAGCTGTAATTGGCATTATGGAAGAAGGTTAGAATAAATTACTTGTAGCTAAGGAGCCAGCAAGGAGAAAATTATCCAAGTCAACTTGTATTTGGTCCTTAATCCAACACTGTAAAACTAAATCCTTGTCACCCTGACTCTGTGTTAGTCTGAAGCACAGAGCAGGGTTTCCCCATCCTGTACTTACTCGCTTGACAGCGTCGAGATCTGGCCCCTCTGGCTGGCAGGGGCCCTTGGCGGAAACTCAAAACCACTAAGGAGGCACAAGAGGCTCTGGGGAGTCCCGTGCGCTCCTGACACATCTCCTGACACGTGTGACCCCCCAAGTACCTCTGCCCCCTCCTAGAAAACCTTGACTCCAGCAGCTGAGAGTTAATCCTCACCACGATATTGCCTAAAAAGTATTCAAGGAGTGTCCCTCTCGGCAGTACTGGGTTTAAATCAAGAGTTCTGAAAATGGAAATTCTTACAGGGCTATTCTCCACGGTAGTGCCTCAGATACACTCACAGGAGGCAGATGAGAGCTGTTCAGGTGAGGACCCACTGTCTGTCTCTCAAAGCAGGGCCAGAATCAATCAGGCTGTTATGACCAGACACCCGTCACCCACAGTCTATTTGTGTGGCGTGGCGGCATGGGGTGTTTCGTTTCCTGATTTAAAAAAAGGAAGGTTTTTCTTTTCTAAGTTGTGTGGCTTAGTCATTTATGGTGGGTTTTTTGTCTTGTGTGTGTACAAGTGTGTGTGTGACAGACAGAAAGAGACAGAGAGACCACACACAGGTCTGAGAGAGAGACAGGCAGACACTGGGCGACAGAAGGGGTCACACAGCGTCTGCCCCTTCCCAGCCCCAAGAACTTCTTTTGAGAGCTGGCAGGGAGATGGGTGAGGACAGAGTGGAGAGGGCTGCGAGCACCAGTGTTGCTGCCTCAGGGCCCAGGGACAGAGCACAACACCCGCTTCCGCGTGAAACCATCACCCCACGTCACTTGAGGATTAGCACCACCTCTCAGGACCCACACCAGCAGCCTCCCAGTAGGCACCCTTGGCAGTAGGGCCTGTGACTCTCCTCAAGATGCTTCATGCAGGGAGGAGCTGGAACAGGACAGAAAGGTCGGGAGAATTCTGCTTGGAGGCTGGGGCTGACAGGCGGTAGAGCCACAGGCAGAAATACTTTGGACTGTGTGCCTTGGGGATGCGGAGGGGCCTGGGGAGAGTTGCAGGGTCCTAAAGGTCCCACATGGGTAGTGGAGCCAGAGGAAGGAATCTTTAATGTTAATCTGCCCCCATTTGCATGCACATGCAGGCGGGGCTCCCAGGGACACATGAGTTCCACACATGCAGCTGGCAGTAGAGCCAGATGTGTCTGTCCTTTTACAGCACAAGGAAAAATGGACGTGCAGAAGGTAGAGGCTGAGGGAAGTCCAGCAGCCGGCAGGAGTCAGCACCTGGGTCCCAAGGTGCACCCGGGACCCAGGCAAGGCTTCTACCTTCCCTCCTGCTACCCTCAACAGGACTGAGGTGCCCCTTCCCCTTTGGCATATTTACATTCCTGATCAGAATCTGGTTCAGTGAAAGTGAGTTTAGAAAAACCAGAAGAAGAAGAAGAAAAAAAAAAAAACTCAATAAAAAACTACCCTGATAGGATCATTTATGGAATTGACACTTGTAAATGCCCGAGAAGAAAGTGACCTCTCTCCTATATTTCTGACCCCACCCACCCCATCACCATGTACCCAGCATATACATCACACGCAGACCTCAACCATTGTTAATTATTCTGTTCCTCGAGGGTGCTCTGACTTTGCGGAACCCAGGCAGAGTGAGGAGAGTAAAGAGATGAAACCCCCAAACAGTTCCAATTCTACTTTTTAAGACTTATAGAAATACAAATACCCAGAAATACAATTAATACACACACTCCGACTGTGTTTTACCTTCCCGGGGAATGAAATCTGCGTATTCTTACAGGAGAAAGCTACAAAGAAGGCAGGAGGATGGATAAACTTACATATTAAACTTACCCTTCTCTTTGCATTGGTTAAAATCTTGGGCTTCAGAATAAGACAAAATTGGAATTTACTTATTAATACAAAATAACTATAAAAACAGGGGCACAGAGAACACATACAGAGCAAGGCATTTCAGATGCGTCAGTTCTGAGTTTCACCATGTGGGAGAAAATCAAGCCATTCTGGGAGACACTGGGACACAGGTATAGTCCTAAAATGTGAAGTATGATAATACAAGAGGATAAAATCCTTCTGAGTGGGGCTCCAGGCCCAGAAGATTTCTGCAAACTATTATCTAATTTGATTCCCCTCATTGCATTACAGAGGGATTTAAAACACATCACCTCCAGCTGAAATGGGTTCTGGTAAATTTCCTGAGAGCTCTCGTAGATCTCACGTCATCTTCCAGGTTCAGGGTCAACACTACATTAATGACCCACCATTTATCCACTGGGTAATTCACTCCCTGGCAACCTACTTTATTTATGCTGCCTGAATTCAGGAAGCAATTAATAGTTGCCACAAAGCAACATGATTGAGGGTGCTTTTCCCAATAAAACTGTGAAGCAAGGCACTTCTCTTACCCTGAGGCAGAGAAGGGTGGCAAAGCAGATTGGGGCAAAGTACTAAATAGCTTTGTTACATGTTCTATCCGCCCCCTTCCCCTGGTTCCGCAGAAGTTGAGATGACTTTCTGTCTTTTTCTCTTAGCACCTTATTTCCACTCCACTTCAAAGGAATCATCCCTGTTGGTAACAGCTGTCCATGTTACCTTTTTTGACATCCTGTTCACCTTCCGGCTCAGTTCAGGCAAAAGTAATTTAATAATAATGCCATAAAAATCAGGAAGAAAGAGAAGTGTACTCATTAACACAAAAAAATTTATCCTAATGCAAAAAAAGAATGAAAATAGGGGCACTCTTAGGATTTGACTTCATCTGCACTTCACAGGCAGCCTCCTAGATAGCCAAGGCAGACATCACCCCATGAACAGAGAGGTTATGTAACTTACCCATTCTGGCACAGAGGGTCAGAGGAGAAATTCAAAATCAAACAAAAGCCACTGACCCCCGGTTCAGAGTACTGAATGCTAAGGCATTCTATTACTTCTCTAGGGTCTCCAAGCCATTTTCTTCCAAGCTGCGGCACTGCTGTTGCTTGGTTGACCCAACCCACGTGCTCATGCCCCTTCTCCCAATTTGTACTGTTAAGGGTTATCCATCTGACTTAATGAGATAAAGTGAAAGCCCCTGGGTGGCTCCGAGGAGAAAAGACTCAGCTGGTTTGACTCTTTGGCCTTTTACCCTTCCCTTTTAGCCCTATCCTCTTCTTCTTCCTGCCTTGAATGTGATTGCGAGGCTGAGCTGCGCAGCCTTTCTTGGCCGTGAGGATAAAGGTCTATGAGCTAAGGATGGAAAGAAGAAATACAGAAAGAGCCTGATTGCTGATGGCATTGATGAGCCGCGGCACGGTCTCAGTACTGCCTTCCCCCAGACTTCTTATAATGTGGAAAAAAACAAATTCCACTTCCATTTAAGCCAGGTTAATTGGGTTTCTGTTATTTGAAGCTGAATGTAATTTAGCTGAGATCTCTCTCTCTCCTCCACCTCTTATCTCCCTCTCTCCCTCTCACAGAAACACACACACACACCAGTGCCCACCAACCTTTTCATAGAAAATAAAACTATTCCTTAACATGATAAAGAATGTCAGGGGACTTCCCTGGTGGTGCAGTGGTTAAGAATCCGCCTGCCAATGCAGAGGACACGGGTTCGAGCCCTGGTCCGGGAAGATCCTGCATGCTGTGGAGCAACTAAGCCCACGAGCCACAACTACTGAGTCCGTGTACCTAGAGCCTGTGCTCCACAACAAGAGAAGCCACTGCAATGAGAAGCCCGTGCACCGCAATGAAGAGTAGCCCCTGCTTGCTGCAACTAGAGAAAGCCCACACAGCAAGGAGACCCAACACGGCCAAAAATAAATAAATAAATAAATAAATAAATAAATAAATAAATAAATAAATAAATAATATTTTAAAAAAAAGAATGTCAACCTTACACCTACAGCCAACACCATACTTAAAAAATCAAAAGGCATTCATTCCCCTTAAAATCCAGGGAAAAGGCAAGAATATTCCCTATTACCACCACTAAAGAAGTTCTGTCTAAAAAGTAGATAAAACAGACACAGAAACATACAACAGCTGGAATTAAGAAGATCCTACAGTCATTATTTGAAAGTGAATAAAACCAAGAGAGCAATGAAAAACTCTTGAAATTAATAAATTTAGTAAAATAGAGGACAATGTGTAAAAATTAATAATTTTCCTATGTTGTTAGTAACAAAATTTATGACAGAGAGAAAGGGGGATTTTAATCACAGCAGCAGGAAAACATACAGTATATCTGAATAACCCTAAAAAGTAATATGTGGGATCATTATGATGAAATGCAACTTCACTGAAAGATGTAAAATATCTGAATAAATAGAGAGACATGTTCTGTTCCTTAATGAGAAGAGTGGTCTACCAAGGCAGTAATTTCCCAAAGTTTAAAACAATCCCAGTCAAAATCATAATCATATTTTTTCTCTAACTTGACAAAATGAATAAAACATATAGCATAAAGAATGAATCAAGGAAAACCAAAAAGTCTTTATTAAAAAAAAAAAACTATGTTGACAAAGGCAGTCTTGCTCTATTAAGATATTAAAACATATATTATAAAGCTACATAAGTTAAAATAGTATGACACTGGCAGACCTAGAATTGATAGACAAATAAATGAAACAATTTAAGTCGCCTTGAAAAATTCCCTCATGGCTGTGAGTTCAACTGATGATAACAAAAGCATCATAAACAAATGGAGAAGAGAGAAGCTTTTCTACAAAAGACATCAGGAAAACTGGATATTGGAGAAAAGTAATTTCTTCACTTGACAATATACAGTAATATAATTCTAGATGGATGGAAGAGTTAAATGTAAAAAATGAAACCCTAAAGGCAAGAATTAAGTATAAGTGATCTCAGGAGCTCCAAGCTCCATGAAGACAGGGACCACGTCTGACTTTCACTATAATTTCTCGAGTGTTTGCCACAGTTCCTGGCAGAGAGAAGGGCTTCCATACATATTTGTTTACTAACTAATAGGCATTAATGCCATGAAAGAAATCACAAAAGAAAATGAGTATTTCATTATAAGATAAAATGTATGTATATGATAAAAATTTTAAAGCAAATTACAAGCTGGGGAAAATATATCCATTAAATACAATAAAGGGTTAATTTATATATACACATGAAAGAGAGTGAAAAGTATGTTATAAAAGAAAGAATAAGAAAAGCAGAAAAGTACAAAGGGCCATAAAACATTTGAAAAATTCTTCAAATACATATGTAATCTAAAAATGCAATGTAACACTATCAATCATCACATATTTGTAAATAAACACTGGTCAATGAAAAACAACAATGAGAATGTCACTGCATATCTATAGAATGACCGGAATCCAAACACTGACAACACCAGATGCTGGCAAGGATGTGGAGCAACAGGAACTCTCATTGGAGTCCTGAATAATAATTCCATCAGATTAGTCAAAGACGTCATAAGGAAAGATAAAGGTAGAAAGTGATGACAAAATACTATTGAGTATGTAATATGAGTAGCACATAAAAGCTAAACATTACATCTACACTAGAACTTCTACATGAATGGTTATAGCAGCATTATTTATAATAGCCAAAAACTGGGAATAACCCAAATGTGCACCAACTGAACAAAACAAAATGTGGTCTATCCATGCAATTGAATATTATTCACCATACAAAGGAATGAAGTACTGATACTTGCTATAACATGGATAAACTTTGAACGCTTAGTGAAAGGAGCCAAACGCAAAAAACCTCATATTTTATGATTCCATTTATTAGAACTGTCTGCAACAGGGCAAGCCCACAGAAACAGAAAGGAGGTTAGTGCTTTCCATGGTCTGGGGGGTTGCGGATAGGTAGTAACTACCAATAGGTGCAGCAGGGTTCCTTTGGGGGATGATGCAAATGTTCTAAAATGAAAGTGGGAGTGATAGTTGCCCAACACTACGAATACACTAAAAATCACTGAATTGTATACTTTAAAAGAGCGTATCTTATGGTAAGTGAATTGTACCTCAATAAAACTGCTACTTTAAAAATAAACCACATCGTTTGAATGCTCTGTCCTCCACAACAGCTTCCTTGTTTTTCTCCCAGTTTTTCTATTTCATTCGAAAAATAACTGCCAGAATAATCTTCCCTATACTACTGCTGGGTAATGTTTTGTAGTCAAGAACCCAATCATGCCTCGCTTTACATCATATACAGAAAATTCACTCAAAATAGACCCAAAGGCCCAATCATAAGAGCTAAAACTATAACACTTCTGCAAGAAAACATAGGAGTAAATCTTAATGGTCTTGGATTTGGCAATGGATTCTTGAATACAACACCAAAGGAACAAGCAACAAAAGAAAAAAATGGGAATTGGATTTCATCAAAATTAAAAACTTCTGTGCATCAAAAGACATGTTCAAGAACATGAAAAGACAACCCACAGAATGCAATATTTACAAACCATATAACTTATAAGGATCTAGTATCCACAATATATAAAGCTTCTTAACAATTCAATAAAAAAAGACAAAAAACACAATTCAAAAAGGTCTTGAGGGGCTTCCCTGGTGGCACAGTGGTTGAGAATCTGCCTGCTAATGCAGGGGACACGGGTTCGAGCCTTGGTCTGGGAAGATCCCACATGCCGCGGAGCAACTAGGCCCGTGAGCCACAACTACTGAGCCTGCGCGTCTGGAGCCAGTGCTCCGCAACAAGAGAGGCCGCGATAGTGAGAGGCCCGCGCACCGCGATGAAGAGTGGCCCCTGCTCGCCGCAACTAGAGAAAGCCCTCGCACAGAAACGAAGACCCACCACAGCCAAAAATAAATAAATAAATTTATTTAAAAAAAAAAAAGGTCTTGAATAGGCATTTCTTCAAAGAAAACATACAGATGGCTAATAAGTACGGTTGACCCTTGAACAATGCAGGGTTTAGGGGACCCAACCCTCCAGACAGTCGAAAATACACTTATAACTTATTAGAGTCAGCCCTCCCTCCCTATGGGCAGTTACTGCACATCCACTGTTCTACATCCTCAGATTCAAGCAACTGAGGGTCATGTAGTACTGTAGTATTTACTATTGAAAAAAGTCCACATATAAAGTGGACCTGTGCAGTTCAAACCCATGTTGTTCAAGGGTCAACTGTGTATAAAAATATTACCATCAAGAAAATACAAATCCAAACCATGAGATACCACTCCACACCCACTAGAATGACTATAATTAAAAAAAAAAAAAAAGGAAAATAACAAGTGTTGGTGAGGATGTGGAGAAATTGGAACCCTGATACACTGCTGTTGGGAATAAAAAACGGTGTAGCTGCTGTGGAAAACAGTTTGACAATTCCTCAAAAAGTTAAATATAGAAATACCATATGACTCAGCAATTTCACCCTTAGGTATATACCCAAGAGAAATGAAAACAGGTGTTCAAACAAAACTTGTAGTGCATGTTCATAGCGGTATTATTCATAGCAGCCAAAAGATTGAAACAACCCAAATGTCCATCAACTGATGAATGAATGACAAACAAAATGTGGTATGTCATACAATGAAATATTATTCATCCATAAAAAGAATTAATGTACTGATACATACTATGGCATGGACGAACCTAGAAAATATTATGTTAAGTGAAAGAAGCCATATTGTATGATTCAATTTATATGAAATATCCAGAATAGGCAAATCCATAGAAACAGAAAGCAGAGCAGTGTTTGCCAGGAGCTGGGGAAGGAGAGAAAGAGGAATATCTGCTTAACGGGTACAAGGTTTCTTTTGGGAATGATGGAAATGTGCTGGAATTAGATATTGTGAATGTACTAAAAGCCACTGAATTGTATATGTTAAAATGGTAAATTTTATGTTATGTGACTTTTACCACAATAGTAATAATAATAATGAACAACCCACCACGTTTCCTTAACACCTAGTCTTTGAAAACTCTTCTCCAATTATTCCCATCCTTATCTTTCCTGGTTTTTCAATTCATGTGTAATCGTGCCCTAATTCAGTACACCAGTGTCTTGCTGTACCCATTAGGTCAGACCACAATTTGCTAATACTAACTCCATTTCTTCAGATGCCATCCCCATTACCTGGAATACCTCCCTTACTCTGCTGCCATGGAGTAACTGTTTCAGAAACAAAAGGCTCAGGATCTGATCCCAGACCACTACTTACTAGATGTCTCACCTTGGGTAAGTCAACTTCTCCAAACTTCATTTCCTTACATGTAAATGGGTGGTCAAAATTCAATTAATAAACATACATATTAAAATTCTACTTTGTGCCAGGGTAATATTACCTGCCCAGTCAGTGCACTGGACTATTAGGGCAGTTATGATGATACACCATATAAAATATATGAAAATGTTTTGTGAACTGTAAAGCACTAAACCTATGTAAGGTGATAATATCATCTCTGCCAGTGTTTCCTAAGCTTCAAGAATTTTCATGTCACAGACATGGTTTACGCCAAGCATCTCACCACCCGTACTACTGTAACCCTTTATTTGTAATCAATTCACTTATTTTACTTAAACAGATATATTTTAAAACAGAAACTTTATATCACTACCATGACATCCTTGGTTTGATGTTACTATCTTTCTATACGCATTAAAAGTAAAAACTGTCCTATTGCAATACAAAATGTGCACCTGCATGCCAGGTAAACTCACCATTTGTACCGCCACTGGCAGCAAAGCTTGGAAGCACTGGTCTCGGCCAACTGCCTTCTTAAAGACATAAGTCAAAACTTACCTCCTCTAGAAAACCTTCCCTGACTTATTTTTCAGTCCGTTTTAGTGACTCCTTTGCTCCTAAATGATAAGCCCTTGCATGTTTAATTTATACTCCATCACTTTTGCACTTGTTGATTTCACTGTTCCCAATACTTTCCCATCTGTG